>NC_050096.1:162730824-163355824 GCF_902167145.1 Zea mays
AGCACGGCCACGCGTGAACGGCGTCGGGGACTTTAAACTCAGAATAGATAGAAGAGGAAGGACTTTTATGCAAACGTCAGTGACTGTGTTAAATAGTGAAAGGGCTCGTTCGCTGTTTGACAAAAACGCGAGGGCCTCTGTGCAAGTCCGCCAGCGCGCGCGGGCGCACGCGGGCGCTTTCTCCCTCTGTGCTGGGCTACTGGGCTGAAAGCAGCCCAGTACTATTCATCAATTTTTCTTTTTCTTTTATCTCCAGAGCCAAAACAATTATAGAAAATGGTAGGAAAATGATAAAATTGTGAAACCAATTTTCTTAGGCTCCTTATTTTCCCTAGAATTTAATAAAAATAGTTTTATGATTTTTAGTGGAAATAAGAAATTTTAGGGTATTTAAAGTAGTTAAAAGTATTAGTTATGGATTTTTAGAAAATAATTGGTAAGTCCAAAAATGCCCAAACTTTTTGTGGGAATTTAAAACAATATTTAGGAGCCTTGGGTAGAGTTTGAATTGTTTTGGACCTTGTTTGATCACCAAACCCCAAAACACCCCCCTGCCCTGTGAACTCCTTTACCGACTCCGGAAACCCTAAGTTCTCGGAGTTCCGTGAAGGAAAGTTGTATTCAAGACATAAATAATAAGTTTATGCTATCTTTGCATCCTCATGAGCATCCCATGGCATCCATTCTTATATTTATGTATGGTTATGATTAGAACGTGAAGAAGAGATAGAAGTCACCGAAGACAGGACACCACCACCTTCGGAATCTCAGGCCGAGAATAGTTTCTACTTTGATATCTGCGGATCCGAGCCTGACTCACCCGTGAACGAAGGCAAGCCCCGGTGCATGCAACCCCTTTCCTTGTGTTTTTAAATACTTTTCGCACACTTAAGTCTAGTGAAATGTGCATTAGGTTCATAGGAATTGCTTGAAACCCTTTGATGCATTGTTTTCCTTGATATCCATACCTTTATAGATACTTCTGTGAAGTATCAAAATATGATTTACAAAAATGCTTAGCCTTGCTTAGATCTTGTGGATAGAGGTTGTCCTCAATTTAACCCGGGAGAGGATGGCTTCTACCTGCAAGAATATTTTCATTTGGAGCAATAGTGGGATCTTACTGCAAAGTTCCCTGTGATGCTCTTTCATCCTAAGGAACAGACACAATCCTAAGGATGGAAATACTTAAATTGAGACTTGGGTTAGGAACAGGTGATGTTCTACCCAGGTTGGTTAAGGATTAATGCGTATGTAGGCGTGCTGACCGAGGACCCTTTAACTGGTCACATGCCTCGTCATGGGTAAGCCTTGCCTCGGGCAGACTAAGGCCAGAATAAGATAACACGAAATGGGCGTGGAGCGGTGGCGAGAGTAGCGTGTACCCTCCATGGCAAGAGGCTGGACGGTGGTGTAGTTGTGCTCTCGGTTTGCGTGAACCTGATCTGGTCTTAAGAACCCCGGTGGCGGGTTGACATATGCAAGGGTTAAGTGCTACATATGTCGTGTGATTGGAGATCCTCAGTTGAGTATAATCGATTCGGATCGCCGTACCTTCGCGGTTATGAAGACTTGGTCACTTCCCTGCAACCTAAAGTCAGGACGTGAACACTATGGATAAAAATGATGTTGTCTTGGTATGATGTGAAATTAGACTAGATGCAAATAGAGTCTATTAATACTTAATATGGCGTTAAAAGATTGAAAGTAAGGACTCACTTTAGTAAGCTACTTCTGCAAAAGTATAAGTTGATTTTTGCTAAAGCCTCTCCTTGACTCCTATTTATCCAGCATACCCTTGAGAGTCTTTTCCTTAGTCGGGTAAGACTTGCTGAGTAATTCCATACTCAGGGTTTATCCCTTTGTTGTTTTTAGGTGAGGAAGCGACAAATTTTTGTTGCTTTTGCTCCAAGGTGGTACCAAATGAAGAAAAACAAGACTGAAGTGCGGGAGGACTTGGTCCTCCACATAGGATCTCTTGCTTAAAACTTATCGGGAGGAGTTTGTGCCTCCCTTGGTTTGTATAATACTACTACTCTGCACTCACTTTTAGTTCTGGTCTGTAATAAGTACCTTAATCATACTTTCTTAATAAATGTAAGTTTATGTAATTGCTTCCGCATTTCTTTATCTCCGATGTTCTGTAATGTCTGCAAGACGGGTGAATCGTTCCTGGTAAGGAAAGATACCGAGCTTGTCATGTGACTTAGGAACATCTACACGGTGTCTGATGTCTGTTAGACAAGGACAACTGTAGGTGGGCCTAATTACTTGGGAGGTTCCGTCACAGCTGGTATCGGAGCGTAGCCCTTCTTTGCAGATATTATGAGGCATCTTCAAAAGGATTTTCAAAAGTCTTACCTAAAAAAAATTCTTTTCACTTCTTACCTAAGTATTCTGAAGAGTCTATCTTAAAGACCAGATAGGAAGAGTGCAATGTATAGAAGGTTGAATCGACTAAGGTTGATTCTGTAATTATACATGCATCATGCTAAGAATTATATTAATAACATTTTCCCCCTTAGAAAAGATGCCGCCACGCACAAGGCTAACGGCACGCAAGTCAACGGGACCGATTGGAGTGCCTCGGCATCAACTGGCTCCCCGACATGAAAGCAGCAGCAGTGGAAGTAATGACCCCATCGGAGATCTTGAAGCCCGAGTGAGTCGACTTCAAGCAGCGCTGCAACACCGGACCGATGCTTGGATCGCCGACGGAGATAGAATCAATGAACTAAGAAGGGACATCCGTCACCTGCAGGATCGGTTTGCTGATCGAGACTTAGCACTTGACTGGGCAGTACAATCTCGTCTGCTGGCATGTGCTAAGGAAGCGAGGGCTCAGGCCCGAATTAAAGAACTTAATTCAACTGTCGACAACCTGCAGGTCTACTGCAATACGTTGCATGAGGAAGTCCATATACTATACTCATAATTACACCCTAGTGTGCCTGCACACCCTGCTGAGGCGGAAGCCGGACCATCTCACGTTGCGGGACGCGCGCTGGGTGGGGAGTTAGACCTTTTTGAGCCCCCTCCTTCCTTGAGGTTGGTTGATGTCTGGACTCCCACACCTGACGATGAGGCCGCCAAGAGTAATGGAAAGCAGGAATAATGGTGTAATAGAAGTAGAGTATTGTAGGGTGTACTGTTGTATAATAGGTTGAACTTTTGTATAATGGGTAATGTATCCTGTTATGTAATATCGAGTCTGTATCATTACTTTTTATAGTAATGTAAAATGGAAGGTTCTCTGGCATATTATGTTTACTTCAAATGTTCTTTGCCACAGATGCCGACCAGGACTCGAGGACAGGACGCAGCCGGAACTTCTGGGGGAAGGGATGTTACCCCAAACCCACCTCCGGTTCCTCCCACGTTAGCCGAGGCGATTGCCGCCTTGGTGAATGCCACCGCAGACAATACCTACTTCCTTAGGGAAATGGCGGGTCAGCAGCAATTCCAGCAGCAGGCAGGAAGGGGTTTTCAGCAAGGCCCCCGTGAAACTACTTATTTGGATTTCTCAGAAACCCGCCCACCTCTATTCGTCAAGGCAGAAGATCCACTAGAAGCTGATGAGTGGATTCGGGTTATTGAACAAAAGTTTGGTCTTCTCCGTTGTTCAGAGACGCAGAAGCCGTTGTTCGCAGCACAACAACTATGTGGTCCTGCCAGTACCTGGTGGGGAAATTTTGTGGCTATTCAACCTATCAACCATCAAGTCACTTGGGAAGAGTTTAGAGCAGCCTTCCGTGAACACTACATACCCGAAGGAGTGCTGCATATGAAACAAGAGGAATTTATGAAGTTAAAACAAGGGGGTGATACCGTCAATCAATATCTCAACAAGTTTAATCACCTGTCGCAGTATGCCATCGACCAGGTGAATACTGATTTAAAGAAGAAGAACTGTTTTATGTGGGGTTTAAATGATCGGTTACAGAGAAAGATGGCCACATGCTTAGATCTCACGTATGGAAAGGCTGTCAGCACAGCCTTATCTGTTGAAGCAAAATACGCAAATTCTGGGAAGAATAAGGGATTCGGTGGTGAGAGGCCTAATCAGGGCCAGGCGAAGAAGCAACGATTTGTGATCCGGCCTTCAAGCCAAAATCGCACTTTTTCTCGTCCACCCTCATTCCCCTTCAAACAGCCAATCTTTATTCGCCCCAACAATACCCCCACTACCCCAAATCAGCCGGGTGCCCCAGGCACTCGATTCCCTGCCTTGCCTAGTTCTTCAACTGGGTGTTTTAATTGCGGCAAGTCGGGACATTTCATCAAAGACTACCCATATCCTAAGCAAAGTCAATCAAATGCTCCGCAAGGATCTGGGAGATCAGCTCAGCCCAAAGGAAATGCCGTGGGGAAAAATACAAAGAAGACGGGGCGTGTATATTACACTCAAGTGGCCACTACACCGGAAGGAGAGCCGGTGATGATGGGTACGTTTCCCGTGGCCAGTCACCCTGCAATCATTCTTTTTGATTCTGGTGCTTCGCATACATTCATTAGCAAGAAATTTGTGGAGCAACATCATATTGCATGCCATGAATCAAAAGAGGGATTTAAAATTCATTCACCTGGGGGACACATTTTTACTAGAGAAGTGGCCTATGAAGTGCCAGTAACAATGGCCGGACGGAACTTTCCTGCTAACATGATTGTTCTGAAAGGCCAGGATATAGATGTAATATTGGGTATGAATTGGTTAACCCAACACAAGGCAATTCTCAACACTGAACTCAGAACCGTCAGGTTAAGCTATAATCAAGAAGAGATTCTTTTGTCTCTCCCCGTAACCAATCCAGCCAAAGCTTCTGGTAGAGTATATGAAGCCATTGTACCGGAGATCAAGAACATTCTGGTAGTATGTGAGTTTCCAGATGTATTTCCGGAAGATTTGCCTGGACTGCCCCCTGAAAGAGATGTAGAATTCGTAATTGAGCTAAAGCCCGGTACGGCTCCCATCTCTCGAAGATCGTACCGTATGCCCCCTAATGAGTTGGCGGAATTGAAGATTCAATTACAAGATCTACTGAATAAGGGATTCATCCGGCCAAGCTCGTCCTCATGGGGTTGCCCCGCCATTTTTGTTAAGAAGAAGGATCAAACCTTGCGAATGTGCGTGGATTATCGACCCCTGAATGAGGTCACTATCAAGAATAAGTACCCTCTTCCAAGGATCGACATCTTATTTGATCAACTGACTGGGGCGAGGGTATTTTCCAAAATTGATCTCAGGTCGGGCTATCACCAAATCCGTATTCGGCCTGAGGATATACCGAAGACCGCGTTTACTACGCGGTATGGATTGTTTGAATACCTGGTAATGTCTTTCGGGCTCACAAATGCTCCTGCCCACTTCACCTATTTGATGAACTCGGTGTTCATGCCCGAGTTGGACAAGTTCGTGGTAGTCTTCATCGACGATATCTTGATATATTCAAAGAATGAAGAGGACCATGCTCAGCATCTACGGATTGTATTGACGCGCCTGAGGGAACATCAGCTATATGCCAAGTTCAGCAAGTGCGCGTTCTGGCTGGAGGAAATTCAATTTTTGGGGCACGTGTTATCGGCTAAAGGAATTGCGGTAGATCCTAGCAAGGTCAAAGATATTCTGGAGTGGAAACCCCCAACCACCGTTCACCAAGTCCAAATTTTCTTGGACTAGCTGGGTATTATCGCAGATTCATACCAGATTTTTCTAAGCTTGTGAAGCCAATCACAAGTTTATTGAAGAATGACATTAAGTTCCATTGGTCTTCTAAGTGTAATGAAGCCTTTGAGCAATTGAAGACACTATTAACCTGATAGTCGCCTAGAGGGGGGGTGAATAGGGCAAAACTGAAATTTACAAATATAAACACAACTACAAGCCGGGTTAGCGTTAGAAATAAAAACAAGTCCGCGAGAGAGGGTGCAAAACAAATCACAAGCAAATAAGGAGTGTGACACAAGGATTTGTTTTACCGAGGTTCGGTTCTCACAAACCTACTCCCCGTTGAGGTGGTCACAAAGACCGGGTCTCTTTCAACCCTTTCCCTCTCTCAAACGGTCCCTCGGACCGAGTGAGCTTCTCTTCTCAAATCACTTGGGAAACAAACTTCCCGCAAGGACCACCACACAATTGGTGTCTCTTGCCTCAATTACAAGTGAGTGTTTGATCACAAGAAAGAATGCCAAAGAAAAAGAATCGATCCAAGCGCAAGAGCTCAAATGAACACTACAAATCACTCTCTCTAGTCACTAAAGCTTTGTGTGGAGTTGGGAGAGGATTTGATCTCTTTTGGTGTGCTTTGCAATGAATGCTAGCTCTTGTATAGTGGTTGGAAGCTGGAAAACTTGGATGCAATGAATGGTGGGGTGGTTGGGGTATTTATAGCCCCAACCACCAACTTGACCGTTGGTGGAGGCTGTCTGTTCGATGGCGCACCGGACAGTCCGGTGCACACCGGACATGTCCGGTGCCCCAGCCACATCACCAGTTCCTTTGGATTCCGACCGTTGGAGCTCCTGACTTGTGGGCCCGTCTGGATGTCCGGTGCACACCGGACAAGTACTGTTCATTGTCCGGTGCGCCAGTATGGGCGCGCCTAACTTCTGCGCGCGCTGCGCGGGCATTAAATGCAGCGCAGGTAGCCGTTGGCACCGAAATAGCCGTTGCTCCGCTGTTGCACCGGACAGTCCGGTGTACACCGGACAGTCCGGTGAATTATAGAGGAGCGGCTGAAGTGAAGACCCGAGGCTGGCGAGTTCCTGAGGCGGCTCTCCCTTGTAGCACCGGACACTGTCCGGTGTACACCGGACAGTCCGGTGAATTATAGCGGAGTTGCTCTGGAAATTCCTGAAGGTGGCGAGTTTGAGTTGGAGTCCTCTGGTGCACCGGACACTGTCCGGTGGTGCACCGAACACTGTCCGGTGGCACACCGGACAGTCCGGTGCGCCCCACCAGAGGTGCCTTCGGTTGGCCCATGTTCTTTTGTTGAACCCAACACTTGGTCTTTTTATTGGCTAAGTGTGAACCTGTTACACCTGTATAACTTATATACTAGAGCAAACTAGTTAGTCCAATTATTTGTGTTGTGTAATTCAATCACCAAAATTATTTAGGAACTAGGTGTAAGCCTAATTCCCTTTCAATCTCCCCCTTTTTGGTGATTGATGCCAACACAAACCAAAGCAAATATAGAAGTGCATAATTGAACTAGTTTGCATAATGTAAGTGCAAAGGTTGCTTGAAATTGAGCCAATATAAATACTTACAAGATATGCATGGATTGTTTCTTTCTCATATACCATTTTGGACCACGCTTGCACCACATGTTTTGTTTTTGGAAACTCTTTTGTAAATCCTTTTCAAAGTTCTTTTGCAAATAGTCAAAGGTAAATGAATAAGATTTTGCAAAGCATTTTCAAGATTTGAAATTTTCTCCCCCTGTTTCAAATGCTTTTCCTTTGACTAAACAAAACTCCCCCTAAATGAGATCCTCCTCTTAGTGTTCAAGAGGGTTTTGATATATCATTTTTGAAATATTACTTTCTCCCCTTTTTGAACACAATAGGAAACTAATTGATAATATTCTTGGAAACACGAAGTCTTTGAAATTGGTGGTGGTGCGGTCCTTTTGCTTTTGGGCTCTTACTTTCTCCCCCTTTGGCATGAATCGCCAAAAACGGAATCATTAGAGCCCTCTGAAGTACTTTCTCCTCCTTTGGTCATAAAATAAATGAGTGAAGGTTATACCAAAGTTGGAGAGATGCTCGGAGTGACGGCGAAGGATGAGTAGGAGAGTGGAGTGGAAGCCTTTGTCTTCGCCGAAGACTCCAATTCCCTTTTAATATACCTTATGACTTGATTTGAAATACACTTGAAAACACATTAGTCATAGCATATGAAAGAGACATGATCAAAGGTATATTCGTGAGCTATGTGTGCAAGTTAGCAAAAGAAATTTCTAGAATCAAGAATGTTGAGCTCATGCCTAAGTTTGGTAAAAGTTTGTTCATCAAGAGGCTTGGTAAAGATATCGGCTAATTGATCTTTAGTATTAATGTATGCAATCTCGATATCTCCCTTTTGTTGGTGATCCCTAAGAAAATGATACCGAATAGCTATGTGCTTAGTGCGGCTATGCTCGACGGGATTGTCGGCCATTTTGATTGCACTCTCATTATCACATAGCAAAGGGACTTTGGTTAATTTGTAACCGTAGTCCCGCAGGGTTTGCCTCATCCAAAGCAATTGCGCGCAACAATGACCTGCGGCAATGTACTCGGCTTCGGCGGTTGACAGAGCGACCGAATTTTGCTTCTTTGAAGCCCAAGACACCAAGGATCTTCCCAAGAACTGGCAAGTCCCCGATGTGCTCTTTCTATTAATCTTACACCCCGCCCAATCGGCATCCGAATAACCAATTAAATCAAAAGTGGATCCCCGAGGGTACCAAAGCCCAAACTTAGGAGTATAAGCCAAATATCTCAAGATTCGTTTTACGGCCGTAAGGTGGGATTCCTTAGGGTCGGATTGGAATCTTGCACACATGCAAACAGAAAGCATAATGTCCGGTCGAGATGCACATAAATAAAGCAATGAACCAATCATTGACCGGTATACCTTTTGATCCACGGACTTACCCCCCGTGTCGAGGTCGAGATGCCCATTTGTTCCCATGGGAGTCTTGATGGGCTTGGCATCCTTCATTCCAAACTTGGTTAGAATGTCTTGAGTGTACTTCGTTTGACAAATGAAGGTGCCCTCTTGGAGTTGCTTGACTTGAAATCCTAGAAAATACTTCAACTCCCCCATCATAGACATCTCGAATTTTTGTGTCATGATCCTACTAAATTCTTCACAAGTAGATTCGTTAGTAGACCCAAATATGATATCATCAACATAAATTTGGCATACAAACAAATCATTGTCAAGAGTTTTAGTGAATAAAGTAGGATCGGCCTTACCGACTTTGAAGCCATTAGCAATGAGGAAATCTCTAAGGCATTCATACCATGCTCTTGGGGCTTGCTTGAGCCCATAAAGCGCCTTAGAGAGCCTATAGACATGGTTAGGGTACTCACTATCTTCAAAGCCGGGAGGTTGCTCAACATAGACCTCTTCCTTGATTGGTCCATTGAGGAAGGCACTCTTCACGTCCATTTGATAAAGCTTGAAACCATGGTAAGTAGCATAGGCTAATAATATGCGAATTGACTCAAGCCTAGCTACGGGTGCATAGGTTTCACCGGAATCCAAACCTTCGACTTGTGAGTATCCCTTGGCCACGAGTCGAGCTTTGTTCCTTGTCACCACACCATGCTCGTCTTGTTTGTTGCGGAAGACCCACTTGGTTCCTACAACATTTTGGTTAGGACGTGGAACTAAATGCCATACCTCGTTCCTCGTGAAGTTGTTGAGCTCTTCTTGCATCGCCATCACCCAATCCGAATCTTGAAGTGCTTCCTCTACCCTGTGTGGCTCAATAGAGGAAACAAAAGAGTAATGCTCACAGAAATGTGCAACACGAGATCGAGTGGTTACCCCCTTATGAATGTCGCCGAGGATGGTGTCGACAGGGTGATCTCGTTGTATTGCTTGATGGACTCTTGGGTGTGGCGGCCTTTGCTCTTCATCCTCCTTGTCTTGATCATTTGCATCTCCCCCTTGATCATTGCCGTCATCTTGAAGTGGCTCATTTGCTTGATCTTCTACTTCATCAACTTGAGCTTCATCCTCATTTTGAGTTGGTGGAGATGCTTGAGTGGAGGAGGATGGTTGATCTTGTGCATTTGAAGGCTCTTCGGATTCCTTAGGACACACATCCCCAATGGACATGTTCCTTAGCGCGATGCACGGAGCCTCTTCAATACCTATCTCATCAAGATCAACTTGCTCTACTTGAGAGCCGTTAGTTTCATCAAACACAACGTCACATGAGACTTCAACTAGTCCAGTGGACTTGTTAAAGACTCTATATGCCCTTGTGTTTGAGTCATAACCAAGTAAAAAGCCTTCTACAGTTTTAGGAGCAAATTTAGATTTTCTACCTCTTTTAACAAGAATAAAGCATTTGCTACCAAAAACTCTAAAATATGAAATGTTGGGCTTTTTACCGGTTAGGAGTTCATAGGATGTCTTCTTGAGGATTCGGTGAAGATATAACCGGTTGATGGCGTAGCAGGCGGTGTTGACTGCCTCGGCCCAAAACCGATCCGAAGTCTTGTACTCATCAAGCATGGTCCTTGCCATATCCAATAGAGTTCGATTCTTCCTCTCCACTACACCATTTTGTTGTGGGGTGTAGGGAGAAGAGAACTCATGCTTGATTCCCTCCTCCTCAAGAAAGCCTTCGATTTGAGAGTTCTTGAACTCCGTCCCGTTGTCGCTTCTTATTTTCTTGATCCTTAAGCCGAACTCATTTTGAGCCCGTCTCAAGAATCCTTTTAAGGTCTCTTGGGTTTGAGATTTTTCCTGAAAAAAGAATACCCAAGTGAAGCGAGAATAATCATCCACTATTACAAGACAATACTTACTCCCGCCGATTCTTATGTATGCAATCGGGCCGAATAGATCCATGTGGAGTAGCTCAAGCGGCCTGTCGGTCGTCATGATGTTCTTGTGTGGATGATGGGCACCAACTTGCTTCCCTGCTTGGCATGCGCTACAAATCCTGTCCTTCTCAAAATGAACATTTGTTAATCCTAAAATGTGCTCTCCCTTTAGAAGCTTATGAAGATTCTTCATCCCAACATGGGCTAGTCGGCGGTGCCAGAGCCAACCCATGTTAGTCTTAGCAATTAAGCATGTGTCGAGTTCAGCTCTATCAAAATCTACCAAGTATAGCTGACCCTCTAACACACCCTTAAATGCTATTGAATCATCACTTCTTCAAAAGACAGTGACACCTACATCAGTAAAGAGACAGTTGTAGCCCATTTTGCATAATTGAGATACAGAAAGCAAATTGTAATCTAATGAATCTATGAGAAAAACATTGGAAATAGAATGGTCAGGAGATATAGCTATTTTACCAAGACCTTTGACCAAACCTTGATTTCCATCCCCGAATGTGATAGCTCGTTGGGGATCTTGGTTTTTCTCGTAGGAGGAGAACATCCTTTTCTCCCCTGTCATATGGTTTGTGCACTCGCTGTCGAGTATCCAACTTGAGCCCCCGGATGCATAAACCTACATCACAAATTTTAGTTCTTGACTTTAGGTACCCAAACGGTTTTGGGTCCTTTGGCATTAGAAACAAGAACTTTGGGTACCCAAACACAAGTCTTGGAGCCCTTGTGTTTGCCCCCAACAAACTTGGCAACAACCTTGCCGGATTTGTTAGTCAGAACATAAGATGCATCAAAAGTTTTAAATGAAAGACTATGTTCATTTGATGCACTAGGAGTTTTCTTCTTAGGCAACTTAGCACGGGTTGGTTGCCTAGAGCTAGATGTCTCACCCTTATACAAAAAAGCATGGTTAGGGCCAGAGTGAGACTTCCTAAAATGAATTCTCCTAATTTTGTCCTCAGGATAACCGGCAGGGTATAAAATGTAACCCTCGTTATCCTGAGGCATGGGAGCCTTGCCCTTAATAAAGTTAGACAATCTTTTAGGAGGGGCATTAAGTTTGACATTGTCTCCCCTTTGGAAGCCAATGCCATCCTTGATGCCAGGGCGTCTCCCACTATAGAGCATACTTCTAGCAAATTTAAATTTTTCATTTTCTAAGTTATGCTCGGCAATTTTAGCATCTAATTTAGCTATATGATCATTTTGTTGTTTAATTAAAGCCATGTGATCATGTATAGCGTCAATGTTAACATCTCTACATCTAGTACAAATAGATACATGCTCAACAATAGATGTAGAGGGTTTGCAAGATTTTGATTCTATAACCTTAGCGTGCAATATATCATTCTTAGTTCTAAGGTCGGAAATGGTAGCATTGCAAACATCAAAATCTCTAGCCTTAGCAATGAACTTTTCATTTTCATTCTTAAGGCTAGCAAGAGAAATGTTCAATTCTTCAATCCTAGCAAGTAAATCATCATCATTATTTGTAGAATTGGCAATTGAAACATTACAAACATGAGAATCAACCTTGGCCAACAAATTAGCATTTTCATTTCTAAGGTTGTCTATTGTCTCATGGCAAGTGCTTAGTTCACTAGATAGTTTTTCACATTTCTCAATTTCTAGAGCATAAGCATTTTTAACCTTAACATGCTTCTTATTTTCTTTAATAAGGAAGTCCTCTTGGGTGTCCAAGAGATCATCCTTTTCATGAATGGCACTAATCAATTCATTAAGTTTCTCTTTTTGTTGCATGTCGAGGTTGGCAAAAAGGGTACGCAAATTATCTTCCTCATCACTAGCATTATCATCACTAGAGGATTCATATTTAGTGGAGGATTTAGATTTAACCTTCTTTTTGCCGTCCTTTGCCATGAGGCACTTGTGGCCGACGTTTGGGAAGAGGAGTCCCTTGGTGACGGCGATGTTGGCTGCGTCCTCGTCGGAGGAGGAGTCGCTTGAGCTTTCGTCGGAGTCCCACTCCCGACAAACATGGGCATCGCCACCCTTCTTTTTGTAGTATCTCTTCTTCTCCTTTCTTCTCCCCTTCTTGTCGTCGCCCCTATCACTATCACTAGATAATGGACATTTAGCAATAAAGTGACCGGGCTTACCACATTTGTAGCAAACCTTCTTGGAGCGGGACTTGTAGTCTTTCCCCCTCCTTTGTTTGAGGATTTGGCGGAAGCTCTTGATGACGAGCGCCATTTCCTCATTGTCAAGCTTGGAGGCGTCTATTGGTTGTCGACTTGGTGTAGACTCCTCCTTCTTTTCTTCCGTCGCCTTGAATGCGACGGGTTGAGCTTCCAACGTGGAGGGATCATCAAGCTCGTTGATCTTCCTCGAGCCTTCGATCATGCACTCAAAACTCACAAAATTCCCGATAACTTCCTCGGGGGTCATTTTAGTATATCTAGGATTACCACGAATTAATTGAACTTGAGTGGGGTTAAGGAAAATGAGAGATCTTAGAATAACCTTAACCATTTCGTGGTTGTCCCACTTCTTGCTCCCGAGGTTGCGCACTTGGTTCACCAAGGTCTTGAGCCGGTTGTACATGTGTTGTGGCTCTTCCCCTTTGCGAAGCCGGAACCGACCGAGCTCCCCCTCGATCGTTTCCCGCTTGGTGATCTTTGTGAGCTCATCTCCCTCGTGCGCGGTTTTGAGCACATCCCAAACCTCCTTGGCGCTTTTCAACCCTTGAACTTTGTTATACTCCTCTCTACTTAAAGAGGCGAGGAGTATTGTTGTTGCTTGAGAGTTGAAGTGCTCGATTTGGGCCAGTTCATCCTCATCATAGTCTTCATCCCCTACGGACGGTATCTGTGCACCAAACTCAACAACATCCCATATACTTTTGTGGAGCGAGGTTAGATGAAATCGCATTAGATCACTCCACCTAGCATAATCTTCACCATCAAAAGTTGGTGGTTTGCCTAATGGGACGGAAAGTAAAGGTGTATGTTTAGAAATGCGAGGGTAGCGTAGGGGGATCTTACTATACTTCTTGCGCTCTTGGCGCTTAGAAGTGACAGATGTCACGTCGGAGCCGGAGGTAGATGTTGATGAAGTGTCGGTCTCGTAATAGACCACTTTCCTCATCCTCTTGTGCTTGTCCCCACTCCGATGCGGCTTGTGAGAAGAAGATTTCTCCTTCTTCTCTTTGTGGTGAGAAGAAGATTTCTTCTCCTTCCCTTTGTTGGAGGAGCTCTTCTTCTTCTCCTTCCTCTTGGTGCGGGACTCTTCCGATGAAGTGCTCCCGTGGCTTGTAGTGGGCTTTTCGCCGGTCTCCATCTCCTTCTTGGCGTGATCTCCCGACATCACTTCGAGCGGTTAGGCTCTAATGAAGCACCAGGCTCTGATACCAATTGATAGTCGCCTAGAGGGGGGGGGGGTGAATAGGGCGAAACTGAAATTTACAAATATAAACACAACTACAAGCCGGGTTAGCGTTAGAAATAAAAACAAGTCCGCGAGAGAGGGTGCAAAACAAATCACAAGCAAATAAGGAGTGTGACACAAGGATTTGTTTTACCGAGGTTCGGTTCTCACAAACCTACTCCCCGTTGAGGTGGTCACAAAGACAGGGTCTCTTTCAACCCTTTCCCTCTCTCAAACGGTCCCTCGGACCGAGTGAGCTTCTCTTCTCAAATCACTTGGGAAACAAACTTCCCGCAAGGACCAGCACACAATTGGTGTCTCTTGCCTCAATTACAAGTGAGTGTTTGATCACAAGAAATAATGCCAAAGAAAAAGAATCGATCCAAGCGCAAGAGCTCAAATGAACACTACAAATCACTCTCTCTAGTCACTAAAGCTTTGTGTGGAGTTGGGAGAGGATTTGATCTCTTTTGGTGTGCTTTGCAATGAATGCTAGCTCTTGTATAGTGGTTGGAAGCTAGAAAACTTGGATGCAATGAATGGTGGGGTGGTTGGGGTATTTATAGCCCCAACCACCAACTTGACCGTTGGTGGAGGCTGTCTGTTCGATGGCGCACCGGACAGTCCGGTGCACACCGGACATGTCCGGTGCCCCAGCCACGTCACCAGTTCCGTTGGATTCCGACCGTTGGAGCTCCTGACTTGTGGGCCCGTCTGGATGTCCGGTGCACACCGGACAAGTACTGTTCATTGTCCGGTGCGCAAGTATGGGCGCGCCTGACTTCTGCGCGCGCTGCGCGGGCATTAAATGCAGCGCAGGTAGCCGTTGGCGCCAAAATAGCCGTTGCTCCGCTGTTGCACCGGACAGTCCGGTGTACACCGGACAGTCCGGTGAATTATAGCGGAGCGGCTGAAGTGAAGACCCGAGGCTGGCGAGTTCCTGAGGCGGCTCTCCCTTGTAGCACCGGACACTGTCCGGTGTACACCGGACAGTCCGGTGAATTATAGCGGAGTCGCTCTGGAAATTCCCAAAGGTGGCGAGTTTGAGTTGGAGTCCTCTGGTGCACCGGACACTGTCCGGTGGCACACCGGACAGTCCGGTGTGCCCCACCAGAGGTGCCTTCGGTTGGCCCATGTTCTTTTGTTGAACCCAACACTTGGTCTTTTTATTGGCTAAGTGTGAACCTGTTACACCTGTATAACTTATATACTAGAGCAAACTAGTTAGTCCAATTATTTGTGTTGTGCAATTCAATCACCAAAATTATTTAGGAACTAGGTGTAAGCCTAATTCCCTTTCATAACCACTGCTCCGGTATTGGCTCAACCGGACATCACTAAGCCCTTTGATGTATATTGTGATGCATCTGGCAGTGGGCTCGGCTGTGTACTAATGCAAGAGGGCCGAGTAATTGCGTATGCTTCAAGGCAGTTGCGCCGACATGAGGAGCATTACCCAACTCATGATCTGGAGCTAGCTGCTGTGGTTCATGCCCTGAAGATTTGGCGTCACTATCTGCTGGGAAATATCTGTCACATATATACAGATCATAAAAGTTTGAACTACATCTTCACCCAGTCAGAGTTAAATATGAGGCAAAGACGATGGCTTGAGCTTATTAAAGACTATGAACTGGAGATCCATTATCACCCAGGCAAAGCCAATGTGGTGGCAGATGCACTGAGTCGTAAGACTTCCTGCCACTGTCTTATGGCGAAGACCTCCGAGAACACTTTGTGTCAAGAAATGGAAAAGCTAAATCTGGGGATAATCCAACAAGGGACTCTAAATCAACTAAAGCTTGAGTCAATCATTTTGCAAAGGATAATTGATGCTCAAAAGAATAATCTGGGTATGAAGCACATTCGAGAGAAGGTAAGGGCTGGAGTAGCCAAATGTTTCAAGGAAGACGATCAAGGTGTGATATGGTTTAAAAACCGCATAGTAGTGCCAAAGAACGAAGAACTCCGCCAGCAAATTCTTGATGAAGCACATCTTAGTCGTTATTCTATTCATCCCGGAAGCACTAAGATGTACCATGATTTAAAGCAACATTATTGGTGGACAAAGATGAAAATCGAAATTGCACGCTATGTGGCTAAGTGTGACACTTGCAGACGTGTCAAGGCCATACACATGAAAATTGCTGGTCCATTACAATCTTTGCCAATCCCAACATGGAAATGGGAAGGCATAAGTATGGACTTTATTGTGGGACTGCCCAGGACGGCCAAAGGGTATGATTCTATTTGGGTTATCGTTGATCGACTCACAAAGATTGCCCACTTCTTACCCGTCAGGGCCAAATATACAGTAGCCACTTATGCAGCATTATATATCGGCCATATTCTCAGTTTGCATGGTATTCCAAAGACCATAGTGTCAGATCGTGGACCTCAGTTCGTATCCAAGTTTTGGGAAGAACTTCATAAATCCTTGGGTACCAAATTGCTCCATAGTTCGGCCTATCATCCCCAAACCAGTGGACAGACTGAGAGAGTTAATCAGATACTCGAGGATATGCTGCGGGCATGTGTTCTGGACTTCTCGCAGAAATGGGATGAATGTTTGCCCCTAGCGGAGTTTTCATACAATAACAGTTATCAAGAAAGTATCAAGATGGCACCTTTTGAAGCTTTATATGGGCGACGGTGTCGAACTCCGCTAAATTGGTCTGAACCTGGAGAAAGATACTTCTTTAGGCCTGATATGGTGAAAGAGGTCGAAGAAAAGGTTCAGAGAATTATTCATAATATGAAGAAAGCTCAGACTCGACAAAAGAGTTATGCAGACCGACGACGACAACCCTTATGCTTTCTGGAAGGCGAGTATGTCTACTTGAAAGTTTCACCAATGAAGGGTGTATCGCGTTTCGGGGTTAAAGGGAAGCTTGCACCCAGATACATTGGTCCATTCCTGGTGATTGAGCAATGTGGACTAGTGGCATATCGACTTCAATTACCCGAAACATTGTCTGCTGTGCATAATGTGTTCCACGTGTCACAATTGAAGAAGTGTCTTCGGGTTCCCGATCGAACCATTGAAGTGACTGATGTTGTCCTGGAACTAGATTTAACATACTCGGAACATCCTATTCGAGTTCTGGATCAAAAGGACAGGGTTACCCGGAGAAAAACTCTCAAGTTTTATAAGATACAGTGGAACCAGCATTCTGAAGATGAAGCTACATGGGAAACCCAAGACTTCTTGTATAAGAATTTCCCAGGCTTTTTAGCCTCATGTAAATTGTAAAATCTGTATAACTGTGTAATAGAGAAGTAACCCCCACACCACCCCTGCCTTGTACCAAAAATAAGGAAATAAAAGTATTCCGCGTTTCCTTTTCCATTACTTACCCTAGGACTTTTAATCTCGGGACGAGATTCTTTTATGGGGGGAAGGATGTAACACCCCTGGTGTTACTATAACTAAAACTTGAGCATGACATCATAGCATTGGCATTGCATATGTTTGACACACCTAGAGTGCATTCACTAGGCAAAAATTTCAAACAAGTTGTATTGTTTTAATGTTTTTGCAAATAAACCCTGGTTAAAGGACTTAACCCTAAATAGTGGTTAAAGGGGTAAAACTTAACCTAAGATGAGAAAACCTAAAGACCTTATGGAAAGAGTCATAAAATGACCCCAAAAATAAAGTTGAATCACATTTATACCCCTGGGATACCAGAAACCCTAATTGGAACCCTGGAAAACCCTACAACCAAATCCTAGGGACTTATGTGCAAAAATGATGAACCTTTGGACTAAAGTGTAAAAACTACTATGTTTAAACATATAAAGTCATTTGGTTCACAAATATGTGAATTTGCAAGCCAAACCCTGAGTTTTGGGCTTATTTGCAAAAGAGTCACATTTGAACTCTTTTGACTAAGTCTAATTTCAGTATGTTGGGCTCAACTTTGGAGCCCTGTATCTTTTGAAATATAGGGTTTTTGCCCAAAGTGATCACAACAAGTTTGTAGCCCAATTATAGGAGAACAACTTTGTTTAAGGATTCAAGCCATGTTCTTATGAAAAATGTGGAGAAAATCTCAACCCAAGTTGGACTATCAGGCTGGTTCTGTCTGAACATCAGACTAACAGATTCATGCCCTGAACTTCAAGCCCAATTTCAAACCAGATGCAGTGGCTTTTTGGGGCAACATCATATGGCAATATTGTAGATGGCATATTGCTCTACAACTTTGCTGCAGAGCTTGGTATGAGTTATCATCAGAAATCAAGAGAAAACTTGGCTTGAAATTTGGCTGTCAGGTTCATTTAACTGAACTCCTGATGGTACAGTGCCCACCGGATCAGACCGCCAGCGCGGCTGTCTTCACCGCCGACGACCGATCTTCGCCGTGATTCGCGCCACCACCGTGTGATTCACGTCGCCGATGACCCGATAAGACCGCCAGGTAAAAGCCAACCCCTGGGGATAACTCCGGTGACTCACCGTGACTGCCTTTCTGCTTTGCGGCTGTAGCCGATAAGCTCACCGTCGACCGCCGCCTCTCGGCCGTGTGCCGCGTGGCTCAACTCTCCCACCGTGTCGCCGTGACCCGCTACTGCTGTCAAATCGGCGCCGGTGAGCTTGCCACGGCGTTAGCCACGAATTCACCGCGCCGCCTTCTTCCTCATCTTCGGCCGCCAGCACGGCTCTGCTAAATTGATCGCCACCGCCCGCTAGCTCTATAAATTGACCTCGCCCGTAGCTGCGCCATGTAGTTGTGAAGCTGTAGCACCCGCTCCCACCCTCGATCGTCCACCAGCACGCCCGAATTGCGCATTCTCCCCAATTCGGTTCTAAAACACCGTGAACTCAACCCCGCCGTGGTCAGCCATACTCCGGTTAGCTCCTCCCCTCTGCTCCCTTGTTTAAGCATTCTTACGCGTCTACGATGCTTGCCGAGCCACTGAATTGAACTAAGAGCCCTCTGGTCGCCGGGAACACGACCGTATAGCCGCTATGATCACGGCCACCGTGGCCAGAGCTATGTAGTTGGTCTTAGTTGCAATTAGGTTGGGGGAAATGGTCAGGCTAGCCCCGATTTCATGTCTGCCGCTCGGAGAACCCAGCCGTTGCCCCGTTCGGCCGGTACAGGTGCTCGCCGGAGCACGGCTGCGCGTGAACGGCGTCGGGGACTTTAAACTCAGAATAGATAGAAGAGGAAGGACTTTTATGCAAACGTCAGTGACTGTGTTAAATAGTGAAAGGGCTCGTTCGCTGTTTGACAAAAACGCGAGGGCCTCTGTGCAAGTCCGCCAGCGCGCGCGGGCGCGCGCGGGCGCTTTCTCCCTCTATGCTGGGCTACTGGGCTGAAAGCAGCCTAGTACTATTCATCAATTTTTCTTTTTCTTTTATCTCTAGAGCCAAAACAATAATAGAAAATGGTAGGAAAATGATAAAATTGTGAAACCAATTTTCTTAGGCTCCTTATTTTCCCTAGAATTTAATAAAAATAGTTTTATGATTTTTAGTGGAAATAAGAAATTTTAGGGTATTTAAAGTAGTTAAAAGTATTAGTTATGGATTTTTAGAAAATAATTGGTAAGTCCAAAAATGCCCAAACTTTTTGTGGGAATTTAAAACAATATTTAGGAGCCTTGGGTAGAGTTTGAATTGTTTTGGACCTTGTTTGATCACCAAACCCCAAAACACCCCCCTGCCCTGTGAACTCCTTTACCGACTCCGGAAACCCTAAGTTCTCGGAGTTCCGTGAAGGAAAGTTGTATTCAAGACATAAATAATAAGTTTATGCTATCTTTGCATCCTCATGAGCATCCCATGGCATCCATTCTTATACTTATGTATGGTTATGATTAGAACGTGAAGAAGAGATAGAAGTCACCGAAGACAGGACACCACCACCTTCGGAATCTCAGGCCGGGAATAGTTTCTACTTTGATATCTGCGGATCCGAGCCTGACTCACCCGTGAACGAAGGCAAGCCCCGGTGCATGCAACCCCTTTCCTTGTGTTTTTAAATACTTTTCGCACACTTAAGTCTAGTGAAATGTGCATTAGGTTCATAGGAATTGCTTGAAACCCTTTGATGCATTGCTTTCCTTGATATCCATACCTTTATAGATACTTCTGTGAAGTATCAAAATATGATTTACAAAAATGCTTAGCCTTGCTTAGATCTTGTGGATAGAGGTTGTCCTCAATTTAACCCGGGAGAGGATGGCTTCTACCTGCAAGAATATTTTCATTTGGAGCAATAGTGGGATCTTACTGCAAAGTTCCCTATGATGCTCTTTCATCCTAAGGAACAGACACAATCCTAAGGATGGAAATACTTAAATTGAGACTTGGGTTAGGAACAGGTGATGTTCTACCCAGGTTGGTTAAGGATTAATGCGTATGTAGGCGTGCTGACCGAGGACCCTTTAACTGGTCACATGCCTCGTCATGGGTAAGCCTTGCCTCGGGCAGACTAAGGCCAGAATAAGATAACACGAAATGGGCGTGGAGCGGTGGCGAGAGTAGCGTGTACCCTCCGTGGCAAGAGGCTGGACGGTGGTGTAGCTGTGCTCTCGGTTTGCGTGAACCTGATCTGGTCTTAAGAACCCCGCTGGCGGGTTGACATATGCAAGGGTTAAGTGCTACATATGTCGTGTGATTGGAGATCCTCAGCTGAGTATAATCGATTCGGATCGCCGTACCTTCGCGGTTATGAAGACTTGGTCACTTCCCTGCAACCTAAAGTCAGGACGTGAACACTATGGATAAAAATGATGTTGTCTTGATATGATGTGAAATTAGACTAGATGCAAATAGAGTCTATTAATACTTAATATGGCGTTAAAAGATTGAAAGTAAGGACTCACTTTAGTAAGCTACTTCTGCAAAAGTATAAGTTGATTTTTGCTAAAGCCTCTCCTTGACTCCTATTTATCCAGCATACCCTTGAGAGTCTTTTCCTTAGTCGGGTAAGACTTGCTGAGTAATTCCATACTCAGGGTTTATCCCTTTGTTGTTTTTAGGTGAGGAAGCGACAAATTTTTGTTGCTTTTGCTCCAAGGTGGTACCAAATGAAGAAAAACAAGACTGAAGTGCGGGAGGACTTGGTCCTCCACATAGGATCTTTTGCTTAAAACTTATCGGGAGGAGTTTGTGCCTCCCTTGGTTTGTATAATACTACTACTCTGCACTCACTTTTAGTTCTGGTCTGTAATAAGTACCTTAATCATACTTTCTTAATAAATGTAAGTTTATGTAATTGCTTCCGCATTTCTTTATCTCCGATGTTCTGTAATGTCTGCAAGACAAGTGAATCGTTCCTGGTAAGGTAAGGAAAGATACCGAGCTTGTCAAGTGACTTAGGAACATCTACAGGGTGTCTGATGTCTGTTAGACAAGGACAACTGTAGGTGGGCCTAATTACTTGGGAGGTTCCGTCACAAATAAAGACAGGCTGTTTGAATGGATATGAAGGTGGGCGAGGCGTAGAACGATTTTGAATGGATATGAAGGTGGGCGAGGCGCAGGCCCTCTTAGTTGCTATGCGGCAAACAGTGGCTTTTGCGTCTCTGTGCATCGAATTAACCCAAACTTTTGTTCCATAACTCTCACCCATTCATCGGCTTCTAAAGGTTCTTCTATTTTGATGAAGAGCGGGGGTCGAGTCTCAGAGAATTCCAAATATGTAGTATCACGTGGTCCTTGAGGAGGAGCTCTTCCTCCGTGCTGTTGGAACTGATTGCCAGCCATTTCGCGCAAGAAGTGCGTATTATCAGCGGTGGCATTGACCAGGGCAGTGATAGCCTCGACCAAAGTCGGTGGTACTGGTGGCGGGTTGGGAGTATCCTCCCTACCGTGGGAAGTCCCCGCACCATCATGTGCGCGAGTCCGTGATGTCATCTGGGGCAAAGAGACATTTGGAAAAAAATATAACATGCCAGCATACACCATCATATTACATTACCAAAATGTAAAATAAGTAATGACTTCATTACTTATTTTACATAAGTATAACATCTAAACTATACTATTCTAATCTTCTTCATCCTTTGTTGCTCCATTTCCCGCGGCAGGAGACTATTCATCAGCAAGGTTCATGGAAGGAGGGGGCTTAAAAAGGTCCAGCTCCCCATCAGGTCCTTTATTTGCTGTACCCGATGGTCCGGCTCCCATTGCAGCAATGTCTGAAGGCACGTCTAGGTGCAGTCAAGCATACAATACATGTACTTCTTCATGTAAAGTATTACAGTACACTTGCAGACTTTTGAGGGACGCACTAAGCTCTGCCACACGAGCTAGAACTTTTGCTTCGCGGTCCCAAGCGATCGAACGCGAGTTGATGGCCCAATCAATGGCCGAATCCCATTCTGAAATCTCGTACTACAAGCGGCTGACTTCGGCTGACAATTCTGCTATACGGTGACTGTCCTGCTCCCGTGCCCTATTTCTATGACGTAACTCTGACCGGAGTTGTTCCACCCTAGCTTCCAGATCTCCAATTGGGTCATTACTGCCACTACTACTTCCTTCATGCCTGGAAGCTAGCTGATGTCGTGGCACGCCAAAAGGTCTAGTAGATTTGCGCGCTATTTTCCTAGTATGTGCCATATCTCCATAAGAGGGGAAGATTTATTAGTATATTCTTAAACATGATGCATGCATAACCTGATAATTATGGAATCAACCTTTGTTAATCCCCAACTTCCTATATATTGCACTCTGTTACCCAACTACGCAGGATAAGAGATTACCAGAAAGTGGTAAGGTAAGAATGAAAGAATATTTCTAGGCAAGTGTTTGAAAATTCTTTTGAAGTACTACGTAATATCTGAAGAGATGGGCTTCGGTCTGATACCAGCTGTGATGGAACCTCCCAAGGTATTAAGCCCACTTATAGTTGTCCTTGTCCTAAGGACCTTGGACAACCCTATAGATGCACAAAATCACTTGACAAGTTCGGTAACTGTATCATCATCATTTCGCCCAAGAGCGCTTCACCCGTCACGCAGATATTACATCTCATCGGAGGAAAGAATCAGCGGAAGCAATTTACAATAACTTAATTTACATTCATAAAATATAGAGAGGGAGTATTATTATTATAATATCAGGGTATTACGAGTGCATAAAGTATTATTACAGACCAGGGAGGCAAAACACCCTCCTGCACAAAAGTCTATTGATTTCAAAGTGGGAGACCAACATCCTCCCGCTACCAACTTCACTGCTGGGGTTCTTCCTTGGGTACCACATTTGGACAGAAACAACAAAAATTTGCTGTTTCCTCACCTAGAACAACATGGGTTCGAAAACCCTAAGTACGGAGTGTACTTTCACAAGTCTTACCAGACAAAAGAAAAAGACTCTCAAGGATATGCTGTCTTGAGGGAGTCAAGGTAAGGCTAATCAAAAATCAAAGACTCTGTTTGCAGAAATGCTTACTATCAGTGAATCCTTAAAAATCCAGTTTTATTGTCAAGTTAAGTTATTACCTGTAACTAGAGTTCTTTCTACCCTAGTTCAAGCACTTGGCCTACACTAGCCGTATTTTATCACCCTTTTACTTTACTGGATTGCTACGTGTAGGGCAGTGACCAAGTCTTCATATCCGAGAAGTAGCAGCGATCCGAATCGATTAATACCCAGCTGGGGATCTCCAACCACACGACATATGTAGCACTTAACCCTTGCATATGTTAACTCGCCACTGGGTTTCTCAAGACCAGACCGGGTTCACGCCAACCGAGAGCACAGATACACCACCATCCAGGCTCTTTCCACAGAGGGTACATGCTACTCTCATCATCTCTCCACTCCCATTGTGTGTTGGCCTTTCTGGTATTGGTCTGCCCAAGGCAAAGCTTACCCATGACGAGGCATGTGGCCAGTTAAAAGGTCCTCAATCATCAAGCCTACATCGACACGGTCCTTAATCGACTCAGACAGAGACACAACACCGAGACTTCCTTCTCGTGCAAGTCACCTGCTCGGTCTCGTCTTTATCATTTTCAATCCCAAAATTTGGTACCTGACAGCGGTACATCTTGTCCAATGTTGAACCCATCACGGCCATGATGGATCCTGTTGGGGCAAAGGCGAAGACGCCACCCTTCGCTCGAAGGCCTTCGCCACACCCGCTGCAACAACGGAGACAAGACGACTGGCGAGCTCTACCCTTCGCTCCACGCACCGGAAGATGAAGGCCTACGGCGGAGTCGCCTTTTCCCGCGACCTCGTCCAGCATGGAGGCCCACGTGTGATTCGGCCCATTATAATAGGCCCTGCGTGGCCGCTGCGCATTACGGGCCTAATTTGTAAAGGTCTCCCTGTAATTACAGTCTGTAACCCTGCTTTATGGGAATATTCCGGGGATAACCTAGGCGCCTGAGGGCACATGCATCCTTAACACTGGACGCTGGGCACTCAGATACCTATAAATACCCCCGCACAGTGCCCTTGAGAGGCCAGGTTAACAGAGCTATTGCCATCTCGAGTTGTAGCCCCGTTTACACCACTTTACTCCCCAGTTGGACCAACTCGCTCAGGAGAGCAAGTTCCAACATTTGGCGCCCACCGTTCGTGCTACGAAAACACCACCCACGATGGCACCGAAGAGAACCTCGTCGAAGGCTGACGAAGCCACGAAGGCGGCACTGCTGGCCGAGAAAAAGGGCAAGGCCCTCATCGACAACACTCTCCAAGAGCCCTGCGAAGACGGCGCAAACAGCAAGAAGCAGCGCAATGAACAACCCACTACCGAAGGCAGCCTCCGCACCTGCAGCTCCGGGGGACCACAGCAGCCTCCCCCAGGCTTCGCTCCACAAGTGGGCGCGGACGCCACCGAGGACGGTGAAGTCATCAGTGTTTCGGCCGAAGAGCAGCTACAGCTGTGCGCCCTGCGTATCAAGAACCGCAACCTCCAAAAGCAAAAAGAGATCCTCGAGGCCAAGCACCAACGTGTGTCTGCACAAGCCAAGGTGCGACAGATGATACGCGACGAAGAGCAGAAGGCACAGGAGCTTGAACAAGAGATCGCGCTCATGCAGAGCGAATGCCAACTCGGCCTGCAACACGGCCCACCCCTCACGCCACGGCTTTCCAAGGCATCAACTACCTTGACGAGCGAAGTCCCCTGGCACCTCACCTGCAAGTGACATCATGGCCCGCCAACTTCAGGGCAGGGACCTATCCCAAGTACAACGGCAGCACTGATCCAACACAGTACATCATGAGCTATCAAGTCGCTGTTGCATCATCCGGAGGGGATGACGCCACGATGGCCAAGTCATTCATCATAGCCCTCGAAGGCCCAGCCCTCACCTGGTACACCAGGTTGCCCCCATTGTCCATCGACTCCTGGAGAAGTCTCCGGGACAAATTCTTGCTCAACTTCCAAGGGTACCGCCAAGACACCGACGCCTTGGCTGAACTCTCACTCTGCAAGCAGCTGGAACGAGAGACTCTGCGGGAGTATTACCGCAAGTTCCTGACCCTCAAGTCACAACTGCCTTCGGTCGATGACCAGATCGCCATCCACTACGCCATCAGTGGCCTTCGGGTCGGCGTCCTCTACAGCCACTGCATCAGGGACCCGCCCAGGAACCTCCAGAAGTTGTATTAGCTGTTTGAGAAATATGCTAGATCCGAAGAGCTCCACCAGTGCAAAGTCGAGTCTCAGAGGAAGCCCAAAGACCCCCCGCAGTCCAGCCGCACTTGGACGAGGCCCTCGCAGATAGATTCCGGCCGGGACGGCCGCAATCAGCAGCAGGTGCACAACATCGCCAACCAGCCCCCCGCTGGTGAGGCCCCTCACCGCCAGGAGTATCCCCCCTAGGGCCGAGGAAATTGAACTCGCGGTCGAGGACGGGGGCGTGCGCAGCAGCCACGCAGATTTTACTGCCTGTTCCACGGCGAAGACTGTGCGCATCCCACAAGGGACTGCCCAGAGACGAAGGCCACCAAAGACAGAATGGCACGGGCACAACTAGCCGACAACCCTAGAATTGTCGCGCACGCATACCAGCAACCCCCTCAACCATACAATCACGGCCCCGCTCCGCCTCCACCGCACCACGCATACCAACACCACCAGGAGGTACAAATCGTACCTCCCCCACCCCGACCCCCACACCATCAACAGCAAAACATCCACCACCCCAACCACCCCCAAGCCCCAAAGCAAGAGGACTTCGCCGATCAACTGTATCGCGGAGTCATCCATATGATTACCGGGGGGTCCAGCGCCGACTTCGACACAAAGCGGCAAAAGAGGGACCATTACCGCAGCATCAACCACGTCGCCGTCACCGGCCCGGTCGTGCAGACAAAGTGGTCCCACGTGCCATTGACCTTTGACGCCCAAGACGTCGATCTGCGCAGCGCCCCCCACATCGATGCCATGGTCATCAACTGCAGCGTGGCAGGCTGGGACTTGCACAAAGTCTTGGTCGACAATGGTAGCCAGGCGGACATCATCTTCCTCCATGCCTTCGATCGCATGGGCATAAGCCACAGCCTGCTCAAGCCCTCGGACAACCCCCTATACAGCTTCGGCGGCAAGGGCACCTTTCCCGTCGGCAAAATAGAGTTGCCCCTCCCCTTCGGTGTAGCACCCAATGCCCGAAGTGAGCAAGTCACGTTCGACATCATCGACATGGTGTACCCGTACAACGCCATAATGGGCCGGGGCTCCATCAATAAGTTTGAGGCAGCTATCCATGGACTTTACCTGTGCATGAAGATCCTAGGTCTGCAAGGCGCCATCACAGTTTACGGCAACTAGCAGGTTGCGCGTAACATAGAAAGAGACTTCGTCCCCGGGCAAAGAAACGTACACTGCCTCACGGCCTAGCGCGAAGTCCCCGGCTGTGCCAATTCAACCGCCAAAGAGCATGAAAAAGCACAGCTGCAGAGCAACGACGGGACAAAGACCGTCCCCCTCGACCAGGCTACGCCCTAGCAGATGGTTACCATCAGCGAAGACCTCACTTCGCACAACAAAGAGTGGCTCCTCTACTATCTATCCAAGAATAAAGACGTCTTCGCCTGGTCCGCCCTCGACCTGGTCAGAGTCAGTCGCTCCATCATCGAGCACGACTTAGGAATCGACCCTTCGGTGAGGCCAAAGAAACAACGGCTGCGCAAGATGTCTGATGAGAAGACAGAAGCCGCCAAGGCCGAGGTGCATCGCCTGCTCGAAGCCAAGTTCATCGAGCCAATCGCCTACCCCACATGGCTCGCAAATGTGGTGATGGTGCAGAAGAAGAGCGGCAAATGGCGGATGTGCATAGACTTCAAACACTCCGTGGCGCAAAAGACTTCGCATGGGGGCCAGAGCAGGCGGCGGCCTTTGCTTCACTAAAACAGTACTTGTCGGAATTGGAGATTCTTACAAGCCCCGACCCTTCGCTACCCCTATTGCTCTATGTCGCGGCTTCGCCAAATGCGGTCAGCGCAGCACTGGTTCAAGAGCAGACCAGAGAGGGCACGACCAAGCAATTTCCAGTTTACTACGTCTCTGAAGTGCTCACAACATCAAAATGTAATATGACGGAACTGGAAAAGATCGCTTATGTAGTCATGATGGCCTCGCGCAAATTGCGCCATTATTTTGAGGCATTCAAAGTATGGGTCACCTCAGATAGAGGACTCGGCGAGCTGTTTAGAAACTCGGAGGCATCAGTGCGGATTGCCAAGTGGGCAGCCGAACTCTCTGGCTAACACATCACATTTGAACCCAGGACAGCCATCAAGTCGCAAGTCCTGGCAGACTTCATCGTAGACTGGACTGGACCAATAACGCAGCCGGAGCCGTCCACAGAGAAAGTGTGGACAATCCATTGTGACGGCGCATGGTGCCATGCGGGGGCAGGCGCCGCCGCGGTCATTACTTCAACCACCGGGGTCAAGCACAGATACGCAGCCCGCCTCAGCTTCGCTTTGGAGTCTGATAGGTGCACCAACAACATAGCAGAAAATGAGGCCATCATCCTCGGCCTTCGCAAGCTAAGGGCACTCGGTGTCACCACCTGCATCGTCAGAACAGACTCCAAGGTAGTCACCGGCCAGGTCGAGAAAGACTATGCAGCGAAAGACCCCGCCCTCATGCAGTACCTCGCGGCCATCCGCAGCCTCGAAAGACAATTCAAGGGTTTTACGTTGCAACACGTCGACCGAGCCAAGAATGAGGAGGCCGATGCATTGGCCAAGGCAGCCGCCAGGGGCGAGGCCCTGCCCTCGGACGTGTTCTACCACGTCATCGGCACGCCAGCCGTCCGCAGCCCAGAGGGGCTCCAAATAACCAATGACAGTGAGGGTCTTCGCATAGTCAACCTCATCATGACCGAGGACTGGCGGGCACCAATAACCCTATTCCTGCAGGGGTACTATCATCCAACCGACAACAACGAGGCCAAGCGCCTCAAACGCCGAAGCCAGGACTTCGCACTGGTCGAAGGCCAACTTTACAAGAAGGGGGTCAGTCAGCTGATGCTTAAGTGCGTCACCGAGACCGAAGGCGTCCAAATTCTGCACGAAGTCCACAGCGGGACTTGCGGCTCCCACGCAGGGCCTAGGGCCCTAGCGGCAAAGGTGATTCGCCAATGTTTCTACTGGCCCACCATGATTTGCGCCGCAAATCTGGTCGTGAGGTCCTATGAAGCCTGTCAGAAATTTTCTCCACGCTCGGGACGCCCTTCGCAATTCACGAAGCTAATCGCCCACATGTGGCCTCTTCAGCGCTAGGGCCTAGACATTGTCGGGCCCCTGCCCACGGCTCAGGGGAACCTCAACTTCACCTTCGTCGCCGTTGAATATTTCACCAAATGGATTGAGGCGAAGGCAGTATCCACCATAACATCGAGGACAGCCCAGAAATTCTTCTAGCAAAACATTGTTTGCCGCTTCGGAGTCCCGTCCGAACTCACAGTCGACAACGACAAGCAATTCGACAGCCAAGACTTCAAGGATTTCTGTTTCTCCATCGGCACCAAGCTTGCCTTCGCCTCAGTATACCACCCCCAATCCAACGGAGTCGTGGAACGCGCCAACGGAAAAATTTTCACAGCCGTCAAGAAAATGCTCCTCGACGACAGAAAAGGCAAGTGGCCCGACCTGTTACCCGAAGTGGTCTGGGCGCTGAACACGACTGAGTGCAGGGCGACTGGGTTCACCCCTTTCCGCCTTCTATACGGATCGGAGGCTATGACTCCGCAAGAAATAAAACACGGGTCACCACGGACGGTCGCGTCGGTCGCCCCCGACGTAGACGAGTCTACTTCGAAGGACCTCATCGACGGAGACCGTGTCTTCGCCCTACAGGCTCTAAACAAATACCAAGCTCAGACAAAAGCATGGCACGACCACACAGTCATCCCGAGGGAATTCAACGAAGGAGACCTCGTACTCGTCCGGACAGCTTGGACAGAGTCCAAGGGCAAGTTGGAGCCGAAATGGGAGGGCCTTTCATCATCAAGACGAAGGCATCCCCCAGCGCGTACAGGCTCACAACGCCATCCGGCGAAGACTTAGAACATCCTTGGAACATTGATAATCTTCGCAAATTTTTTGTTTAACTCCTCAGGGCCACTTCGCCCTTGTAATCCGTAGAACAGTTTTAAGCCGGCCCGCACTCTTTTCCTCCCGGGGGGTGAGGTTTTTAACGAGGCGGAGCCATGTAATATACACACGAAAAATCCCCCGCAAAAACGTCGAAAAAGAACGCATCAACGGTCTTCGACATTCGACCGACACAAAAGTCACCGCGAGGGGCAGCGATGGCTATCCTCGCGTGCGACAGTCCGCGCAAAAGTCGCCTAAGGGTGCAGCTGGACTAGCACAACAAGTGCATAAATTCGAAGTCTTCTCAAAAAGACTATCTGTGCAAAAGTCGCCTAAGGGTGCAGCCGGACTAGCACAACAAGTGCATAAATTCGAAGTCTTCTCAAAAAGACTATCCGTGCAAAAGTCGCCTAAGGGTGCAGCCGGACTAGCACAACAAGTGCATAAATTCGAAGTCTTCTCAAAAAGACTACCCGTGCAAAAGTCGCCTAAGGGTGCAGCCGGATTAGCATAACGAATGTAAAAATCGAAGGTGCATTATATCAGTCCGAAAGTCTACAGGCGCAGCCGTACCGACACAACAATGTACCAGACTGGGTGCGCAACGCCTTACAAACACATCCAGCTACATGAAGGCAGTCAACCTTATCATACAAACCATAGTTACACGCGTACCGCGAGGGCATCACACCTTACAAAGGCTCAACCTTCGGAATGATCCCCATTTCCCTATAGTTAAATAGCATTATCCTCAGCTCCTCACCCTCAAAAAGCCTTCGCAACTCCCCCTCACCCATAATCGCCCCAGCCGGCGAGGACAACAAATCTTGCCTACCAGCCCCGCCCACACGGAGCCGACCACCTTCAAACTCGCTCACTCTACGCTTCGCCACCACCCTTTGCCGCCTACGCCCAACACTCGGACCAGGCAAAACTTCAGCATCCGCAACACGCGGAGAAGCCTCCGCCTCAGCCACATCCAAGGCCGCAAAAATAATCTAAGCCTTCATCCGAAGACTCTTCCATCCACACAACCGAACTCCCAGAGTCGTCAAACTCAGAAAACTTAGACATAGACCCATCCGATTCATTTCCGGCGACCACGGTCGAAGCCGCCACAAAATTAGCAGTACCGGTTGCGTGCGCAGGCCCAAAATCTTGAACCTGCGCAGCAACCAAGGTTTAGTAACACAGACAAAATTCCCTAACTACCCCATACACACTAAGCCACCTGCGAAGACCCAGCAGCCGCGACGGGATCTTCCGCCGCTGGCTCCGTCGCCGGCTTCAGTGGATCCTCCGCCTCCGGCACGGTGGCGGCCGGCGTGCCTCCACCAGACACAGTAGGCGCAGGAGCAGCGTGGGAGCCTTCACCGGTTTCCGGGGGCGGCGCCGGGTAGACCTCAGCCTCGGCCATCACCGGGTCGGCCTCCGCTTCGGGCAACGCGCTGTTCAGACGCCCGAAGTCCTCCACCTCCTCAGCACACGTCATCTGCAGCGCAACACACCGATTCAGCACACCAGCGCACACCCACATTCCACAACACAAAACGAAACACAAACTTTACCTGATCCCTTGCCCGGTCAGCCCGTTCCCTAACTGCCTCCCGACCGTGGGGACCCCACATCCGGTCGAAGAGGGCCCCCCCGGCGTCCTTCACCACAGGGTCTTCGACCTTAAAAACATCACGCCCAAAATCTTCATCGGATCGGTCGAAGACCTCATAGTGACTGCACCCTTCGTGGGACAACGCGTTCATAGCCCCCTCGTAGGTGACGAGGGAGGCAAATGACATGAAGCCCGCCACAATGGTTAGGAGCGCTTGCAACTCCTCTTGCAGCCATTCGAGGCACCGAAGGCCCGCCTCTCGGTCGGGCACCTCGAAGTCAGCAGTCCGCGCACCCAACTCGCGGTACGAGTCCACGAGCTGTTTGCGCGTCTGCTCAACCTCCACGCGAGTAGAAGCCACGACCCTGTCCACGCGGGCCTGCAGAGCGTTGAACCGTGCCTCCCACTCCCCGGCGCGCTGGCTGGCGAGACTCTCCTCCGCCCTCGCCAATTTGGCCTCCGCCTGCGCCGTCTGCGCCTTGGCGATGGCCTCATTGGCCTCCTTCCTTTCCTCCACCAGCTGGCGCCGGAGGTCAGTCCTCTCGCTCTCTAGGGCGGCCACCTTTTCCGCCAGTCGGTGGTTTTTGCTCTCCGCAGCCGACTTTTCCCGGACGGCGTCCGCGTGCTGCGCCTGAAGTCTCTCGACTTCGGCATCCACGCCCGCCGTCAGGGCGCCCGACGCCACGCGGTCGGCGAAGTCGGCCACCTAACAGACGCGCATCAGTACACAATCACCATGAAAGTGGCCCACAACGAAGCCTACCTCAACTTACTTGATTCAGCTCAGCGACGCTTCCCACAGCCGATGGGACACAGTGCCCGCCTCATCTTTGACGGCAGTGGCCGCCGACACCTCGCCGCCAGCGCTGAAAGCGCCACCCTTCGCCCCAAAAACCGCGGCAGACGCCGTGGCCGCCACCGCAGACGAGACGACAACAAGTTGCCCTTCGCCCGACCCTGCAACGTATCACCGGTCAAAAAAAACTTACAGACGAGATAATCGTCCACGCAAATATCTGTGCCAAAGTCGGCAATACGCTTCCTCGGCGAAGGCCGCTCCCGGACCTTTGCAGCTCCCTCCGGGACGGACTTGGTCCCGCCAGCTCTGGCCGCCTTCGCGCTTTCCGGCAACTTGCTAGATCCAGGCGTGGCCGCCTTCGCAGCCAACGAGGGCTGGCTACCGCTGGGGACGGCAGCGTTCGCACTCCCGCTCGCCCTCTTCGGCCTAGCCTCAGGGAGCCTGACGACCGCCCGGCGCTTCTGAGCAGCATCCTGTCGATCCTTGTTCATCACTGCCGACACAACAGCAGCAATATTCTGCCCGTAAGGAAACACTCTCAAATCACGGGCCATGCGAGAGGTAAAAAAGTCTTCGCCAGCAGCGCGGGGGATAGGAACGTTCTTAGGCCATCGACCCCCGGTAACCTCCAGCATCCGCGCCGAAGACTCCTGGAGCTCGGGCGAAGACATCCTTCCATTGGGGGCCGCGCATGTCCCCATCAACTCCATAGCAAAACTATCGGAGACCCCCAGTTTTCCCATCGCAGTACCTAGCTTCCTCTTAGTAGATGGGGCGACCTCCGGCGCGGGGTCGTCTTCAAGCACTGCCGCTGGTTTTTTCCCCCGGTGGTCGGCGACGTCTACTCCGGGATAACCGCCATACTGCAAATCATTCAACTCAAAGACTCGATTCAGGCGGTCGTTGGATCCACGTATGTCCCTGCTCCGCTGGGCCTCAGTCCTCGGCACGTAGCGACCAACAATTCTCACCGCCCCATCCTCCGCCTCACGCACAACCGCGGCAGGATCCCGCCCCCGCACATCCAAGGCAAAGAGTGGACTTCGCACTTTCCGCCCGCCAAGGGAGGGCATCACGCGAGGGCATACTTCGCCCAGCGTCCATCCATGTGCCAAAGGCCACACCCCATACCCTATGAACTCCTCAACCAAATCGCGCCCACTACTCCTACGGGCGGCGATCTGAAGGGCCCATTCATTCTCGTCGTCCTCCGCCACTTCAAATGGCGGGTACGCCACACAATAATGCGAACACATGATGGCAGCGGGGAGCCTAGGGTGATTTTCGACTTCAGCCTCCGAAACATAGAACCAGTAGTCCCACCAGTTGCCCCACTTATTTCGGGCACAAGGGACCAGCTCCACAACCTCCATCGAAGTCTTCCCGGACTTCGGCGTGAAAGTGCACGATCCGAATTGCGCAATTACGTCACCAATCCGTCTTTTCTGCCAGTGTAAACAGTAGTGCTTGGCGAAGACCTCCACCGAAGGCTGACCGCCATACGACGTTGTTGCCCAGACATACTTCGCCAACGCCACCATGGCGTTCGGTGTCAGCTGATGAACTTGGACCCCAAACTTCTGCAGCACCTCCGACACGAAACGATGCGCAGGCAGGCGAAGTCCGGCAACAAAAAATGCCTCAAACACAACCAGTTCACCCTCGGGCTCAGGAATCTCCTCTGCCCCCGGCACACGCCCGACCCCACCGCCAAAATACCCCAACTGTTGCATATCCTGCACGCGGCCTGACGACATCCACGAAACACCAAATTCCACCGTATCACCCGGGTGCAATTCCGCCGCTGCACCGCCCGAGAGACCCTCGGAAGGCGTCTCGGCCGTCGGCGTGGTCGCAGCAGACGAAGAAGAGGACAACATGGCTACGTACCGTCGACGGCGGCGCGCGGTCTCCTTCACGCGGGCCAGTTCTTCGGCGAACAGGAGCAAGGAGAGCAGACGAGCAAGCGAGCAGCTTGAACAAGGAAAGTTAGGGTTTTCGCGGCAAGCAGAAAGGTAAATTTCAATCGGCGCCGCCCCCCACCCCTTCTTATACATAGGACGCGACGCTTCTAGGAACCCGCAATCCAACAGTGCGGCGTCAATCAACGGTCATGTCAAAAACCCCCGCAGAACCACTTCGATCGAGGGCAGCGTCTCCACCATCTAGCAACGCCTTCGGCACCAGATGACTTAGTCGAACTGGTCCCTCGGAGGGAAAATGTTGGGGCGAAGGCGAAGACGCCACCCTTCGCTCGAAGGCCTTCGCCACACCCGCTGCAACAATGGAGACAAGACGACTGGCGAGCTCTACCCTTCGCTCCACGCACCGGAAGACGAAGGCCTACGGCGGAGTCGCCTTTTCCCGCGACCTCGTCCAGCACGGAGGCCCACGTGTGATCCAGCCCATTATAATAGGCCCTGCGTGGCCGCTGCGCATTACGGGACTAATTTGTAAAGGTCTCCCTGTAATTACAGTCTGTAACCCTGCTTTATGGGAATATTCCGGGGATAACCTAGGCGCCTGAGGGCACATGCGTCCTTAACACTGGACGTTGGGCACTCAGATACCTATAAATACCCCCGCACAGTGCCCTTGAGAGGCCAGGTTAACAGAGCTATTGCCATCTCGAGTTGTAGCCCCGTTTACACCACTTTACTCCCTAGTTGGACCAACTCGCTCAGGAGAGCAAGTTCCAACAAATCCACCATCAAGTTTTATTTTTGAAAACATCACATTCCATCTGAAGCATCATCTTTTGTTTAAAACAAAACATTTTGTTTTTCTAAAGAAAGACTAAGCATCAAAAAACTTTTTAACAAAATAGGTAATCAAGGAAGGGTAAACAGTTCCAAGGAAGGAAATGTAGCAATAGTCATCACTCAACTCCTATCACCTAATGCATCATTTCATGTGATAAAGAGTTTCAAACCATAAGGAAAAAAGGGTAAATGCACCGGGGCTTGCCTCGTGTTGTAGGGGATTCAGAATCTGTTCCACGGATATAAAAAAACTATTCCCGGCAGGTGGGGTCTCAGCTGATAGTGCAGTCTCTTCTTCTTCGACAATCACTTCTTCGTTTTCTATATATAACCATACATATACATGAATGCTCATGTGATGCTATGAATATCCAGGTGTAATAAAACAGGGTAAGTTATATCTTGAATATAACTTTCCTTCATGGTACTCCTAAGTAAGTAGGATTTTCTAAGTCAATACCCTAGTAGGGTTAGGCAGTTCTATTCTAAGAAGCTAGGGTTTTGGGGTTTTAGGATCAAACAATGTCCAAAACATACCAAACTTTACCGAAGGGTTCTAATTGTCAAATTAAGCTTACCCTAAAAGTTCTATGATTTTTGGAACTATCAAATAATTTCTAAAATTCCAAAATACTAGGTTTAGGCCTTCTTAAATACGAAATAATTCCTGGTTGGGACTAAAAATCTTGAACCATTTTTGTTAAATACTAGAGGCATTTAGGAGTCTAGTAAAATTGGTCTCATGATTTTATCATTTTTCTAGAATATTCTATCAATTTCCTAAGCCAAGTAGAAAAAGAAAAAGAAAAAGGAGGAACAGTAATGGGCTCAATCTAACCCAATTTGGCCCATCTCTAGGTAAATGCGCCCGCGCCTGCTCTGGCGAAATTGCACAGAGGACCCTGACTATTCGAAAAACCATTAAAGAATCCTCTTCCCTATTCATCTGTGTCTCTGACATGTGCACCGAGGCCCTTCTTCTTTCTCATCTTTGCAAGCCCGTGTCCTCGACGGTGGACGACGGTGTGCACGCTCCGGCGAACTCCTACCAGCCGCGATACGCAACAATAAGTGCCCTAATATGGTCTATTCCTGATTTAGACCTTGGCGATCCACTAGGAATCCCTAATTTACCGTGAACGTTGCCCTAAAGCTCGGTCTACATATACCCATGGAGCTTGAGTCTTTCCCATTGTGTTCCCAACAACACAATACAACAACATACAAATTGGGGGCACAGTAAGCTTTAGCAACATACCAGGACTCAAGAACAAGATCTAGGAAGGTAGGTGGAAGGATAGAACAGCGGGTCGATGGAGGAGGTGTTCATGGCGGCGCAGAGAGTGGATTTGGGGGAAATTCCAAATTAGGGCGCTATAGTGGACGATTGGGCACGAGGAGTGGTTCACTGGGTTTGTAACAAGTAGGCGGAACAGGCCGAGGCATCAATTTATAGAGGACGGTCATGAGGAGGGCGAATTTGGACGGGGAAGAGTGCGCGGTGAGAAGGGGGAAGAGTCACCGAAGTTTGCTAATGTGGCGTTCACTGGTTTACGGTCTACGGTGGTCACTATCGAGTCTTCACGGCTTGCGACGAGTGGTGAGATGACTTAAGGCATGTCACAATCGAGCTAGATGGCGGCACAACGACGACAGGGCAAAACAATGCCCCAAGTTCATCCCCTTCGCGAGATTTTTCACCCTACGTAGTTATCTGCACTCCACCGGGCACGAATCGCAACGGCGGCGAGGATCATGGCGTGGGATCACCGGCGGCGGTGCATTTAACCTAGCGATCTTCATCAGGTTACTGTACCATTGTGAACTCCCTTCAGGGCGCCTAACAGAGCAAGTTTCAGAGCGTTTTACTCCAAAAATTGTTCAGCGCCTGGTCAAGCTTGGTATAACAAAGTTGTTTACCAATGTAAGAGCTTCAACTTTGCCACAGCGACCCTAACCTTATCTCCATTGAATTAACCATGAACTGCTTCCAAAGTTAACCAAATGTCACTAAACTTAGGTTTTTAGAGTTAAGGGTGTCTGACAGGCCAGTTTCAAGTCTCTTTTTCTCCCATTTTCATGTAGTACTAGGGCTTACTCACTTAATCAAATTTGTCCCCTTTACATAGCTCTACAAGTTTGATGTATTGACCTAGGGCAAATTCCTTATGAATTCAGAGACACCAAGCTCCAAAGTTGACCCCATTCTACTAAAATTCAGACTTAACCATATAGTGTTCATGGGTCCATTTGCAAATAAGTCCAATTTCCTCCACACTACATGAAAATCCTTCAATGTAAAAGTTACTTTGTTTGTGGTGTTCTATTACTTTGATATTTGCACTTTGGTCCAAAAGTGCATAAAATTTGCATTAACCCCCCTAGGGTTCCAATTAGGGTTTTCTAGGGTTTGGGCACACTGGGGTTTTTGTGTCACTAAAGTTCATCAAATTTGATATCTTGTGAACATTTCTCATGGATTTTGAGATTTTACTTATTTTAGGCTACTACTACCCTCATGCCCTAATCCTAGGGTAAGTACCCTACCCTAAGGTTAAACACTCTACAAGTCACCACATCACAACTTGTTTTGAAATTTTACCTAGTGAATGCATTCTAGGTGTAACAAACAACATGAAATGTCAATGCACATGATGTTATGCTAAAGTTTTAGTGCCAGTAACACCAAGGGTGTTACATACATCACCGCGAATGAGCAGGCTCAAGACCTCATTGGAGGCGCAAAGCACGTACCGCCTGCAACGCGAAGGGACACGAACCAGCAACCAGACAAACGTTGGGAGAGGAGACCCCGCGAGGAGGTGCACACCGCTGGGCCACCTGCCGCTCGAGCCCATGGCGCACCCCATGGAGGGTTACAGACATTGGACGAGATCCTCGACTCCTAGTGCCCATACCACAAGGACATGCGACACACCCTGTGGAACTGCAGAGATTTCAAAAACTCCGTCGGGCATGGCTGATCATTCTAGCCGCTGCCACCTCCTCCACCTCGAGGAGAGCCTAATGAGCCTAGGCAGCCTCAACAACAGGAAGGGGGGAGAGGTGGAGCTTTCCTACGCATTGACAAGGAGGTCAATGTCTTATTCGTAGGCCACAAGACACAAGAAAGTAGAAGGCAACAAAAACTTAATGATCGACAAGTTCTAGTAGCCACAAACAGTGCTCCGGCTCCTTACCGATGGTCGGAGCACACAATATCCTTCAATCGAGCTAGTTAGTGGCCTAACTTTGATCACCCCGGCAAATACCCACTACTTGTCGACCCTGTGATCCGAGAAAACCGGGTTAAGAAGGTACTGGTGGATGGTGGCAGCAACATCAACGTCACCTTTCCCCGAACGCTTCAGGCCCTGGGGGTCGCCATCGATGATCTCACTGAGTCGGATACTCCTTTCTTTGGCATTGTGCTGACCTAATGGGAGTACCCGCTGGGGCACATCTACATGTCTGTCACCTTTGGAACCCCAGAGAACAACTGAACTGAGTTCCTGAGGTTTGAGGTGGCGTGCTTCAATTGCGGGTACAACGCCATTATTGGGAGACCAGGGTTGGCGAAATTCATGGCCACCCCGCACTACATGTATATGATACTCAAAATGCCAGGACCTCAAGGGATCATCGCCGTCCGCGCTGACTTCCAAGGTGCCGCAAAATGCTTTCGGGGTGCCATTCAGACGGCTCTCACTTCTGGGCCCTCGGTAGCCCTTCCCGCACAAGTTGATGGCAAGCTGGTGGAGGAAGACTTTGCAATCCCTTCGAGTGAAGCCCCGACCGCGACCTCTATGCGGCCGACTGAAGAAACTAAAAGAATCAACCTTGGATTCTGTGATGAACACAAGACCGCAATCATCAGTTCCAGCCTCGATGACAAATAGGAAAGCGCGCTCATCCAGTTCCTGCAACACAATTGGGACATGTTCGCATGGCAACCTACGGACATGCTAGGAGTCTCGAGAGAGCTGGTCGAGCACAAACTCAAAGTGTACCCTCAGGCAAGACTAATCCGGTAGAAGCTACGTCATTTCATGCCCGACAAAAGAGATGCCATTCGGTCGGAATTAGCTCGCCTAGTATCGGCAGGATTCATTAGAGAAGTACTACATCCTAAATGGCTAGCAAATCCTGTTCTTGTACTCAAAAAGAATAAAGTTGATTGGCGCATGTGCATCGACTATACCGATGACAATAAGCACTGTCCGAAGGACCCCTTCGAACTACTTAGAACAGATCAAGTAGTTAATTCGACCGCTGGCTGTTCTATGCTCTTCTTCCTAGATTGCTACTCTGGATATCACCAGATCAGTCTAGCAAAGGAAGACGAGGAAAAGACTGCATTTATTACGCCTTTTGGAGCTTTCTGCTATACCTCCATGTCGTTCGGCCTCAAAAATGCTGGAGCAACTTATGAAAGGGCTATCTAAACATGCTTAGCTAACCACTAGGACAAGCGAGTGGAAGCCTATGTTGATGAAGTAGTCATCAAGACTGAAAACCCAGATAACTTCATCGGGACTTGCAACATGTCTTCAACAACTTAAGGCGCTACCAATGGAAGCTGAACCCAGAGAAGTGCGTGTTCAGAGTACCGGCTGGAAAGCTATATGGGTTTATCATCAGCCATCAAGGAATAGAGGCAAATCCAGAAAAGATTAAAGCCATTATGAAAATGGAGCCACCACGATCATAGAAAAAAGTATAGAGGCTCACTGGGTGCATGGCAGCGCTGAGTAGATTCATTTGAAGGCTTGGCGAAAGAGGGATGCCATTCTATAAACTACTCAAGAAGGTGGATAAATTCCAGTGGACCACAGAAGCTCAAGAAGCCCTAGAAGCTCTAAAGAAGTTTCTGACAACACCACCAATACTCAACCCACCACGCCGAGCTACATCTGATCAGCCCGCCAAGGACTTACTGCTATATATCTCCTACACGACTCACGTAGTAAGCACTTCATTGGTAGTCGAGCGAGCAGAAGAAGGGCGCGCGTATCTAGTACAACATCCTGTTTACTTTATCAGCGAAGTCCTTGATCCCTCGAAGATAAGATACCCTTAACTTCAAAAGCTATTTTATGTAGTACTTCTAACTGCTCATAAACTCCGACACTATTTTGACGACCACAAAGCCATAGTAGTCACGAGATTCCCGATAGGAGACAACTCCACAATAAGGAAGCCGTTGGAAGAATAGCCAAATAGGCATGTGAACTCATAGCTCATGACATAGAATTCCGACCTCATACTCCATTAAAAACTCAAGCACTAGTCGATTTCATATCGGAATGGACTGAGCACCAGGTCCTAGAAAACCCTGAAGCTGCTAAAGTCTGGAAAATGTACTTTGATGGCTCGTTAAGATTGCAGGGGTAGGAGCAGCGATCCTTTTCATTGCCCCTGGGGGTGACCAACTCAAGTATGCACTTCAGCTCCTGTTTCCAGCATCTAACAATGCCGCAGAGTACAAGGCCTTGGTTCAAGGGCTAAGCATCGCCATTTCACTAGGCATCAAAAGGTTAATTGTATATGGCGACTCGCTTGTTGTCATCAGCCAGGTAAATAAGGACTGGAACTGCTCAACTGATTCAATGAACAGATACTGCACTGTGGTGCAGAAGCTGGAAGACAAATTCGAGGGTTTAAAATTTGATCACATGGGAAGGGTTCGCAATGCAGCAGCAGATGCATTGTCAAAATTGGGGTCCACACGGGCATAGGTTCCACCTAGGATTTTCGTCCAAGAGATATAGCAACCGAGCGTCACCGTAGAGCATGCTGAAGAGTGCAATGCCTTAGACCAAGCAGAAACAGATCTCAATGACTAGAGGGAGCCGATTATCAGGTACATAAAAAATGAGGAAGAACAGTATGATGGGGCCGTGACAGAACGTATCACAAGACAGTCGGCCCACTATACCATGATAGGGGGTATGCTATACAGAAGAGGTGCAGGAGGAGTCCTCATGAAGTGTATTCATTCGGCTAGAGGAAGCCAGCTACTAGATGAAATCCATGCAGGGCAATGTGGCATACATGCAGCATCAAGGACATTGGTAGGGAAAGCTTTCAGATCCGGGTTCTACTGGCCAACAGCAAAGAATGATGTGGCATAGTTGGTTCTGAAATGCGAAGCATTCCCGTTCCTATTGAAGCAACAACACTTGCCTGCCCAACATTTGCAAACTATTCCTGTAACCTGGCCCTTTGTGTGCTGGGGGCTGGATATGATTGGGCCTTTCAAAAAAGCTCAGGGAGGGTATACTCACATACTCATTGCTATTGACAAGTTTACAAAATGGATAGAGTACAAACCTATCGCCTCTTTGACCGCAGCAAAGGCAGTGGAATTCATTCAAGAAATAATATTTAGGTTTGGGATACCTAACAACATTATCACATTCCTGGGATCTAACTTCACTAGCTCAGAGTTCTTCGATTTCTACAAGCAGAGGAGCATCGAGATCAAGTATGCATCAGTGGCACACCTAAGAGCTAATGGGCAGGTGGAAAGAGCCAACAGGATGATACTTGATGCACTCAGGAAAAAGGTGTTCGATAAGAGCGAAAAGTGTGCAGGAAAGTGGATCAAAGAACTATCATATGTAGTTTGGAGCCTGCGAACCCAACCAAGCCAAGCCATGCATGGAAACACCCCGTTCTTCATGGTATACGGATCAGTGTTGCCAGTGGATTGATCTTTGGGGCACCCAGGCTAACATTTGAAAGTATAGCTGAAGCAGAAGCAACCAGACTGGAAGATGTCGATATATTAGAAGAAGAACGTCTGAACGTTGTCATTTAATCGGCTAGGTACCAGCAAACTCTGAGGCTCTACCATGACAAAGCAGTGTGGCATCAATCCTTTGTACTAGGGGACCTAGTGCTCCGACGAGTGCTGTCGAGAGAAGGACGACACAAATTGTCGCCTTCATGGGAAGGACCATTCATCATAGCAGAGGTCACCCGGCCAGGATCCTACCGACTTACCCAGATAGAAGGGACCGGAGTGGGAAACTCGTGGAATATTGAACACCTCAGGAAATTCTATCTGTAGCAGTACATCAGAACTCCAGTTGACAAGCCATACTTTGTAAACAAAAGGTTTCCTTATCAATAAAGCTTCTATGTTCTACTGCATACTCCCAGTTAGCAAGCGGTTTAAGTTAGGAACGATTTAAATCAACACAACATGCTCATGCTTACATAACTTAGGGTGATTACTATACCCTACTAACAGAACAATCGTCTTAAGTCGGAAACGTCTTAAGTCGGTGCGACATGCTCACGCTTACATAACTTAGGGTAATTACTATACCCTACCAACGGAGCAATCGGCTTAAGTCGGAAACATCTTAAGTCGGTGCGATATGCTCACGCTTACATAACTTAGGATGATTACTATAACCCACTAACAAAACAATTGGCTTAAGCCAAAAAAGTCTTAAGTCGGTGCGACATGCTCACGCTTACATAACTTAGGTTGATTACTATACCTTACTAATGGAGCAATCGGCTTATGTCGGAAACGTCTTAAGTCGGTGCGACATGCTCACGCTTACATAACTTAGAGTGATTACTATACCCTACTAACGGAGCAATCAACTTATATTGGAAACGTCTTAAGTCGGTGCGACATGCTCACGCTTACTTAACTTAGGGTGATTACTATACCCTACTAACGGAGCAATCAGTTTAAGTCGGAAACGTCTTAAATTGATACAACATGCTCATGCCTACATACTTTAGGGTAATTACAATACCCTACTAACAGAGTAATCGACTTAAGTCAGAAAAACCTTAAGCTGATGCAGCATGCTCACATATACATGACTCAATCGTGCGCCATCTCGATAAAAAATACCAACTTAATGAAAAGTGTTTTCTGTTCGAATGAATCAAAATTTGTTTTCACCACAAAACTACTGTGCAGGAGCGTTTTCACAAGAAACCTTGCCAGCAGGATCACCAGAAGGAGAAGGTTTACTCGTACCAACGGATGCAACAAGCATGTCAGCAACAATGTCCTCAGGCACCACGACGCCGGGTCTTTTCATTAGGATTCAACCGGCATGAATAGCTTTGTCCATCGCTTTGTCACACATTGCTTTCATAATACCATAGTCATCCTCTAATACCTTGATGTCGCGACGAGCAATTTCCAACTCTTGCGAAACAAGTTTCTTCGAAGCACGCAACCCTTTGATGACAGAATCTCATGAAGACAGTAACTTATTAAGTCGTGACACTTTAGTCTGAGAAACCCTCAACTCATCCCTATGACGGTCAAGCTTCGAAATAGTAAAGCGATGACTCCTCTCCAAAGTAGTAAGGGAGTTGCTAGCATCACGGTACAGTTTGTCTAGACTGTCATGAGAATCAAGAAGTCTTTGCATCTCCTCCTGCAGACAAGAAGAGTACTAAACATCCAACCAAAAGCGCAAAACAAAGGCATTGTGAACAATCAGAAAAGTCTACCTCATGGGCTCTCTTCTCTGAATCAAGCTAAGTGTTCAAGGAAGAGTTCATGGTCCGGGCACCATCCAAGAACGCAGAAACCTGGTTCAGATCGGCTTGACTCTGAGCATACCTCTCCTTAGTGTCAGAACACCGTCGAGCCAGAACTGGAAGGGCAAGAGGAAAAGATACAGGGGTAAAATGAGGGAGCAACGAACAATAAATAAAGCTATCAACCCACTAACCGATATTCGAGGCTTTTAGATCATCTATGTATTTCTGAAGCAGGAGAGGATTCCTCTGCAACAAGGATAAAACTTGATCGAGGATAGGGGCACCGCAAGACCTTGACTGAGCCGACACATAGCTCAGGATATTCTGCAAATACAAGAATTAGCAAAGGAGAATTTTGTTGACAAAAATAAAGCAGGGCAAGGATCAGCTCACCTGAAGGTTAGAAAGGAACAAAGGAAATCACAAAGCCGAAGGTGCCGACGTGCCACAGAACAGTGGGGTACTAGCAGAAGTAATATTGAGAGCAGACTCGAGCCCTAGAGGATGATTAGAGCTCATGCCCAAGGCAACAACTAGTGGGACCTCAGCTCCGACAGCGTGCAGCGGATTCCCAGCGCTCAGGTCACTGACCTCTAAAGTGACCGGGCCAACAAGAGCAGTAGGAAGGTTTGTCAACACTGGCTCCTCAGACTAAACTGGTGGTGATCTGACATGAACATCCATAGAAGCAATCGAAGAGGAGCCGAGCTCGGGACTCTCGGGGGCTGGCTCACCCTCAGAAGCACCCTCGGGGGCTGGGTCACCCTCAACAGCGCCCTCGGGGGCTGAAGTATCCTCAATCGTACCCACAGGAATCAGGTAACCCTTGCATGTAACATCAGGAACCAAGGTGTCCACATGGATTAGGCCGCCCTCAAAGGTTGAAGAAGTATGGGAAACTGTTCGGGTTATTTCTTGCCCGACAAATTTTCTAGCTAAGGGAATGTCATCTGGCACCTCTGCACGGATGCCAGGACTCCCAGTTTCAGGAAGTTATAATAAAAGATCTTCTGGGATAATCTCCTCCAGTGCATGATCAATGGCAGACATCGCTAACCTCTGAAGATTAACCAGCCCTGACGGAGCCTGAATTTTGGACATCGTTGTTGGTCTTGCTACGGCGACTCTTGCGAACTAAAGGGGGAATTTCCTCTTCATCCTCTTCATCCTCGTCACACACACATCCACCGATTCTAGTGCCACCATAGCTCTCAATATCATCTTCGAGGTTGGCACTCGCCGGGTTAGCACCGAGGACTAGGGCAGCAGAGTCAGCCCCTAGCTCCAATTCAGACAAATGCTGAAGTCTTATCTTTCTTTTCTTCCCCTCGGCAGACACGACTGAGTAACCTATTTGATATAATCGTTTTTGACGGGCACCTCCAGGACTACAAGCTCCTTCATCCTCGCCGAAGGCACGCCCAGCTGCAACACTCGCTGACTCAGTATGGGCAGACTCAGACGACTCGCTAGCTAGCATACTAAGAACAACGTTCATTTCAGCCTCATCAGCAGTCGCTTGCATCTTGAGATGGGTCTATTTTTCCTCTTCAAGGAGGCCTCAATATCTTCTGAAGAAGGTCGCACTCTATGGCCTGGACTGTCGTCTTGGACAGGTGGGTTGGATATGAACTCTTAAAAGGGCCTCTGCGGCAACGAAATGACATAGTAAGGACATTACACATGATAAATACAGGAACTCATAGGCAACATTGCTTACCACAGGTGGAAGATTCCAGGCAGAATACGAATGGGGAGCACCAGCATTCGAAGCTTTGCCTCTCAGCATCGAATCAACCCGACTCAACACGTCCTCCTCGGATATTCGCTTGTTGGTAATTCGAGTAGGGTCATTACCACTAGTGTACAGGTAAGCATGGTAGACTCTATCCTTCAAAGGCTGAATATTCTTGAAAACAAAGTTGACAACAACAGCTTCAGCAGTCAAACCTCTATCCCTCAACACACTTATCTCGACAAGCAATACCCTGGACTCAGAAAGCTCGAAATCTGTGGGGACCTCTATCCAGCTAGGCGTTCGAACATCGGGTTGTCTCCCTGATCGAGCGGGAAGTGATTTGTTATGATTTTCCATAGTGAACCACTCGAAGCGCCATCCCTTAATGTTGTCTTTCAAAGGAATGTCGAGGTAGTCAGCCTTCCTACCTCGGCGAATTTCCAAGCTAGCACCTCCAACAAGTTGATGCTGCCTTCCAGCCATCCCAAGCCAACAATGGTAAAGGTACTTCCAAAGCTCAAAGTGTGGAAGAATTCCAAGAAAAACTTCACAAAGATGAACAAGCACAGCAACTTGAAGCACATAATTGGGATTCAGATGCGTAAGGTTCAGAGAGTAAAAATCGAGAAGACCACGAAAGAAGGGAGAAACTGGCAAGGCTAGTCCTCGGATGAGAAAAGTCACGAAGAAAACCGCCTCGTGGGTATCCTCTATCGGATGTGTAGGTGTGCAACACCTGCGGGGTGTCTGTTGTTATGCGCGGACCGGATAGCGTCATCGAATTCGTGGTTTCAAGTCAGATTTAGCTGTGGTGAGCTGATTCTCTACTTCTATTATTTTATTTTAATGAACGGATTGATGGATATGTAGGTGGTGATGATTTTCGTATTTTTAGCAAGAGCGATACATGTTGATTTAATCGCATCGTCTAGTATTCGTCAGTTCATAGGTTATGTGGAGGATGGGTTTGGGGATTTAATCAGCTAGTCGACGTGTTCTTGGCGAGTGTTGTTCCGATTCTATTTGTTTGTGGAAATACTCGAACTAGAACCTGCGATTGATGCCATAGTTTCGAGTGAATTTAGTATTAGTGCGCGATTTCACTATTCCTACTAGTCGAGGTATTAAATGAATTGGATAAATGTGGTGGTCGCGATAATTATCTTGTTGTAGCTTTTGTGTCGTGGTTGTGTTTGTTGTACGATGAAATGTCTTAGTAAGCACGGTGTTATAGTTGCTGACATGATTGGAAAGTAGACTATTAAATAGTGTGATATTTTAATTAGTTGGCGGGTTATGCAAAGTAGTCCGGTCGGGTGGTTTAGAAAGTTAGTTAATGTGCTTCTTTTCTTATTTTAGATTTAGACGTCTAGAACTAATGAATCTAGATCTGTTAATCTGCTAGTGTTGGGTTTTAACTAAAGAAGGTAAAGCGTATGGATAGTTTGTTAATTCCTAATGTTTAATTAAGGTCTAGTTAAGTTAAGAAATACATTAATGTTGTACTTAGTGGTGTATTAATATCTAGCATTGTTTGAAGTGTTGTAATGCCTCGCCACTAAATATTTAATCCACTTTAGTGTAGCAATAATTAGTCGTGTGCTATTCCTGTTTATATCCATTCATGTGCATTATGCATATCATTTAAGTATGTTAAGTGATCACGTGATGTGGATGACCAGAGCTGAGTCGACCACAAGATGTTGTTAAGCGTGGGCTTCTTCGCAAGGTGATGCTGATGGACGAACTTAAGGATGGATGACCTGAACAAGTGTCAGACCAAAAGTTGATCGTCAAGTGATCGTCGTCTAATAAACACTAACCTAATGTTATTCCAGGCAAGCCCCGGTGCATTATTCCTTTTCCTTGTTGTTTTAAAATCTTTATCATCTTATGTGATGCATTAGGTGATAGGAGTTGTGTGATCAAACATTTGATGCATTTCCTTCCTTGATGAAACAACCCTAATACCTGTTTTGTGAAAATTTAGTGATGCTTAGTCCTGCTTATTAATTTAGGATTGTTTTTAAAATATGATGTGTAACACGGGATATGGGAGTTTGTGAAATAAAATGACTTGTGATGATGAAACCATTGTGGTCACAATGATTTCATCATTCAAGTAGGGTACCTCTCTCAGGTATCAAGTTTTGGGAAATAATATGAAATGTAGGCCAGACGTTGAGCAAGAAAGTTCGCCCGTCTGTGTCGATTAAGGACCGTTCGATGTAGGCCTGTTGTGGTGGAGACTTTGTAACAAGCCACATGCTCCGGTAAGCCTAAACTCGGCCATTCCATACGTGAAAAGACAACCGCGCACTGGGCGTGGGAGATGGTGGGAGTAGTGTGTACCCTCATGGCTAGAGGCTAGATGGAGGAGTACTGTGCTCCAGGGTAGCGCGGACCGGTTCACGTTGTGTAGGATTTGTGGGAATGGTTCACATACGCAAGGGTTAAGTGCTACATATGTCGTGTGGTTAGAGATCCCCAGCTGGGTATAATCGGTTCGAATCGTCGTTGCTCCTCGGTCATGGAGACTCTACCCTCCGACCACTCTTCGTAGTTAATAAGTAAAATAAGAATTTGGTAAAATAAAGCTAGACCAGGACAAGTGAATGCTCTAGATTAGGCAAATTGTCACACCCGGGCTTTAAAGGACAAAGTCGGGTGCATCTCATACATGCGCCAAAAAAGACAACACATATAATAACAGAATGTATAGAAATAAATGTCACAATAATCAGAGTACTTATTACATAGCAAAAGACTTACAAAAATAAAAGATAAATATAACAGGATCTAAAATCTATCCTTGGCGCTAGAATGTCAACTGGGAGACGCCACCTAGATCGAATCGAACTCCTCGATACTTGGCTCCACTTGAACCACCTGTTCTTCTCCTGTGGGGAGGGGTGTGAGACAGCAAGAGTGAGCTCACACAAGTTCATCGCTCAACAAATTGTGGGGAATAATGTGCATGAACTCACCAAAGGTGGGAGTTCATGAAGTGTAAGGCTGATCAATAAAATAAAGGCTGAAGCTGAGCATTGCTTTTATAAGTTGGTCAAAATTTTAATAGCAATTACTAAGTGTAAGTGAATACCAAACCATAGTAATAATAAGTAATAATAATCAAAAAATAATCCCAGATGCAATGAAATGACAAATTGAATTTAAGTTCCATAAATTAATCATGTGAGTGTCCGAGCCGGTCATGACCGTGAGCACGGCTAGTATACCAGTTTTACACTCTACAAAGATTGCACATCTTTACCCACAAGTCGTGTTACCCATTTGCCACAGAGTTGATCAGACTCCATACACCTCTACCAAGGAAGCGAGGCAGGGTACCACTACGAGGCCTTTACAAAGTTCCACTAGCTTCAGAAAACCCGCTACAGTTTATAGGAAGCTCCAGTGCAGGAATCCCTCGCCTGACCACCATCGCAGCAAAATCAACCCAAGGACCTCCCTACACTGACCACTCCCCTACTGCCCTTGCCCCTTTCGGGTAAGGTAGTCATCCACTAGCTTTCCTAGTTAATCATCCAAGGGCGTCCCATTAAACCCTTGTGGTAGCACTGTTTTCCTTGGTGGTTCTCCATGTTCTCATTAACATAATGATCTTATCATGAACAGTAAATAATGAAAAGATAATAAAAAGTGTAATAATGAGTAATAAATATCTCTATACCCAAAACCACATAAAGCAATAGCATGTACTACCCAAAAATTTTAGTAGTAAAACCAGTGGTGAAACAAGGTATAAAGATAGTCAAAATCTAGAGTAACCTATTGGGTCCCATCAAAATTAACCTATGCAGATCATTATGATTAATAAGAACATGAATGGGTAAAAGAAGTGATCAAGGGCACAACTTGCCTTCAACGAGCTCCTACTCAGCAGTCACCAGATGAACCTCAGGATCCTAAGTAGCTTGTTCGTCTACTCGCATCAGTACAAACATACATAGTATAAAGGAGAAATTAACATCACACCAAACATGCAAATAAAATACATAGTAATAATCTAGACATTAAAATAAGATCATAGGAACTAGAACCATTAAATTTGGAGTTATAGATTTTAAGATATGAATTTCTGAAGGTTTTATGTATTTAATACAAGATTAAGTACTAGGTAAATTTTAATGAGTCTTTCATGCCAAAACAGTGGTACTATTTTATAGAGAATAATATTACAAAAATTTAGGAACTGGAATGGACCAATTTGGAGTAAGAATGGATTTTCTATGATTTATACAAGTTATAGGAATTGTTTTTATATTAAAAACTCATTTTCTAATTCATTTTCCTAATTTTATAACTCTCTGGACTGGGCCTCATTTTCTGTAAAGCGTAGGGGTCTTGGGGTAAAATGTCTCAGACAAAGTGAATAGCTCATGTGGATGGCGAGTTAGTTCTATAGAAACAGAGGGTTTCTTACGTAAAACTCTCAATCGAAAGGGTATCGCCTGGTCTCAGCCATCCGATCAAGCATGGACAGCCGCGATTAGATCGGATCGGATTACACCCACGCCCACACATGTCACCGTCGGATCCAAAATTCAGGGCCCAGATTAGATCCTATCTAAGTGAAGCGGTACGATACTATAGCCGTTAGATTCAAGATCTACGATCTATATTCGATTAAGCTCGCACTGACGTAACCCATCCGATCTCGATCCATCGGTCGAGATCGATCTGCGCAAACTGATACACGTGTTCGAATCACAACCGATCGATGGCCATCCACGGTTCACAATTGATAGAGTGAAGCGGTATGCTTCAACCTGATCTCCGCCGTTCGACGCTAGATCGACGAGCCAGGACCCTTCTTCCCCAGCTGGCCACGGCGGCGCTACTGCCCCACGGCAGAGGGCACGCCGGCGAACCCACCACAAGTGATACCACGCGCCCAATTCCGATTATCCAGGTGTTTAAGCGAAAGAAATGTCCGCACGAATACGGAGGAAGGATTCCTTACCGAGGTCACTAAATGACGAGAGCCAGCCACGGCCAGAAGCGGACCCGCGACGGCGACGCGATCCCGACGACGAATTCCCATGGCCACCCTGGGCTTCTTGGTCCGATACACCACAGCACGCTTCACCGGCCCTAGGCGAAACTCTACGGCCAATAGAAGGGCACCGAAGTACACCAGGGCCGAATCCTCACGGCGGCGAGAAGAACAGCCGCGGCAGTGGTGAAGTGGATGACATGGGGAGCGGAATACGAGGAACGAAGGGACGAGCCTCGAACTCGCGATTAGCTTTATGGATGAGCGGGTGACAGGGACACCGCAACAGTCCTGGCACAATGGCGCGCCCGGCAAGCATGCAGCTGTGGAAGAAGCGGGTCGACTCAACCAACCGAGTTGACGACCGACCTGACCAGTGGGGCCCCCCAGACAGAGAGCGCGGAAGGCTGGCAGTGAACCTGCCCCGTCAGCGCGGACAAACGAGTGCTAGGCTCTCTGGTTGGGCCCGCGCGGTATAATTTCCTGGTGGGCCGAATAAGGTGAAGCCAGCCCAAACTAGGTTTTAGTCTTTTTCTTTTTATTTTTTTCTCTCTCCCTTTTCAAATTCAAGTTGTATTCAAATTTAATTCAAGCTCTTGTTATCCATTATTACAATTTATACTTGCAACATTTAGAGATACTAATTCTGGAGGTATTTATTTACAAATATTATTTATTTATTCATATCCTTTATCTCTTTCTCTTCTCCACATTTCTAGAATTCCCTTTAGGGTTTAAATTCTAATTTAGGTGTTGTCATATTTATTTCTACATTATTGTCACATTGTCACCAAAAAATGCACACACAAGGAAACCTCAGCATGATGCACAATTTAATGATTTTTATTAATCCTTTATTTATTTTATGAGGTGTTCACATGTAATGATAATTAGAGATGGCACACATGTATTCAAAGGAATATGATTTTCTCCTTTTAGATTTTTTTTACAAAGTGGGTAATACAAATCCTACCCCCTTAACAAGAATCTCGTCCTCGAGATTTAGGAAGGACTAGGGAAAAGATGGGGAAAATCTATGCGAAACTCTTCTTCTCTTTCCCATGTAGCTTCATCTTCTCCATGTTGATTCCATTGCACTTTGCACATCTTTATAACCTTATTTATCATGACACGAGTCAGTGTATCAAGAATCTTGATAGGGTACTCAGCATAAGTCAGGTCATCTTGAACACTAAGGTCCTCCATTGGTAGCTGCTCCTTAGGTACCCTTAGGCACTTCTTGAGTTGGGACACGTGAAAGACATTATGTACATTTGCAAGATGACCGGGTAATTCTAGTTGATATGCCACTTCTCCCACTCGCTTTAAGATCAAGAAAGGTCCAATGAAGCGAGGGGACAACTTTACTTTAACTTTAAATCTCCTCATACCCCGGATTGGTGACACCTTCAGATACACGTGATCACCCACCTTAAACTCCAGTAGTCTTCTCCTATTATCAGCATAGCTCTTTTGCCTTGATTGTGCAATTCTCAAATTCTCTCTTATCATTCGCACTTGTTCTTCTGCCTCTTGTATAAGTTCAGGCCCAAAGAATAGTCTTTGTCCAGTCTGATCCCAATACAGTGGTGTCCTGCATTTCCTGCCATATAGAGCCTCAAATGGTGACATCTTCAAACTGGCTTGGTAACTATTATTATAAGAGAACTCCGCATATGGCAAGCTCTTATCCCAACTTCCACCATGCTTAAGAGCACAAGCTCTTAACATATCCTCCAGCACTTGATTTGTCCTCTCTGTCTGCCCATCAGTCTGAGGATGGTAGGCTGAACTAAAATTCAACTGTGTATCCAAGCTCTCATGCAACTTCTTCCAAAACCGAGAAGTAAACTGTGATCCTCGATCAGACACGATCTTCTTAGGCACTCCATGTAGACAAACTATCCGAGTCATAAACAATTCTGCTAGCTTGGCTCCCATGTAATTAGTCCTCACCGGTATGAAATGAGCCACTTTTGTCAATCTGTCCACAATTACCCAAATAGAGTCATACCCAGCAGGAATGCGGGGTAGTCCAACAATGAAATGCATACCAATTTCTTCCCATTTCCACTCGGGTATCTTCAATGGGTGCAATAGTCCAGCTGGTCTTTGGTGTTCGGCCTTGACTCTCAGACACACATCACACTTAGCCACATGAGCAGCCACATCTCTTTTCAAACCATACCTCCAGTATTTCTGCTTCAAATCCTGATACATCTTAGTGCTACTAGGGTGAATAGAGTAATCAGAATCATGGGCTTCTTTCAATATAGTCTCACGAAGGCTATCAATCTTCGGAACACATATCCGATCCTTGAACCATATAGTACCTTGCTCATCCTCCGTGAATTCTGGACCTCTACCTTCCGTAATCAGATCCTTAATCTCTTGAATTTTTGCATCACTCACTTGACCCTTACGAATTTCTTGCTCCAAGGTAGGTTCCAATTCAATGGTAACTCCTTCAGTGTGTGTAACAATTCCCAAGTTGAGTCTCCTGAAATCGTCAACAATCTCATAGGGTAGTTGGGCAACAACAGCTGAATGAACGTGCTCCTTCCGACTCAAGGCATCTCCAACCAAATTCGCCTTGCCCAGGTGATACTGAATCTCCAAATCATAATCCTTAATAAGCTCCAACCAATGGTGTTGCCTAAGGTTGAGATCCTTCTAAGTGAATATATACTTCAAACTCTTATGATCCGTATATACTTGGCATTTAGTTCCCATAATGTAATGTCTCCATATCTTAAGCGCATGCACAACGGCTGCCAGTTCTAAGTCATGAGTGGGGTAGTTCAATTCATGTTTCCGCAACTGATGAGACTCGTAGGCGATCACATGTCCTTCTTGCATGAGCACACATCCCAATCCTTGGCCACAAGCATCACAATAAATGTCAAATCCCTTTTGCAGATCTGGCATAACCAACACTAGTGGTGACATCAATCTTTCCCTTAATTGATCAAAGCTTTCTTGGCATTTCTCATCCCACTTAAATTCTCTTCCTTTCTCCAGAAGTGAGGTCATAGGCTTGGCAATCTTTGAGAATCCTTCAATAAATCTCCGATAATATCCTGCAAGTCCCAAGAAACCCCTGATCTCCGTAACTGTAGTGGGTATGCTCCACGCCATTATCTCCTTCACTTTATCAGAATCCACTGATATTCCTCCATTAGAAATGATATGACCAAGAAATGGCACCTCACCAATCCAAAACTCGCACTTACTGAACTTGGCGTAGAGTTGATTATCTCGTAGCTTCTGTAGCACTAATCTCAGATGTTCTTCATGATCACTTTCACTCTTAGAATAGATAAGAATATCGTCGATGAACACCACGATGAATCTGTCCAAATACTCCATAAACACCTTATTCATCAAATTCATAAAATAAGCTGGTGCATTGGTTAATCCAAACGACATAACAGTGAACTCATATAATCCATATCGGGTTGAGAAAGCCGTCTTGGGAATATCCGATGGTATAATCTTCATTTGATGGTATCCCGATCGGAGATCAATCTTCGAGAACACCCTTGCACCTCTCATCTGATCAAACAAATCCTCAATACGGGGTAACGGGTATTTGTTCTTCACAGTCACATCATTAAGTGATCTATAATCCACACACATCCGTTGTGATCCATCCTTCTTCTGTACAAACAGTACCGGTGCTCCCCAAGGTGAGGAACTCGGACGAATGTACCCAGCCTCTTGTAACTCTGTTAGCTGCTTCTTAATTTCCTTTAACTCTTCTACAGACATCATGTATGGTCGCTTAGATATAGGGGCAGTTCCAGGTAGAAGATCAATCACAAACTCAACTTCCCTATCTGGTGGCATCCCTGGTAACTCCTCTGGAAAGACATCCAGAAAATCTCTAACCACACGGATGTTGTCACCAACAAACTCCTCAGCTTTGAAGAACATCGCCCATTTGGAAGAGGTGGTTACTGCAATTTGTACATGAAATCTTTCTCCTTTGGAACTGGTGAGTTCTATGGTTCCTTTAGCACAGTGTATAAACTGCCTTTGCCTTTCTTAACCATGACATACCAAGGATCACGTCTATACTGCTCTCTTCTAGCAATATAGGGGTAGCCCATCTGAGTTAGAAACATAGGGTAAGAAAGGAAGCATTGTAGGCAAGGCATGTAATTACGAAGCACGTTACTTTGGGGGATTTATTAGCTAAGTGTGTTGCCTACTAAAGCTAATTCATTACCTTATGGTGGTACATGCTAAGATGCCCGTCTATACTATTTCAATCAATCAAAAAAGCAAATCAGACATTGATCATCAGAACAATCCACCAACATTTTAAAATAGAGAAAATAATTTTATTTTCGTCTTAGGTTCCCTATCTCTTAAGAAGGTCATAAATGTAGGATTCAAGTTGTGAAATCCATCTTGTCTCAGAGTAGAGAAGGTAAGAATAATCAGAGTAGAACAGTAGAAGGTGAGACAGGATCAAGATAAGTATAGAGAGAATCAGAGTAAGGTAAGCATAGAATGACTCAGAGTAAGATAAGTAGGTAAGGGTTTGTCCATTTCTATCTAGGTTTCGTCCTACAGTCAACATTTGCTCTGATACCACTCTATCACACCCGGGCTTTAAAGGACAAGTCGAGTGCATCTCATACATGCGCCAAACAAGACAACACATATAATAACAGAATGTATAGAGATAAATGTCACAATAATCAGAGTACTTATTACATAGTGGAAGACTTACAAAAATAAAAGATAAATATAATAGGATCTAAAATCTATCCTTGGTGCCAGAAAGTCAACTGGGAGACGCCACCTAGATCGAATCGAACTCCTTGATACTTGGCTCCACTTGAACCACATGTTCTTCTCGTGTGGGGGGGGTGAGACAGCAAGAGTGAGCTCACACAAGTTCATCGCTCAACAAGTTATGGGGAATACTGTGCATGAACTCACCAAAGGTGGGAGTTCATGAAGTGTAAGGTTGATCAATAAAATAAAGGCTGAAGCTGAGCATTGCTCTTATAAGTTGGTCAAAATTTTAATAGCAATTACTAAGTGTAAGTGAATACCAAACCATAGTAATAATAAGTAAAAATAATAATAAAATAATCCTAGATGCAATGAAATGACAAATTGAATTTAAGTTCCATAAATTAGTCATGTGAGTGTCCGAGCCGCTCATGACTGTGAGCACGGCTAGTATACCAGTTTTACACTATGCAGAGGTTGCGCATCTTTACCCACAAGTCGTGTTACCCATTTTCCACGGAGTTGATCAGACCCAATACACATCTACCAAGGAAGCGAGGTAGGGTACCACTACGAGGCCTTTACAAAGTTCCACTAGCTTCAGAAAACTCGCTACAGTTTATAGGAAGCTCCAGTGCAGGAATCCCTCGCCTGACCGCCATCGCAGCAAAATCAACCCAAGGACTTCCCTACACTGACCACTCCCCTACTGCCCTTGCCCCTCTCGGGTAAGGTAGTCATCCACTAGCTTTCCTAGTTAATCAGCCAAGGGCGTCCCATTAAACCCTTGTGGTAGCACTGTTTTCCTGGGTGGTTCTCCATGTTCCCATTAACATAATGATCTTATCATGAACAGTAAATAATGAACAGATAATAAAAAGTGTAATAATGAGTAATAAATATCTCTATACCCAAAACCACATAAAGCAATAGCATGTACTACCCAAAAAATTTAGTAGTAAAACCAATGGTGAAAATAAAGATAGTCAAAATCTAGGGTAACCTATTGGGTCCCATCAAAATTAACCTATACAGATCATTATGATTAATAGGAACATGAATGGGAAAAAGAAGTGATCAAGGGCACAACTTGCCTTCAACGAGCTCCTGCTCAGCAGTCTCTACTAGATGAACCTCAAGATCCTCAGTAGCTTGCTCGTCTACTCGCGTCAGTACAAACATACATAGTATAAAGGAGAAATTAACATGACACCAAACATGCAAATAAAATACACAGTAATAATCTAGACATTAAAATAAGATCATAGGAACTGGAACCATTAAATTTGAAGATATAGATTTTAAGATATGAATTTCTGAAGGTTTTATGTATTTAATACAAGATTAAGTACTAGGTAAATTTTAATGAGTCTTTCATGCCAAAACAGTGGTACTATTTGATACAGAATAATATTACAAAAATTTAGGAACTGGAATGGACCAATTTGGAGTAAGAATGGATTTTCTATGATTTATACAAGTTATAGGAATTGTTTTTATATTAAAAACTCATTTTCTAATTCATTTTCCTAATTTTATAACTCTCTGGACTGGGCCTCATTTTCTGTAAAGCGCAGGGGTCTCAGGGTAAAATGTCTCAGACACCGTGAATAGCTCCTGTGGATGGCAGGTTAGTTCAGAGGGTTTCTTACATAAAACTCTCAATTGAAAGGGTATCGCCTGGTCTCAGCCATCCGATCAAGCATGGACGGCCGCGATTAGATCGGATCGGATTACACCCACACCCACACATGTCACCGTCGGATCCAAAATTCAGGGCCCAGATTAGATTCTATCTAAGTGAAGCGGTACGATACTATAGCCGTTAGATTCAAGATCTACGATCTATATTCGATTAAGCTCGCACTGACGTAACCCATCTGATCTCGATCCATAGGTCAAGATCGATCTGGGAAATTGATACACGTGTTCGAATGACAACCGATCGATGGCCATCCATGGTTCACAATTGATAGAGTGAAGCGGTATGCTTCAAACTGATCTCCACCATCCGACGCTACATCGACGGGCCAGGACCCTTCTTCCCCAGCTGGCCACAGCGGCGCTGCTCCCCCACGGCAGAGGGCACGCCGGTGAACCCACCACAGGCAATACCACGCGCCCAATTCCTATTATCCAGGTGTTTAAGCAGAAGAAATGTTTGCACGAATACGGAGGAAGGATTCCTTGCCGGGGTCACTAAATTACGAGAGCCATCCATGACCAGAAGCGGACCCGCGACGGCGACGCGATCCCGACGACGAATTCCCGTGGCCACCCAGGGCTTCTTAGTCCGATACACCGCAGCACGCTTCACCGGCCCCAGGCGAAACTCTACGGCCAACAGAATGGCACCGAAGTACACCAGGGCCGAATCCTCATGGCGGCGAGAAGAACAGCCACAGCGGTGGTGCAGTGGATGACGTGGGGAGCGGAATATGGGGAAGGAAGGGACAAGCCCCGAACTCATGGCCAGCTTTATGGATGCGTGGGTGACAGGGACACCGCAACGGTCCCGCAAAATGGCGCGGCCGGCGAGCATGCAGCGGCGGAAGAAGTGGGCCGACTCAACCAACCGAGGAGACGACCGACCTGACCAGTGGGGCCCCCCAGACAGAGAGCGTGGAAGGCTGACAGCGGACCCGCCCCGTCAGCACGGACAGACGGGTGCTAGGCTCTCTGGTTGGGCCCACGCGGTATAATTTCCTGGTGGGCTGAATAAGGTGAAGCCAGCCCAAACTAGGTTTTAGTGTTTTTTCTTTTTATTTTATTTTCTCTCCCTTTTCAAATTCAAGTTGTATTCAAATTTAATTCAAACTCTTGTGACCCATTATTACAATTTATACTTGCAACATTTAGAGATACTAATTTTGGAGGTATTTATTTACATATATTATTTATTTATTCATATCCTTTATCTCTTTCTCTACTCCACATTTCTAGAATTCCCTTTAGGGTTTAAATTCTAATTTAGGTGTTGTCATATTTATTTCTACATTATTGTCACATTGTCACAAAAAAATGCACACACAAGGAAACCTCAGCATGATGCACAATTTAATGATTTTTATTAATCCTTTGTTTATTTTATGAGGTGTTCACATGTAATAATAATTAGAGATGTCACACATGTATTCAAAGGAATATGATTTTCTCCTTTTAGATTTTTTTTACAAAGTGGGTATTACACAAATCTAGATTCAGGAAAAGTACTTAACTTGTGAAGTAAAATTTTGGCATAAGGATCCACTACTAGTAAGCTTTTCTGCAAAAAGAGTCTTTGAATCTTGATAAGCTTTACCTTGATTCCCAAAAGCCAGCATATCCTTGAGAGTCTTCTTCCTTAGACGGGTAAGACTTGCGACAGTACACTTCGTACTTAGGGTTTTCGAACCCATGTTGTTGCAGGTACTAGGTTTGTGCTGCTGTTGATGGTGCTATGTGCCGGTGGGCTCTGTCACACCCGGGCTTTAAGGGACAAAGCCGGGTGCATCTCATACATGCGCCAAAGAAGACAACATATATAATAACAGAGTGTATAGAGATAAATGTCACAATAATCAGAGTATTTATTACATAGCAGAAGTCTTACAAAATAAAAGATAAATATAACAGGATCTAAAATCCATCCTTGGCTCCAGAAAGTCAACTGGGAGACGACGACCTAGACCTCTCACGAACACAGTGCAACATCCACCATGCGCCTCAACCAGTGGTACCTGTTCTTGACCTGTAGGGGGTGTGAGACAGCAAGGGTGAGCTCACACATGTTCATCGCTCAACAAGTTGTGGGGAATAATATGACATGAACTCACTAAAGGTGGGAGTTCATGTGTTGTGTAAGGCTGATCAACAATAGGGGTTAAAGCTGAGCATTGCTTTTAAGTAGTTGGTCAAAATTTTATTAGCAGTTATTAGATGTAAGTAAATACCAAACCATAATAAATAATAGAACAAAATTAATAATAAACCCATGCAAATGCATATGACAATTTGAGTTTAGGTTCCATAATTTAATCATCAGAGAGTCCTGAGCTGCTCATGACCGCGAGCACGGCTAGTATACCAGTTTTACACTCTGTAGAGGTTGTACCCTGTACCCACAAGTCGTGTATCCCATATCGCCAGGGTTAGCTAGACCCTTAGACACTACAGAGGTGAATGGCTAGGGATCCACTACGAGGCCTTTACAAAGTTCCACTAGCTTCCGAAAACCCGCTACAGTTTATGAGAAGAGCACTTGCAAGAATCCCCGTCTGACCGCCATCGCAGCAAAATCAACCCGAGAACCTCCTTGCATGCAATCCCCTACTGCCCTTGCCCCTTTCAGGTAAGGTAGTCTTCCACTAGCTTTCCTGGTTAGTTGGCCAAGGGCGTCCCATTAAACCCTTTGTGGTGGCACGTGTTTCTCCAGTTAAGCTCCATGTTCCAATTAACATTAATGATCTTGACATGAACATAAATAGAATAACAAAATAAATTGGGACATTGATATAATGAAAGATTATCCCAAAACCATATAAAGTAATAGAAAAACTACACAAGTGATTTAGGGGTTGTCGGTGTTCCGAGACCGGGGGGTCCCTGAGCCGACGAGTGAATGTCGTCGCGTGCCCCAGCCCAGATGGGTCGAGCGCGAGGGCGAGCGCGAAGGGGGGAGAGCGAGGCGGCCGGAGACCGGCGTGAGAGAGGTGGGAATCCCGCGGCCTTCGTGTTCGTCCCGCGCCCAGGTCGGGTGCGCTTGAAGTAGGGGGTTACAAGCGTCCACGTGGGAGAGGGAGCGAGCGGCCTCCAGCGAGCGCCTGTCTCGTCCTCGTCCCCGCGCGGCCAACCCTCTCTAAGAGGGCCCTAGTCCTTCCTTTTATAGGCGCAAGGAGAGGATCCAGGTGTACAATGGGGGGTGTAGCAGAGTGCTACATGTCTAGCGGAGGAGAGCTAGCACCCTAAGTACATGCCGTTGTGGCAGCCGGAGAGATTTTGGCACCCAGCTGGTGTGATGTCGTGGCCGTCGGAGGAGCGATGGAGCCTGTCGGAGGGACAGCTGTCGGAGCGGTTGAATCCTTTCTGACGTCCTCCTGCTTCCGTAAGGGGGCTGAGAGCCGCCGTCGTCACAGAGTATGCAGGGCGCCATCATTGCCTATCTGGCGGAGCGAGCCAGATGGGACGCCGGTCTTGTTCCCTGCGGCCCGAGTCAGCTCGGGGTAGGGTGATGATGGCGCCTCCTGTTGACGTGGCTGGTCTGCGCCCTAGGTTGGGCGATGTGGAAGCTCCTCCGAAGCCGAGGTTGAGTCTGTCTTCCGTGGCCGAGGTCGGGTCCGAGCCCCAGGTTCGGGCGAGGCGGAGATCGCCGGCTGATGCCGGGGCGGAGTCCGAGCCCTAGGTCGGGCGAGGCGGAGATCGTCGTCTTCTGGGACATAGCCCGAGTCCGAGCCCTGGGTCGGGCGGAGTTCGCCAACTTCCGGGACTTAGCCCGAGTCCGAGCCCTGGGTCGCACGGAGTTCGCCGTCTTCCGGGACTTAGCCCGAGTCCGAGCCCTAGGTCGGGCGGAGCGGAGTTCGCCGTCTTCCGGGACTTAGCCCGAGTCCGAACCCTGGGTCGGGCGGAGTTCGTCGTCTTCCGGGACTTAGCCCGAGTCCGAGCCCTGGGTCGGGCGGAGTTCACCGACTTCCGGGACTTAGCCCGAGTCCGAGCCCTGGGTCGCGCGGAGTTCGCCGTCTTCCGGGGCTTAGCCCGAGTCCGAGCCCTAGGTCGGGCGGAGCGGAGTTCGCCGTCTTCCGGGACTTAGCCCGAGTCCGAGCCCTGGGTCGGGCGGAGTTCGTCGTCTTCCGGGACTTAGCCCGAGTCCGAGCCCTGGGTCGGGCGGAGTTCGTCATCTTCTAGGACTTAGCCCGAGTCCGAGCCCTGGGGTCGGGCGAAGTTCGCCGTCTTCCGGGACTTAGCCCGAGTCCGAGCCCTGGGTCGGGCGGAGTTCGCCGTCTTCCGGGACTTAGCCCGAGTCCGAGCCCTGGGTCGGGCGGAGCGGAGTTCGCCGAATTCCGGGACTTAGCCCGAGTCCGAGCCCTGGGTCGGGCGGAGTTCGTCGTCTTCCGGGACTTAGCCCGAGTCCGAGCCCTGGGTTAGGCGGAGTTCGTCGTCTTCCGGGACTTAGCCCGAGTCCGAGCCCTGAGGTCGGGCGAAGCGGAGCTTCCTATGGTGCCTTCGGCAGGGCCTGACTGCCTGTCAGTCTCACTCTGTCACGTGGCACCGCAGTCGGAGTGGCGTAGGCGGCGCTGTCCTTCTGTCAGGCCGGTCAGTGGAGCGGCGAAGTGACGGCGGTCACTTCGGCTCTACCGGCTGGGGGGCACGCGTCAGGACAAAGGTGTCAGGCCACCTTTGCATTAAATGCTCCTGCGACTTGGTCGGTCGGTGCGGCGATTTGGTCAGGGTTGCTTCTTAGCAAAGACAGGGCCTCGGGCGAGCCGGGAACACATTCGCCGTTGGAGGGGGGCCTCGGGCGAGACGGAGATCCTCCGGGGTCGGCTGCCCTTGCCCGAGGCTAGGCTCGGGCGAGGCGTGATCGAGTCCCTCGTATGGACCGATCCCTGACTTAATCGCACCCATCAGGCCTTTGCAGCTTTATGCTGATGGGGGTTACCAGCTGAGAATTAGGAGCCTTGAGGGTACCCCTAATTATGGTCCCCGACAGTAGCCCCCGAGCCTCAAAGGGAGTGTTAGCACTCGCTTGGAGACTTTCGTCGCACTTTTTTGCAAGGGGACCAGCCTTTCTCGGTTGCGTTTTGTTCCGGTGGGTGCGCGCGAGCGCACCCGCCGGGTGTAGCCCCCGAGGCCTCGGAGGAGTGGTTTCACTCCTCCGAGGTCTTAATGTCTCGCGTAATGCTTCGGCTGGTCTGGTCGTCCCTCATGCGAGCTGGCTGTAGCCCGGGTGTACGGTCGGGTCCCAAGTTCTCGGGCTGTTATGTTGACGCTGTCGACGGTTCGGCCGGAGCCGGGTTTGCGAGAGCAGCACCCGAGCCTCTGCACAGGGCGAGAGGACGATTAGGGACAGACTCGACTTTTTTACATACGCCCCTGCGTCGCCTTTCCGCAAGGAGGAGGGGGGGGGAAGCACCATGTTGCCCTCGATGGGCGCCGAACATGGTGTCTCCGGTGAGCTGCAAGCGGGTAATCCGAGTGGACGTCCGTGCCCCGTTCGTTGGGGGTCGGCTAGGGGCCCAGGGGCACGCCCAAAAGTACCTGCGGGTGATCTGCCGGACCCGGTCCCCTGGCGACGGGGTCCGAGGGCTCGATGCCTCCCTCCGATGGGATTCTGTTACAAGATCGTTCCCGCTGGTCTCGAAAATGTCCTAGGGTACCTCGGTAGCGCAGCCCGAGCCTCGGCTATGTATAGAACGTACCCATGGTCATCCCTCGCTCGGCGTCTGAGGCAGCTGTGAACCCTTCGGGGGCCAGCCTTCGAACCCCTGATCAGTAATGGGCGCGGAGCCCGAGTAGCCTGAGGCGGCCGTGGAACCCTTTCGAGGGGCCGGCCTTCGAAACTCTGACCAGTAGTGGGTGTAGGGCCCACGCGATCTGAGGCGGCTGTCGAACCCTTCCGGGGGGCTAGCCTTCGAACCTCTGATCAGTAGGGGGGCTCGGAGCCCGGTTCCTTCTCGGGGAAGGATCCTTTTCGGGGTATCCCCCTTTCCCGGTCCCTGTTGCAAGAGAGAGAAAGAGGAAAAAAGGAAAAGGATACGAAATCGAACGACGCGGCGTACCTTTTTCGACGCGGTCATTATGACGAAGGCGAAGCGCTGCCAGCTTCTCCTGCCAGAGGCGCCGCCTATCCTGCCACGGAGTTAATGCGATGGGGCGAGTGGTTCGCGGGGCGGCCGTTGCGCATGCGTGAGCCGTTCGGGGAACGACTGTTTCGCTTTGCGTTTTCGAATCCCGCGTCCGGTCCGGGCGGAACGTTTGAACCGGTATCGCCTTGGTCTTTATATACTCAGGAGAGGGTCTGGCGGTGGTTCTTTGCTCCGCTTCCTGCCTCCCTTTTGGGTTTTCGCAACCCGAGAGACTTAGCCAGAGAAGAGGAAACCGCCCTCCCTGCCCCTTGCGCTGCCACCCCTTCCGCTCGGTGATGGCTGACCGGGTGACCATCATCTCGCCGCGCGACCCATGGCCTTTTTCCACGGTGACGGCGAGTGATCTGGAGGATCTTGTTGGCGAGGGTTTACTTTGCCCTCTCACCGATGAGCAGCGACCGGAATGGATTCCCCCCGTGGGTGGAGCCGCTCCATCCCCACCGCCGGGGTACATCGTGAGCTTCGTCTCCTTCCACGAGCGGGGATTTGGTGTGCCGGCGAGCCGCTTCATGCGGGCGATCCTGCACCACTACGGGGTGGAGTTGCACAACCTCAGCCCCAACTCCATCTCGTTGGCCGCCATCTTCGTAGCGGTGTGCGAGGGGTACTTGGGGATTGCCCCCCATTGGGATTTGTGGACCCATCTCTTTTTCGCGGAGCTTTTTGCCTCGCCAACGGGGGAGAGGAAGGTCCGCGCAGCGGTGCGGGCCGGCGGCTGCACCCTCCTGCTGAGGAAGTCGTGGGCGTCGCTGTATATTCCTGCCATCCTCGCGTCCTCGAACAAGGGGTGGCAGCGCCGGTGGTTCTACCTCCGGAATGACGGCGAGTTGCTCCCGCCGTTGTCTCAGCGAGTAGTTACCACCGCCGCTGATGCTTGGCGCCACGGGACCCCGCACGAAAGACAAAAGAACCTCGAACCCCTTCTCAAGGCCTTGGAGGCGTTGCGGAAGGGGGGACTCACCGCTGCGGGAGTGGTTGCCGCCATCCACCGTCAGAGGGTGCTTCCCTTGGCGGAGCGACGGCTGTCGCTTTGGGAGATGACACCGGAGGCTGACTTGGAGGGCTCGCGGATGTCCTCTGATCCCCTTCCCTTCGACGTCCTCCACGGGCGGGTGTCCGTCGCGTTGGGGAAACCGGACCCCAGCGCCTTCTCCCAGCTTTTGATGCGCCCAGACCAAGGGTGCGTGACTCTGGTGAGTGGCCGCTTTTTCCTTTCTCTTGCATCGGGTTGCTCCTGGTTCTTACGATTGGGATTTTCCCCCTTCTTCAGGAGGTGGGGTGGCACAAGCCTTCCCTGCCACGGGTCCCGCAGGATGCGGTGGACCGAGCAGCGCGGCGGGTTGCCGCGGAGGAGAGGAAGAAAAAGAAGGACGCGGAGAAGGCCCGGGCCCGTGAGCGGAGGCGGGCTCGAGACGCCTTGGAGAAGCTTCGTTGCCGGCAGGAGAGGGAGGGGCTCCCGAGGGAGCCGTCGTCGGAAACGCCAGACGACGACGACGATGATGAAGATGATGACGAGGAAGACGACATGGCTGCCCGCCTTGGCCTCAGCCCCGGCTTGGGGTTAGGCCAGGGGCCGTCAAGCCAGCCCCCAAGCGGGCTGATGCCGTCAGTCCCCGGAGTCGGGACGCCGGGGTCCCGGTCCGAGGGGCGGGGGCAATCCAAGAGGGTACTTGACCCCTCGGCTGGAGGAGCTGAGGCGACCCCGGGGAGCCAGGCCGAGGCGTCTGCTCCCCGAGAGCCGCCGCCCGCGGCGGCAGCGCAGGGGAGCGACCCTCAGGTCGTCGTGGCAGTGCCTGGGCAGTCCGCCCCCCGGGCGTCCAGGGCGCCCAAAGCAAGGGTGGTGCCGAAGCTGCCGGCGAAGCGGACCTCGGCGGCGGTTCCGGGGGTCGAGATCCAAGAGACCTCCCCCCAGGCACGGTTGATCATGGCCCGGAGCGGGTAAGTATCTTGGAATGTCTTTGTCCTGGCGTTTCATTCATATGTCCCGGCCGTGATTTTTCTTTTTCCCTCAGCAAGCGAAGCCATGGCCTGACTGACCTGGCACCCCGGAAGGCCCTTAAGACGGCGTCGGCTTGCGCGGCCAGCGCCGCTCCGGGCCTTGCCGTTTAGCTGACCTCCTCGCAAGGTGCTCCACAGCAGGGGGCTCAGGCGGCACCAGTCGCCGTGGAGCGGGTTCCCGAGGCTGGCTCTTCTGCTGAGGCGGCCATTGTGATAGGGGAGACGGCTGACGCGGATGTGGCCCCGTGCCCACCAGACGTGCCGGCGATGCCGGCACCTATCGCTATTGAAGTCGCCGCTGTCCCAGTCGGGGAGCGACCGGTCGCTGCCGACGTTGAGACGGCTGAGGCGTCGGCGCTCGGTGCCTCGGAAGAGGGGGGCGTGGAGACGCGATCCGTCCCGCCGGGCGGCAGCCTCGTCGCTGTGCGGCGGAGCTCCGAGGGCCGGCGCTAGTTGCTCCGGTTCCGGACCCGTGAGGCCTCGGAGCCCGTCTTCGTTCTCGACGATGAATGGGAGGACCAGTCCTGGGACGAGCTCCGCGAGTGTGTCGAAGCAATGGTGGGGTCGCTCCGGTCGTCGCTGGAGGTTTTCTGCAGGGACGTCCCCAAAATCCTCCAGGTAATGGTTTTAGGCATACCTTCTTTCTTTTGTGACCAAGGCGTCTTTCGTGACGCCCCGCTTCCTTCCCTCAGGATCTGACGGATCGGAGCGCCGCCAAGTCGTCGTTCATCCGCCGCGAGGTCGACGTCTGGGGCTCGCTGCGATCCCTGAGGACCTCGCTCGCCGGGGCTACTGCGCGCCTCTCTCAGCAGGGTGCTGAGGTGGCGGACCTTCGGTTGCTCTGTACCGATCTGAGAGCCGAGGCGGCAGCGACGCGCTCGGAGGCGGCCGCGGTGCACGTAGAAGCGCAACGACAGCAGTCAGAGTTCGACCGGGTCGTCAAGGAGCGGGACCAATCTCGGGGCCGGGCTGCCGAGGCCGAAAGCCGGGCCGAAACCCTTGCAGCCGACCTAGCCGTAGCCCAGGTCGCAGCCTCGGAGCAGCGTGCCCGAGCCGGAGGTACGCCTTGGCCATCTTCGGCTTTCGTTCCTGCTTGTTTCCTCTGCTTGTGTTTGAGATCTTTCCTTTGGCTGTTCGCAGAGCTCGAGTCCGCCCTCGATGAGTCCGCCAAGGCGCTTGCCGAGGCGTTTGCCGGGGCGGCCGAGCAGAGGGACACCGACCACGCGGCCATGTCCGAGGCCGTCTCGGACGTTTACCGGGTCCTTGGCTCCGGCGACGTCCCCTCAGGAAGCTCCCCTCAAAGTCGCCTTCAAGTCTTGGGCGATCATGTGCGCGGCAGACTCCGCGAGGCGTTACACCACGGCGTCAGGCGGGCCTTCGCCGTGCTCGCTTCCCACTACGTTGTGGACCTGGAGCGGGTTAGCGAGGGGTATTGCCTTCCCGACGAAGATGAAGCCACCCTGGCAGAAGTCCAGAGGCTCGATGCGGCCGCCACGGGTCTGAGCGCAGTGCTGGCGACCACCTTTGAGGCAGAGATCCTCCCACCTGCGCCGTTGTCGGAAGCCGGGATGGACTTTGCCGATGGTGGGGACGAAGCCGAAGGCGCGGCTCCTTCCCAAGGCGACGCCTAACTCTGTTGGAACAGTTTCTGTTGGATGCACGTGTGTCTTTCTGCGGCCGCTGAGGCCTGAACACTTTGTTACCGTTGCATGAAGTCGTATTCCTTTCCTTTTTATTTTGCGTGTCTGGCTTCGCCTGTTAGTAACAGGGTGGCTTCCCCAAGTAGGGGTCACTTTTCGCGGCGGGTGACGAGTGAGGTGTCCCTAACCCGGAGGCATAGGAGTCCCTCGGCTCAGTCGGCCTTGCCACTTACATGCACCCGCATTCGCTCCTTGGGGCCTTGCTTCCGACATAGCCGGGGGAACGCAAAAGCCTTTTTGATTGAAAATTTTGGACGCAAAGAGGTTCCCCAATCTTGACGCAGAGGGGTTCCCTCCTTTCTAGCCCCCGAGGGAGGGTCGGGCTCTGCCGAGGCGATGCTGACCCTTCCTTCACGGCTAAGACTTGCGTGGGAGCGAGGTATACGAACAACTTGAAAGCATCTTAAGGGTAGAAGCGACGTAGCTGTTGGATGTTCCAAGCGTTGCCGTAGACTTCGCCTTGACTGTTGGCCAGCTTGTACGTTCTGGGCTTCAGAACTTTGGCGATGACAAGCGGCCCTTCCCAGGGGTGCGTGTAGCCCCCGGGTGCCCCCAACAAGGGCTCGGGGTGCTGCGCGATGGTTGCGATCTTCTCTGAGTTGGCTTCGATGCCCCGCTTGGAGACGATGAACCCCAAGAACATGCCCTGGGGCTCCCCGAGGACCCACTTTTTGGGATTGAGCTTGACGCTTTTCGCCTCTTTGATGAACCCCTGCCACCATTAGCTTGTGGATCTCCTCGCCTATGGCTCTGCGCTTCTCCTCGTCGAATCGGCGCAGTGGCTGCTTGATGGGTCGGTCTCCGGCTCGGATGTCCAGCGAGTGCTCGGCGACATCCCTCGGTATGCCGGGCATGTCCGATGGACTCCACGCGAAGACGTCGGCGTTCGCGCAGAGAAAGTCGACGAGCACTGCTTCCTATTTGGGATCGAGCCCGGAGCCGATCTGGATCTGCATGGAGGCGTCGCCGCTGGGGTCGAGGAGGACGGACTTAACCGTCTCCGCTGGCTCAAAGTTGCCGGCATGACGCTTCACGTCTGGCACCTCCTTAGAGAGGCTCTCCAGGTCGGCGATGAGGGCCTCGGACTCGGCGAGGGCCTCAGCGTACTCCACACACTCCACGTCGCATTCGAACGCGTGTTTGTACGTGGGGCCGACGGTGATGACCCCGTTGGGGCCCGACATCTTGAGCTTCAGGTAGGTGTAGTTGGGGACGGCCATGAACTTCGCATAGCATGGCCTCCCCAGTACCGCGTGGTAGGTTCCTCGGAACCCAACCACCTCGAACGTCAGGGTCTCCCTTCGGAAGTTGGAGGGTGTTCCGAAGCAGACAGGAAGGTCGAGCCGTCCGAGGGGCTGGACACGCTTCCCGAGAATGATCCCATGGAAGGGCGCAGCGCCTACCCGGATGGAGGACAGATCGACACGCAGGAGCCCGAGGGTGTCGGTGTAGATGATGTTGAGGCTGCTGCCTCCGTCCATGAGGACCTTGGTGAGCCTGACGTCGCCGATGACGGGGTCAACGACGAGCGGGTATTTCCCCGGGATCGACACATGGTCGGGGTGATCGTCTCGGTCGAAGGTGATGGGCTTGTCGGACCAGTCTAGATAGACTGGCGCCGCCACCTTCACCGAGCAGACCTCCCGGCGCTCTTGCTTGCTGTGCCGAGCCGAGGCGTTCGCCGCTTGCTCACCATAGATCATGAAGCAGTCGCGGACCTCGGGGAACTCTCCTGCCTGGTGATCTTCCTTCTTGTCGTCGTCGCGGGCCTTGCCACCCTCCGCGGGTGGCCAGACCCTGTGGAAGTGGCGCCGAAGCATGACGCACTCCTCAAGGGTGTGCCTGACGGGCCCCTGGTGATAGGGGCATGGCTCCTTGAGCATCTTGTCGAAGAGGTTGGCACCTCCGGGGGGTTTCCGAGGGTTCTTGTACTCGGCGACGGCGACAAGGTCCGCGTCGGCGGTGTCGCGTTTCGCTTGCGACTTCTTCTTGCCCTTCTTCTTGGCGCCGCGCTGAGTTGACGCCTCGGGAGTATCTTCCGATGGGCGGCCCTGGGGCTGCTTGTCCTTTCGGAAGATAGCCTCGACCGCCTCCTGGCCGGAGGCGAACTTGGTGGCGATGTCCATCAGCTCGCTCGCCCTGGTGGGGGTCTTGCGACCCAGCTTGCTCACCAGGTCGCTGCAGGTGGTGCCAGCGAGGAACGCGCCGATGACATCCGAGTCGGTGATGTTGGGCAGCTCGGTGCGCTGCTTCGAGAATCGCCGGATGTAGTCCCGGAGAGACTCTCCCGGCTGCTGTCGGCAGCTTCGGAGGTCCCAGGAATTTCCGGGGCGCACGTACGTGCGCTGGAAATTCCCGGCGAAAGCTTGGACTAGGTTGTCCCAGTTGGAGATCTGCCACGGAGGCAGGTGCTCCAACCAGGCGCGAGCGGTGTCGGAGAGGAACAGGGGGAGGTTGCGGATGATGAGGTTGTCATCGTCCGTTCCACCCAGTTGGCAGGCCAGACGGTAGTCCGCGAGCCACAGTTCCGGTCTCGTCTCCCCCGAGTACTTTGTGATAGTAGTCGGGGGTCGGAACCGGGTCGGGAACGACGCCCGTCGGATGGCTCGGCTGAAGGCTTGCGGACCGGGTGGTTCGGGCGAGGGACTCCGATCCTCCCCGCTGTCGTAGCGTCCCCCACGCCTGGGGTGGTAGCCTCGGCGCACCCTCTCATCGAGGTGGGCCCGACGGTCGCGGTGATGGTGCTCGTTGCCGAGGCGACCCGGGGCCGCAGGCGCGGTGTTGCGCGTGCGCCCGGTGTAGACCGAGGCTTCCCGCATGAAGTTGCGGCATGAGGTTCCGAGGGGTACCCCTGCCTTCGGGAGGCGGAGCTCTCGGCCCGTCGGACCGCGGCGCCTTCCAGGAGATTCTTGACCTCTCCCTGGATTCGCCGCCCCTCGGTGGTTGATGGCTCCGGCATCGCGCGAAGAAGCATTGCTGCTGCCGCCAGGTTCTGGCCGACCCCACTGGATGCGGGTGGTGGCCTGACCCTGACGTCGTCGGTGATGCGGTGCTGGAAGCCCTGGGGTAGATGACGTATTTCTCCGGCTGGAGGTTGGCCCGCCCATGCCTGCCCGACGTCCCGACGGATCGGCTCAAGCGCTCCTGCTCCCTCGTCGAGCCTGGCCTGCACCCCGCGGATTTGCTCGAGCTGTGGGTCATGGCCCCCCGCTTGAACGGGGACCACAGCTAGCTCCCGTGGGATGTCAATGCGAGGCACCGGCCTAGGGAGGTCACCGTCCTCTGGCATGCCGAGATGGTTGCCTTTGGAGGGACCCCCTAGATCGACGTGGAAGCATTCGCGACTTGGGCCGCAGTCCTCGTCGCCGAGGCTACGGCTACCGTCGGAACAGTCGGAAAGGCAGTAGTCGCATGCGGTCATGAAGTCCCGCATGGCACTGGGGTTGCCAAGTCCAGAGAAATCCCAACAGATGCTGGGCTCGTCGTCTTCCTCGGACCAGAGGGCCCGTAGGTCGAGACATCCGTCAGCCGGTCCCAAGGTGACCGCATACGAAACCCCAGAGGGTTTGGACTCGCCTCTACAAGAGCGCCCGCCAAAGCGGGGCCGCTAGGCGGGTCGAGGTTGAATCCGAAAGACGTGGGATGGGAATCGGTCGGTACCTTTTGGTCGACGGGCGGCGATAAGGTCACGTCGGGGACTGACTGCGCCGTCGTCTCATGTACGAGGGTGACGTCCAGCAAGCTTTTCGCAAGCGTGCTGGCGTCGTCCGCTTGCTCGGGATTGGCGTGTCGCGGGGAGACGGCGCTCGCCTTCGTCTCAAACGCGAGGTCGACGCCCGGTGCGCCCCCCGTTGGGGCGCTGGGGCCGTCGACTTGCTCGACAGCCGACGAGGCGCTGTCTCCTGCTTGGCCTTGGTTGCCCCGCCTCCTCCTCCGTCGGCGGGGGAGAGGATGGGGTGAGCTCGAAGGTTGTTCTTCCAACATGCGGGGAAGACGTCGCCGATTCCGCCACCAGCGGGCGGGTTGTCGGCCGCCACTGTCGTTGTCGCACGGCGGTGGAAGGAGTATCATGCCGTAGCTGCCGTCGAGGGACATGAACTCAAGACTCCCGAAACGGAGCACCGTCCCGGGTTGGAGAGGTTGCTGGAGACTGCCCATCTGGAGCTTGACGGGAAGCTGTTCGTCAACACGCAACAGGCCCCTACCTGGCGTGCCAACTGTCGGCGTTCCGAGACCGGGGGGTCCCTGAGCCGACGAGTGAATGTCGCCGCGTGCCCCAGCCCAGATGGGTCGAGCGCGAGGGCGAGCGCGAAGGGGGGAGAGTGAGGCGGCCGGAGACCGGCGTGAGAGAGGTGGGAATCCCGTGGCCTTCATGTTCGTCCCGCGCCCAGGTCGGGTGCGCTTGCAGTAGGGGGTTACAAGCGTCCACGCGGGAGAGGGAGCGAGCAGCCTCCAGCGAGCGCCTGTCTCGTCCTCGTCCCCGCGCGGCCAACCCTCTCTAAGAGGGCCCTGGTCCTTCCTTTTATAGGCGCAAGGAGAGGATCCAGGTGTACAATAGGGGGTGTAGCAGAGTGCTACGTGTCTAGTGGAGGAGAGCTAGCGCCCTAAGTACATGCCGTTGTGGCAGCCGGAGAGATTTTGGCACCCAGCTGGTGTGATGTCGTGGCCGTCGGAGGAGCGATGGATCCTGGCGGAGGGACAGCTGTCGGAGTGGTTGAATCCTTGCTGACGTCCTCCAACTTCCGTAAGGGGGCTGAGAGCCGCCGTCATCACAGAGTATGCAGGGCGCCATCATTGCCTATCTGGCGGAGCGAGCCAGATGGGACGCCGGTCTTGTTCCCTGCGGCCCGAGTCAGCTCGGGGTAGGGTGATGATGGCGCCTCCTGTTGACGTGGCTGGTCTGCGCCCTAGGTTGGGCGATGTGGAAGCTCCTCCGAAGCCGAGGTCGAGTCTGTCTTCCGTGGCCGAGGTCGGGTCCGAGCCCCAGGTTCGGGCGAGGCGGAGATCGCCGGCTGATGCCGGGGCGGAGTCCGAGCCCTGGGTCGGGCGAGGCGGAGATCGTCGTCTTCTGGGACTTAGCCCGAGTCCGAGCCCTGGGTTGGGCGGAGTTCGCCGTCTTCCGGGACTTAGCCCGAGTCCGAGCCCTGGGTCGGGCGGAGTTCGCCGTCTTCCGGGACTTAGCCCGAGTCCGAGCCCTGGGTCGGGCGGAGCGGAGTTCGCCGTCTTCCGGGACTTAGCCCGAGTCCGAGCCCTGGGTCGGGCGGAGTTCGTCGTCTTCCTGGACTTAGCCCGAGTCCGAGCCCTAGGTCGGGCAGAGTTCGTCGTCTTCCGGGACTTAGCCCGAGTTCGAGCCCTGGGGTCGGGCGAAGTTCGCCGTCTTCCGGGACTTAGCCCGAGTCCGAGCCCTGGGTCGGGCGGAGTTCGCCGTCTTCCGGGTCTTAGCCCCAGTCCGAGCCCTGGGTCGGGCGGAGCGGAGTTCGCCATCTTCGGGACATAGCCCGAGTCTGAGCCCTGGGTCGGGCAGCGTTCGTCGTCTTCCGGGACTTAGCCCGAGTCCGAGCCCTGGGTCGGGCGGAGTTCGTCGTCTTCTGGGACTTAGCCCGAGTCCGAGCCCTGGGGTCGGGCGAAGCGGAGCTTCCTATGGTGCCTTCGGCAGGGCCTGACTGCCTGTCAGTCTCACTCTGTCACGTGGCACCGCAGTCGGAGTGGCGTAGGTGGCGCTGTCCTTCAGTCAGGCCGGTCAGTGGAGCGGCGAAGTGACGGTGGTCACTTTGGCTCTGCCGGCTGGGGGGCACGCGTCAGGACAAAGGTGTCAGGCCACCTTTGCTTTAAATGCTCCTGCGACTTGGTCGGTCGGTGCGGCGATTTGGTCAGGGTTGCTTCTTAGCGAAGACAGGGCCTCGGGCGAGCCGGGAACACATTCGCCGTTGGAGGGGGGCCTCGGGCGAGACGGAGATCCTCCGGGGTCGGCTGCCCTTGCCCGAGGCTAGGCTCGGGCGAGGCGTGATCGAGTCCCTCGTATGGACCGATCCCAGACTTAATCGCACCCATCTGGCCTTTGCAGCTTTATGCTGATGGGGGTTACCAGCTGAGAATTAGGAGCCTTGAGGGTACCCCTAATTATGGTCCCCGACAGGGGTAAACAAGGCAATCAGGATAAACAGACTAGGGTGACCTATTGGGTCCCATCAAAATTAAAACTATGAATGGGTAATGACATTAAAGAGCATTATTGGGTAATAAAAGTGATCAAGGGCACAACTTGCCTTCAATGAGCTCCTGCTCAGCTACTTCTATCTGCTGGTCACCAGGATCCTTAGTCACAGGCTCTTCTACTTGCCACAATACAAACAAACACAGTATATAGAGAAAATTAACATCACACCAAACATGTAAACAAAATACATGATAATAATCTACACGTTAAAATAAAATTCTAGGAACAAGAATCATAATTTCTGGAGTTATAGATTTTAAGATATGAATTTCCAAAGGTTTTATGTGCTTAAAATAGGATTAAATGGGAAATTAATTTTCTTACTGTTTTCCTGACAAAACAGAGACTCTAGGGGATAGGAAATAATATTACAAAATTTTTAGAAACTAGAATGGATTAATTTGGACTAAAAATAAATTTTCTATGAATTTTATAAGTTCTAGCACTTATTTATATATTAGAAATTCATTTAAAAATTAATTTCTCTGATTTTACAATGCTCTTGACTGGGCCTCATTTTCTGGGAAAGACAGGGGCTAACCCGCAAGATCGCCAAGACTCAGTGAACAGGGTCCCTGGGCCGCGGGTTGGTTTCATGCTTTCCCAGGGTCTCTTTAAGAAAAGTGCCTGGACGAAAGGGTATCGTTCGATATCGGCCGCCAGATCTAAGTTTTGCGGAAGGGATTAGATCTGACAGCGAGTAAGTCGATAGGTATCCAGGATCGCTAGATCGGAATCCAACGGCAGAGAAGCGCTTTGCCCCAAATCCGATCCTATCCGCCTGATGCAGACCAACGGCGCAGATTGCATGCCGTGAAAGGGGTGAGTCATGCCCTAATCCTAGCTGACCGTGGTTAGATCAATGGCCAGGAGCACCCACAATCACATCTTCTAGTCCTAACAGCACATAGGAAGATCGATGGCCCAGGCGAGACCACTTATACCCGACCCAAGCAGCAGCGGCGCGCCAACTCCGGCACAGCGGGACCATTTCTGCCCATCCGAGACCCTCGGTTCTAGCGCCCCAAACACAACCCAACGGGGTGCTACGCCATCACCGAGTGTAAGTGATCAAGGCGCAATGGATACTCACTGGGATTTGGAGCGCGACGCGGCCAGTCGACGGCGAGCAGCGGATCCGCGACGAAGTCCAACTACGGCGAGAAATTGACGGCACCCCGCTGAACAATACGGCCAGACTTTGTCAGGGTCGTCTTCCTGGTGTCGCAGCGAAGCCACACAGCCCCTCACCGAGACTTCAACGGCGACGGGAACGGATTCCTGCCGCGGTGGCGCTCTAACCTTTCTGGGTTTCTCTGGTGGCGGGGTAATCCTTGCGACGAAGCAAGGGAAGAGGGTTGAGATGCTGCGCCAAGCTTTATGGTCAACAGGAAGGAGTCGTGGAGACCCCCAGGTGTCTGATAACCCCGCGGAGGTTGCGGCGACCTCCGCCATGCGCGCGGAGATGGAGGACCAATCTGTTGAGCCACTGCATGGTGGGGCCGCCTGTTAGTCAGCAAGCCGCGCCCGGTGTGAGGCTGTCCAGCGGGTGCACATGTCTGCGCGTCTTCTGATCTGCGCGCGAGTTGGGCCACGCTGTCAACATGAGGGGAGTGGGCCGAAAATGGTACAGTGAGCCAAGTTGGGTTCCTTCCTTTTATTTATTTTTTCCTTTTTCTTTTCTTTTTTTATTCAAAATTCAAATTTTGAATCTGCTCAAAGTAGTGAACTTGTACTCGTTTTAAGTGTGCAGATTGAACATAATAATATGGATGGCCTACTTTTCTTTATATACATATTTCTTTATATTGCTATCTAACATTTTTTGTCTCTTTTCTAACCTCCAACTTGTAAATTAGGGTTGAATCTCCAAATTTGGATTTTTATTATTTTTTTACATTATTTTTTTATTATCACAAAATGCACACAACACAAAATCCCCAGCATGATGCATGTATTATTTTTTATACAAAGTGGGTATTACAAATCCTACCCCCCTTAACAAGAGTCTCGTCCTCGAGATTTAGTAGGAACGAGGGAAAAGATGGGGAAAATCTATGTGAAGCTCTTCTTCTCTTTCCCATGTTGCTTCATCTTCTCCATGGTGACTCCATTGTACTTTGCACATCTTTATCACCTTATTTTCTTGTAACTCGAGTAAAAGTGTCAAGAATCTTGATAGGATACTCCGTGTAAGTCAAATCACCCTGAACACTGAGCTCTTCCATTGGTAACTGTTTCTCAGGGACACGGAGACACTTCTTAAGTTGAGACACGTAAATTACATTATACACATCGGATATATTATCATGTAGCTCGAGTTGATAGGCCATCTCTCCAACTCGCCTAAAAACTCTGGATGGTCCAATAAAGTGAGGGGACAATTTGCCCTTGACTTTAAATCTCTTCATTCCATGAAGTGGTGACACCTTGAGGTATACATAATCTCCCTCTTCAAATTCCAGTGGTCTTCTTCTATTATCAGCGTAGCTATTTTGCCTGGTTTGAGCTACCCTCAAATTCTTTCGAATTATACGGACTTGTTCTTCTGCCTCTTGAATAAGTTCAGGTCCAAAGAATTGTCTTTCTCTAGTCTGATCCCAGTATAGAGGAGTCCTGCACTTCCTGCCATATAAAGCTTCCAAAGGTGACATCTTCAGACTGGCCTGATAGCTATTATTATATGAAAACTCAGCATAGGGTAGACTCTTATCCCAACTTCCTCCATGATGAAGGGCACAAGCTCTCAACATATCTTCCAATACTTGATTCGTCCTTTCAGTTTGTCCATCAGCCTGAGGATGGTAGGGCGAACTAAAATTCAACTTCGTAAACATATTCTCATGAAAACTTTTCCAAATTTTGGAGGTAAGCTGTGATCCTCTATCCAAAATGATCTTCTTTGGTACACCATGTAGAGACACAATCCAAGCCATATATAACTCAGCCAATTGAGATCACTTATAAGTAGTCTTGACAGGAATGAAGTGAGTCACTTTGGTTTGTCTATCCACAATCACCCATATCGAATCATATCCTTTCGGGGTGCGAGGCAATCCAGTAATGAAATCCATATCAATCTCTTCCCACTTCCACTCGGGTATCTTAAGTGGGTGCAGTAGTCCAGCTGGTCTTTGGTGTTCAGCCTTAACTCTTTGACACAAATCGCACATAGCCACATGTGCAGCCACATCTCTCTTCAATCCATAGCACCAATACTTCCGCTTCAAATCCTGATACATCTTGGTACTACCAGGATGAATAGAATAGTCCGAGTCATGGGCCTCCTTTAAAATAGTCTCACGAAAGCTTTCAATATGAGGAACAGATATCCTGTCCTTGAACCATATGGTGCCTTGCTCATCTTCCATAAATTCTGGACCTCGACCTTCAGTAATCAGATCCTTGATATCTTGTATTTTAGCATCACCAATTTGTCCTCTGCGGATTTCTTGCTCCAAAGTAGGTTCCACATCAATAGTAACTCCTTAAGTGTGGGCAACTATCCCCAGGGTAAGTCTCCTGAAATCCTCAATAATCTCATCAGGTAGCTGGGCAACAATAGCTAAATGAACATGCTCCTTTCGACTCAAGGCATCTGCAACCAAATTCGCCTTGCCTGGGTGATAGTGAATCTCCAAATCATAATACTTAATAAGCTCCAACCAACGGTGTTGCCTAAGGTTGAGATCCTTCTGAGTGAATATATACTTCAAACTCTTATGATCCATGTACACATGGCACTTGGTTCCCATAATATAATGTCTCCAAACCTTAAGTGCATGCATAACGGTTGCCAGTTCTAAATCATGCGTGGGGTGGTTCAACTTGTGACACCCCAGTGTCACCTAGAGCTTCTCTTAAATTGCCAAACCAAGAACCATCATTTTATGTGAACCAAAGCAAGCATGAGCATCAAATTATCTTAGGAATAAAGAATTCTCCAAACATATACTTAAAAGTATCATGATCAAAACAAATGGGTCTTTTAAAAGAGGTAAGAATGTGTAACCCTAATAAAAACCCTAAATAAGCCCCATGAGCAAAATTTAAGAAAATAAGGAGAAGGGTATGAAAAATTTTAAAATTATGACTTGAGCCAATTATAAAAATTAAAGTATCTTAAATAAGCAACAAGAAAGGTTGAGAAAGCTTAGCCAAATTAACTTAAATAGATTCTCAAATCAGCCCTTGAACTATGAACCCTTGGAGAAATTCAGATTTCTGAATTTCTGAAATTCAGACCTCTTTCCAAAGATCAACTGCGTTCTCTGTTTTTCGAAACTCAAAACCAGGAAATCCAAATATCAAAGTTGTGCCAAATTCCCTTGAACACATCCTGGAAAAGTTTGAACTCAAACTAAATTCATTTGACACGGTTTTGGCGCGGTTTGACCTCGGGACCAGACATTCTGACACTGGCACCTTGGTGACGCTACAACTCCCTGTCCCTAGCCTAAAACCGCGCGACGTCCATACATAAAAGACAAAGCTTGGTCAGGTGAACAAATCCTTCACAGCGATCTTGCCCAAATTCGCGAAGATTTGCTCCCAATCAGCGCTTGAACTCGGGCAGAAGCATCGGGCACACGTGTTCGACCGTGGCTGACACCTCCGGTTCACGCCCGTTCGCGCACCCGCGCCTTCCAGTGCACGCCCGCGCGCGCTCGCTGGTCCACGACCGCTTGTGCACCGCGCCGTGCCTATAAAGCCTCCCCAGGCACGCCTCACTTCACCCCGCGCTCACCAGCACCAGCCGGCCACCTTCCCTTAGCTCCGGCGAGCTCAATTCCACCCGCCATTGCCGCCAGAGCTTCGGCCACCGTGGCCAGCCCACTCCAGCCACCCCCGAGTCGAGCCAGTGCTTCGGCTAGCTCCGCCAGTAGCCCGTAAAGCTCGCTAAGCCCTCGGACCAGGCCGGACTTCACCGGAGGCCCGAGATCGACCTCACCGGACCTCGGTCTTCCACCGCCGCGCGTGGACCGAGCTAACCAGTGAGTCTCCGTCCAATTCCTTGCACCCATATCTTCTCTGGCATCCCGTGAACCCTTCTGACCCATCCAATTGATCTATTCAGCCGTGACCAGGCCGGACTCCCCGCCGCCGATGAGCATCCCCGCCTGCGCGCATGGACCGACCGACTCCGGCCATCCCCGACGGCGACCCGCACCTCGTTGTGATCCCCGAGACCTCCCCTACGTCCTCGACCACTTCACCGGAGCCATCTCGCCGCCGGTAAGCCCCTCCGCCCTTTCTTCCGCCTCGGTTACTGTTTAACTTAGACGAAGGACCTCGGGTTAGGAGGTGAAGAACCCGAGGGGTTTTCTGTAACGTCAGTGACTCATGTGAATAGTAGCCTAAGGACTGATCCGCGAAGAAAACTTAGAATATCCGCCAGGGACCCCAGTGCAAAGTGGATTTCCATTTAATCAATTATGTTAACCTTTTTAAATAACCAGAGAACTTGTAAAATTCATAACTTGATGAATTCTTCATAAAAAGTTGTCAAACTAATTTTGCTAGCTCCTGAATATTATGAACTATCAGTTACAAATGATAAACCATATACTTTCTGTTCTAAATTTTAGAGTTTAAAATTAAAAACAGAAACCTACCAAACCTAGTTTAATTAAGGAAAATTAGTTTTTCTTCTGTGCTGAACTTGAGAAAATTTGTAGATGTTCAAACCTCATTTAGACACTGTTTAAAAATAGCAGGAACCCCAGTATTGAAAAATGTGATGTAGATATTCATTTAAAGCTATTTTGCCCAAAACTGAGGAAAAATCAAAAAGGCATTAGAAACTAATGAACAGTGAGGGAAATTATTTTTCCTAGTTTGCTTAAGTAGCAAGGAACCTAGGAAAAATGAAGAGACCTTTAGTCCAGATCAGTTTTAAATTAAAATGTTTTATCTAGCCTTATTTGAACTAAAAATCAATTATTAGAATTACAAAACTATACCCAAAATGGATAATAAAAATCCAGTGGACTTATAACCACCAGAGCCCCACTACAAAAATGATGAACACCTCAGCCCAACATATTAAGTAAGGAAAATAAATATAGAATGATAAGGAGGTAATTTCCAAATAAATCATGAACAACCCCTAATGATGGAAAAATGGGCAACCAAAATTTTGCTAAGACTATGATGGGATAACCCACCAGAGAAAAATGCAAACCCATGAAAAGAAAGCAAATTCTTACCTATTGCTAATGTTTTATGAGAAAGGCCACTAAATTCAAATAATGCATACCACCCCTCCCTTAAGCAAAAAGATGCCAAATCTCAGAATGATTGCTCTTGCACAAAATAATAACCAAGAAAAATAAGAACTTTGTTGTTTGATGTTTTTCAAGTATAGTGGTAGTAGAAAGCACCCATTTGGCTAGAAACTTGAGAAAACCACAGTAAAATAACTAAAAGGTATTAATGGCTAGAAATTTGTATAAAGTCATGTTATAACACCTAAAGGCCAGCAAAAATAAGTTTTGGAGAATTACCCACTGTTAAATAATAGTTGTAGTTCAAAGCACCCCTTCTGCCCTAGAATTTAATAATTTTGTCCAGAGAAAACTATTCACTTTCTGATCCCCAAATTTTGAAACAGAGAAACATACACCAGTTCCAAGCCACTGTAATTTTTGCAGAATTTTTAGAATTTTATAAAAGCAACTTGTAGTTCAAACCCACTCCCAAACATTAAAGAGAATAAAAGAAAAGGAAAGAAGAAATAAACCCCACTCCAATAAATCTAACATGAAGTACTTACCAATTCTCCCTAAGACCTAAAAGGAATTCAGTGGAACCCCAAAAATAAACCTACCACTTACCATAGATAAAGTTGACCCAATTCTACCAAGTATACCACCCAAGGGTATTACATAGGTAAAGCTAACCTTGTTTAACTCAAGTAGGTCATACATCATCAAAGGTTGTAATTTCTAAAAGCACATATCATATGCATATATCTTACGCATTGCATTCATTAGATTGTAATCTTGCCGACGGAGAGTACGTGCTCATCCCCGAGCAAGGACCTGTCCAAGAGGAGGCCCAGGAGCAGGCTTCAAAGGCTGCTATTGAGGATCTCCCCGCAGCCCCAGCAATTGAAGGCAAGCCCCGGTTTTATGCATAACCGTTTATATATGCTATTTTACTACACTTAATGTTTGTAGGTTTGTAATGTGCACTTAAGTGTAGGAGTTGCTTGAAACCTCTAGTTGCATGAACTTAGGATTCCTTTTTGAGATGAATACTAGTATGCTAGGTCAAGTAGCTGCTTTGCTAATCAAGATCTCGGTAGAAGTCGAGTGATTTTTCTAGCACTCGCGCGAGGTCAGGAATTGATTGTATTCATCTTGATAACGGGGTATATGTTGGTCTATGGACTTGGATCCAGGGAGGATGTCTTGTCCATGAGACGGGAAAAAGAATTAAGGATTAATGTGTGGATACCTGAGTCAAGCTTTTGAACGTACTAAGCACATGCCGGGAAATATGGTAACCGGTAAACCTAGTACCTGAGTGAAGTCGGGCGCGGACTTTATCCCTCATGTGACCTGAGACTGGGTCTCCCATGCTAGCTATGGTGGGTACAAGTGCGGTCACTGCACGGCGGCAGCCGGGGTCAGTGGAGCATTGTATGCCAAGGCGGTGAGGCCTGGACGCGAACGGGGAATCGATGGGGACAGTTGTCATGTGTGGGGTCGGAGTACCCTGACATGCCGTGTGTTTAGGTTTCCCTTGCAAGGTTAAAACTCGATTCGAATCGTCTGCTTCTCACAGCTATGAGACTGCTTGACCCCTTGTACTGCATCGAGTAAGAAGTGAAATGAGGTTACATGAGATAACTTGTTGATTGAACTAAATGCTTGATACCATGTATGCTTAGAAGAAGTAAATCTAGCTAAGTTAATGATGATAGAATTTGAAAAGCTAAAAGTTGATTTTAGAAACAGCTAGTGCTTTTGGCAAACCAAACCCCTCAGCCAAACAGCTGCATAGTCTAGAGGTAGAGGAGTAGATTCCTCACACCGGGTAAGTCTAGCTGAGTATTAGTATACTCAGCCTTGCTTGTGGTATAATTTTTGCAGGTACCATTCAGGAAATGGTTGATGGTGTGACTTGGCCTACCACCCTGCCACCGGGTTGGATGGTCGAGTGGGATGTTGCTCCGGCAGGAGAGGAGCACGAGGAGTAGTGGGCTAGGCCTTGCCCATTTCCTCGATACCGACGACATCGATTATCCGCTGCACTTTATTTTGTGAACTCTTATTTGCTACTCAAAAACTCCGATTTATGTAATAACTCAGTACTTAATTTGAGGATCCCTATTTTATTGTATTTCTTCTGTGACTCACCTTCGAGTGAGATTGTGGAATTTGATCCTGGTTAAGTGGCTCCATCAGACTAGATCTGAGGGACTGACGGGTTATTCCGATTTAAGTGTGTTATGGCCCCTAAGACGTGACTTAGGCACTTAAGCTGGAATAATTCGGGTGGTTCCGCCACAGCTGGTATCAGAGCAAATTCCACCACAGAGAAGGACAATAAACCATGAATACCAATTTTCAAAATCTAAAACTTGCCTAGAAACTGTTAAGGATCGTCAGGACTAGACTGTTAGACCTAGGACGAAAGGCCTTAGGCATAGAGGGAAAATGGGTGGCTAATTACTTAGGCCCCGTGGGCCAGTACTTATATTTTCAAGGATGCCCTAAAAAGCACCCTATTTTCTTTCGAGAGGCAACGTTTCTCCCAGCATGCATGCATCATAAAACACAAAGAGGAATTAAAATTTGAGCTAACCCACTTTCTTTAAAACCATCCGGGCTCTCTTTTTCTTTTTCCTTCCACCATAATCTTTACCTTTGATTCCCTTCCGCAGATGAATTCACCCACCCCCGCCAGTGGAGGAGACTCTAGTTTCAGTTCTGACTTCCTTTCTCGCGATGGTTTTCCTTCCATCTTGTGGGAAGTGCTTAACTCCGCCGGTTACCCTACGCCCCCTTTGTACACGGTGCAGTTATATGAGGAGCATCGGGTACCTCGTTGTCGGGTCTGGCTGACTTTGGAGGCTCATCCCCTTCAGCCGGGTTGGCGTTCTCTTGATTCTGAGACGATTGGACTCAGGACGGACGACACCGTTGAAGCAGCAGCCATGAAGGCTCTGACGACTTTCTGTGGCTACCATCCCCTGGAGATGGTGATGCACCCCTTGGGACTCTTCCCTGCTGAGAGGACGGATGATCCCATGTGGTGTAACCGCGTGAGCCATGTGAAGGATGTGTGGGCAATGTATCCTGACTTGGTTGGGAGGGTCACTGTTCAGTGCATGAGTGCGCTGTACCGCCTTCAGGCCCTTCAGAGCGACGCTATGGCACACCTTGATAACATCGCTCAGACCACCAAGCTCACTCTCGACAGTCGAGAAGATTTTGTGGTTGATCTATCCACCGAGTTGGTAGAGAAGGATCTGCAGGTGGAGAGGCTGAGCCAGCGCATCACCGCCCTGGAGCAGCAGGTGGAAATCCGAGACAACACTATTGATGTCTTGGAGAACCAGCTTCACGATGTGCAGAGGGAACTCGAAGAGGCGAATGACCACCTGGACATGCACCACCTGGAGATGGAGGCCAATGAAGCCGGAAGTGAGGGAGAAGAGGATCCCGAGGAGCTAGGACCAGCCCCTGGTGCCAATGGGACTGCCTCCGCGATGCCTCCTTCACCCGTATCCAGTGTCGCTTCCACCCCTCAGGGTTAAGCAGTCACTTCGACACTCTTAGGCGAATAGAAACCTATGCGAGCTTAGTTAATATCAGATTTTGGACTAGGCTTGTGGGTACTTTCCCCTAATTGATGTAACCCTTTGAACTTTTTGAATTCTGTGGGATATTTGTCACCATGTTATCTTAAATTCGAACCTAATATTATGATTATGGCATTTGTCCTTCCATATGGGATAATATTCTGACGTTCGAAACTGTGAGTTGGGATAACAATGGCGGCAATCTCTGTTTTCAAATGGCAGCTAGGCAGCGTCGTGGGCATAACGAGCAGGTTCCCCCGCCACCTCCTCCAGCTCCCACAGTGCAGGAGCTGATGGCTCAGCAGAATGAGATTCTGCGACAGCTCTTGCAGCGCCAGCCCCACCCTCAACAGCATGGTGGAGGCCAGCATCAGCGACCTCCGGCTATGGCAACATACCAGGAGTTTCTGAGCACGCAGCCGCCCTTGTTCACCAAGGCAGAGGATCCATTGGATGCCGACGTATGGCTTCGCATCGTCGAGTCCAAGTTTCCCCTCCTCGCGGGAGACTGCCCTGATGCTACCAAGACCTGCTTCGCCGCGCAGCAGCTTCGCGGATCTGCTCGGACTTGGTGGGATCACTTCCGTGCTATGCTCCCCGCTGATCGTGAGGTGTCTTGGGAGGAATTCAAGACTGCCTTCAGAGGACACCACATCCCAGTTGGCATTCTTGATCGGAAGTTGAACGAATTCCTAGCCCTTAATCAAGGAACCCGCACGGTACTGCAGTATGCGCAAGCTTTCAACGACCTATGCCAGTATGCAGGGTACCATGCTGATTCTGATGAGAAGAAGAGGGATCGCTTCCGTAGGGGTCTCAATACCAAGCTGCGGGAACGACTCAACACTGTCCGGGCTGATAGCTTCAATGAGTTGGTCAATATGGCCATCTCCCAGGAGGATTGCATTGTAGCTCACCAGGCAGAGAAGAAGAGAAAGGCACCAATGGCAGCACCATCCGCTCAGGCTCCGAGATTTCGGATTGTTTCTCACAATCAGAGCAGGGGTTTTCAGCAGCAGGCAGGCAGATGGGTGATCAGGCCACCTTCGCAGCAGCAGCCGGCACCCAACCGTTTTCCAGCTCCCGCCCCAAGGAACAATCAGCCTCCGCAGCAGCAGCAGTTCCGCCAGGGCAATGGGAACAAGTGTTTCACTTGTGGCAATGTGGGCCACTATGCCAAGAATTGTCCCAAGAACCAGCAGAGGCAGTTGCCAGCACCAAATCAAGACAAGGGAAGAAAGCAGAAGGTACAAGTCGGGCAAGGGAAGCTCAACTTCACCACTCTGGAGGAAATACCTGAAGGAGCTCCTATCATGACCGGTATCTTTTCAGTTTATAATCAACCTGCTTTAATTCTGTTTGATTCTGGTGCATCTCATAGTTTCATTAGCCAAAAGTTCAGTGCTAAATGCAAACTGCCATTCTCTCACTCTAAAGGGTCATTCATGATAGTCACACCTGGGGGTAAAATTGCAACCAATCAATTAAACCAAAGTGTGCCTATTCAACTGGGAAGCCACATTGTCAAAACCACTCTTCTTGTGTTGGGATTGGAAAATGTGGACATCATTCTAGGAGCTAATTGGATGACCTTGCACCAAGTTGTGCTTGATATAGCCAGTCGTACCGTGGAAGTTAATTCTCCGATCTATGGGAACTTCACTTTAATTCTGCCCAGTCAAGGTTCTACTCAGTCATGTGCTTTCTCTATGACGGAGTTACCTCTGAAGAAGATCCCAGTGGTCTGTGAGTATGCAGATGTCTTCCCTGATGAATTGCCAGGAATGCCACCGGACCGGGATATTGAATTCTCCATCGAATTGCAACCGAGAACAGCCCCAATTTCCAAGAGGCCCTACCGAATGCCACCCGCTGAGTTGGCAGAGTTGAAGAAGCAATTGCAAGAGTTGCTGGATAAAGGATTTATTCGCCCAAGCACTTCGCCTTGGGGATGTCCAGCACTATTTGTGAAGAAGAAGGATGAAAGCTTGAGGCTGTGTATAGATTATCGCCCTCTTAATGCGGTAACTATCAAGAACAAGTATCCTTTGCCTCGTATTGATGTTCTTTTTGACCAGTTGGTCGGGGCCAAGGTATTCTCCAAGATAGACCTTCGCTCTGGCTACCATCAGATCAAGATACGAGCAAGTGATATTCCGAAGACGGCATTCTCAACTAGATATGGGCTATATGAATTCTTGGTGATGTCATTCGGGCTGACAAATGCACCAGCATATTTCATGTATCTGATGAATTCTGTTTTCATGCCGGAATTGGACAAGTTCGTGGTGGTTTTCATCGATGACATCTTGGTGTACTCAAAAACGAAGAAGAACATGCCGGGCGTTTGCATGTAGAGCTTCAACGTCTGCGAGAGCACCACCTTTATGCCAAGTTATCCAAGTGTGATTTTTGGCTAAAGGAAATCAAATTCTTAGGTCACACTATCTCTCAGGCTGGAATAGCTGTTGATCCTGATAAAGTGCAAGAGGTGATGAACTGGAAGCCACCAACAACTGTTCGTCAGATTCGGAGTTTTCTGGGATTAGCTGGTTATTACCGAAGATTTATTCCGGACTTCTCTCGAATTGCGAAGCCTATAACAGAGTTGCTGAAGAAAGAAGTCAAATTTGTTTGGAGTCAGAAGTGCGAAGATGCCTTCCATGCATTAAGGCAGCATCTGACCACAGCACCAGTATTGGCGCAGCCTGACAACATCAAGCCTTTTGATGTATATTGCGATGCCTCTGGCACCGGGCTAGGTTGTGTCTTGATGCAAGACAACTGAGTCATTGCTTATGCCTCAAGAGCACTTAGGCCTCATGAGCAAAACTATCCCACTCATGACCTCGATTTAGCAGCAGTGGTTCATGCATTGAAGATGTGGAGGCACTATCTAATGGGAACCCACTGCAACATCTTCACTGATCATAAGAGCCTTAAGTACATTTTTACTCAGGCTGATCTCAACATGAGGCAGAGAAGATGGCTAGAGCTGATCAAGGATTATGACCTAGAGGTACATTATCACCCAGGAAAAGCTAGCAGATGCCTTGAGCCGGAAGATGCAGTGCAATTGTATTCTAATGGATTCTCGCATTAACACCTTGTGTGATGAGTTGAGCAAGATGCAAATTGAAGTGATTCCTTCTGGTTCCTTGTCTCACATTTCTGTTGAGCCAGCTTTGCAAGACCAGATCATCATGGCCCAGCTCAGTGACAAGAGAGTGCAGATTATCAAGAAGAATCTCCATCAGAAGGTTGAGAAGTATAGTTGTTTTCGCCAGGATGAAAAGGGTGTGTTATGGTTCAAAAGCAGATTGGTGATTCCTAAGGACCCGGACCTCAAGAGGAAAATTTTGGATGAGGCTCATCTCTCCAAATTCTCTATGCATCCGAGAAGCACCAAAATGTACCATGATCTGAAGCCTTTGTACTGGTGGACCAGAATGAAGAGGGAGATAGCCCAGTATGTATCAGAATGTGACACCTGTCAGAGGATAAAGGCAAGCCACTTGAAGTCAGCTGGAGCTTTGCAACCACTTTCTATACCTTCGTGGAAGTGGGATGACATCAGCATGGATTTCATTGTGGGACTGCCCAACACCTCTCATCATCATGATTCAATTTGGGTTATTGTGGACCGAATGACAAAAGTGGCACATTTTCTTCCTGTGCACACCACTGATAAGGCTCAGAAGTATGCAAAATTGTATATTGACCGGATCGTGTGTTTGCACGGATTACCTCGGACCATTGTTTCTGACCGAGGAGCCCAATTTGTTGCCAGATTTTGGGAACAATTGCAAGAGTCTCTGGGAACCAAGCTAATCAGGAGTTCAGCTTACCACCCACAGACTGATGGTCAGACGGAAAGGGTAAACCAAATTCTGGAAGATATGCTGAGAGCTTGTGTGATCGATTGTGGCAAGAATTGGGATAAGCACCTCTCCTTGGCAGAGTTTGCTTATAACAATAGTTATCAATCCAGCCTAAAGATGGCACCTTTTGAAGCTCTCTATGGAAGAAGGTGCAGGACACCACTCAATTGGTCTCAACCTGGAGAAAGAGAAGTTTTTGGACCTGACTTAGTGACTGAAGCCGAAAGGAAGGTCAAACTAATCAGGAAGAATCTAGAAGCTGCTCAAGCCAGGCAGAAGAGTTACCATGATAAAAGAAGGAAACCTCTCCAGTTCGAGGTGGGAAGTTTTGTATACCTCAAGGTATCACCCACCAAGGGAATGCAGAGGTTTGGGATCAAAGGCAAGCTAGCCCCTCGTTACATTGGACCTTATGAGATCATAGAAGCATGTGGACCCGTGGCATACAAGCTGAAGTTACCTTCAAAAATGTCTGCCATTCACGATGTATTCCATGTATCTGAGCTGAAGAAGTGTGTTCGATTGCCGACTGAAATCTTAGCAGAGCCAGAATTGGAAATAGAGCCAGATCTATCGTACCAAGAGTACCCCTGCAAGATTCTGGATTGTAAGGAGAGATCAACTCGGGCTAAATCGATCAAGATGTACAAGGTCCAGTGGAGTAATCACTCAGAGGAGGAAGCTACTTGGGAAACCGAGGAATTCGTGAGATCCAACTTCCCCGATTGCCTACCCAAGGAAGCTGGTATGTAATCACACCCAACCCCTCCTCCTGCCCTTCGAATCTAATTTTCAAAAATATAATCCAAATTCAGAATGAAGTAACTATGGAGTAAAACTTAAAAAGGACTTCCTTCTGAAGTTGCAAAGAGAGTGACATTCGAAGAGCAGTTTTACCCTAATAATAACAATAATTGCCCATTTCCTTTAAGTCTCATCCTTCGCTTCACCCCAGGAGGACTCTGGCCCGAATCTCGGGATGAGATACCTTTAAGGGGGGAAGGCTGTGACACCCCAGTGTCACCTAGAGCTTCACTTAAATTGCCAAACCAAGAACCATCATTTTATGTGAACCAAAGCAAGCATGAGCATCAAATTATCTTAGGAATAAAGAATTCTCCAAGCATATACTTAAAAGTATCATGATCAAAACAAATGGGTCTTTTAAAAGAGGTAAGAATGTGTAACCCTAATAAAAACCCTAAATAAGCCCCATGAGCAAAATTTAAGAAAATAAGGAGAAGGGTATGAAAAATTTTAAAATTATGACTTGAGCCAATTATAAAAATTAAAGTATCTTAAATAAGCAACAAGAAAGGTTGAGAAAGCTTATCCAAATTAACTTAAATAGATTCTCAAATCAGCCCTTGAACTATGAACCCTTGGAGAAATTCAGATTTCTGAATTTCTGAAATTCAGACCTCTTTCCAAAGATCAACTGCGTTCTCTGTATTTCGAAACTCAAAACCAGGAAATCCAAATATCAAAGTTGTGCCAAATTCCCTTGAACACATCCTGGAAAAGTTTGAACTCAAACTAAATTCATTTGACACGGTTTTGGCGCGGTTTGACCTCGGGACCAGACATTCTGACACTGGCACCTTGGTGACGCTACAACTCCCTGTCCCTAGCATAAAACCGCGCGACGTCCATACATAAAAGACAAAGCTTGGTCAGGTGAACAAATCCTTCACAACGATCTTGCCCAAATTCGCGAAGATTTGCTCCCAATCAGCGCTTGAACTCGGGCAGAAGCATCGGGCACACGTGTTCGACCGTGGCTGACACCTCCGGTTCACGCCCGTTCGCGCACCCGCGCCTTCCAGTGCACGCCCGCGCGCGCTCGCTGGTCCACGACCGCCTGTGCACCGCGCCGTGCCTATAAAGCCTCCCCAGGCACGCCTCACTTCACCCCGCGCTCACCAGCACCAGCCGGCCACCTTCCCTTAGCTCCGGCGAGCTCAATTCCACCCGCCATTGCCGCCAGAGCTTCGGCCACCGTGGCCAGCCCACTCCAGCCACCCTCGAGTCGAGCCAGTGCTTCGGCTAGCTCCGCCAGTAGCCCATAAAGCTCGCTAAGCCCTCGGACCAGGCCGGACTTCACCGGAGGCCCGAGATCGACCTCACCGGACTTCGGTCTTCCGCCGCCGCGCGTGGACCGAGCTAACCAGTGAGTCTCCGTCCAATTCCTTGCACCCATATCTTCTCTGGCATCCCGTGAACCCTTCTGACCCATCCAATTGATCTATTCAGCCGTGACCAGGCCGGACTCCCCGCCGCCGACGAGCATCCCCGCCTGCGAGCGTGGACCGACCGACTCCGGCCATCCCCAACGGCGACCCGCACCTCGTTGTGATCCCCGAGACCTCCCCTACGTCCTCGACCACTTCACCGGAGCCATCTTGCCGCCGGTAAGCCCCTCCGCCCTTTCTTCCGCCACGGTTACTGTTTAACTTAGACGAAGGACCTCGGGTTAGGAGGTGAAGAACCCGAGGGGTTTTCTGTAACGTCAGTGACTCATGTGAATAGTAGCCTAAGGACTGATCCGCGAAGAAAACTTAGAATATCCGCCAGGGACCCCAGTGCAAAGTGGATTTCCATTTTATCAATTCTGTTAACCTTTTTAAATAACCAGAGAACTTGTAAAATCCATAACTTGATGAATTCTTCATAAAAAGTTGTCAAACTAATTTTGCTAGCTCCTGAATATTATGAACTATCAGTTAAAAATGATAAACCCTATACTTTCTATTCTAAATTTTAGAGTTTAAAATTAAAAACAGAAACCTACCAAACCTAGTTTAATTAAGGAAAATTAGTTTTTCTTCTGTGCTGAACTTGAGAAAATTTGTAGATGTTCAAACTTCATTTAGACACTGTTTAAAAATAGCAGGAACCCCAGTATTGAAAAATGTGATGTAGATATTCATTTAAAGCTATTTTGCCCAAAACTGAGGAAAAATCAGAAAGGCATTAGAAACTAATGAACAGTGAAGGAAATTATTTTTCCTAGTTTGCTTAAGTAGCAAGGAACCTAGGAAAAATAAAGAGACCTTTAGTCCAGATCAGTTTTAAATTAAAATGTTTTATCTAGCCTTATTTGAACTGAAAATTAATTATTAGAATTACAAAACTATACCCAAAATGGATAATAAAAATCCAGTGGACTTATAACCACGAGAACCCCACTACAAAAATGATGAACACCTCAGCCCAACATATTAAGTAAGGAAAATAAATATAGAATGATAAGGAGGTAATTTCCAAATAAATCATGAACAACCCCTAATGATAGAAAAATGGGCAACCAAAATTTTGCTAAGGCTATGATGGGATAACCCACCAGAGAAAAATGCAAACCCATGAAAAGGAAGCAAATTCTTACCTATTGCTACTGTTTTATGAGAAAGGCCACTAAATTCAAATAATGCATACCACCCCTCCCTTAAGCTAAAAGATGCCAAATCTCAGAATGATTGCTCTTGCACAAAATAATAACCAAGAAAAATAAGAACTCTGTTGTTTGATGTTTTTCAAGTATAGTGGTAGTAGAAAGCACCTATTTGGATAGAAACTTGAGAAAACCACAGTAAAATAACTAAAAGGTATTAATGGCTAGAAATTTGTATCAAGTCATGTTATAACACCTAAAGGCCAGCAAAAATAAGTTTTGGAGAATTACCCACTGTTAAATAATAGTTGTAGTTCAAAGCACCCCTTCTGCCCTAGAATTTAATAATTTTGTCCAGAGAAAACTATTCACTTTCTGATCCCCAAATTTTGAAACAGAGAAACATACACCAGTTCCAAGCCACTGTAATTTTTGCAGAATTTTTAGAATTTTATAAAAGCAACTTGTAGTTCAAACCCACTCCCAAACATTAAAGAGAATAAAAGAAAAGGAAAGAAGAAATAAACCCCACTCCAATAAATCTAACTTGAAGTACTTACCAATTCTCCCTAAGACCTAAAAGGAATTCAGTGGAACCCCAAAAATAAACCTACCACTTACCATAGATAAAGTTGACCCAATTCTACCAAGTATACCACCCAAGGGTATTACATAGGTAAAGCTAACCTTGTTTAACTCAAGTAGGTCATACATCGTCAAAGGTTGTAATTTCTAAAAGCACATATCATATCATGCATATATCTTACGCATTGCATTCATTAGATTGTAATCTTGCCGACGGAGAGTACGTGCTCATCCCCGAGCAAAGACCTGTCCAAGAGGAGGACCAGGAGCAGGCTTTAGAGGCTGCTATTGAGGATCTCCCCGCAGCCCCAGCAATTGAAGGCAAGCCCCGGTTTTATGCATAACCGTTTATATATGCTATTTTACTACACTTAATTTTTGTAGGTTTGTAATGTGCACTTAAGTGTAGGAGTTTCTTGAAACCTCTAGTTGCATGAACTTAGGATTCCTTTTTGAGATGAATACTAGTATGCTAGGTCGAGTAGCTGCTTTGCTAATCAGGATCTCGGTAGAAGTCGAGTGATTTTTCTAGCACTCGCGCGAGGTCAGGAATTGATTGTATTCATCTTGATAACAGGGTATATGTTGGTCTATGGACTTGGATCCAGGGAGGATGTCTTGTCCATGAGATGGGAAAAAGAATTAAGGATTAATGTGTGGATACCTAAGTCAAGCTTTTGAACGTACTAAGCACATGCCGGGAAATATGGTAACCGGTAAACCTAGTACCTGAGTGAAGCCGGGCGCGGACTTTATCCCTCATGCGACCTGAGACTGGGTCTCCCATGCTTGCTATGGTGGGTACAAGTGCGGTCACTGCAGGGCGGCAGCCAGGGTCAGTGGAGCATTGTATGCCAAGGCGGTGAGGCCTGGACGCGAACGGGGAATTGATGGGGACGGTTGTCATGTGTGGGGTCGGAGTACCCTGACATGCCGTGTGTTTAGGTTTCCCTTGCAAGGTTAAAACTCGATTCGAATCGTCTGCTTCTCGCAGCTATGAGACTGCTTGACCCCTTGTACTGCATCGAGTAAGAAGTGAAATGAGGTTACATGAGATAACTTGTTGATTGAACTAAATGCTTGATACCATTTATGCTTAGAAGAAGTAAATCTAGCTAAGTTAATGATGATAGAATTTGAAAAGATAAAAGTTGATTTTAGAGACAGCTAGTGCTTTTGGCAAACCAAACCCCTCAGCCAAAGAGCTGCATAGTCTAGAGGTAGAGGAGTAGATTCCTCACACCGGGTAAGTCTAGCTGAGTATTAGTATACTCAGCCTTGCTTGTGGCATAATTTTTGCAGGTACCATTCAGGAAATGGTTGATGGTGTGACTTGGCCTACCACCCTGCCACCGGGTTGGACGGTCGAGTGGGATGTTGCTCCGGTAGGAGAGGAGCACGAGAAGTAGTGGGCTAGGCCTTGCCCATTTCCTCGATACCGACGACATCGATTATTCGCTGCACTTTATTTTGTGAACTCTTATTTGCTACTCAAAAACTCCGATTTATGTAATAACTCAGTACTTAATTTGAGGATCCCTATTTTATTGTATTTCTTCTGTGACTCACCTTTGAGTGAGATTGTGGAATTTGATCCTGGTTAAGTGGCTCCATCAGACTAGATCTGAGGGACTGACGGGTTATTCCGATTTAAGTGTGTTACGGCCCCTAAGGCGTGACTTAGGCACTTAAGCTAGAATAATTTCGGTGGTTCCGCCACACAACTCTTGTTTCCGCAACTGACGAGACGCGTAGGCAATCACGTGTCATTCTCGCATAAGTACACATCCCAAGCCTTGGCCACAGGCATCACAACAAATGTCAAATCCTTTCTGTAGATCTGGCATAACCAACACTGGGGTGACATCAATCTCAACTTTAGTTGGTTAAAACTATCTCAGTACCTCTCGTCTCACTTAAACTCTCTTCCCTTCTTCAGAAGTGAGGTCATAGGCTTAGCAATCTTAGAAAATTCTTCAATAAATCTCCGATAATATCCTGTAACTCCTAAGAAACTCCGGACTTCAGTAACTGTAGTGGGTACTCTCCATGCCGTTATCTCCTTGACTTTAGCAGGATCCACTGATATTCCTCCATTTACTGTACTTGGTGTAGAGTTGATTATCTCATAGCTTTTGTAGCACCAATATCAGATGTTCCTCAAGATCACTATCTCTCTTGGAATAAATAAAAATATTGTCGATGAAAACCACGACGAATCTGTCCAGATCATGAACACCTTATTCTTCAGATCCATAAAATAGGTCGATGCATTAGTTAGTCCAAATAACATAACGGTGAACTCATATAAATCATATCAGGTTGAGAAATTCGTCTTGGGAATATCCGATGGCCTAATCTTCATTTGGTGATAACCCGATCGAAGATCAATCTTTGAGAATACCCTTGCACCTCTCATCTGATCAAATAAATCTTCAATGCGGGGTAATGGATACTTGTTCTTCACAGTGTCATCATTAAGGGTCCTATAATCCATGCACATCCCTTGTGATCCATCTTTCTTCTGTACAAATAGAACTGGCGCTTCCCCAAGGTGAGGAATTCGAACGAATGTACCCAGCCTCTTGTAATTCCGTTAACTGCTTCTTCAGTCCCTTTAACTCTTCTATAGACATCCTGTATGGCCGTTTGAAAGTAGGGGCAGCCCAGGTAAGGGATCAATGACAAACTCAACTTCCCTATATGGTGGCATCCCTGGTAACTCTTCTGGGAAGACATCCGAAAAATCTCTAACCACACGGATGTTGACACAAACAAACTTCCCATCTACTAAGAATGTTGCTAGTCTGGTGGCAGTAGTTACTGCAATTCCAACTTCAAATCTTTCTCCTTTGGAACTGGTGAGTTCTATGGTTCCCTTAGCAACTGTCTTTGCCTTTCTTAACCATGACATACCAAGGATCAAGTCTATACTGCTCTCTTCTAACAGTATAGGGGTAGCCCATCTGGGTTAGAAACATAGGGTAAGAAAGGAAGAATTGTAGACAAGGCGAGTAATTATGAGAAATGTTACTGCGGGGGATTTATTAGCTAAGTGTGTCGCCTACTAAAGCTAATTCATTACCTTATGGTGGTACATGCTAAGATGCCCATCTATACTATTTCAATCAATCAAAGAAGCAAATCAGGCATTGATCATCAGAACAATCAACCAACATTTTTTTAAATATAGAAAATAGTTATATTTTGTCTTAGGCCTCCTATCTCTTAAAAAAGTCATAAATGTAGGATTCCAAAGTGTGTAATCCATCTTGTCTCATAATAGAGAAGGTAAGAATAATCAGAGTGGAATAGTAGAAGGTGAGACAGAATCAAGAAGAGTATAGAAAGAATCAGAGTGAGATGAGCATAGAATGAATTAGAGTAAGGTAAGTAGGTAAGAGTGTTGTCCATTTCTATCTAGGTTTCGTCCTACAGTCAACATTTCCTCCGATACCACTTCTGTCAGACCCGAGCTTTAAGGGACAAAGCCGGGTGCATCTCATACATGCGCCAAAGAAGACAACATATATAATAACAGAGTGTATAGAGATAAATGTCACAATAATCAGAGTATTTATTACATAGCGGAAGTCTTACAAAATAAAAGATAAATATAACAGGATCTAAAATCCATCCTTGGCGCCAGAAAGTCAACTGGGAGACGACGACCTAGACCTCTCACGAACACAGCGCAACATCCACCATGCGCCTCAACCAGTGGTACCTGTTCTTGACCTGTGGGGGGTGTGAGACAGCAAGGGTGAGCTCACACATGTTCATCGCTCAACAAGTTGTGGGGAATAATGTAGCATGAACTCACTAAAGGTGGGAGTTCATGTGATGTGTAAGGCTGATCAACAATAGGGGTTAAAGCTGAGCATTGCTTTTAAGTAGTTGGTCAAAATTTTATTAGCAGTTACTAGATGTAAGTAAATACCAAACCATAATAAATAATAGAACAAAATTAATAATAAACCCATGCAAATGCATATGACAATTTGAGTTTAGGTTCCATAATTTAATCATTAGAGAGTCCTGAGCTGCTCATGACCGCGAGCACGGCTAGTATACCAGTTTTACACTCTGCAGAGGTTGTACCCTGTACCCACAAGTCGTGTATCCCATGTCGCCAGGGTTAGCTAGACCCTTAGACACTACCGAGGTGAATGACTAGGGATCCACTACGAGGCCTTTACAAAGTTCCACAAGCTTCCAAAAAGCCGATACAGTTTATGGGAAGAGCACTTGCAAGAATCCTCGTCTGACCGCCATCGCAGCAAAATCAACCCGAGAACCTCCTTGCATGCAATCCCCTACTGCCCTTGCCCCTTTCGGGTAAGGTAGTCTTCCACTAGCTTTCCTGGTTAGTTGGCCAAGGGCATCCCATTAAACCCTTGTGGTGGCACGTGTTTCTCAAGTTAAGCTCCATGTTCTAATTAACATTAATGATCTTGAAATGAACATAAATAGAATAAAAAAATAAATTGGAACATGGATATAATGAAAGGTTATCCCAAAACCATATAAAGCAATAGCAAAACTACCCAAGTGATTTAGGGGTAAACAAGGTAATCAGGATAAACAGACTAGGGTGACCTATTGGGTCCCATCAAAATTAAACCTATGCATGGGTAATGACATTAAAGAGCATTATTGGGTAATAAAAGTGATCAAGGGCACAACTTGTCTTCAATGAGCTCTTGCTCAGCTACTTCTATCTGCTGGTCACCAGGATCCTCAGTCACATGCTCTTCTACTCGCCACAATACAAACAAGCACAGTATATAGAGAAAATTAACATCACACCAAACATGTAAACAAAATACATGATAATAATCTACACATTAAAATAAAATTCTTGGAACAGGAATCATAATTTTTGGAGTTATAGATTTTAAGATATGAATTTCCAAAGGTTTTATGTGCTTAAAATAGGATTAAATGGGAAATTAATTTTCTTACTGTTTTCCTGACAAAACAGAGACTCTATGTGATAGAAAATAATATTACAAAATTTTATAAACTGGAATGGATTAATTTGGACTAAAAATAAATTTTCTATGAATTCTATAAGTTCTAGCACTTATTTATATATTAGAAATTCATTTAAAAATTAATTTCTCTGATTTTACAATGCTCTGGACTGGGCCTCATTTTCTGGGAAAGACAGGGGCTAACCCGCAAGATCACCAAGACTCAGCGAACAGGGTCCCTGGACCGCGGGTTGGTTTCATGCTTTCCCAAGGTCTCTTTAAGAAAAGTGCTTGGACGAAAGGGTATCGTTCGATATCGGTCGCCAGATCTAAGTTTTGTGGCAGGGATTAGATCTGACAGCGAGTAAGTCAATAGGTATCCAGGATCGCTAGATCGGAATCCAACGGCAGAGAAGCGCTTTGCCCCAAATTCGATCCTATCCGCCCGATGCAGACCAACGGTGCAGATTGCATGCCACGAAAGGGGTGAGTCATGCCCTAATCCTGGCTGACCGTGGTTAGATCAATGGCCAGGAGCACCCGCAATCGCATCTTCTAGTCCTAACCGCACATCGCAATATCGATGGCCTAGGCGAGACCACTCATACCCGACCCAAGCAGCGGCGGCGCGCCAACTCCGACACGGCGGCGCCATTTCCGCCCATCCAGAACCCTCAGTTCTAGCGCCCCAAACACAACCCAACGGGGTGCTACACCATCACCAAGTGCAAGTGATCAAGGCGTAATGGATACTCACAGGGATTTAGCGCGCGACGTGGCCAGTCGACGGCGAGCAGCGAATCTGTCGGGGACCATAATTAGGGGTACCCTCAAGGCTCCTAATTCTCAGCTGGTAACCCCCATCAGCATAAAGCTGCAAAGACCTGATGGGTGCGATCAAGTCAGGGATCAGTCCATTCAAGGGACTCGATCACGCCTCGCCCGAGCCTAGCCTCGGACAAGGGCAGCCGACCCCGGAGGATCTCCGCCTCGCCCGAGGCCCCCCCTCCAGCGGCGAACACGTTCCCGGCTCGCCCGAGGCCCTGTCTTCGCCGAGAAGCAACCCCGACCAAATCGTAGGAGCATTTAATGCAAAGGTGGCCTGACACCTTTATCCTGACGCGCGCCCCTCAGCTGACAGAGCCGAAGTGACCGCCGTCACTTCGCCGCTCCACTGACCGGTCTGACAGAAAGACAGCGCCGCCTGCGCCACTCCGACTGCGGTGCCACTTGACAGAGTGAGGCGGACAGGCAGTCAGGCCCGACCGCACACCATAGGAAACTCCGCTCTGCCCGACCCAGGGCTCGGACTCGGGCCAAGCCCCGGAAGACGGCGAACTCCGCTCCGCCCGACCCAGGGCTCGGACTCGGGCTAAGCCCCGGAAGACGGCAAACTCCGCTCCGCCTGACCCAGGGCTCGGACTCGGGCCAAGCCCCGGAAGACGGCGAACTCCGCTCCGCCCGACCTAGGGCTCGAACTCGGGCTAAGCCCCGGAAGACGGCGAACTCCGCTCCGCCCGACCCAGGGCTCGGACTCGGGCTAAGCGCCGGAAGACGGCGAACTCCGCTCCGCCCGACCCAGGGCTCGGACTCGGGCTAAGCCCCAGAAGACGGCGAACTCCGATCCGCCCGACCCAGGGCTCGGACTTGGGCTCAGCCCCAGAAGACAACGAACTCCGCTTCGCCCGACTCCAGGACTCAAATTCCGCCCTGTCCTCAGCCAACGGCCTCCGCCTCGCCCGACCTAGGGGCTCGGACTCGGCCTCGGCCACGGAAGACGGACTCAACCTCGACCTTGGAGGAGCTTCCACATCGCCCAACCTAGGACGCGGACCAGCCACGTCAAAAGGAGGCACCATCATTACCCTACTCCAAGCAGACTCAGGCTACGGGGAACAAGACCGGCGCCCCATCTGGCTCGCTCCGCCAGATAGGCGATGATGGCGCCCCGCACGCTCCCTGACGATGGCGGCTCTCGCCCCCCTTACGGAAGCAAGAGGACGTCAGCAAGGACTCGACGGCCCCGACAGCTGTCCCTCCGCCAGGCTCCAGCGCTCCTCCGACGGCCATGACACCACACAAACCGGGCGCCAAAATCTCTCCGGCCGCCACGATGGCGTGTACTTAGGGCGCTAGCTCCCCTCCGCTAGACACGTAGCACTCTGCTACACCCCCCATTGTACACCTGGATCCTCTCCTTAAGCCTATAAAAGGAAAGACCAGGGCCCTCTTAGAGAGGGTTGGCCGCGCGGGGACGAGGACGAGACGGGCACTCGCGTGAGGCCACTCGCTCCTTCCCCCGTGTGGACGCTTGTAACCCCCTACTGCAAGCGCACCCGACCTAGGCGCGGGACGAACACGAAGGCCGCGGGATTTCCACCTCTCTCACGCCCATCTCCGGCCACCTCACTTCCCCCCTTCGTGCTCGGCCTCGCGTCGACCCATCTGGGCTGGGGCACGCAGCGACACTTCACTCGTTGGCTCAGGGACCCCCCGGTCTCGAAACGCCGACAGTTGGCGCGCCAGGTAGGGGCCTGCTGCGTGTTGACGAACAGCTTCCCGTCAAGCTCCAGATGGGTAGTCTCCAGCAACCTCTCCGGCCCGGGACGGTGCTCCGTTTCGGGAGCCTTGAGTTCATGTCCCTCGACGGCAGCTACGACATGATACTCTTTCCACCGCCGGGCGATAGCGAAAGTGGCGGCCGACAGTCCGCCCGCCGGCGGCGGGATCGACGACGTCTTCCCCGCGTGGTGGAAGAACAACCTTCGAGCTCGCCCCGTCCTCTTCCCCGTCGACGGAGGAGGAGGCGGGGCAACCAAGGCCAAGCAGGAGGCGGTGCCTCGTCGGCCGTCGAGCGAGTTGACAACGCCAGCACTCCAACGGGGGGCGCGCCGGGCATCGGCCTCGCGCTTGAGACGAAGACGAGTGCTGTCTCCCCGCGACACGTCAATCCCGAGCAAACGGACGGCGCCAGCACGCTCACGAAAGGCTTGCTGGGTGTCACCCTAGTACCTGAGACGACGGTGCAATCAATCCCCGACGTGACCTCATCACCGCCCGTCGACCAAGAGGTACCGACCGATTCCCATCCCACACCTCTCGGATTTAGCCTCGACCCGCCTAGCGGATCCGCTTTGGCGGACGCTCTCGTAGAGGCGAATCCGAACCCTCTGGGGTTTCGTATGCGGTCACCTTGGGACCGGCTGACGGACGTCTCGACCTACGGGCCCTCTGGGTCCGAGGAAGACGACGAGCCCAGCTTCTGTTGGGATTTCTCCGGACTTGGCAACCCCAGTGCCATGCGGGACCTCATGACCGCATGCGACTACTGCCTTTCCGACTGTTCCGACGGTAGCCGTAGCCTCGGCGACGAGGACTGCGGCCCGAGCCGCGAATGTTTCCACGTCGATCTAGAGGGTCCCCCTGAAGGCAACCATCTCGGCATGCCGGAGGACGGTGATCTCCCTAGGCCGGTGCCTCGCGTTGACATCCTGTGGGAGCTAGCTGTGGTCCCCGTTCCGGCGGGGGGTCATGACCCACAACTCGAGCAAATCCGCGGGGTGCAGGCCAGGCTCGACGAGGGAGCAGGAGCGCTTGAGCCAATCAGCCGGGACGTCGGGCAGGCATGGGAGGGCCAACCTCCGGCCGGAGAAATGCGTCATCTACCCCAGGGCTTCCAGCACCGCATCACCGACGATGTCAGGGTCAGGCCGCCACCCGCATCCAGTGGGGTCGGCCAGAACCAGGCTGCAGCAGCAATGCTCCTCCGCGTGATGCCGGAGCCATCAACCACCGAGGGGCGGCGAATCCAGGGAGAGCTCAAGGATCTCCTGGAAGGCGCCGCGGTCCGGCGGGCCGAGAGCTCCGCCTCCCGAAGGCAGGGGTACCCCTCGGAACATCATGCCGCGACTTCCTCATTCATGCGGGAAGCCTCGGTCTACACCGGGCGCACGCGCAACACAGCGCCTGCGGCCCCGAGTCGCCTTGGCAACGAGCACCATCACCGCGATCGTCGGGCCCACCTCGACGAGAGGGTGCGCTGAGGCTACCACCCCAGGCGTTGGGGACGCTACGACAGCAGGGAGGATCGGAGTCCCTCGCCCGAACCACCCGGTCCGTAGGCCTTCAGCCGGGCCATACGACGGGCGCCGTTCCCGACCCGGTTCCGACCCCCGACTACTATCACAAAGTACTCGGGGGAGACGAGACCGGAACTGTGGCTCGCGGACTACCGTCTGGCCTGCCAACTAGGTGGAACGGACGATGACAACCTCATCAGCCGCAACCTCCCCCTGTTCCTCTCCGACACCGCTCGCGCCTGGTTGGAGCACCTGCCTCCGGGGCAGATCTCCAACTGGGACGACCTAGTCCAAGCTTTCGCCGGCAATTTCCAGGGCACGTACGTGCGCCCCGGGAATTCCTGGGACCTCCAAAGCTACCGACAGCAGCCGGGAGAGTCTCTCCGGGACTACATTCGGCGATTCTCGAAGCAGCGCACCGAGCTGCCCAACATCAACGACTCGGATGTCATCGGCGCGTTCCTCGCCGGCACCACCTGCAGCGACCTGGTGAGCAAGCTGGGTCGCAAGACCCCCACCAGGGCGAGCGAGCTGATGGACATCGCCACCAAGTTCGCCTCCGGCCAGGAGGCGGTCGAGGCTATCTTCCGGAAGGACAAGCATCCCCAGGGCCGCCCATCGAAAGATGCCCCCGAGGCGTCAGCTCAGCACGGCGCCAGGAAGAAGGGCAAGAAGAAGTCGCAAGCGAAACGCGACGCCGCCGACGTGGACCTTGTCGCCGCCGCCGAGTACAAGAACCCTCGGAAACCCTCCGTACGTCCCAACCTCTTTGACAAGATGCTCAAGGAGCCGTGCCCCTATCACCAGGGGCCCGTCAAGCACACCCTTGAGGAGTGCGTCATGCTTCGGCGCCACTTCCACAGGGTCGGGCCACCCGCGGAGGGTGGTAGGGCCCGCGACGACGACAAGAAGGAAGATCACCAGGCAGGAGAGTTCCCCAAGGTCCGCGACTGCTTCATTATCTACGGCAGGCAAGAGGCGAACGCCTCGGCTCGGCACCGCAAGCAAGAGCGCCAGGAGGTCTGTTCGGTGAAGGTGGCGGCGCCAGTCTACCTAGACTGGTCCGACAAGCCCATCACCTTCGACCAAGCCGACCACCCCGACCATGTGCCGAGCCCGGGGAAATACCCGCTCGTCGTCGACCCCGTCATCGGCGACGTCAGGCTCACCAAGGTCCTCATGGACGGAGGCAGCAGCCTTAACATCATCTACGCCGAGACCCTCGGGCTTCTGCGTATCGATCTGTCCTCAGTCCAGGCGGGCGCTGCGCCTTTCCATGGGATCATCCCTGGGAAGCGCGTCCAGCCCCTCGGACAACTCGATCTTCCCGTCTCTTCGGAACACCCTCCAACTTCCGAAGGGAGACCCTGACGTTCGAGGTGGTCGGGTTCCGAGGAACCTACCATGCGGTATTGGGGAGGCCCTGCTACGCGAAGTTCATGGCCGTCCCCAACTACACCTACCTCAAGCTCAAGATGCCGGACCCCAACGAGGTCATCACCATCGGCCCCACGTACAAACACGCGTTCGAATGCGACGTGGAGTGCGTGGAGTACGCCGAGGCCCTCATCGCCGACCTGGAGAGCCTCTCTAAGGAGGTACCAGACATGAAGTGTCATGCTGGCAACTTCGAGCCAGCGGAGACGGTTAAGTCCGTCCCCCTCGACCCCAGCAGCGACGCCTCCAAGCAAGTCCGGATCGGCTCCAGGCTCGATCCCAAATAGGAAGCAGTGCTCGTCGACTTTCTCCGCGCGAACGCCGACGTCTTCGCGTGGAGTCCCTCAGACATGCCCGGCATACCGAGGGATGTCGCCGAGCACTCGCTGGACATCCGAGCTGGAGCCCGACCCGTCAAGCAGCCTCTGCGCTGATTCGACGAGGAGAAGCGCAGAGCCATAGGCGAGGAGATCCACAAGCTAATGGCGGCAGGGTTCATCAAAGAGGTATTCCATCCCGAATGGCTTGCCAACCCTGTGCTTGTGAGAAAGAAAGGGGGGAAATGGCGGATGTGTGTAGACTACACTGGTCTGAACAAAGCATGTCCGAAGGTTCCCTACCCTCTGCCTCGCATCGATCAGATCGTGGATTCCACTGCTGGGTGCGAAACCCTGTCTTTCCTCGATGCCTACTCAGTGTATCACCAAATCTAGATGAAAGAGTCTGACCAGCTCGCGACTTCTTTCATCACACCCTTCGGCATGTACTGCTATGTCACCATGCCGTTCGGCTTGAGGAATGCGGGCGCGACGTACCAGCGGTGCATGAACCATGTGTTCGGCGAACACATTGGCCGCACGGTCGAGGCCTACGTCGATGACATCGTAGTCAAGACGAGGAAAGCCTCTGACCTCCTTTCCGACCTTGAAGTGACATTCCGATGTCTCAAGGCAAAAGGCGTCAAGCTCAATCCCGAAAAGTGTGTCTTCGGGGTGCCCCGAGGCATGCTCTTGGGGTTCATCATCTCCGAGCGGGGCATCGAAGCCAACCCGGAGAAGATCGCAGCCATCACCAGCATGGGGCCCATCGAGGACTTGAAAGGCGTACAGAGGGTCATGGGATGTCTCGCGACTCTGAGCCGCTTCATCTCACGCCTCGACGAAAGAGGTCTACCTCTGTACCGCCTCTTAAGGAAGACCGAGCGCTTCACTTGGACTCCTGAGGCCGAGGAAGCCCTCGGGAACCTGAAGGCGCTCCTCACGAAGGCGCCTATCTTAGTGCCCCAGCTGCCGGAGAAGCCCTCTTGGTCTACGTCGCCGCGACCACTCAGGTGGTTAGCGCCGCGATTGTGGTCGAGAGGCAAGAAGAGGGGCATGCATCGCCCGTTCAGAGGCCAGTCTACTTCGTCAGCGAGGTACTGTCCAAAACCAAAATCCGCTACCCACAAGTTCAGAAGCTGCTGTACGCGGTGATCCTGACACGGCGGAAGTTGCGACACTACTTCGAGTCTCATCCGGTAACTGTGGTGTCATCCTTCCCCCTGGGGGAGATCATCCATTGCCGAGAAGCCTCGGGTAGGATTGCAAAGTGGGCGGTGGAAATCATGGGCGAAACGATCTCGTTCGCCCCTCGGAAGGCCATCAAATCCCAGGTCTTGGCGGACTTCGTGGCTGAATGGGTCGACATCCAGCTACCAACAGCTCCGATCCAACCGGAGCTCTGGACCATGTTCTTCGATGGGTCGCTGATGAAGACAGGAGCCGGCGCGGGCCTACTCTTCATCTCGCCCCTCGGGAAGCACCTACGCTACGTGCTACGCCTCCACTTCCCGACGTCCAACAATGTAGCTGAGTACGAGGCTCTGGTCAACGGGTTGCGGATTGCCGTCGAGCTAGGGGTCCGACGCCTCGACGCTCGCGGTGACTCGCAGCTCGTCATCGACCAAGTCATGAAGAACTCCCACTGCCGTGACCCGAAGATGGAGGCCAACTGCGATGAGGTTCGGCGCCTAGAAGACAAGTTCTACGGGCTCGAGCTCAAGCACATCGCTCGGCGCTACAACGAGACTGCAGACGAGCTGGCTAAAATAGCCTCGGGGCGAACAACGGTTCCCCCGGACGTCTTCTCCCGAGATCTGTATCAACCCTCCGTCAAGATCGACGACGCGTCCGAGCCTGAGGCACCCTCGGCCCAACCCGAGGTACCCTCGGCACAGTCCGAGGCACCCTCGGCTCGGCCCGAGGTACCCTCGGCCCCCGAAGGTGAGACGATGCGCGTCGAGGGGGAGGCGGGGAGCAAAGCGGGGTCACGCCTGACCAAAACTGGCAGACCCCGTACCTGCAATATCTCCACCGAGGAGAGCTACCCCTTGACCGAGCCGAAGCTCGGCGGTTGGCACTGTGACGGAACCTCCCAAGTAATTAGGCCCACCTACAGTTGTCCTTGTCTAACCGACATCAGACACCCTGCAGATGTTCCTAAGTCACTTGACAAGCTCGGTATCTTTCCTTACCTCACCAGGAACGTTTCACCCGTCTTGCAGATATTACAGATCATCGGAGATAAAGAAATGCGGAAGCGAATTACATAACTTACATTTATTTCAAAAGTAAGCTTGAGTTATTTTATTATAGACCAGAACTAAAGCGAGTGCAGAGTAGTAATATTATACAAACCAAGGGAGGCACAAACTCCTCCCGATAAGCTTAAGAAAAAGATCCTATGTGGAGGACCAAGTCCTCCCGCACTTCAGTCTTGTTTTTCCTCATTTGGTACCACCTTGGAGCAAAAGCAACAAAAATTTGTCGCTTCCTCACCTAAAAACAACAAAGGGATAAACCCTGAGTATGGAATTACTCAGCAAGTCTTACCCGACTAAGGAAAAGACTCTCAAGGGTATGCTGGATAAATAGGAGTCAAGGAGAGGCTTTTAGCAAAAATCAACTTATACTTTTGCAGAAGTAGCTTACTAAAGTGAGTCCTTACTTTCAATCTTTTAATGCCATATTAAGTATTAATAGACTCTATTTGCATCTAGTCTAATTTCACATCACATCAAGACAACATCATTTTTATCCATAGTGTTCACGTCCTGACTTTAGGTTGCAGGGAAGTGACCAAGTCTTCATAACCGCGAAGGTACGGCGATCCGAATCGATTATACTCAGCTGAGGATCTCCAATCACATGACATATGTAGCACTTAACCCTTGCATATGTCAACCCGCCACCGGGGTTCTTAAGACCAGATCAGGTTCACGCAAACCGAGAGCACAGATACACCACCGTCCAGCCTCTTGCCACGGAGGGTACACGCTACTCTCGCCACCGCTCCACGCCCATTTCGTGTTATCTTATTCTGGCCTTAGTCTGCCCGAGGCAAGGCTTACCCATGACGAGGCATGTGACCAGTTAAAGGGTCCTCGGTCAGCACGCCTACATACGCGTTAATCCTTAACCAACCTGGGTAGAACATCACCTGTTCCTAACCCAAGTCTCAATTTAAGCATTTCCATCCTTAGGATTGTGTCTGTTCCTTAGGATGAAAGAGCATCACAGGGAACTTTGCAGTGAGATCCCACTATTGCTCCAAATGAAAATATTCTTGCAGGTAGAAGCCATCCTCTCCATGGTTAAATTGAGGACAACCTCTATCCACAAGATCTAAGCAAGGCTAAGCATTTTTGTAAATCATAATTTTGATACTTCACAGAAGTATCTATAAAGGTATGGATATCAAGGAAAGCAATGCATCAAAGGGTTTCAAGTAACTCCTATGAACCTAATGCACATTTCACTAGACTTAAGTGTGCAAAAAGTATTTAAAAACACAAGGAAAGGGGTTGCATGCACCGGGGCTTGCCTTCGTTCACAGGTGAATCAGGCTCAGATCCGCAGATATCAAAGTAGAAACTATTCCCGGCCTGAGACTCCGAAGGTGGTGGTGTCTCCTCTTCAGTTACTTCGATTTCTTCTTCACGTTCTAACCATAACCATACATAGGTATAAGAATGGATGCCATGGGATGCTCATGAGGATGCAAAGATAATATAAACTTATTATCTATATCTTGAATACAACTTTCCTTCACGGAATTCCGGGAACTTAGGGTTTCCGGAGTCGGTAAAGGAGTTCATAGGGCAGGGGGGGTGTTTTGGGGTTTGGTGATTAAACAAGGTCCAAAACAATTCAAACTCTACCCAAGGCTCCTAAATATTGTTTTAAATTCCCAGAAAAAGTTTGGGAATTATTGGACTTACCAATTATTTTCTAAAAATCCATAACTAATACTTTTAACTACTTTAAATACCCTAAAATTTCTTATTTCCACTAAAAATCACAAAACTATTTTTATTAAATTCTAGGGAAAATAACAAGCCTAGGAAAATTAGTTTCACAATTTTAGCATTTTTCTACATTTTTCTATAATTGTTTTGGCTCTGGAGATAAAAGAAAAAGAAAAACAATTGAACAGCACTGGGCCGAATCCAGCCCAGGCGGCCCAGCTAGGGCAGAAAGTCGCCCGCGCGCGCGCCCGCGCTGGCGGCTTTGCAAAAATACCCTCGGGGTTTTCATTAACTGGGATCCGGTCTTTCTACTGTTTTCCTGTGTCACTGACGCTTTGCACAGAGGCCCTTGAGGTTCTATTTCTTCGCAGTGGGCGGTCCACGATGGCGACGCGCGCGGAGAGACACCGGCGAGGTCCTGGACCGGCCGATTGGGGCTATGGCTGGGTTCTCCGAGCGGCGGACATGAAATCGGGGTCACCATGATCATTTCCCCTAACTTAATTGCGCTATTGATCAACTATGGAGCTCTGGCCACGGTGGCCGTGAGTATGGCGGCTATACGGTCGTGTTCCCGGCGACCAGAGGGCTCTTAGTTCAATTCAATGGCTCGGCAAGCATCGTAGACGCATAAGAACGCTTAAACAAGAGAACAGAGGGGAGGAGCTAACCGGAGTTGGGCTGACCACGGCGGCGTTGAGCTCACGGTGTTTTAGAACTGATTTGGGGAGAATGCGCAATTCGGGCGTGCTGGTGGACGATCGAGGGTGGGAGCGGGTGCTACAGCTTCACAACTACATGGCGCAGCTACGTGCAAGGTCAATTTATAGAGCTAGCGGGCGGTGGCGATCAATTTAGTCGAGCCGAGCTGGCGGCCGGAGAGGAGGAAGAAGGCGGCGCGGTGAATTCGTGGCTATCGCCGTGGCAAGCCCACCGGCGCCGATTTGACGGCAGTAGCGGGTCACGGCAACACGGTGAAAGAGTTGAGCCACGCGGCACACGGCCGAGAGGCGGCGGTCGACGGCGAGCCTATCGGCTACAGCCGCAAAGCAGAAAGGCAGTCACGGTGAGTCACCGGAGTTATCTCCAGGGGGTGGCTTTCACCTGGCGGTCTTATCGGGTCATCGGCGACGTGAATCACACGACGGTGGCGCGAATCACGGCGAAGATCGGTCGTTGACGGTGAAGACAGCCGCGCTGGCGGTCTGATCCGGTATTTTACTGTACCATGGCGAACACCAATTCAGAGCAGCTGACAGAGTACTTTGGAGCTCCAATTTCTCTCAATTCCATGTGGCAACAGGTCCAAGTCTCTGCATCAAAGTTGTAGTGCTACATACCAGCTACAACTCGACTATAGGTTTTAAACTTATTTGAGCACTGGATCAAGGTTGAATTCATACTCAAAGTTGACCCTGTTACACTGAAAAGCTGAATTTCAGAATGAATCCAGCCTGACAGCCAAAGTTTGAGCATGCTTATCTCCAAATTTTTCTTAACAACTGAGCTCACACTCTTTAGCAAAGTTGTTCTCCTATAATTGGACTACAATTTTGATGTGGTGACCTAGGGCAAAAACCCCATAATTTGAAAGTTACAAGGGTTTCAAGTTGAGGCAATCACACTGAAATGCAGACTTAACCAAAAAGGGTTAAGTATGGCTCTTTTGCACTTAAGTCCAAATCTCAAGTTTTGGATTGCAAATTCACATATGATTGACCCAAATGACCTAATATACTTATTTAACTTGATTTTTGCACTTTAACCCAAAAGTGGGCTAATTTTGCACATAAGCCCCTAGGGTTTGGTTTCAGGGTTTTCTAGGGTTCCAATTAGGGTTTCTGGTATCCCAGGGGTATAAAAGTGATTCAAGTTTATTCTTGGGGTCATTTTATGACTTTTACCCTAAAGTCTTTAGGTTTTCTTAACTTGGGTTAAGTTTTACCCCTTTAATCCCTATTTAGGGTTAAATTCCCTATCCAGGGTCCTATTTGCAAAACACTTAAACAATACAACTTGTTTGAAATTTTTGCCTAGTGAATGCATTCTAGGTGTAACAAACATATGCAATGCCAATGCTTATGATGCCATGCTCCAATTTTAGTTATAGTAACACCAGAGGTGTTACATCCTTTCCCCCATAAAAGAATCTCGTCCCGAGATTAAAAATCCTAGGGTAGGTAATGGTAAAGGAAACACATCACATTTTTATTTCCTTAATTCTGGTACAAGGCAGGGGTGATGTGGGGGTTCAGAGCTATACAGACTTTACAATTTACAAGAGGCTAAAAAGCCTGGGAAATTCTTATTCAAGAAGTCTTGAGTTTCCCAAGTAGCTTCATCTTCAGAATGCTGGTTCCACTGTATCTTGTAGAACTTGAGAGTCTTTCGTCGGGTGATCCTGTCCTTTTGATCCAGAACTCGAATAGGATGCTCCGAGTATGTTAAATCTGGTTCCAGGACAACATCAGTCACTTCAACGGTTCGATCAGGAACCCGAAGACACTTCAATTGTGACACGTGGAACACATTATGCACAGTAGACAATGTTTCGGGGAGCTGAAGTCGGTACGCCACTGGTCCACATTGCTCAATCACCAGGAATGGACCAATGTACCTGGGTGCAAGCTTCCCTTTAACCCCAAAACGCGATACACCCTTCATTGGTGAAACTTTTAAGTAGACATAGTCGTCTACCAGAAAGCATAAGGGTTGTCGTCGTCGGTCTGCATAACTCTTTTGTCGAGTCTGAGCTTTCTTCATATTATGAATAATTCTCTGAACCTTTTCTTCGATCTCTTTCACCATATCAGGTCTAAAGAAGTATCTTTCTCCAGGTTCAGACCAATTTAGCGGAGTTCGACACCGTCGCCCATACAAAGCTTCAAAAGGTGCCATCTTGATACTTTCTTGATAACTGTTATTGTATGAAAACTCCGCTAGGGGCAAACATTCATCCCATTTCTGCGAGAAGTCCAGAACACATGCCCGCAGCATATCCTCGAGTATCTGATTAACTCTCTCAGTCTGTCCACTGGTTTGGGGATGATAGGCCGAACTGTGGAGCAATTTGGTACCCAAGGATTTATGAAGTTCTTCCCAAAACTTGGATACAAACTGAGGTCCACGATCCGACACTATGGTCTTTGGAATACCATGCAAACTGAGAATACGGTCGATATATAATGCTGCATAAGTGGCTACTGTATATTTGGCCCTGACGGGTAAGAAGTGGGCAATCTTTGTGAGTCGATCAACGATAACCCAAATAGAATCATACCCTTTTGTCGTCCTAGGCAGTCCCACAATAAAGTCCATACTTATGTCTTCCCATTTCCATGTTGGGATTGGCAAAGGTTGTAATGGACCAGCAGTTTTCATGTGTATGGCCTTGACACGTCTGCAAGTGTCACATCTAGCCACATAGCGTGCAATTTCAATCTTCATCTTGGTCCACCAGTAATGTTGCTTTAAATCTTGGTACATCTTAGTGCTTCCGGGATGAATAGAATAACGACTAAGATGTGCTTCATCCAGAATTTGCTGGCGGAGCTCTTCGTTCTTTGGCACTACTATGCGGTTTTTAAACCATATCACACCTTGATCGTCTTCCTTGAAACACTTGGCTACTCCAGCCCTTATCTTCTCTCGAATGTGCTTCATACCCAGATTATCTTTTTGAGCATCAATTATTCTTTGCAAAATGATTGACTCAAGCTTTAACTGATTCAGAGTCCCTTGTTGAATGATCCCCAGGTTTAGCTTTTCCATTTCTTGACACAAAGGGTTCTCGGAGGTCTTCGCCATAAGACAGTGGCAGGAAGTCTTACGACTCAATGCATCTGCCACCACATTGGCTTTGCCTGGGTGATAATGGATCTCCAGTTCATAGTCTTTAATGAGCTCAAGCCATCGTCTTTGCCTCATATTTAATTCTGACTGGGTGAAGATGTACTTCAAACTTTTATGATCTGTATATATGTGACAGATATTTCCCAGCAGATAGTGACGCCAAATCTTAAGGGCATGAACCACAGCAGCTAGCTCCAGATCATGAGTTGGATAATGCTCCTCATGTCGGCGCAACTGCCTTGAAGCATACGCAATTACTCGGCCCTCTTGCATCAGTACCCAGCCGAGCCCACTGCCAGATGCATCACAATATACATCAAAAGGCTTAGTGATGTCCGGTTGAGCCAATACCGGAGCAGTGGTCAATAGTGTCTTAAGTTGCTCAAAGGCTTCATTACATTTAGAAGACCAATTGAACTTAATGTCATTCTTCAATAAACTTGTGATTGGCTTCACAAGCTTAGAAAAATCTGGTATGAATCTGCGATAATACCCAGCTAGTCCAAGAAAACTCCGGACTTGGTGAACAGTTGTTGGGGGTTTCCACTCCAGAATATCTTTGACCTTGCTAGGATCTACCGCAATTCCTTTAGCCGATAACACGTGCCCCAAAAATTGAATTTCTTCCAGCCAGAACGCGCACTTGCTGAACTTGGCATACAGCTGATGTTCCCTTAGGCGCGTCAATACAATCCATAGATGCTGAGCATGGTCCTCTTCATTCTTAGAATATATCAAGATATCATCAATGAAGACTACCACGAACTTGTCCAACTCGGGCATGAACACCGAGTTCATCAAATAGGTGAAGTGGGCAGGAGCATTTGTGAGCCCGAAAGACATTACCAGGTATTCAAACAATCCATACCGCGTAGTAAACGCGGTCTTCGGTATATCCTCGGGCCGAATACGGATTTGATGATAGCCCGACCTGAGATCAATTTTGGAAAATACCCTCGCCCCAGTCAGTTGATCAAATAAGATGTCGATCCTTGGAAGAGGGTACTTATTCTTGATGGTGACCTCATTCAGGGGTCGATAATCCACGCACATTCGCAAGGTTTGATCCTTCTTCTTAACAAAAATGGCGGGGCAACCCCATGGGGACGAGCTTGGCCGGATGAATCCCTTATTCAGTAGATCTTGTAATTGAATCTTCAATTCCGCCAATTCATTAGGGGGCATACGGTACGACCTTCGGGAAATGGGAGTCGTACTGGGCTTTAGCTCAATTACGAATTCTACATCTCTTTCAGGGGGCAGTCCAGGCAAATCTTCCGGAAATACGTCTGGAAACTCACATACTACCGGAATGTTCTTGATCTCCGGTACAATGGCTTCATAGACTCTACCAGAAGCTTTGGCTGGATTGGTTACGGGGAGAGTCAAAAGAATCTCTTCTTGATTATAGCTCAACCTGACGGTTCTGAGTTCAGTGTTGAGAATTGCCTTGTGTTGGGTTAACCAATTCATACCCAAAATTACATCTATATCCTGGTCCTTTAGAACAATCATGTTAGCAGGAAAGTTCCGTCCGGCCATTGTTACTGGCACTCTATAGGCCACTTCTCTAGTATAAATGTGTCCCCCAGGTGAATGAATTTTAAATCCCTCTTTCGATTCATGGCAAGCAATATGATGTTGCTCCACAAATTTCTTGCTAATGAATGTATGTGAAGCACCAGAATCAAAAAGAATAATTGCAGGGTGACTGGCCACGGGAAACGTACCCATCATCACCGGCTCTCCTTCCGGTGTAGTGGCCACTTGAGTGTAATATACACGCCCCGTCTTCTTTGTATTTTTCCCCACAGCATTTCCTTTGGGCTGAGTTGATCTCCTAGATCCTTGCAGCATTTGATTGATTTTGCTTCGGATATGGGCAGTCTTTGATAAAATGTCCCGACTTGCCGCAATTAAAACACCCAGTTGAAGAACTAGGCAAGGCAGGGAATCGAGTGCCTGGGGCACCCGGCTGTTTTGGGGTAGTGGGGGTATTGTTGGGGCGAATAATGATTGGTTGTTTGAAGGGGAATGAGGGTGGACGAGAAAAAGTGCGATTTTGGTTTGAAGGTCGGATCACAAACCGTTGCTTCTTCGCCTGGCCCTGATTAGGTCTCTCACCACCAAATCCCTTATTCTTCCCAGAATTTGCGTATTTTGCTTCAACAGATAAGGCTGTGCTGACAGCCTTTCCATACGTGAGGTCTATGCATGTGGCCATCTTTCTATGTAGCCGATCATTTAAACCCCGCATAAAACAGTTCTTCTTCTTTAAATCAATATTCACCTGGTCGATGGCATACTGCGACAGGTGATTGAACTTGTTGAGATATTGATTGATGGTATCTCCCCCTTGTTTTAACTTCATAAATTCCTCTTGTTTCATATGCAGCACTCCTTCGGGTATGTAGTGCTCACGGAAGGCTGCTTTAAACTCTTCCCAGGTGACTTGATGGTTGACGGGTTGAATAGCCACAAAATTTCCCCACCAGGTACTGGCAGGACCACGTAGTTGTTGTGCTGCAAACAACGGCTTCTACGTCTCTGAATAATGGAGAAGACCAATCTTTTGTTCAATAACTCGTATCCACTCATCAGCTTCTAGTGGATCTTCTGCCTTGACGAATAGAGGTGGGCGGGTTTCCGAGAAATCCAAATAAGTAGTTTCACGGGGGCCTTGCTGAAAACCCCTTCCTGCCTGTTGCTGGAATTGCTGCTGACCCGCCATTTCCCTAAGGAAGCGGGTATTGTCTGCGGTGGCATTCACCAAGGCGGCAATCGCCTCGGCTAACGTGGGAGGAACCGGAGGTGGGTTTGGGGTAACATCCCTTCCCCCAGAAGTTCCTGCTGCGTCCTGTCCTCGAGTCCTGGTCGGCATCTGTGGCAAAGAACATTTGAAGTAAACATAATGTGCTAGAGAAAACCTTCCATTTTACATTACTATAAAAAGTAATGATACAGACTCGATATTACATAACAGGATACATTACCCATTATACAAAAGTTCAACCTATTATACAACAGTACACCCTACAATACACTACTCTACTTCTATTACACCATTATTCCTGCTTGCCATTACTCTTGGCGGCCTCATCGTCAGGTGTGGGAGTCCAGACGTCAACCAACCTCAAAGAAGGAGGAGGCTCAAAAAGGTCTAACTCCCCACCTAGTGCACGTCCCGCAACGTGAGATGGTCCGGCTTCCGCCTCAGCAGGGTGTGTAGGCTCACTAGGGTGTAATTGTGAGTATAGTATATGGACTTCCTCATGCAACGTATTGCAGTAAACCTGCAGGTTGTCGACAGTTGTGTTAAGTTCTTTAATTCAGGCCTGAGCCCTTGCTTCCTTAGCACATATTAGCAAACGAGACTGTACGGCCCAGTCAAGTGCTAAGTCTCGATCAGCGAGCTGATCCTGCAGATGTTGGATGTCCCTTCTCAGTTCATTGATTCTATCTCCGTCGGCGACCCAAGCATCGGTCCTGTGTTGAAGCGCTGCTTGAAGTCGATTCACTCGGGCTTCAAGGTCTCCGATGGGGTCATTACTTCCACTGCTGCTGCTTTCATGTCGGGGAGCCAATTGATGCCAAGGCACCCCAATTGGTCCCGTAGACTTGCGTGCCGTTAGTCTGGTGCGTGGCGGCATCTTTTTAAGGGGGAAAATGTTATTAGTAGAATTCTTAGCATGATGCATGTGTAAGTACAGAATCAACCTTAGTCGATTCAACCTTCTATATATTGCACTCTTCCTATCTGGTCTTTAAGATAGACTCTTCAGAATACTTAGGTAAGAAGAGAAAAGAGTTTTTAGGTAAGACTTTTGAAAATCCTTTTGAAGATGCCTCATAATATCTGCAACGAAGGGCTACGCTCCGATACCAGCTGTGACGGAACCTCCCAAGTAATTAGGCCCACCTACAGTTGTCCTTGTCTAACCGACATCAGACACCCTGCAGATGTTCCTAAGTCACTTGACAAGCTCGGTATCTTTCCTTACCTCACCAGGAACGTTTCACCCGTCTTGCAGATATTACAGATCATCGGAGATAAAGAAATGCGGAAGCGAATTACATAACTTACATTTATTTCAAAAGCAAGCTTGAGTTATTTTATTACAGACCAGAACTAAAGCGAGTGCAGAGTAGTAATATTATACAAACCAAGGGAGGCACAAACTCCTCCCGATAAGCTTAAGAAAATGATCCTATGTGGAGGACCAAGTCCTCCCGCACTTCAGTCTTGTTTTTCCTCATTTGGTACCACCTTGGAGCAAAAGCAACAAAAATTTGTCGCTTCCTCACCTAAAAACAACAAAGGGATAAACCCTGAGTATGGAATTACTCAGCAAGTCTTACCCGACTAAGGAAAAGACTCTCAAGGGTATGCTGGATAAATAGGAGTCAAGGAGAGGCTTTTAGCAAAAATCAACTTATACTTTTGCAGAAGTAGCTTACTAAAGTGAGTCCTTACTTTCAATCTTTTAACGCCATATTAAGTATTAATAGACTCTATTTGCATCTAGTCTAATTTCACATCACATCAAGACAACATCATTTTTATCCATAGTGTTCACGTCCTGACTTTAGGTTGTAGGGAAGTGACCAAGTCTTCATAACCGCGAAGGTACGGCGATCCGAATCGATTATACTCAGCTGAGGATCTCCAATCACACGACATATGTAGCACTTAACCCTTGCATATGTCAACCCGCCACCGGGGTTCTTAAGACCAGATCAGGTTCACGCAAAACGAGAGCACAGATACACCACCGTCCAGCCTCTTGCCACGGAGGGTACACGCTACTCTCGCCACCGCTCCACGCCCATTTCGTGTTATCTTATTCTGGCCTTAGTCTGCCCGAGGCAAGGCTTACCCATGACGAGGCATGTGACCAGTTAAAGGGTCCTCGGTCAGCACGCCTACATACGCGTTAATCCTTAACCAACCTGGGTAGAACATCACCTGTTCCTAACCCAAGTCTCAATTTAAGCATTTCCATCCTTAGGATTGTGTCTGTTCCTTAGGATGAAAGAGCATCACAGGGAACTTTGCAGTGAGATCCCACTATTGCTCCAAATGAAAATATTCTTGCAGGTAGAAGCCATCCTCTCCATGGTTAAATTGAGGACAACCTCTATCCACAAGATCTAAGCAAGGTGTCGGGGACCATAATTAGGGGTACCCTCAAGACGCCTAATTCTCAGCTGGTAACCCCCATCAGCATAAAGCTGCAAAGGCCTGATGGGCATGATTAAGTCAGGGATCAGTCCACACGAGTGGCTCGATCACGCTTCACCCGAGCCTAGCCTCGGCCGAAGGCAGCCGACCTCGAGAGACTTCCGTCTCGCCCAAGGCCCCCTTTTTATGGCGGACACATCACCGGCTCGCCCAAGGCCTTGGCTTCGCTCAGAAGCAACCTTGACTAAATCACCACACCGACTGACAAAATTGCAGGGGCATTTAACGCACAGGAGGCCTGACACCTCTATCCTGACACGCGCCTCCGGCAGAGCCGAGGTGACCGCCGTCACTCCACCGCTCCACTGGCCAGTCTGACAGAAGGACAGCGCCGCCTGCGCCACTCCGACTGCAGCGCCACTCGACAGAGTAAGTCTGACAGGCAGTCAGGCCTCGACAAAGGCGCCACGGCGAACTCCGCTCCGCCCGACCCCAGGGCTCGGACTCGGGCTAAGACCCGGAAGACGGCGAGCTCCGCTCCGCCCGACCCCAGGGCTCGGACTCGGGCTAAGACCCGGAAGACGGCGAACTCCGCTCCGCCCGACCCCAGTGCCCGGACTCGGGCTAAGACCCGGAAGACGGCGAACTCCGCTCCGCCCGACCCCAGGGCTCGGACTCGGGCTAAGACCCGAAAGACGGCGAACTCCGCTCCGCCCGACCCCAGGGCTCGGACTCGGGCTAAGACCCGGAAGACGGCGAACTCCGCTCCGCCCGACCCCAGGGCTCGGACTCGGGCTAAGACCCGGAAGACGACGAAACTCCGCCTCGCCCGACCCCAGGGCTCGGACTCCGCCCTGGCCTCGGCCGAACGACTTCCGCCTCGACCGACCCCTTGGCTCGGGCTCGGCCACGGCAACAGAAGGCAGACTCAACCTCGGCTTCGGAGGAAACCCCACGTCGCCCTGCCTAGGGCACAGACCGCCACGTCAACAGGAGGCGCCATCATCATCCCACCCCGAATCGACTCGGGTCACGGAGAACAAGACCGGCGTCTCATCCGGCCAGCTCCGCCAGAGGGGCAATGATGGCGCTCCACAAGCTCTATGACGACGGCGGCCCCTAGCTCTCTTACGGAAGCAGGACAACGTCAGCAGGGACTCGACCGCTCCAACAGCTGTCCCTCCATCAGGCTCCGCCGCACCTCCAACAGCCACGACATCACGCCAGCAGGGTGCCCAGATCTCTCCGGCTGCCACATTGGCATGTACCTAGGGCGCTAGCTCTCCCTCCGCTAGACACGTAGCACTCTGCTACATCCCCATTGTACACCTGGATCCTCTCCTTACGACTATAAAAGGAAGGACCAGGGCCTTCTCAGAGAAGGTTGGCCGCGCGGGACCGAGGACGGGACAGGCGCTCTCTTGGGGCCGCTCGCTTCCCTCACCCGCGTGGACGCTTGTAACCCCCCTACTGCAAGCGCACCTGACCTGGGCGCGGGACGAACACGAAGGCCGCGGGACTTCCACCTCTCTCACGCTCGGCTCCGGCCGCCTCGCCTCTCCCCCCTTCGCGCTCGCCCACGCGCTCGACCCATCTGGGCTGGGGCACGCAGCACACTCACTCGTCGGCTTAGGGACCCCCCTGTCTCGAAACGCCGACAGTTGGCGCGCCAGGTAGGGGCCTGCTGCGTGCTGACGAACAGCTCCCCGTCAAGCTCCAGATGGGCAGTCTCCAGCAACCTCTCCGGCCCGGGACGGTGCTTCGTTTCGGGACTCTTGAGTTCATGTCCTTCGACGGCAGCTACGACATGACACTTCTTCCACCGCCGCGCGACTACGACAATGGCGGTCGACAACCCGCCCGCCGGCGGCGGAATCGACGACGTCTACCCCGCGTGGTGGAAGAGCAACATTCGGGCTCGCTCCGTTCTCTCCCCCGCCAACGGAGGAGGAGGCGGGGCCGTCAAGGCCAGACGGGAGGCCACGCTTCGCCGGCCGTCGAGCGAATCGACGCCCCCGACGCCCCGACGGAAGGCACGCCGGACGTCGACCTCGCGTTCGAGACGGAGGCAAGCGCCGTCCCCCCGCGGCACGCTGACCCCGAGCAAGAAGACGACGCCGGCGCGCTCGCGGAAAGCCTGCAGGACGTCGCCCTCGAACCAGAGACGACGGCGCAACCAGTCCCCGATGTGACTACGTCGCTCCTCGTCGACCAAAAGGTAACGACTAACTCCCATCTTGCGTCATTTCGACTCGGCCTCAACCCGCCAAACGACCTCGTTTTGGCGGGCGCTCTCATTGAGGCGAGTGCAACCCCACTGAGGTTCTGTATGCGGTCGCCTTGGGACCGACTGACGGACGTCTCGACCTACGGGCCCTCCGGGTCCGAGGAAGATGACGATCCCAGCATCGGTTGGGATTTCTCCGGACATGGCAACCCCAGTGCCATGCGGGACTTCATGACCGCATGTGACTACTGTCTATCCGACCGTTCCGACGAAAGCCGCAGCCTCGGTGACGAGAGCTGCGGCCCAAGCCGCGAATGTTTCCACATCGAGCTAGGGGATCCCACCGAAGGCAACCATCTTGGCATGCCGGAGGATGGTGATCTCCCTAGGCCGGTGCCTCGCGCCGACATCCCACGGGAGCTAGCTGTGGTCCCCGCTCCGGCGGGGGGTTACGACCCACAACTCGAGCAAGTCCGCGAGGCGCAGGCCAGGCTCAGCGAGGGAACAGGGGCACTTGAGCCGATCCGTCGGGACGCCGGACAGGCATGGGTGGGCCAACCCCTGGCCGGAGAAATACGTCATCTGCCCCAAGGTCTCCAGCACCGCGTCGCCAACGACGTCAGGATCAGGCCGCCGCCCGCATCCAGCGGGGTCGGTCAGAACCTGGCGACCGCAGCGATGCTCATCCGCGCGATGCCAGAGCCGTCAATCACCGAGGGGCGGCGAATACAGGGAGAACTCAAGAATCTCCTGGAAGGCGCTGCGGCCCGGCGGGCCGAGAGCACTGCATCCCGGAGGCAAGGATATCCCTCGGAACCTCATGCCGCGACTTCCCGATTCATGCGGGAGGCCTCGGTCTACACCGGGCGCACGCGCAACACCGCGCCTGCGGCCCCGGGCCACCTCGGCAACGAGCACCATCGACGCGACCGTCGGGCTCACCTCGACGAAAGGGTGCGCCGAGGCTACCACCCCAGGCGTGGGGGGCGCTACGACAGCGGGGAGGATCGGAGTCCTTCGCCCGAACCACCCGGTCCGCAGGCCTTCAGTCGGGCCATCCGACGGGCGCCATTCCCAACCCGGTTCCGACCCCCGACTACTATCACAAAGTACTCGGGGGAAACGAGACCGGAACTGTGGCTCGTGGACTACCGCCTTGCCTGCCAACTGGGCGGAACGGACGACGACAACCTCGTCATCCGCAACCTCCCCCTGTTCCTCTCCGACACTGCTCGCGCCTGGTTGGAGCACCTGCCTCCGGGGCAGATTTCCAACTGGGACGACTTGGTCCAAGCCTTCGCTGGCAATTTCCAGGGCACATACGTGCGCCCCGGGAACTCCTGGGACCTTCGAAGCTGCCGGCAACAGCCGGAGGAGTCGCTCCGGGACTACATCCGGCGATTCTCGAAGCAGCGCACCGAGCTGCCCAACATCACCGACTCGGATGTCATCGGCGCGTTCCTCGCCGGCACCACTTGCCGCGACCTGGTGAGCAAGCTGGGTCGCAAAACCCCCACCAGGGCGAGCGAGCTGATGGACATCGCCACCAAGTTCGCCTCCGGCCAGGAGGCGGTCGAGGCCATCTTCCGAAAGGACAAGCAGCCCCAGGGCCGCCCGTCGGAAGAAGCTCCCGAGGCGTCTGCTCCGCGCGGCGCCAAGAAGAAAGGCAAGAAGAAGTCGCAATCGAAACGCGACGCCGCAGACGCGGACCTTGTCGCCGCCGCCGAGTATAAGAACCCTCGGAAGCCCCCCGGAGGTGCAAACCTCTTCGTCAAGATGCTCAAGGAGCCGTGCCCCTACCATCAGGGGCCCGTCAAGCACACCCTCGAGGAGTGCGTTATGCTTCGGCGTCATTTCCACAGGGCCGGGCCACCCGCCGAGGGTGGCAGGGCCCACGACGACGACGAGAACGAAGAACACCCAGCAGGGGGGTTCCCCGAGGTCCGCGACTGCTTCATGATCTATGGAGGGCATGCTGCGAATACCTCGGCTCGGCACCGCAAGCAAGAGCGCCGGGAGGTCTGCTCGGTGAAGGTGGCGGCGCCAGTCTACCTAGACTGGTCCGACAAGCCCATCACTTTCGACCGGGCCGACCACCCCGACCATGTGCCGAGCCCGGGGAAATACCCGCTCGTCGTCGACCCCGTTGTCGGCGATGTCAGGCTCACCAAGGTCCTGATGGACGGGGGCAGCTGCCTCAACATCATCTACGCCGAGACCCTCAAGCTTCTGCGCGTCGATCCGTCCTCCGTCCGAGCAGGTGCTGCGCCCTTCCACGGGATCATCCCTGGGAAGCGCGTCCAGCCCCTCGGGCGACTCGACCTCCCAGTCTGCTTCGGGACACCCTCCAACTTCCGAAGGGAGACCCTGACGTTCGAAGTGGTCGGGTTCCGAGGAACCTACCACGCCGTGTTAGGGAGGCCATGCTACGCGAAGTTCATGGCCGTCCCCAACTACACCTACCTGAAGCTCAAGATGCCGGGCCCCAACGGGGTCATCACCGTCGGCCCCACGTACAAACACGCGTTCGAATGCGACGTGGAGTGCGTGGAGTACGCCGAGGCCCTCGCCGAGTCCGAGGCCCTCATCGTCGACCTGGAGAACCTCTCCAAGGAGGTCCCAGACGTGAAGCGCCATGCCGGCAACTTCGAGCCAGTAGAGACGGTCAAGGCCGTCCCCCTCGACCCCAGTGGCAACACCACCAAGCAGATCCGGATCGGTTCCGGGCCCGACCCCAAATAGGAAGCAGTGCTCGTCGACTTTCTCCGCGCAAACGCCGACGTCTTTGCGTGGAGTCCCTCGGACATGCCCGGCATACTGAGGGATGTCGTCGAGCACTCGCTGGATGTTCGGGCCGGGGCCCGATCCGTCAGGCAGCCTCTGCGCCTCGATCATTAAGGAAGGGTCGGCCTCGCCATGGCGGAGCCCGACCCTCCCTCGGGGGCTAAAAAGGGGGAACCCCTCTGCGTCAAGATCTTTTTAAATCAAAAAAGGGGGGGCCTCTTGCGTTCTCCCAGCTACGTTCTCCTGGCTATGTCAGAAGCCGGGTCTCGAGGAGCGAACGCGGGTTCATGAAAATGGCAAGGCCGATTGAGCCGAGGAACTCCCGTACCTCCGGGTTAGGGATACCTCACTCATCACCTGCCACGAAGAATGGTCCAACTCGAGAAGCCACTCTATTATCGACGAGCTAGGACGAACATGCAGACGGAAAGAGAGGAGAGTACGACTCCATGCAAGAAAGACAAAAGTGTTCAGGCCTCAGCGGCCGTGGTGAGACACACGTTCAACAAGAAACTGTTCAAGCGAGAATCAGGTGCCGCCTTGGGAAGGAGCCGCGCCTTCAACTCCACCCCCGCCATCGGTGGGGTCCATCTCGACCTCCGGTGACGCCGCAGGAGGAAGGACCTCCGCCTCAAAGGTAGTCGCCAGCACCGCGCTCGGGCCGGCGGCAACCGCGTCAAGCCGCTGCACCTCCGCCAGAGCAGCATCGTCTTCGTCAGGAAGACAGTACCCCTCACTAACCCGCTCCAGATCCACAACATAGTGAGAAGCGAGCACGGCGAAGGCCCGCTTGACGCCATGGTGTAGCGCTTCGCGGACTCTGCCGCGGGCGTGACCACCCAAGCCTCGAAGGCGGCTCTGAGGGGAGCTTCCTGAAGGGACGTCATCAGAGCCGAGGGCACGGTAAAAGTCCGAGACGGCCTCGGACATGGCCGCAAGGTCCGCCTCCCTCTGCTCGGCGGCCCCGGCAAGCGCCTCAGCAAGCGCCTTGGCGGACTCATCAAGGGCGGACTCAAGCTCTGCAAGTAGCCAGGAGAAATACCTCAAGCACAAGCAAGGGAAACGGACAAGAAAAAGAACTAGGGAGGACCAAGACGTACTCCCGGCTCGGGCACGGTGCTCCGAGGCCGCGACTTGGGTCGCAGCTAAGTCAGCCGCGAGGGCCTCGGCTCGGCTTTCGGCCTCGGCGGCCCGGTCTTGAAGTCGGTTCCGTTCCTCGATGACCCGGGCGAGCTCCGATCGCTGCTGTTGCGCCTCCGCACGCGCCGCTGCCGCCTCGGCTCTCAGGTCGGCGCATAGCAGCTGGAGATCCGCCACCTTGGCATCTTGCTGAGAAAGGCGCGTGGTAGTCCCGGCGAGCGAAGACCTCAGGGATCGCAGCGAGCCCCAGACATCAACCTCACGGCGGATGAACGACGACTTAGCGGCGCTCCGGTCCGTCAGATCCTGGGAAAGGGAAACAGGGCGTTACAGCGAGTATTACACAGAAGGAAGAAAGGGACGCCCGAAACCGCTACCTGGAGGATTTTGGGGACGTCTCTGCAGAAAACCTCCAGCGACGCCCGGAGCGACCCCACCGTCGCCTCTGCGCGCTCGCGGAGCTCACCCCAGGACTGGTCCTCCTGCTCATCATTGAGAACGAAGACGGGGTCCGAGGCCTCGCGGGTCCGGAATCGGAGCAACGGGCGCCGGGCCTCGGGGCTCCGCCGCACAGCGAGGAGGATGTCGCCCGGCTGGACAGATTGCGCGACCGCGCCCACCTCTTCTGGGGTCTTGGGCACCGACGCATCAGCCATCCCAGCGCTGGCGGCGGCTGGACACCCTTCGACAAGGACGGCGGCAGCCTCGACGGTGGCAGACGCCGGCATGACCGGCACGACAGGCGAACTCAGAGCCGCGTGGGCGTCAGCCGCCTCCTCAACCACGATCGCCGCCTCGGCTGAAGAGCCGGCCTCGGGAGCCCGCTCCTCCGAGATTGGCGACGCCCGAACCCTCGATGTCGGGGTACCCTGCGAGAGGATCGGTCGAATGGCGCTGGCCGCACAGTTCGGCGCCGTCTTGAGGGCCTTCCGGGGTGCCAGGTCGGTCTGGCCGTGACTTCGCTTGCTGGATAAAAAAGGAAGGGGATCACAACCAAAACATACGAATGGGAGGCCAAGACGAAGACATTCCGAGGTACTCACCCACTCCGGGCCATGATCCACCGCGCCTGGGGAGAGCCTCCTTGGATCCCGGCTCCCGAAACGGCCGCCGAGGTCCGCTTTGCCGGCGCTTGGGGCGCCTGGGAGACAGGTTCCCCGGGCACGGCAGCGACGACCTGAGGGTCACTCCCGTCCGCTACCGGCACAAGCGGCGGCCTCTGGGAAACAGACGCCTTGGTCTGGACCTCCGGAACTACTTCAGCGGAGGGGTCAGGTGGCCTCTCGGTTCGCCCCCGCGCCTCGGGTCGGGAGCCCGACGCCCCGACTTCGGGGGCTGACGGAGTCGGTTCGCTCGGGGGCTGGCTCGACGGCTCTTGGCCATACCCCAGGCCGAGGCTGAGGCCGAGACGGGCGGCCATGCCGTCATCATCATCATCATCGTCGTCATCATCGTCGTCAGGCGTCTCCGGCGACGGCTCCCTCGGGAGTCCGTCCCTCTCCTGCTGGCGGCGGCGCTTCTCCAAGGCGTCCCGAGCCCGCCTCCGCTCACGAGCCCGGGCCTTCTCCGCGTCCTTCTTTTTCTTCTTCTCCTCCGTGGCAACCCGTCGCGCTGCACGGACCACCGCGTCCTCCGGGACCCGCGGCAGGGAGGGTTTGTGACACCCCACATCCTAAAAGGAGGGGAGAAAGGAACCCGATCATAAGGACCTGGAGCAACAAGACATACGAAGAAGGGAGGAGCAAACGCTCACCAAAGTCACGCACCCCTGATCGGGGCGCATCCGAAGCTGGGAGTATGCGTGGGGGTCCGGCTTCCCCATCGCGGCCGACACCCGCCATTGGAGGGCGTCGAAAGGGAGAGGATCAGGGGACATTCGTGAGCCCTCCCAGTCGGCTTCCGGGGTCATCTCCCAGAGCGACAGCCGCCGCTCCGCCAATGGGAGCACCCTCCGACGGTGAATGGCGGCGATCACTCCCGCAGCAGTAAGTCCCCCCTCCCGCAACTCCTTCAGGGCCTGGAGAAGGGGCTCGAGATTTTTCTGCCTCTCGTGCGGGGTCCCGTGGCGCCAGGCGTCGGTGGCAGCTGTAACTACTCGCTGGGAAAATGGTGGGAGCAACTCACCGTCGTTCCGGAGGTAGAACCACCGGCGCTGCCACCCCTTGTTCGAAGACGCGAGAATGGCAGGAATGTACTGCGACGCCCGCGACTGCCTCAACAAGAGAATGCAGCCGCCGGCCCGCACCGCTGCACGGATCCTCCTCTCCCCCGTCGACAAGGCGAAAGGCTCGGCGAGGAAGAAGTAAGTCCACAAATCCCAATGGGGAGCAATCCCCAAGTACCCTTCGCATAGCGCTACGAAAATAGCGGCCTGCGAGATAGAGTTGGGGGAAAGGTTGTGCAACTCCACCCCGTAGTGGAATAAGATGGCCCGCATAAAGCGGCCCGCCGGCGCACCAAATCCCCGCTCATGGAAGGAGACGAAGCTCACAACATACCCCGGCGGTGGGGACGGAGTGGCTCCACCCACGGGAGGAATCCACTCCGGCCGCTGCTTGTCGGTGAGGGGGCGGAGTAAACCTTCGCCGACCAGCTCCTCCAGATCACTCGCCGTCACCGTGGAGAAGGGCCACGGGTCGCGCGGGGGGATTATAGTCACTCGGTCCGCCATCACCAAGATGGAGAAGATGGCGGCGCGGGGGGCAGGGAAGGCGGTTTCTCTCTCCTCCGGCTAAAGTTTCCCGGGTAGCGAAAACCTGAAGGAAAAAGAAGGGAGCAGAGTGAAGAACCGTCACCGGGCCCCCTCTCGAGTATATGAAGGCCAGGGCAAAACCGTTTCCAGCACGCCGCCTGGACCGGACACAGGATTCGAAAAACGCGAAGCGGCACAGCCGTTCCTCGAAACGGCTCGCACACGCGTAACGGCCGCCCCGCCGACCACTCGCCCTGTCGCATTAACTCCACGGCAGGACACGCGGCGCCTCTGGCGGGAGGAGCGCGCGACGCTTCACCTTCGCCGTAATAACCGCTTCAGAAAAGGTACGCCACGTCGTCCGAATTCGTATCCTTTTCTGTTTTCCTCTTTCTCTATCTCTTGCAACAGGGACCGGGAAAGGGGGGATACCCCGAAAGGGATCCTTCTCCGCGAAGGAACCGGGCTCCGAGCCCCTCATTACTGATCAGGGGTTCGAAGGCTGGCCCCCGGAGGGTTCAACAGTCGCCTCAGATCGCGTGGGCCCGACACCCACTACTGGTCAGGGGTTCGAAGGCCAGCCCCCCGAAGGGCTTCATGGCCGCCTCAGGCTACTCGGGCTCCGCGCCCATTACTGATCAGGGGTTCGAAGGCTGGCCCCCGAAGGGTTCACAGTCGCCTCAGACACCGAGCGAGGGATGACCAGGGGTACGTTCGATACATAACCGAGGCTCGGGCTGCGCTCCCGAGGTACCCTAGGACATTTCCGAGACCAGTGGGAACGATCTTGTAACGGAATCCCATCGGAGGGAGGCATCGAGCCCTCGGACCCCGTCGCCAGGGGACCGGGTCCGGCAAATCACCCGCAGGTACTTTTGGGCGTGCCTCTGGGCCCCTAGCCGACCCCCAACGAACGGGGCACGGACGTCCACTCGGATTACCCGCTTGCAGCTCACCGGAGACACCATGTTCAGTGCCCATCGAGGGTAACATGGCGCACTCCCCCCCTCCTCCTTGCGGAAAGGCGACGAAGGGGCGTATGTAAAAAGCCGAGTCTGTCCCTGATCGTCCTCTCGCCCTGTGCAGAGGCTCGGGGGCTGCTCTCGCAAAAACCGGCTCCGGCCAAATCGTTGACAGCGTCAACATACCAGCCCGAGAGCTTGGGCCCCGACCGTGCACCCGGGCTACGGCCAGTTCGCATGAGGGAACGACCAGACCAGCCAAAGTATTAAGACCTCGAAGGAGTGTAACCACTCCTCCGAGGCCTCGGGGGCTACACCCGGCGGGTGCGCTCGCGCGCACCCACCGGAACGAAATGCAACCGAGAAAGGCTGGTCCCCTTGCAAAAAAGTGCGACAAAAGCCTCCAAGCGAGTGCTAACACTCCCTTCGAGGCTCGGGGGCTACTGTCGGGGACCATAATTAGGGGTACCCTCAAGACGCCTAATTCTCAGCTGGTAACCCCCATCAGCATAAAGCTGCAAAGGCCTGATGGGCATGATTAAGTCAGGGATCAGTCCACACGAGTGGCTCGATCACGCTTCACCCGAGCCTAGCCTCGGCCGAAGGCAGCCGACCTCGAGAGACTTCCGTCTCGCCCGAGGCCCCCTTTTTATGGCGGACACATCACCGGCTCGCCCAAGGCCTTGGCTTCGCTCAGAAGCAACCTTGACTAAATCACCACACCGACTGACCAAATTGCAGGGGCATTTAACGCACAGGAGGCCTGACACCTCTATCCTGACACACGCCTCCGGCAGAGCCGAGGTGACCGCCGTCACTCCACCGCTCCACTGGCCAGTCTGACAGAAGGACAGCGCCGCCTGCGCCACTCCGACTGCAGCGCCACTCGACAGAGTAAGTCTGACAGGCAGTCAGGCCTCGACAAAGGCGCCACAGCGAACTCCGCTCCGCCCGACCCCAGGGCTCGGACTCGGGCTAAGACCCGGAAGACGGCGAGCTCCGCTCCGCCCGACCCCAGGGCTCGGACTCGGGCTAAGACCCGGAAGACGGCGAACTCCGCTCCGCCCGACCCCAGGGCCCGGACTCGGGCTAAGACCCGGAAGACGGCGAACTCCGCTCCGCCCGACCCCAGGGCTCGGACTCGGGCTAAGACCCGGAAGACGGCGAACTCCGCTCCGCCCGACCCCAGGGCTCGGACTCGGGCTAAGACCCGGAAGACGGCGAACTCCGCCCCGCCCGACCCCAGGGCTCGGACTCGGGCTAAGACCCGGAAGACGACGAAACTCCGCCTCGCCCGACCCCAGGGCTCGGACTCCGCCCTGGCCTCGGCCGAACGACTTCCGCCTCGACCGACCCCTTGGCTCGGGCTCGGCCACGGCAACAGAAGGCAGACTCAACCTCGGCTTCGGAGGAAACCCCACGTCGCCCTGCCTAGGGCACAGACCGCCACGTCAACAGGAGGCGCCATCATCATCCCACCCCGAATCGACTCGGGTCACGGAGAACAAGACCGGCGTCTCATCCGGCCAGCTCCGCTAGAGGGGCAATGATGGCGCTCCACAAGCTCTATGACGACGCGGCCCCTAGCTCTCTTACGGAAGCAGGACAACGTCAGCAAGGACTCGACCGCTCCAACAGCTGTCCCTCCATCAGGCTCCGCCGCACCTCCAACAGCCACGACATCACGCCAGCAGGGTGCCCAGATCTCTCCGGCTGCCACATTGGCATGTACCTAGGGCGCTAGCTCTCCGCTAGACACGTAGCACTCTGCTACATCCCCATTGTACACCTGGATCCTCTCCTTACGACTATAAAAGGAAGGACCAGGGCCTTCTCAGAGAAGGTTGGCCGCGCGGGACCGAGGACGGGACAGGCGCTCTCTTGGGGCCGCTCGCTTCCCTCACCCGCGTGGACGCTTGTAACCCCCTACTGCAAGCGCACCTGACCTGGGCGCGGGACGAACACGAAGGCCGCGGGACTTCCACCTCTCTCACGCTCGGCTCCGGCCGCCTCGCCTCTCCCCCCTTCGCGCTCGCCCACGCGCTCGACCCATCTGGGCTGGGGCACGCAGCACACTCACTCGTCGGCTTAGGGACCCCCCTGTCTCGAAACGCCGACACAAGGCTAAGCATTTTTGTAAATCATAATTTTGATACTTCACAGAAGTATCTATAAAGGTATGGATATCAAGGAAAGCAATGCATCAAAGGGTTTCAAGTAACTCCTATGAACCTAATGCACATTTCACTAGACTTAAGTGTGCAAAAAGTATTTAAAAACACAAGGAAAGGGGTTGCATGCACCGGGGCTTGCCTTCGTTCACAGGTGAATCAGGCTCAGATCCGCAGATATCAAAGTAGAAACTATTCCCGGCCTGAGACTCCGAAGGTGGTGGTGTCTCCTCTTCAGTTACTTCGATTTCTTCTTCACGTTCTAACCATAACCATACATAGGTATAAGAATGGATGCCATGGGATGCTCATGAGGATGCAAAGATAATATAAACTTATTATCTATATCTTGAATACAACTTTCCTTCACGGAATTCCGGGAACTTAGGGTTTCCGGAGTCGGTAAAGCAGTTCATAGGGCAGGGGGGGTGTTTTGGGGTTTCGTGATTAAACAAGGTCCAAAACAATTCAAACTCTAACCAAGGCTCCTAAATATTGTTTTAAATTCCCACAAAAAGTTTGGGAATTATTGGACTTACCAATTATTTTCTAAAAATCCATAACTAATACTTTTAACTACTTTAAATACCCTAAAATTTCTTATTTCCACTAAAAATCACAAAACTATTTTTATTAAATTCTAGGGAAAATAACAAGCCTAGGAAAATTTGTTTCACAATTTTAGCATTTTTCTACATTTTTCTATAATTGTTTTGGCTCTGGAGATAAAAGAAAAAGAAAAAGAATTGAACAGCACTGGGCCGAATCCAGCCCAGGCGGCCCAGCTAGGGCAGAAAGTCACCCGCGCGCGCGCCCGCGCTGGCGGCTTTGCAAAAATACCCTCGGGGTTTTCATTAACTGGGATCCGGTCTTTCTACTGTTTTCCTGTGTCACTGACGCTTTGCACAGAGGCCCTTGAGGTTCTATTTCTTCGCAGTGGGCGGTCCACGACGGCGACGCGCGCGGAGAGACTCCGGCGAGGTCCTGGACTGGCCGATTGGGGCTATGGCTGGGTTCTCCGAGCGGCGGACATGAAATCGGGGTCACCATGATCATTTCCCCTAACTTAATTGCGCTATTGATCAACTATGGAGCTCTGGCCACGCTGGTCGTGAGTATGGCGGCTATACGGTCGTGTTCCCGGCGACCAGAGGGCTCTTAGTTCAATTCAATGGCTCGGCAAGCATCGTAGACGCATAAGAACGCTTAAACAAGAGAACAGAGGGGAGGAGCTAACCGGAGTTGGGCTGACCACGGCGGGGTTGAGCTCACGGTGTTTTAGAACTGATTTGGGGAGAATGCGCAATTCGGGCGTGCTGGTGGACGATCGAGGGTGGGAGCGGGTGCTACAGCTTCACAACTACATGGCGCAGCTACGTGCGAGGTCAATTTATAGAGCTAGCGGGCGGTGGCGATCAATTTAGTCGAGCCGAGCTGGCGGCCGGAGAGGAGGAAGAAGGCGACGCAGTGAATTCGTGGCTATCGCCGTGGCAAGCCCACCGGCGCCGATTTGACGGCAGTAGCGGGTCACGGCGACACGGTGAAAGAGTTGAGCCACGCGGCACACGGCCGAGAGGTGGCGGTCGACGGCGAGCCTATCGGCTACAGCCGCAAAGCAGAAAGGCAGTCACGGTGAGTCAACGGAGTTATCCCCAGGGGGTGGCTTTCACCTGGCGGTCTTATCGGGTCATCGGCGACGTGAATCACACGACGGTGGCGCGAATCACGGCGAAGATCGGTCGTCGACGGTGAAGACAGCCGCGCTGGCGGTCTGATCCGGTATTTTACTGTACCATGGCGAACACCAATTCAGAGCAGCTGACAGAGTACTTTGGAGCTCCAATTTCTCTCAATTCCATGTGGCAACAGGTCCAAGTCTCTGCATCAAAGTTGTAGTGCTACATACCAGCTACAACTCGACTATAGGTTTTAAACTTATTTGAGCACTGGATCAAGGTTGAATTCATACTCAAAGTTGACCCTGTTACACTGAAAAGCTGAATTTCAGAATGAATCCAGCCTGACAGCCAAAGTTTGAGCATGCTTATCTCCAAATTTTTCTTAACAACTGAGCTCACACTCTTTAGCAAAGTTGTTCTCTTATAATTGGGCTACAATTTTGATGTGGTGACCTAGGGCAAAAACCCCATAATTTGAAAGTTACAAGGGTTTCAAGTTGAGGCAATCACACTGAAATGCAGACTTAACCAAAAAGGGTTAAGTATGGCTCTTTTGCACTTAAGTCCAAATCTCAAGTTTTGGATTGCAAATTCACATATGATTGACCCAAATGACCTAATATACTTATTTAACTTGATTTTTGCACTTTAACCCAAAAGTGGGCTAATTTTGCACATAAGCCCCTAGGGTTTGGTTTCAGGGTTTTCCAGGGTTCCAATTAGGGTTTCTGGTATCCCAGGGGTATAAAAGTGATTCAAGTTTATTCTTGGGGTCATTTTATGAATTTTACCCTAAAGTCTTTAGGTTTTCTTAACTTGGGTTAAGTTTTACCCCTTTAATCCCTATTTAGGGTTAAATTCCCTATCCAGGGTCCTATTTGCAAAACACTTAAACAATACAACTTGTTTGAAATTTTTGCCTAGTGAATGCATTCTAGGTGTAACAAACATATGCAATGCCAATGCTTATGATGCCATGCTCAAATTTTAGTTATAGTAACACCAGAGGTGTTACAGGCACGGCGTGCCAAGTCATTCGTCTTGCTGGGAGAAGGGAAGGAGCTCTACCACCGCAGCCCTTCAGGCATCCTCTAGCGATGCATCTCCACCACCAAAGGTCAGGAACTCCTCCAAGAAATACACTCGGGGGCTTGCGGCCACCACGCAGCACCTCGAGCCCTTGTCGGAAATGCTTTCCGACAAGGTTTCTACTGGCCAACGGCGGTGGCCGACGCCACTAGAATTGTCCGCGCCTGCGAAGGGTGTCAGTTCTACGCAAGGCAGACCCACCTGCCCGCTCAGGCTCTGCAGACAATCCCCATCACATGGCCTTTTGCTATGTGGGGTCTGGACTAGGGGTGAAAACGGGACGGGATTACCCGGCGGGTACTGGATACGGATACTAGAAATATCCGTTTTTTCGGGTACCGGATACAGGTATTTTTTTAAACGGGTCGGATACGGATAGTACCCGGACAAACAGTAACCGGATACGGGTAGGATACGGGACGACTACTACCCGACAAATACCCGACAAATCCGGGTAGGATACGGGTACCCGAATGGCGGGTACCCGGCTACAGTACTCGTAGTCACAGGCCCAGGTCCCTGGTCAGCCAGCCAACCCATTAACGTGCTCCTAGCTTCTAGTGGCCTGCGGCCCAAGCCCAACGGAGACCGGAGACCACAGTCTGTGCCCGTGAAGCACAAGCACTGAAGCCCTAGCCCCTAGCCAGTCACAGCCGCCACAAGACAGTGAAGCCACAGCGCACACGGCACGCCGCACACCGACGGACCGGCTCCCGTCATCGCGGCGTCCGTACATCGCCGCCGGGCGCCGGGACCTGCCAGTGCCAGCCGCGAAGCCGCCGCCCCTTACAGGTGAGTCGCTCTGCCACGCCTGCAGCCTGCTCAACGCCCGAACGCCGCTCGGCCGGTCCTAGCTGCTGCGCGGGCGCGGCTGCGCCCTGCTACACCTGGCTGCTGCGCGGCTGGCGGCTGCGCCCTGCTCGGCCAGTCCTAGGCTCCTAGCTGGTAGCTGCTGTGCGCCTGTGCGACGGTTCTCAGACTGACGGACGTCTGGTTTGCTGGTTGCTGCTTCAGTGTACCCAGCTGCTGTGTAGTGCGCCCCGGCCGTCCGTCGATTGTTAGCTGTTCCTGGCGACGGCGATTCTTGCCCTGCTTCCCCAAGTCGGCCACTACAAAAAGGTCAGCGTCCACAGTCCGAGTGTCTCTTATTTTTCTTTGGTCATGTGTTCATTTGGTCGTATGTAATGTCCTAAATGGAATTCAGGATTTGGTAGCACCATGGATGTAAATCACATCGATGATATGGAGGATGGTTTAAATAATGATGAAATGGAAGCTCTATTTGAGGGTGATGCTGATACATTGAAGCATGTGTTGCACTGTTGCATTGAATATTGTTATGTCATTTGAGCTATGACGTTTGTGCTTTTGTGTGACCATGTCACTATGCTGTTTGCGCTTTTGTAATGAACTATGCAGCATGTTGTGTGTCTCTTTTGCTGTTGGAATGAGCTTGTGTGAACTATCTACTATCTATAATATATTTGTGGACTTGTGGATTATGCCTAAAAGAGGGGATATGCTGCTGATTTTTTAAAATTGTGTTGTTGGTTCTATAATGAACTTGTGTGAACTATCTACTATCTGTTATATACTTGTGGATTATGCCTAAAAGAGGGGATATATTGCTGATTTTTTTTTTGAAATTGTGTTTTTGTTCTATAATGAACTTGTGATTAGTAATTTTGAATTGTATGGTGTCAATTTTGTCGGTATTTTTTCTATATTTGAGCTATCATATGCATGATTATGTATTTCTTATTTTATTCGTTTGTTCGATGGTTGGGCAACTAATATCATCAGGACGGACTATCCGACTAATATCCGTTATCTATCCGGGTAATATCCGATATCCGTTTCTTACCCGCCCCAATTATTATCCGATCCCGTCCTGTATCCGTCCCGGATTTTAACTATCCGTATCCGATCCTGTATCCGAGAAAATTGTATTAGGGTAGGATACGAGATGACCTAGTATCCGCCCGTATCCGTCCCGTTTTCACCCCTAGTCTGGACCTTGTCGGCCCCTTGCAGAAGGCACCCAGGGGCTACACGCACCTGTTGGTTGCCATCGACAAATTTTCCAAGTGGATCGAGGTCCGACCCCTGAACAGCATCAGGTCCGAGCAGGCGGTGGCGTTCTTCACCAACATCATCCATCGTTTCGGGGTCCCGAACTCCATCATCACCGACAACGGCACCCAGTTCACCGGCAGAAAGTTCCTGGACTTCTGCCAGGATCACCACATTCGGGTGGACTGGGCCGCCGTGGCTCATCCCATGACGAATGGGCAAGTAGAGCGTGCCAACGGCATGATTCTACAAGGACTCAAGCCTCAGATCTACAACGACCTCAACAAGTTCGGCAAGCGATGGATGAAGGAACTCCCCTCGGTGGTCTGGAGCCTGAGAACGACACCGAGCCGAGCCTCGGGCTTCACGCCGTTCTTTCTAGTCTATGGGGCCGAGGCCATCTTGCCCACAGACCTGGAATACGGTTCCCCGAGGACGAGGGCCTATGACGACCAAAGCAACCAAGCTAGTAGAGAAGATTCGCTGGACAAGCTGGAAGAGGCTCGGGACAAGGCCTTACTACACTCGGCGCGGTACCAGCAGTCCATGCGACGCTACCACGCCCGAGGGGTCCGGTCCCGAGACCTCCAGGTGGGCGACCTGGTGCTTCGGCTGCGACAAGACGCCCGAGGTCGACACAATCTCACGCCCCCCTGGGAGGGGCCGTTCGTCATCGCCAAAGTTCTAAAACCCGGAACATACAAGCTGGCCAATAGTCAAGGCGGGGTCTACAGTAACGCTTGGAACATCCAACAGCTACGTCGCTTCTACCCTTAAGATGTTTTCAAGTTGTTCATATACCTCGCTCTCACGCAAAGTTTAGTCATCAAGGAAGGGTCAGCCTTGCCTCGGCAAAGCCCGACCCTCCCTCGGGGGCTAAAAGTGGGGAACCCCCTCTACGTTGAAATTTTCCTCGAAAAAAGATCTTTTCCGCCGGAATGTCTTTCGTGCTTTTCGACTACTTCGAAAGTGGATCCTGAAAACGACGGAGTACACGTAAGCAGCCAAGGCTGACCGAGCCGGGGGACTCCTACGCCTCCGGGATACGGATACCTCACTCATCACCTTCTGCCATAAGTAACTCACGTTCGGATAAGTGATTCCGCGGACCGAACAAGTCTTCACGTTTGGAAGCTCTTCTGCCGGAGCGATTCTTCGAGCTCTCTCGACCGCGTCGGTGACAGAACCCCATGGACAGGCAAGAGTGTGCGTAAGCGGCAAGGCCGACCGAGCCGAGGGATTCCCACGCCTCCGGGATACAGATACCTCACTCATCACCGTCCGTGAGAAGCAACTCTCGCTCGCACAAACAGTTATGTTACCGACAAAAAAGTCCAGATACTCGAAACAAGAGGAAAGGAGACGCGGCTTTACAATATGGCGAGGGTGTGTTTCGGCCTCGGCGGCCGCAGAAAACACACGCTACAAGATAATCCGATCCTGCAGGCTCGGATCTTGACGGCTAAAGGGAGCAGCAGCACCCTCGGCGTCGACAACACCTCTGGCGAGGTCCAACCTAGCCTCGGACGGCAACGCGGTCCAAGGGTCTCCGCTCTGAAGGACAACGTCATCACCAAGCCTGGGCCATCGCCGCCAGGGTCTTCTCCAAGAATCCGGCCCGAGCAGGCGGCTCGACCGGTCACCCCGGGGCCTTGGCTAGTTGTCCCCCAAGGACATCAGCCCGGCCCGAGGCCTCAGCAGGTCAATTCCGTCGTTGGTCCCGCTAACGGACGACCCGGCCAGGCTCCGGCCGACCTGGTCTTCTTTTCGAGCCGACTATGCCTCTGTTCGCGCTGGCACCGCTACCCCTGGCCTCGGCTCATCGAAGAGCGGCCGAGGGTTTCCTCCGACTAAGCAAGGGAAGCCTCGGACAACAAGGCTGACCGAGCCGAGGGACTCCTATGCCTCCGGGATACGGATACCTCACTCGTCACCTTTACACGGGGCGACTCACGCTTGGTGAAGCGGTTCAGACAACCAACAGGCGAGTCTTAGTGCTCGAAAATGGGGGAAAACACGGCTCCGTGCCGAATTTACATACATGTTCAGGCCTCGACAGCCACAGTGAACAAAAACACTGGCATTCGAAGTGCCATTACAAACAGAACTCCGGTTCCACCTCCACAGGTACGAACAACCCCACTCGATGGGGGGGAGGCCTGCGGAGCAACAGAAGACCGACGAACGGCTCGCCGTCGCCCGCCCCAGCAGCGGCGACGATGAAGACTTCTGCTCCGGGGGGCCGAACAGCAGCAGCGATGACCTCAGGGCGGATGCTGCTGCCAGGAGCCCCCGCCCGTGCCCAAACTCATGAGGCAAGGACGTGCAGAAGGCCGTAGAGTTGGAGGTCGGTCCGCGGGTGGCGCCGGCAAGCTCGTCGGCGGCGGAACCTCTTCCAGCTGCCGTGGCAGAAAGCGGCACCGGGAGCGGCTCCGAAGCCGCTCGGCTCAGAGAGCCGGGCACGCTGCAGCTGCCAGGGCCACGGACGACTCCCGCCCTTCCCCCCGATCACTGAGGGAAGGAGCGGGCCACCGCACACGCAGGGGCCGACCCCAACTCGGCACACTCCCCTCCCCAGCCCTGGTGATGAAAATCCTTGAGGCTGAGGGAGGGGCAGAGGCCGCGGCCCGGTTCACTCTCCCCCGCCATCGAACTGGAGGTCACCATCTTGGGTGACTGCCGGCGGAGGGGTGCAGCCGGGCTGCATGATGAAAATCCTTGAAGCCGAACGACGGCTGAAAGGTACCAACTCCCACGGAGTTGCGTTCCTCCAACAACGAAACGGAAAGACAGCGGATATCCCCCATCCGGGGGCTTGGAAGGTGGAAAGACACGATGCATAAGGGAGCGCGAAGACACTGTCGCCTTCCAAGAGGGCCACCCTCCTTTTAAAGGCGACTCTCCCCACTTGCGTCCCCAGCCGTCGTGGGCTGAGTCTTCTCCAACACGCTCCAAGGTCCTCCCCCTACGGCGCGGGGGCTGGGTCCCACACGTCATGCAAGCCGGCCTAGAGCAGAAGAAGCCAAACCGCCGCGCGTGGTGCGTGCAACCGCCCAGCGGTTACAAGCGGCTCTCCACTTTTGCCCAGACCAGCGGGCGAGAGGGCGGGCAGCCAAGTAGGCGGCATGCAACCGTGCCAAGTGGGCGCGCTTCTCTGACTCCCGACACGCCCGACATGGAGGCCCAGACCCACGCGTCATGCAACCGGCGCGCCGAATGCTTCGTGCATGCAACTGCACCGCCACCTGCGCCACCACCGCGCCTCCTCGACTGCGGAACCAATACCGTGACTCGAGGCGACCCAGCGCATGACCCAGCGGCTCCAGCCTGGCGCGACGGTCAATGCGGCCGAAAACGGGCCGGCAGTAATGGCGGTGGCAGGCGAGCAGGAGTAGCGGTCACGTCGTCAGCCAAGCTTACGTCCCATCCGGGGGCAGCGAGAGAACCCTCTCTCACGGCGTGAAGACAACGCGCCCGTGTCCCGTTCCTCGAACGGCTCGCGCACGAGCAACGGCTGCCCTGCGAACCACTCGCCCCATCGCATTAACTCCGCGGCAGGACAGGCGGCGCCTCTGGCAGGAGAAGCGAGCGACGCTTCGCCTTTGCCATAATGACCGCGTCAAAAAAGGTACGCCGCGTCGTTCGATTTCGTATCCTTTTCCTTTTTTTCTCTTCCTCTCTCTTGCAACAGGGACCGGGAAAGGGGGATACCCCGAAAAGGATCCTTCCCTGTGAAGGAACCAGGCTCCGAGCCTCCCTACTGATCAGAGGTTCGAAGGCTAGCCCCTCGGAAGGGTTCAACAGCCGCCTCAGAGCACGTGGGCTCCACACCCACTACTGGTCAGAGGTTCGAAGGCCGGCCCCTCGGAAGGGTTCAATGGCCGCCTCAGGCTACTCGGGCTCCGCGTCCACTACTGATCAGGGGTTCGAAGGCTGGCCCCCGAAAGGTTCACAGCCGCCTCAGACACAGAGCGAGGGATGACCATGGGTACGTTCGATACATAACCAAGGCTCGGGCTGCGCTCCCGAGGTACCCTAGGACATTTCCGAGACCAGCGGGAACGATCTTGTAATAGAAACCCATCAGAGGGAGGCATCGAGCCCTCGGACCCCGTCGCCAGGGGACCGGGTCCGGCAGATCACCCGCAGGTACTTTTGGGCGCGCCTCTGGGCCTCTAGCCGACCTCTAACGAATGGGGCACGGACGTCCGCTCGGATCACCTGCCCGCAGCTCACCGGAGACGCCATGTTCGGCGCCCACAGAGGGCAACATGGCGCTCTCCCCCCCTCCTCCTTGCGGAAAGGCGACGCAGGGGCATATGTAAAAAAGTCGAGTCTGTCCCTGATCGCCCTCTCGCCCTGTGCAGAGGCTCAGGGGCTGCTCTCGCAAACCCGGCTCCGGCCAAACCGTTGACAGCGTCAACATACCAGCCCGAGAACTTGGGACCCGACCGTACACCCGGGCTACGGCCAGCTCGCATGAGGGAACGACCAGACCAGCCGAAGCATTGCGCGAGGAGTTAAGACCTCGGAGGAGTCAAACCACTCCTCCGAGGCCTCGGGGGCTACACCCGGCGGGTGCGCTCGCGCGCACCCACCGGAACAAAACGCAACCGAGAAAGGCTGGTCCCCTTGCGAAAAAGTGCGACAAAAGCCTCCAAGCGAGTGCTAACACTCCCTTCGAGGCTCGGGGGCTACTGTCGGGGACCATAATTAGGGGTACCCTCAAGGCTCCTAATTCTCAGTTGGTAACCCCCATCAGCATAAAGCTGCAAAGGCCTGATGGGTGCGATCAAGTCAGGGATCAGTCCATTCAAGGGACTCGATCACGCCTCGCCCGAGCCTAGCCTCAGACAAGGGCAGCCGACCCCGGAGGATCTCCGCCTCGCCCGAGGCCCCCCTCCAGCGGCGAACACGTTCCCGGCTCACCCTAGGCCCTGTCTTCACCGAGAAGCAACCCCGACCAAATCGCAGGAGCATTTAATGCAAAGGTGGCCTGACACCTTTATCCTGACGCGCGCACCTCAGCTGACAGAGCCGAAGTGACCGCCGTCACTTCGCCGCTCCACTGACCGGTCTGACAGAAAGACAGCACCGCCTGCGCCGCTCCGACTGTGGTGCCACTTGACAGAGTGAGGCGGACAGGCAGTCAGGCACGGTCGCACACCATAGGAAACTCCGCTCCGCCCGACCCAGGGCTCGGACTCGGGCCAAGCCCCGGAAGACGGCGAACTCCGCTCCGCTCGACCCAGGGCTCGGACTCGGGCTAAGCCCCGGAAGACGGCGAACTCCGCTCCACCCGACCCAGGGCTCGGACTCGGGCCAAGCCCCGGAAGACGGCGAACTCCGCTCCGCCCAACCCAGGGCTTGGACTCGGGCTAAGCCCCGGAAGACGGCGAACTCCGCTCCGCCCGACCCAGGGCTCAGACTCGGGCTAAGCCCCGGAAGACGGTGAACTCCGCTCCGCCCGACCCAGGGCTCGGACTTGGGCTCAACCCCAGAAGACAACGAACTCCGCTTCGCCCGACTCCAGGACTCAAATTCCGCCCTGGCCTCAGCCAACGGCCTCCGCCTCGCCCAACCTAGGGGCTCGGACTCGGCCTCAGCCACGGAAGACGGACTCAACCTCGACCTCGGAGGAGCTTCCACATCGCCCAACCTAGGGCGCGGACCAGCCATGTCAACAGGAGGCGCCATCATTACCCTACTCCAAGCTGACTCAGGCTACGGGGAACAAGACCGGCGTCCCATCTGGCTCGCTCCGCCAGATAGGCGATGATGGCGCCCCGCACGCTCCCTGACGATGGCGGCTCTCGGCCCCCTTACGGAAGCAAGAGGACGTCAGCAAGGACTCGACGGCCCCGACAGCTGTCCCTCCGCCAGGCTCCAGCGCTCCTCCGACGGCCACGACACCACACAAACCGGGCGCCAAAATCTCTCCGGCCGCCACGATGGCGTGTACTTAGGGCGCTAGCTCCCCTCCGCTAGACACGTAGCACTCTACTACACCCCCATTGTACACCTGGATCCTCTCCTTAAGCCTATAAAAGGAAGGACCAGGGCCCTCTTAGTGAGGGTTGGCCGCGCGGGGACGAGGACGAGACGGGCGCTCGCATGAGGCCACTCGCTCCTTCCCCTGTGTGGACGCTTGTAACCCCCTACTGCAAGCGCACCCGACCTGGGCGTGGGACGAACACGAAGGCCGCGGGATTTCCACCTCTCTCACGCCCATCTCCGGCCACCTCACTTCCCCCCTTCGCGCTCGGCCTCGCGTCGACCCATCTGGGCTGGGGCACGCAGCGACACTTCACTCGTCGGCTCAGGGACCCCCCGGTCTCGAAACGCCGATAGAATCCGCGGCGAAGTCCAACTACGGTGAGAAATTAACACCACCCCGTTGAACGATACTGCCAGACTTTGTCAGGGTCGTCTTCCTGGTGTCGCAGCAAAGCCACACGGCCCCTCACCGAGACTTCAACAGCGACGGGAACGGATTCCTGCCGTGGCGGCGCTCTAACCTTTCTGGGTTTCTCTAGTGGCGGGGTAATCCTGTGCGACGAAGCAAGGGAAGAGGGTTGAGATGCTGCGCCGAGCTTTATGGTCAACCGGAAGGAGTCGTGGAGACCCCCTAGGTGTCCGATAACCCCGCGGAGGTTGCGGTGACCTCCACCATGCGCGCGGAGATGGAGGACCAATCTGTTGAGCCACTGCATGGTGGGGCCGCCTGTCAGTTTGCAAGTCGCGCCCGGTGTGAGGCTGTCCAGCGGGTCCACATGTCGGCGCGTCTTTTGATCTGCGCGCGAGTTGGGCCGCGTTGTTGACGTGAGGGGAGTGGGCCAAAAATGATACAGTGAGCCCAGTTGGGTTCTTTCCTTTTATTTATATTTTCTTTTTCTTTTCTTCTTTTTTTTTCTTTATTCAAAATTCAAATTTTGAATCTGCTCAAATTAGTGAAATTGTACTCCTTTTAAGTGTGCAGATTGAACATAATAATATGGATGACCTACTTTTCTTTATATACATATTTCTTTATTCCTATCTAACATTTTCTGTCTCTTTTCTAACCTCCAACTTGTAAATTAGGGTTGAATCTCCAAATTTGGATTTTTATTATTTTTTACATTATTTTTTTATTATCACAAAATGCACACAACACAAAATCCCCAGCATGATGCATGTATTATTTTTTATACAAAGTGGGTATTACAGGCTCGGCCTTCTTATAGGTTAAAGTAGCTCTTCTATACTTATTATTGAGGATTGTCATTGAGCTAGCATATATTTCAAACTTATAAATAATTTATAATATTTCAAAGTATATTTCTTTGAATCACTTTTGTAATCACTCTCATAAATATAATGTAAATTTGTTGTAACTTGTAACATTTTGTTGTAAAGAAATTCCGCTGCAAATGTTGGTGTGTGATTTGTGTTTACTTAATCTTGCGATCCTAGTTGTAAGTGGTTTATCTGGGGTCCTTGGGACACTCGGACGGATCCTGTTAAGTTATCTGGTGCGCATGCATAGCCGTATGAGGTCTTTGAGACAAGGGCAGGTGCATGTGGGCCCAATAACTTGGGAAGTTCTGCCACATTGCACTAAATGATTGTTACCATGTATGCTTAGAGAGAAGCAAACCTAGTGTAAATGGATTGCTAGAACTTGAAAAGCTAAAACTTGTTTTAGACTCAGCTAGTGCTTTTGGCAAACTAATCTCCCTCAGCCAAACTTCTTCATGGTCTAGAGGTAGAGGAGTAGACTCCTCACACCAGGTAAGCCTAACTGAGTATTAGGATACTTAGCCTTACTTGTGGCATCATTTTTACAGGTTCACTGCAAGACATGTTTGATGGCGTGACTTGGCCAGCCACCCTGCCACCGGGTTGGACGGTCGAGTGGGATGCTGCCTCGGCAGGAGAGGACCAAGAGGAGTAGTGGGCGAGGCCTTGCCCTATTCCTTGTTATCAACGTTATTTATTATCCGCTGCACTATTATGAACACTATTATCTTTTATCAAACTCCGATTTATGTAACAACTCAAGTACTTTAATTCGTGGTTCCATGTTTATTGTATTGTCTCTGAGTCTCACCATCGTGTGAGCTAATGGTACTCGATCCTTGGTAAGTGGCTCTATCGGACGAGATCTGAAGAACTGACGGGTTATTCCGATTTAAGTGTGTTGCTGCCTTCAAGGCGTGACTCGGGCACTTAAGCTGGAATAATCTGGGCGGTTCTGCCACAGTCTTGCCCCCCATTGGTTTGAGTTTTGTGGCATATTAATATTTGCTCTATGTGGTTCATAGGATCGGCCGTCTCTTTCCGGCCTTCTATGGGCCGAAAAGTACTCACCCTCATGTGTTTGGAATGCTATTATGGTGCTGGGATGCTATAGGATATGATGGAAAGTTTAGCAGGGATGGATGATTTGGGTAACTATCTTCCTCAAAAACATATGATGGGAACTTTAGTCAGACCATCCGGTTAGATATGCGGATCGTCCGGCTGTGTGAGCGGACTGTCCGACCATATGGCCGAATCGTCCGTTGTTGTATGTGGACGGTCCGTCGCTGTATGTGGATGGTCTGACTGAGTAGTTTAGGGTTTACACATTATGTGGTGGCTCGGGCGCATGTCTCGATAATTCATTAAAAATGGGACCGGTCGCTGCTGGCCTGGACGATCCACGCTCACGTGCGGACGGTCCGGACATGCACAGATCGACGAATTTATCTTCGATGTGCGTAGGAGGCTATGGTTGCCCGAGGTACGTGTCTATCGACATCCCATAAAGGGGTTGTGTCTGGTCGTGACAACCTGCAGCCGATGAATCACGCGTGTTTTCCCCCAATTCAACCTCGTGCTAAGGAAAATTTGCAATAGCAGATTTATCAAATGCATGTTCTAGCCTTCTATAATCATTTTTGCATACCCCTTATAATATTTTGCATTTGGTCTCACTGTTCATCTATATAAGCTTTAAGAGACTAGAGCTCGTTTGTATTGCTTACCTCAGGGGTAGCTGTAGTAGGACGGAGCGCAGCCAGATCTATCACCCGCTGTCGAACAACTTTGTTATTTCTGTCCACCTTGAAGTTGGCCAGGAATTTTGCTTTTGCTTCCTAGATCAGCTGCTTCTTGTGCTCCTCGAACTGGAGCTGTTTGTCAACCGACAAGGTTTCCCAAGTCGGCTCTATGATATTGCCGGTGGAAATGTCATAGCTATCTTTTGAACCGACCATTGAGGGCTGATCTGATAGGTCTATAAGCGATGTCCCCAGCAGAGTCGCCAAAAAGTGTGTTGGCGCCAATCTGGGCGTCAATCACTGTGTTGAGAATCGGCGATAGTGCTCTCTGTGGAGGCACGGACAGACCGCGGCCAGGGGCCGGACGGTACACGACCTGGCGTAGAGGCTGGTTCCCTGCTTGACGGGCCGGACGGTCTGCGCATGGAGGCTGGATGGTCCGCGCGTGCGCAGGGGCGGCGGAGTTCGCCGGCGGCGCCTGGATCTCGCTCCTAGGAGGGACCACATCGGGGAGGAGAGGTCCTAGGCCTTGTCCAGGGTCGGCAGGACACCCTAGACAGCTCTAATCGACGTAGAGCCAAAGAGAAGCAGAGAATTTGGGATTGGGAAAGGCTAATCTAAGGCTAAACTAGAACTACTCCTAATGCCTAAGCTAAAACCGAGATGTAAACTGATTATTGATTCGATTGTTGATGATTAATCGGTCGTAGTCCTCTATGCATATATAAAGGGGAGCTCTGCACCCATTACAATCTGTATCCCAAGCTAAATCCGCGGTTTTCGCTAACAAATCCCGCAAGAAACTCGGAAACCTAACTAATTCTACGCGCGCGGACCGTCCGGCTGCCTATTTTGGCACCCAACACAAATCAATCATTCAACGTGGTATATGTAATAGCGGAGACCACAGATATGGATCAATCATATACATCTTAGCATTGATCTTGTTTGGCATCTAAAAGAGGCAATTGCAATTTGCAAGCATTATATAGCCTGGAGTCTGGACAGACAGCGACAGAAAAAAGGCCAACAAGTTGGTGTTCAACTAAAGTCCCTTCTCTCAGGCTAGCTGACATCCACAAAGATCAGTGTGTGTGTGTTTTACAAGAAAAAACACACCGAGAACGGATGAAGTGTCATGGCATATATACGGATATACCTTCAAGTACGTACATGCGCATCGTTTGGTTTAGACATCTTTTTTTCAACACCACCATCATCATCCGTAGCATCACCACCACCATTAGGAGGAGGAGGGTGGAGCTCGATTGACTTGTTCAGAACCACCACCACCATCAGCAGAGATTGTTTCACCAAAGAGCTTTATGCTCTTCACGTTCTGGAGTGGAGACAAGCTCACTGGGTTGTTGGGGGGAGAAGCACTGGGGATGCTTATTGTACGCGGTGGCATTGCAGAGAAGGGTGCAGCAGAAGGGCCATCGCCGGTGTGCCTGCTGGCTCCAGTAGAAGAAGAAGGGCCATAGGCCTAGCTTTCCGATTCCGACCCGATCAGCCTCCTCCCAGTCGTTGCAAGAGGAGAGAGAACACAACTTGCCAAGCATTCACATATCTCGTCGTTGATGCTAGACGATGCGGAACAGCCACACCCCAGTTGATTTGTAGTTGTGTTGTGTCAATAATATATTCAGTTCAAGAGCAATAATATATTTAGTTATAGCTCGAAATCAAGAAATACCAAATCAGTAATTTTCAACAAACAGATTGATCAGAAATTAGAATATACAAGTATAATGGAGGCGAAACAGAAGCAGACATGTCCGATCCCAGTTGATGAGTGCATTGTCAACACCACCACACAAACACAATGACCAAACAAGATTTCAGATTTAGAAAGTATTAAACATGTTCACAATTCAGAAAACAAGCTTAGCTCAACAAGATTGTATCACTATGAGCAAAATAAGCCTATGCTTGCCATAGCATCATCATGTACACATGGAACAAACTACAAAGAGCATAGTCACATTCTAACAATTATACACATGAAGCTCAAAATGTTTTATGATACATGATGAGATGTAGTGCAGATATGTTACAAAAATCCAAAAGAAAAGCAAAAACTACAGAGAAGAACCAAAAATACTACTATACAACTAAAAATGTTTCCCTCCTCTAAAAAAGGAAGCACACACCTAACTCCACTTGCAAGTGGAGCAAAAGTGTCTTGATCAAGAGGTTTGGTGAGGATGTCAATAAGATGTCATTAGGTGTCAACATGGCATAGGTTGATGTCCCCTTTCTTATAACGATCTCTTAGGAAATGAAAATGTAGTGCTTAGTTTTGGAATTTAGTACTAGATTTTTAGCAACACTTATGTCACGCTATCACAAAGAAAAGGCACTCGGTGAAACTCTAAGCCAAAGTCTCACAAGGTGGCTATCATCTAAAATAAATATAAGCAACAGCTAGTGATAGCAACATACTTAGCCTTTTTGTTAATTTGGGCTACACTACACTAGACCGGTTACAAGAAGCCAATGAAGACCTCCAAAATTGATGTCTCAAAAGCTGACTTGTTATTCAAATGACAACACGTAAAATCCACATCAGAATACCCACACAATGACATGACTAAAAAGGAGGAATATCAAAGAACAAACTCAGGAGTAAAATGAAGGTACCTCATGACTATTTTGACTGTCTAATTATAGGATGTGTGCGGGGACACCTGAAAATGAGCACACAAGCACAATAAAATGTATGCCCGGTCTTGTTGTCGTCAAGTAATGAAGCGAGGCAATCATGCTTTGATACTCCTTTTGTTGTCCATACGTTCACCGTTCTTATCGACATCTAAGGCTATCGTGTTTGACATGGGTTTCAAAATAGGTTTTGTCTCACATCATCCTTTATATATTTAACTGGGTGCATAAAGGTCGCATCACACGTCTGTTTGATTAATTTGTAGCTCTATCAAACATATCTTGAATTCTTTTCTCGTTGTATCTAAAAATTTGACAGCAAGAACATAAGAACCACTTAAGGTGGTATCGTTCACGTAAATTTGAACTAAGACACCTCAAGGACAGCCTTCTCAACGACAGATATGGATCAATCATAGTACATCTTAGTATCGATCTTGTCTGGCAACTAAAAGAGGCAGTTGCAATTTGCAAGCATTATATAGCCTAGAGTCTGGAGAGACAACGAATGAAAAAAAAGGTGGTGTGTAAATGATGTAGAGACTTATCCAGGCGTCTGCACAACAAAAGCATATAAGATCAGTGTGTGTGTTTACAGGCGCATCGTTTGGTTTAGACATTTTTTTTTTCAACACCACCGTCATCATCCGTAGCATCACCACCACCATAGGAGGAGGAGGGAGGAGCTCGATTCACTTGTTCAGAACCACCACCACCACCATCAATAGAGATTATTTCGCCAAAGAGCTTTATGCTCTTCACGTTCTGGAGTGGAGACAAGCTCACTGGGTTGTTGGGGGGAGAAGCACTGGGGATGCTTATTGTACGCGGTGGCGTTGCAGAGAAGGGTGCAGCAGAAGGGCCGCTGCCGGTGTGCCTGCTGGCTCGAGTAGAAGAAGGGCTCTGGGCCTGGCTTTCTGATTCCGATCGGATCATACTCCACCGAGCCGTTGTAAGAGGAGGAAGGGACGCAACTTGCTGTCATGACTGCTATGGTCGCTGACGAGGAAGTAGAAGCTATTAGTGTATAGAGATTCTGTAATGGTGTGATGGGCTTTCAAGCCAAGATTTGTGTATAAGTAATTGGGCTGTTAAGCCAGGGATCAGTGAGTGGGCCGGCCCAATAGACCAGGCAATATATACTGTAACCTGTCATCGGAACGGGGAGAGAAATATACAGAACTGAATAGAAGTTTTCTTACCTTCGTGCTTCGAGTTGCGTCTGTGTTCCTGGCGCTTCGTCGCCGAATTGGTGTGGCTCACGTCGCCGGTGACCTTCCGGTGGCCAGGGGCGTGACAAGTGGTATCAAAGCTTCCGATCCTCGGCGTCTCGGGGAGCGGTTCGTGTCTTCCTCATCGGCGTCGTTGCTGCGGTGACCAGGGTCTTCGACACGGGTTCCCGTCTCCATCGACGACTCTCGGGCTCTCGGCATCGGCATCGCATCATCGACGCTCGTCGATCTCCGGTAGACAGTCGACTTGGTGGTGTTGGCGGCGGAGACCGGAGATAACCTGTTCGACGAGTTGCCTGGGTGTCGTTCACTCGGCTGGGTCGTCGACGCAGGCTTCGTTTTCCATCGACGATCTGCGGCGTTTCCTCGCTACAACGTCGTTGGTGATGTCGTCCGCTCAGACAAGCATCCTGCTCGCTGCGATGCCGACATCGGAGCAGAAGGGCGAGGAACGATGGGACAAAGTGATGCGGGTCCTGGATCGCCTCGACAGTAGGTTGGAGGCGATGGAGGTGAAGCAGAAGGGTCTGCACGATCATACGTGCAACGTGGAAGCAGCAGTGCGGAACATCCCAGCTTTGCTTGGAGGTATGGCCCCTCCTGTGTTCGATGAAATGCCCCCCTACTGCAGTGAGGAGGTCATTGCCCTTCCAAGGTGCTTTGGAGGTTCTGGTTATTCAGTGTTCGATGAAACATCTGCTGAGAAGGTGGTCTGGGATGAAGAAGTGTTACTTCGTTCCGATTCACTTGATTTTTGGCAGCGTCTAGCTCATGGAATGGGGAACCAGATGCCCAACGATTGCAAGCAGGATGTTGTGCCTGATGCCCCATGGTTGTTTGTTGGAATGTCACAGCAAGTAAGTACATACTCAATATCCAGTGAAATGGGTCTTACAGTGGCATGGGATGGGGAGATGCAAGCTGAAACTCACACGCATGAAGGATTACTGCAGCAGCTTGCTCAAGGTGAAGAAGCCTTAAAAGAATCAGCTAAGAAGGAGGGTGACGTTGAAGATGAGGCAACCGCAGTGGTTATGAATGGAGGAAACAGGGATGAGTTTATTCCTGCTAGTGTGGTCAGTGTGCTTGAGGATGACCCTAAGCAGGATGCTGAAAATGTTGATGCTACTAGTGCTGGCGGTATTCTTTCTCAAGAATTGGCTCCAGAATCAATCAATGAAACTAATGGTGCAGGCAAGATTGTAGGCGTCGCTTGGGTTGATGATCATGAAGAAGAGGTTGTGGGTAGCGACATACATGAGGCTATGACAGATGAAGTGGATGAGGAAGAAGGTTGTTTTGAAGGTTTTTCAGCTATAAGAATACATGATGAAGACATGAACCTGAAATTTCTTCTCTGTGGAGTACCATGCACCCTGGATGCATGTTTATTGGGCACACTAAAAGATGGCTTGAATGCACTCTTGAATATTGAGATTTGTGCGAGTAAACTTCAGAACCGAGCCAGTGCTCATCCACCCCTTCAAGCTGAAGATCTTTCACATGGAGTTGCTACAATGCGCAGCGAAATCACAACTTGCAGTTCTGCACATGTGGCGTATTTTGTTTCTGGCAGTGCCCAAACTTGTTTTGGTGATCAACTTCTAGGGAGCCGTATCAAGAATGAAATTATTGAGAAGAGGCAGTTAGTTTGTGTTCTATTGAATAATGAGGATATCAAGCCATCTTCATTTGAGCCTTGGCCATCCATGGGTGTGGCTTGTGAAGCTTCTACTTTTGAAGTATGGATAACCATGCAAAAATGGGCAGCACAGGTTTTAAAACATCTTGCACCAGAAATCTCCTACAGAAGCTTGGTTGCGCTTGGAATCGCCTGGATAAATGGTATACCAGTGTCCTCATTTGGTAGGCAGGATGCAGACCAGTTTATTTTCTTTTGTTCTAACCAGTGCGGAGATCAAGCTATTCTAAATGGCTCATTTGCTCATGTATCCAACTGGGCAGCACCCTTTACTAAGGATAATTTCATGCTTGTTCTATATGAAGCATGTACTGGGCAAGAGGTGAGATTGGAATGCAAGAATGTGTTGCTCTTTGAGGGGAGGCAAAACAAAGGTAGTTTTCGACATGGGATATCTGAACTGACACAATGGTGGCTAAATGGTTTTAGCCCAGGAAACGGTGCTATGGCAGTTCAGTCTCAGCCATACACTCAACAAAAATTCATGAACAAATTAATGGGCTTACAGTTCAGAATGGTGTATGATAGAGGCAAGGAGAAGATAGCGACTGATGCTTTTGTTCAGGATTTGTGGCCGAGGGTGACCATTTACATTCCATATGGGAATGTGTTCTCAGTGCAGAAGGACAAGACTAGAAGACTTCCTCAATTTTGGGTGGGCAGGAGCTCAACATTCAGCACTAAATTGATTCGAAGCTTTCATGATTCAATGGTGTGGGAGTGTTCTGTAAGCGCAGCGGAAGCATGGTGGATCGGTCTGCAAACTATGGTGGAGCAGTTCGGAGAGCAGTGGTCAGTTACTGAGCAAGAGAAAGAAGAGCAGCAATACTTGTTTGCTATCCAGGATCATCCTCGACTGTGGAAAATTGGGGGTTGTTTTCCCTATACAGCACGATATGGGTATAACAATGTGGTATTGGTTGTACTGGTGCTCAACGGGATTGTGGATTTAGTGGGGGCTGCTTGGATACAACTGAAGGCTATGTGCTTAAGGAGAAATTTCCACATGCTCTTGCTTGAGGGCAAGCAAGTTTTGCAGCAGGGGGAGATGTCATGACTGCTATGGTCGCTGACGAGGAAGTAGAAGCTATTAGTGTATAGAGATTCTGTAATGGTGTGATGGGCTTTCAAGCCAAGATTTGTGTATAAGTAATTGGGCTGTTAAGCCAGGGATCAGTGAGTGGGCCGGCCCAATAGACCAGGCAATATATACTGTAACCTGTCATCGGAACGGGGAGAGAAATATACAGAACTGAATAGAAGTTTTCTTACCTTCGTGCTTCGAGTTGCGTCTGTGTTCCTGGCGCTTCGTCGCCGAATTGGTGTGGCTCACGTCGCCGGTGACCTTCCGGTGGCCAGGGGCGTGACACTTGCCAAGCATTCACAGATCTCATTGTTGCAAGAGGAGGAGGATGGGACGGAACACCCCAGATGATCTGTAGTTGTGTTGTGTCAATAATATATTCAGTTCAAAAGCAATAAGCACGACAAATCCATCATTAGTTATAGCTCGAAATCAAGAAATAGCAAATCAGTAATTTTCAACAAACAGATTGATCGGAAATCGGAATATACAAGTATAATGGAGGCGAAACAGAAACAGAAAAACAGACATGTCCAATCCAATCCGACAGAAGAACTCCCAACCGCAATATAAAAATAAGGGTCAAGGCGTGAAGGTCATCAGGCCAATGGAAGGAAGACGAGACGATAATTTCAAAACCTCGAGCATTCGCCAGATGTTTTGGCGGATCGCCTCGACGCGGCCGACGACCCACATGGTGTACTGCCTGTTCTCGTCCTCCATAACCTCCATGCGCACCAGCGCACCTGGTTCCCAGCTGGTGGCGAGCGCGTCATCCACCTCGCTGCGCGGGACGATGAACTCCACGGCGGCCTGTCTCGGGAAGTAGGTGACTGTGAAGGGCCTGCCCGCGGCGGCGAGGCGTACGGCCTCCATGACGTCCTGGGCCGGCTGATCCGGGTCCGGGCCTTGGAAGTCGAACAGCGGGTACCTGGGCACGTCGAGGCGCCGCACGCCGACGATGAGGTCGCCGTTGGGGCGGCGCATGAAGACGATCTTGTCCCCCGCGGCGAGCCGCTTGGCCTTGGCGAAATCCAACCACCCGGTGGTGAGCGAGTGTTGCTTGCTCGGATTGACGCTGTAGGTTTTGGAGAACCTCCACGATTTGCCACTGGTGTCGCGCATGACGACGTCCTGGCGCTGCACGCCGTCCGTGTCGACCATGGGTATGGGTAAGACGTGCTCGTTGTCCAGCGGGATGCGGAACCTTGCGTAGACGTCGGTTTGCGAGAGCTCCTTAGTGAAGTATCTGAGCTTCTGTGGGGGGCTGGGGGCGGGGCTGTTGCTGCTGCCGCCGGGGCCCGGAGGAGGAGCGGCGGCGCGGCCTGGCCGTGGTCTGAGGGAGATTTTGGCGAACACCTCGTCCGTCTTGTCGTCCACGCCGAGGCTCACGTCGGTGACGGTGCAGTGGAAGCGGTGCTGCGCAGGGAGCGGCTGCGGCGCCGCGGACAGGTGCTGCTCGATGTGGCCGTCGGGGAAGTAGTCGACCTCGTCGCCGACGGTGGGGATGCGGGAAAACGGTGCGGCGCAGGCCAGCCAGACGTCGCGGTCGACGGTGTTATCGCCGACGCAGTCGGCGGGGGGAAGCGGTTGCTGCGTCGCCATTGTCTTCTGAGTACCAGGGTTTGGCGAAGCGGAGAGAGGGAGGGAGGGAGGGAGGGAGGGAGGAGGAGAATGCTGTTCGGGGCGGAAGATTAGGAGGGAAGGATACATATACACGTTATACATATGAGCCCTCTTCGGCTCTTCTCGTCTTCCTACGTGATTCGAATCTGCTCGCTCAGCAGTCAGCACTATAACTTATCAGGGGCGAGCCGACAAATTTAAAGGCCATGTATTAAACTTCAAAAGGGGTCCTATTTTATAAAAAAAATATAATTGAAATTACGTTGTAATAAAATTTATGTATTCTGAATTGCAAAAGGTTTACTAGATAATTTTTTTAAATCTATCTATTTTTTACGAAATTATATTGTCATAGAGTATATAAATAAACATATGTATTAATATATATGTTTGAAGAGCAATAGTCTAGCTGCTAACTGAGTTTAGCTTAGATGATGTAATGTTAGTCTGTTCATTGATGCATATTATTTAGGCTTACTACTGAGCTAAGAAGTTTTTTAGGCCCCTCAGAATTTTGGGCCCTGCGCGGTCGCACATGTGGCACATGCAACTGGCTCAGCCCTGTAACTTATGTATATTTTTGTTATATGAAGCGAAGATATTATAAATACATACATATACTGATAATTTAAAAATAGAAAATATCATATTTCAATAAAGTATTTCAATAAATATAAAGTCTACCTATAAAATATATAGAAATTCTAATAATATATACTAGCAAAGTAATATAGACAAGCGATTAATAGAGCTGTGCAGTATACCTATTCCTTCAGTAACAAACTTTATGTTTAATTTGTTTGTTTTTACACAGCTCACCTTAACGACAAACAAGCATCTAATCCGACTAACCATATATATTATATTATACTAGTTAAGTATCCGTGCGTTGCAACGGTTTCTATATATTATATAAGTAAATCTCATTTAAATAAGATAGTTTTTCAGACATGTTCAAATTTGAGAGGTCTCTATCCACTCCTCTCATTTGCTTTGTCTAATGAACGGGTGGTCCAAAAATAAAACTACGGGTTCAGAATGACAGAAAGAACGGATGTAGGTAAATTTGTCTATAAAAGACTACTATAAACTTGTGTATGTCGCATTTGACGGTAAAGAAAAAATACATGATAAGGAATCTACCAAGTAGTAGGTTTGAATTAGTAGCCCATTAGAAGTAAGAAAGGAAAACAATTCCCAAACGACCTTCGTTGACTCTTAATCCAGTTAAAACAGACAACAATGTTGTATCAATTGAGCTGTTAGAAACAGCCATAAAGAATGGTGCCTGCCTCAATTAACTGAACAAAAAAGATAATGAAAGAAGAGTTGATCCTCACCTCGCTCCTAATATACAAGCAACCAAACTAAGGACAAATAATTAGGTTCACATTGCAGCGTCGGATGTCGTCGGATGCCAGGGAGGTCAAATAGACGGCGGTGCTAGCTGAGAAGCCGGTCCAAGCGAGCGGGCCACGGCCATAGCTTCGCTAGCTGGGTGTGCGGGGAGCAGGTTTCCGATGGCTGGCCTACTTGCCTCTCCGCAGTCACTGATGAGACCATTGACGGATGGACCCCCAGCTCGGTGAGGTTTGTTCAACTGGACATGGAGGCGAGTTCGTCGAGGCTGTTGATGATGGTGTCGTCGACAAGGCCGCCGAGGCCAAGGCGGAGCGAGTGTCAGCACATTGCCATGTGGGATCTGTGATAGGTGATAAATGGGCATTTTCAGCTATATAAGGAGACCAATTTAAGCTATGGAGGTATCGAAGATTCAGAAGAAACACATCTCCATCTCCATTCTCATTTCCTTGTGTTCTAGTGTTCATCTAATCTGTCCAGAAATCTCTGCATCTCTTTTCCCTTCCCCTCTCATGTACCTGGATTCTCTTACATTCTAGTCCTTTGCTGCTGCTGGTTGAGTTGAGATATTAGTGTTGTTAACAGCGAGGCCCAGCTCCGTTCTAATCGGGTACGGTGAGCATAGCAGCGAGTTGCCCCGGTGATGGCAAAGTGATGAAACTCGCTTCTCATAATGGCAAAGTGATAAAACTCACTACTATATATGTACTAACATCAATCGACCTGTTTCTACCATGTTAAAGAAGTGTTTAGTTTCTAGGAACTAATTTTTAGTCCATACAATTTATTCCATTTTAGTATCTAAATTGCTAAATATCGAAATTAAAATAGAGTTTTAATTTCCATATTTGACAATTAAGAGATGAAAATGGAATAAGATGGATGGACTAAAAAATAGTCCCAAAAACCAAACACCTCTTAAGTTCTCCTCCACCTAACTGTCTCCAGCAACGTCATCTATATATATCCATCATCTCTATCCATCCTTTACAGTCTCCTCTAAAAGATTTTATTTCCTATATCTCCTTTCTCTCCAATAATATCCTCTAAATCATGTCCTCTATACACAAACAGTGTCGAACAGTGTCATCTACAGTTCTCTTATCCACTGGAGACAATCTTAGGGAATCATGTCTACACTGTGGCGTCGTCACGACGGTCCTTAAGCCTCTAGCTGGTGCTCTGGCTCCTAGACCCATGGCTGAAGGCGGCGATGTGGTCATACACGTCGTCATTGTTGAGCTCAGGCCTCCTGCTGATGCCACATGAACAGGTTCGACCTGCCGTCGTGCACCGGCGGCAAAAGGCTTCCCACAGAGGGGCTCAACATGGATGGGATAGACACTGTGACACCTTAGGTGTCTATTTCGTGTTATGTCAGGCGATTTATCTTAATCTCGGATGCTAAGTAAAAATTTCTAATTCTCGATCGTGTCTATCTCTTTTTATCCAAATTATTCATAGAAGTTCACCGAATTCGGAGTTATTCGGTCACGTGAAACAACCAATTTTGGAGCATGTTAAAACTTTTATTTCTCGGGACGAATGCAAACTCAAAAATCATTCTCAAATTATAAATCTCATCTGAAGCTCATTAAATCAAACTCTCGATGGCTGTTATTTGATCTGAGCCCGAGTCCAATTCCTCGAACTTCGATCGATGTTCAACTATTTTATCCGAATCTGTACTCTCAAACAGAATACTCAGTATGTCGTCCTCTAATTTATTCTTACTCGACTCAGCTTGATAACTATGTGTTCGATCCAGATTCAAAAATCAACGTCGACAAGGATTTTAAATGTCGCGATTTGTCTCTTTCAATCATAAATCCGAAAGCCGGTCACATCCCAAGACGATTTATTTTCAAATCACGCGTAGGGAGTTATTTCCGAGCGAATTCAAATCAGACTCTCGGCCGAGTTAATCGCTCAATCGTCCGTTCGTCCGAACTCTAGTTCACTCTGTTTTGCGTACAAACAAAATCCGGAGGAACATTTTTATTCCAGAAAATAAATTAGCGCAGCCCGTTTGGGTGTTTTGGGCCAAGCCCATTCTAGCCCAATTGGCCCACTAAAGAACCCTAACCCTAGCTCATGTCTATATTTAGAAGTGCCTCCCCTTGCACTTGGCAATTTTTCACCTACCCCCCTAGCCGCCACCTTCTTTCTTCCCTGCCTCTTCTTCTTCACGGCACCAACAGCCACCAGCGAGCTGCCCTCTCCATCGTGCCCCAGCCATGGCGCCCAAGCCCTAGCTCCTTCCTGCCTGTGCCCTTCCCTGTTCTCCAGCGGCGCCCTCCCTGCTCCTCCTCCTAGCGAGCGGCTGTAGCAGGGGGCCTTCTTCCCCAGCGCACAGGGAGCTTCCTCCCTTCCTCCCATGGCCGCCCAGCTCTCTGCTCCCATCTCCTCCAGCCGCGCCCTCCCTGTTCCATGGCGCTCGGCAGCAGGATGTATCTGTGGTCGGCCAGCAACCTCGTTGGTCGAGCTCCCCGGCGTTTCCCTCTCCTTCCATGGCGCAGGATATTCCACCAGCGAGCTCCCTTCCCTGCTCCCTGTTAGCGAGCAGCAGCTCACTGAGAGCACCTAGAGGGGGGGGGTGAATAGGTGATCCTGTAAAACTTCAAAACTTAAGCCACAAAAACTTGTTACGTGTTAGCACAATTATGGCCAAGTGGCTAGAGAGGAGTCAAAACACAATAACCACAAGAAAGCAATCACAGAGTTGACACGGTGGTTATCCCGTGGTTCGGCCAAGTACAAAACTTGCCTACTCCACGTTGTGGCGTCCCAACGGACGAGAGTTGCACTCAACTCCTCTCAAGTGATCCAATGATCAACTTGAATACCACGGTGTTTTTTTCTTTCCTTTGATCTTTTCCCGTTTGCGAGGAATCTCCACAACCTGGAGTCTCTCGCCCTTACAATTGAGTTCACAAAGAAATACGGAGTAAGGAGGGAATGAGCAACGCACACAAGACTCGAAAATCAGAGCAACAACACGCACACAAGTCGCAACAAGAGCTCGCAACGCAACACAAAGAGTTCACAACTCCACAAGAGCTCTATATGCTATCACAATGAAACGAATGCGTGAGATTGATGTCTTGGTGCTTAGAAGAGTTGTAGGAATGCTTGGTGTGCTCCTCCATGCGCCTAGGGGTCCCTTTTATAGCCCCAAGGCAGCTAGGAGCCGTTGGGAACAAATCTGGAAGGCCATCTTTGCCTTCTGTCTCGTGGCGCACCGGACAGTCCGGTGCACACCGGACACTGTCCGGTGCCCGATTTGTTTCCATAAAAAGCGAAGCCGACCGTTGCCGACCGTTGCAGATCTGGCGCACCGGACAGTCCGGTGCACACCGGACAGTCCGGTGCTTCCTTCCGACCATTGGCTCGGCCACGTGTCGCGCGCCGATCGCGCGGCCGACCGTTGGCCCAGCCGACCGTTGGCTCACCGGACAGTCCGGTGCACACCGGACAGTCCGGTGAATTTTAGCCGAAGTCGCCGGAGAAAAACCCGAGAGCGGCCTCTTCGGCCGAGGCAGCCTGGCGCACCGGACACTGTCCGGTGCACCACCGGACACTGTCCGGTGCACCACCGGACAGTCCGGTGCCCCAGACCGAAACAGCCCCTTGGCTGCACACAGCCAAGTCTTCTCTTCTTCTTCTTCTTTCTGTTTCTAAACACTTAGACAAGATATTAGTACACAAAACCAATGTACTAAGGCTTAGAAACATACCTTTACTTGTGATTTGCAACTTGTCCATCCATGGGCATATTTTCACATATTGGTACCTGTGTTTGCACTTAATCACCAAAATACTTAGAAATGGCCCAAGGGCACATTTCCCTTTCAATCTCCCCCTTTTTGGTGATTTATGCCAACACAACATAAAGCAACTAGAACAAGTGCAAAATCACTTCAAATAAAAACTAACTTTGAGTTTAATTTTGGCATATATGGATCATCCTTTGCCACCACTTGGTTTGTTTTTGCAAATCAAACTCAAATCTCTATCTCTAAGTCAAACACACATGTTGAAGCATAAAGAGAGTCATTCCAAAAGAGATTGATCAAAGATTTCAAAAACTCCCCCTATTTCCCATAATCAATACTTCTCCCCACAAGAAGCCAACTTTGACAATAGAGACAATAAGAGACAATAAAAGCTTTTGACAAAACAAAAACTCTCTATCCTACTATTTTCAAAATCTCTCAAGTGGTAGCTGATCCATTTCTTGCTTTGGCCTTTATTTTCTCCCCCTTTGGCATCAAGCACCAAAACGGGATCAATCTTGGCCTTTTAACCCCATTGCCTCACCAAAGTCTTCAATTAAGAGCAAATGGCAATAAGATGTCATGAGATGAACTTGGAATTAGTTACCCTCTCATCGGAGTGCAGTGGAAGTCTTTCATGGTCCAAGTCCACCTTTTCCCTTTCAATCCTCCTTCGAGACTAAATCATCAAACTCAAGCACATGGTTAGTCTCAAAGGGTCAAGTTGTAACACATCTCCCCCTAAACATGTGCATCACTTTGCAACGGACTTGTGAGGTCCAGGGAGTGTTTGTACAACTTGAGCACCATAATAAGCAACAAAATGCAAAAAGGAACATGATCAAAAGCATAAGTACATGTATGCTACAATTCAATCCAAGTTCCGCGAATCTAAGACATTTAGCTAACTACGCAGCCTGCAAAAGGTCTTCTCATCTAGAGGCTTGGTAAAGATATCGGCTAGCTGGTTCTCAGTGCTAACATGAAACACTTCGATATCTCCCTTTTGCTGGTGGTCTCTCAAAAAGTGATGCCGGATGTCTATGTGCTTTGTGCGGCTGTGCTCAACAGGATTCTCCGCCATGCGGATAGCACTCTCATTGTCACATAGGAGTGGGACTTTGCTTAGATTGTAGCCAAAGTCCCGGAGGGTTTGCCTCATCCAAAGTAGTTGCGCGCAACACTGTCCTGCGGCAACATACTCGGCCTCAGCGGTGGATAGGGCAACGGATGTTTGTTTCTTAGAGTTCCATGACACCAGGGACCTTCCTAAGAATTGGCACGTCCCCGATGTACTCTTCCTATCGACCTTACATCCAGCATAGTCGGAGTCTGAGTATCCAACTAAGTCAAAGGTAGACCCCTTTGGATACCAGAGCCCGAAGCAAGGCGTAGCAACCAAATATCTAAGAATTCGCTTCACCGCCACTAAGTGACACTCCTTAGGATCGGATTGAAATCTAGCACACATGCATACGCTAAGCATAATATCCGGTCTACTAGCACATAAGTAAAGCAAAGAACCTATCATTGACCGGTATGCTTTTTGATCAACGGACTTACCTCCTTTGTTGAGGTCGGTGTGTCCGTCGGTCCCCATCGGAGTCTTTGCGGGCTTGGCGTCCTTCATCCCAAACCGCTTTAGCAGATCTTGCGTGTACTTCGTTTGGGAGATGAAGGTGCCGTCCTTGAGTTGCTTCACTTGGAACCCAAGGAAGTAGTTCAACTCGCCCATCATCGACATCTCGAATTTCTGCGTCATCACCCTGCTAAACTCTTCACAAGACTTTTGGTTAGTAGAACCAAATATTATGTCATCGACATAAATTTGGCACACAAACAAATCACCATCACACGTCTTTGTAAAAAGAGTTGGATCGGCTTTCCCAACCTTGAAAGCATTAGCAATTAAAAAGTCTCTAAGGCATTCATACCATGCTCTTGGGGCTTGCTTAAGTCCATAGAGCGCCTTAGAGAGCTTACACACATGGTCGGGGTACCGTTCATCCTCGAAGCCAGGGGGTTGCTCCACGTACACCTCCTCCTTGATTGGCCCGTTGAGGAAAGCGCTCTTCACATCCATTTGGAACAACCTGAAAGAATGGTGAGCGGCATATGCTAGCAAGATTCGAATTGACTCTAGCCTAGCCACAGGAGCAAAAGTCTCCTCAAAATCCAAACCTGCGACTTGGGCATAACCTTTTGCCACAAGTCGAGCCTTGTTTCTCGTCACCACCCCGTGCTCGTCCTGTTTGTTGCGGAACACCCACTTGGTTCCCACAACATTTTGCTTCGGACGAGGCACCAGTGTCCAAACTTCATTGCGCTTGAAGTTGTTTAACTCCTCTTGCATGGCCAACACCCAGTCCGGATCTAGCAAGGCCTCTTCTACCCTGAAAGGCTCAATAGAAGAGACAAAAGAGTAATGCTCACAAAAATTAACTAATCGAGATCGAGTAGTTACTCCCTTGCTAATGTCACCCAGAATTTGGTCGACGGGATGATCCCTTTGAATCATCGCTCGAACTTGGGTTGGAGGTGCCGGTTGCACTTCTTTCTCCATCACATGATTATCTTGTGCTCCCCCTTGATCAAGTGCCTCCACTTGAGGTACCTGTTCGTCATCTTCGGTTGGGGGATGCACCATAGTTGAGGAAGAAGGTTGATCTCGTTCATCTTGTTCCTGTGGCCGTACTTCTCCAATCGCCATGGTCCGTATAGCAGCCGTCGGAACATCTTCTTCATCTACATCATCACAATCAACAACTTGCTCTCTTGGAGAGCCATTAGTCTCATCAAATACAACGTCGCTAGAGACTTCAACCAAACCCGATGATTTGTTGAAGACTCTATACGCCTTTGTATTTGAGTCATAACCTAATAAAAACCCTTCTACAGCTTTGGGAGCAAACTTAGAATTTCTACCCTTCTTCACTAGAATGTAGCATTTACTCCCAAATACACGAAAGTACGATACATTGGGTTTGTTACCGGTTAGTAGCTCATACGACGTCTTCTTGAGGAGGCGATGAAGGTAAACCCTGTTGATGGCGTGGCAAGCAGTGTTAACGGCTTCCGTCCAAAAGCACTCGGGGGTCTTGAACTCTCCTAGCATCGTCCTCGCCATGTCGATGAGCGTCCTGTTCTTCCTCTCTACCACACCATTTTGCTGTGGTGTGTAGGGAGCGGAGAACTCGTGCTTGATCCCCTCTTCTTCAAGGAACTCCTCCACTTGAAGGTTCTTGAACTCGGACCCGTTGTCGCTCCTTGTCTTTTTCACTTTGAGCTCAAACTCATTTTGAGCCCTCCTGAGGAAGCGCTTGAGGGTCCCTTGGGTTTCAGACTTATCCTGCAAAAAGAACACCCAAGTGAAGTGGGAAAAGTCATCAACAATAACTAGACCATACTTACTTCCCCCTATGCTTAGATAGGCAACGGGTCCGAAGAGGTCCATATGCAGCAGCTCCAGGGGTCTTGAAGTGGTCATCACATTCTTGCTGTGATGCGCTCCTCCCACCTGTTTCCCTGCTTGACAAGCTGCACAAGGTCTATCTTTTTCGAATTGAACATTGGTTAGACCTATCACGTGTTCTCCCTTTAGAAGCTTGTGAAGGTTCTTCATCCCCACATGTGCTAAGCGGCGATGCCACAGCCAGCCCATGCAAGTCTTAGCCATTAAGCATGCATCTAGACCGGCCTCTTCTTTTGCAAAATCAACTAAATAAAGTTTGCCGTCTAATACACCCTTAAAAGCTAGTGAACCATCACTTCTTCTAAAGACAGACACATCTATATTTGTAAACAGACAGTTATATCCCATATTGCACAATTGACTAACAGATAGTAAATTATATCCAAGTGACTCTACTAAAAACACATTAGAGATAGAGTGCTCATTAGAAATTGCAATTTTACCTAACCCTTTTACCTTGCCTTGATTCCCATCACCGAATATGATTGAATCTTGGGAATCCTTGTTCTTGACGTAGGAGGTGAACATCTTCTTCTCCCCCGTCATATGGTTTGTGCATCCGCTATCAATGATCCAGCTTGAACCCCCGGATGCATAAACCTGCAAGGCAAATTTAGGCTTGGGACTTAGGTACCCAACTCTTGTTGGGTCCTACAAGGTTAGTCACAATTTCCTTAGGGACCCAAATGCAAGTTTTATCACCTTTGCATTTTGCCCCTAACTTCCTAGCAATTACTTTTCTATCCTTTCTACAGATTGCAAATGAAGTATTTAAAGCACAATAAATTGTAGAAGGTTCATTCACTACTTTCCTAGGAGCATGAATAACATTCCTTCTAGGCACATGATGAATAGCATTTCTTTTAGGAACAACATTTCTCCTAGTAACATTTCTATCATACACATAAGAGGAACTAGGAGCAAACATGGCATGAGAATCATAAACATATGAACCAAAAGCATCATGACTTATATTTCTAGTTTGTCTTCTATCATGATACAAAAATGCATGGTTCCTTTTAGCACTAGTAGCCATAGGGGCCTTCCCTTTCTCCTTGGCGGGAATGGGAGCCTTATGGCTTGTTAAGTTCTTGGCTTCCCTCTTGAAGCCAAGTCCATCCTTAATTGAGGGGTGTCTACCGACCGTGTAGGCATCCCTAGCAAATTTTAGTTTTTCAAAATCACTTTTGCTAGTCTTAAGTTGAGCATTAAGACTAGCCACTTCATCACTCAATTTTGAAATGGAAACTAAGTGTTCACTACAGGCATTAATATCAACATCCTTACACCTAGTGCAAATTTCAACATGTTCAACACAAGAGTTGGATTTATTTGCTTCTACTAGTTTAGCATTTAAATCATCGTTTATGCTCTTTAGGTTAGAAATAGAATCATGGCATGTTGACACTTCACAAGCAAGCATTTCATTCCTCTTAATTTCTAATGCAAGAGATTTTTGAGCCTCTACAAACTTATCATGTTCTTCATACAACAAATCTTCTTGCTTTTCTAAAAGTATATTCTTTTCATTCAAGGCATCAATTAATTCATTAATTTTGTCTATCTTAGATCTATCTAAGCCCTTGAATAAACATGAATAATCTACTTCATCCTCATCACTAGATTCGTCCTCACTTGAAGAAGCATAGGTAGAGTTGCGAGTACATACCTTCTTCTCCCTTGCCATAAGGCATGTGTGACGCTCGTTGGGGAAGAGGGTTGATTTGTTGAAGGCGGTGGCGGCGAGTCCTTCATTGTCGGAGTCGGACGAGGAGCAATCCGAGTCCCATTCCTTGCCTAGATGCGCCTCGCCCTTTGCCTTCTTATAATGCTTCTTCTTTTCCCTCTTGTTTCCCTTTTCCTGGTCACTTTCATTATCAGGACAGTTAGCAATAAAATGACCAAGCTTACCGCATTTGAAGCATGATCGCTTCCCCTTGGTCTTAGTCTTGCTCGGCTGTCCATTGCGACCCTTTAGCACCGTCTTGAATCGCTTAATGATGAGAGCCATTTCTTCATCATTAAGCCCGACCGCCTCAATTTGCGCCACCTTGCTTGGTAGTGCCTCCTTGCTCCTCGATGCCTTGAGAGCAATGGGTTGAGGCTCGTGGATTGGACCGTTCAACGCGTCATCGACGTACCTTGCCTCCTTGATCATCATCCGCCCGCTTACAAATTTTCCAAGAATTTCTTCGGGCGACATTTTGGTGTACCTGGGATTCTCACGAATATTATTCACCAAATGAGGATCAAGAACAGTAAAGGACCTTAGCATTAGGCGGACGACGTCGTGGTCCGTCCATCGCGTGCTTCCATAGCTCCTTATCTTGTTGACAAGGGTCTTGAGCCGGTTGTAAGTTTGAGTTGGCTCTTCTCCCCTTATCATGGCGAATCGTCCAAGCTCGCCCTCCACCAACTCCATCTTGGTGAGCATGGTGATGTCGTTCCCCTCGTGAGAGATCTTGAGGGTGTCCCATATCTGCTTGGCATTGTCCAAGCCGCTCACCTTATTGTACTCTTCCCTGCACAAAGATGCTAAGAGAACAGTAGTAGCTTGTGCATTTTTATGAATTTGTTCATTGATAAACATAGGGCTATCCGAGCTATCAAATTTCATTCCATTTTCTACAATCTCCCATATGCTTGGATGGAGAGAGAATAAATGACTACGCATTTTGTGACTCCAAAATCCGTAGTCTTCCCCATCAAAATGTGGAGGTTTACCAAGAGGAATGGAAAGCAAATGCGAATTCAAACTATGTGGAATACGAGAATAATCAAATGAGAAGTTCGAATTAACCGTCTTCCTGTAGTCGTTGTCATCGTCCTTTTGGGAAGAAGAGGACTCATCGCTGTCATAGTAGACGATCTCCTTGATGCGTCTTGTCTTCTTCTTCTTCCCATCTTTTCGCTTGTGGCCCGAGCCCGAGTTGTTGGACTTGTCATCCCTTGGCTCGTTGACGAAGGACTCCTTCTCCTTGTCGTTGATCACAATTCCCTTCCCCTTAGGATCCATCTCTTCGGGCGGTAAGTCCCTTTGTGAAGAGAACGGCTCTGATACCAATTGAGAGCACCTAGAGGGGGGGGTGAATAGGTGATCCTGTAAAACTTCAAAACTTAAGCCACAAAAACTTGTTACGTGTTAGCACAATTATGGCCAAGTGGCTAGAGAGGAGTCAAAACACAATAACCACAAGAAAGCAATCACAGAGTTGACACGGTGGTTATCCCGTGGTTCGGCCAAGTACAAAACTTGCCTACTCCACGTTGTGGCGTCCCAACGGACGAGAGTTGCACTCAACTCCTCTCAAGTGATCCAATGATCAACTTGAATACCACGGTGTTTTTTTCTTTCCTTTGATCTTTTCCCGTTTGCGAGGAATCTCCACAACCTGGAGTCTCTCGCCCTTACAATTGAGTTCACAAAGAAATACGGAGTAAGGAGGGAATGAGCAACGCACACAAGACTCGAAAATCAGAGCAACAACACGCACACAAGTCGCAACAAGAGCTCGCAACGCAACACAAAGAGTTCACAACTCCACAAGAGCTCTATATGCTATCACAATGAAACGAATGCGTGAGATTGATGTCTTGGTGCTTAGAAGAGTTGTAGGAATGCTTGGTGTGCTCCTCCATGCGCCTAGGGGTCCCTTTTATAGCCCCAAGGCAGCTAGGAGCCGTTGGGAACAAATCTGGAAGGCCATCTTTGCCTTCTGTCTCGTGGCGCACCGGACAGTCCGGTGCACACCGGACACTGTCCGGTGCCCGATTTGTTTCCATAAAAAGCGAAGCCGACCGTTGCCGACCGTTGCAGATCTGGCGCACCGGACAGTCCGGTGCACACCGGACAGTCCGGTGCTTCCTTCCGACCGTTGGCTCGGCCACGTGTCGCGCGCCGATCGCGCGGCCGACCGTTGGCCCGGCCGACCGTTGGCTCACCGGACAGTCCGGTGCACACCGGACAGTCCGGTGAATTTTAGTCGAAGTCGCCGGAGAAAAACCCGAGAGCGGCCTCTTCGGCCGAGGCAGCCTGGCGCACCGGACACTGTCCGGTGCACCACCGGACACTGTCCGGTGCACCACCGGACACTGTCCGGTGGACCACCGGACAGTCCGGTGCCCCAGACCGAAACAGCCCCTTGGCTGCACACAGCCAAGTCTTCTCTTCTTCTTCTTCTTTCTGTTTCTAAACACTTAGACAAGATATTAGTACACAAAACCAATGTACTAAGGCTTAGAAACATACCTTTACTTGTGATTTGCAACTTGTCCATCCATGGGCATATTTTCACATATTGGTACCTATGTTTGCACTTAATCACCAAAATACTTAGAAATGGCCCAAGGGCACATTTCCCTTTCACTCACCCATGGGTGCGCCCTCTGTTCTCCGATAGCAGGAAGCCCCGCGACGCCCTCATTCCTCCCTGCACAGCACCCCTTTCTTCTACCTCTTGTCGGCGCCCCGCAGCAGCATCTCCCTCCCCCAAACTGCTCTTGCCATGGCCGATTCTCCCCATGTGCCCTACTCCTCCTCCCTTCCCCACAAAACAGCAACCGCAGCGAGCTCGTCGTCGTCCATGGCGCCTCCTGCAATCTTCCCCCTTGGCTGCTCGACGGAATGTCCGTGGGAAATATTGTGTTGTGCGCAGCAGCCCCGACGTCTCCGCGCGCTGCCGGCGCTCGCTATTTTGTGAAGCAGTGAACAACACGCCGGGATGCCCGCCGGGTGTTTGTTGTTTTGTGCAGCCCTAACATCGTCATTGTTCACCCCCGGTGAGACCACGACAATCCTTGTTTGATTCCACATCGGCATTATTCTCCGGTGATTAATTGTGTATGTGCTGTTTTGTTTGTTTTATGGAGGAGAGGAACCCTGTGTTTTGCGTGAAGGAGAAGGCAAGTCGTTCAACGCTCGTCGGATGTTCGGAGCGATGCACAAATCGTAATCGCCATCATCCTTACAAATACCGATTGTGTTTGTTTATGGTGAGCCGATGCATGTCACTCTCGATCGACTCGATTAATTATTTTAAATGGATGTGTGTAAAATGTTTCGGTTATGCGCATTGGTAGGATCGCGTTTGCGATTGGAGAACAAGAGGTTATTTGATGTACATTGGTGTTTGAATATGTGTGGGTATAAAATGTTTTGGTTATATGCAATGGCAAGGTCACATTCACGTTTTGGTAAGCAAACATGTTGTGTTGTTTAAGGTGATGAGTAAGTTTGGAAATACATGTGATGTGAGGATTGAATTAATGCACTTAGGTGCGTGGGTGAGCTGAGGTGTTATTTTGTTGTTGGATTGGATAGATATGTGGCTGCGATAGTTCCTTGGGGCGTCGTAGGGATTGGTCGCGAATGTGTTAATTGTTTGCTAGAATGCTTCATCGTAAATTAATGTGTTAGTGCGGCAAAAATTTGATAAATCCTAAAGCATGCTTGGTGACTTCCGCACTCGGCTAATGAGTTAGTCTATATTAATTATATTTTTATGTATTTGTCGTTGGTGTAGGTTAGATTAAGTGAGAAATGTAAATTATGTGACATATGATGGGTGTTTGGAAGACGAGATATGTTTAGTTAGAAAGGTGTGTTATCAAACGTGGTGTTGGTTGGATGTGATAAGTAAATTGGAAGTGTGGGTTGTCTGAGCACTGTGTTGTCGAATGTGTGTATCGAAATGCGTTGTAGTAGTGATTGCGTTAACTTGAACAAAGAGTCTCAAGTGCATGCCGTGCTATGGTTGTATTTGAGATAGTAAATTATAAGAGTTGCGCAATATGAGGTTCGATCAATGTAGTTAATATTGATTGGACTGTAGAGAGGTGGTGACATGCCAAAGTAGTCATCGCTTCCTCTACGGTTAAGTCGAAGTCATGTATGATCATGCTATTTACGTGGTGAATGTGTTTGTTGAATGTATGTGGTAATTTTAGTGCACTAAATGACACAGGTAAAAATTAGTAGTGCTCATGTGGTGTCTAAGCTAAAATGCGAACTAGTGGGTGAAAAGTGCTTCGATATACACATATGCCGGATTTGATGATTGTGGTGAATGCGTTGATTAATTGTGTATGGTAGTTCTAGAGCGCGAAATAACTTGTATAAAAATTTGTAAGTCTACTTGTTAGTTCTCACTTGGTTATTTTAACTCTAACAATTGTCAAAGTGTTAGAATAATTCAAGTATCTAGAACGCGGCAAATTCTTGAATTATATAGCAGCTGAAATTTATTAATTGCTGTTTTGGACTGCACGCAGTGATTTCCCCGTGCTGTATGTTTGATGAACTAAATTATATTTTCTATAGATATGTGCTATATAAAAGAGGTAGATAACTTTATTATCTTGCTGGTGTTAAAATTTGACAGGCATAAGTTTGATCGTTTAGGAGTTATGCTTTTTACAAATTCAGTAACTGAATCTGTCCAATTTGGGTACAGATTTCAGAGATTGAATTTTTTGCTTAAGATAATGTTACAATCTGTTCATGGTCGTTATAAGAAAGTTGTAGATGCGTTTCTTCTCTTACTTGTGTTAAAATTTCATAACCATAGGCTTGATAGTGTGAGAGTTATGAATTTTACAAACTGGTTGCTGTGTTCTGTCCTCTGTCAGAACAGATTTCGAAAACTGTAATGTTTGATTTGATTAAACCTGAAATCACTTCTTGGTGATTATAAAAGTTATGTAGTGCTTTTCCCAAGCTTTCCAAAAAGTCTTGGATCACTCTTTTTGGTGGTCTGAAGATTAAGTTATGGATGTTTAAAGTGTGAAGACTGAATCTGTCCAGTTCTAGGCAGCACAGCCTTCATAGTGTATTTTACCCTTGATACATATTAAACCAGCCAAGGATGTTTATAAATAATTTGTAGAACATTTAATTAACTTTCAAGAAAGTCTAAGATCACTCTGTTTGGATGTCTGAATCTTTAGTTGTGAATTTTTGAAGTTGCAAGTCTGAATCTGTCTAAATCTGGACCTTGCTAATTGCTGAATCATGTTGTAATGACAATACCAAAGTTGTAGAGCACTTTTTAAGCTTTCCAGAAAGTCCTAGTTTGCTATTTTTGGATTAATATTTGAAGAGTTATGGTTAAAACGAGTGACTGCTGTGCTGCTGTCCTAAAATTCTGCAAGTGCTTAATTGATTGTTGAGTTCACCCTTTTGGCTAAAAATGCTTAGTTAGCACTTAACGGGCATAGACTTATAATGGCTAAGCTTGAGATAACATGTATGTCATGTTTTATATGTTCTTTCCCTAGTTGATTGTGATATAGGAATTCCATAGACATTGATACATATGCCCTCTGTTAAACTTGTGTTGGGATGCTTTTGTGTGATAAATAGAAGAACTAATGAAAAGCCGTAGCAAATTAAATAAACGCTCGTACTTATGGGGTCGTATTTGTGTTGCGTAAATATACAAAATGTTTGTCGTCTTTTAGTGGTGTTAAATGTTGTGCGCTCGATGATATGTAGTTAGCTAACGCTAGTGTGTGGTTGCTTATGAGGTCTCACTACTTAGTGTTTAATTCGCTAACATGTACTTAAAGTATCTTGTGCTATTTCATTATATTCATATATATGCATCTTGCATCTCATTTAGGACCGAGAGAAGATGATCGTGCAAGTGATGTGGTGCCAACACAAGATGCAGTTGGTGGACGACCTGAAGAATGGACTTAACCAGTGGATGCTCGCTAAGCGAGTACCCCTCCAGCAAACGCTATATAAGTGTAAAATTAAAGGCAAGCCCCGGTTTTATGTATAACCGTTATATATGCTATTTTACTACACTTAATGTTTGTAGGCTTGTATTGTGCACTTAAGTGTAGGAGTTGACTGAAACCCTAGTTGCATGAACTCAGGATTCCTTTTGAGATGGATACTAGTATGCTAGGTCGAGTAGCTGCTTTACTAATTAGGGATTTCGGTAGAAGTCGAGTGATTTTTCTAGCACTCGCGCGAGGTCAGGAATTGGTTGTATCCATTTTATATCGGAATGATGATGGTCTGTGGACAACGATCCATGAGGATGCGTTGTCTACGAGTTGAGAAATTGGAATAAGGATTAACGTGCGGATATCCGTGTCAAGCGTTTGAACGTACTAAGCACATGCCGAGAAATATGGTAAATCGGTAAGCCTAGTACCTGAGTGAACATGCCCGCAGATTGCCCTCCTCACGCGACCTGATACATGGTCTCCCATTCCGGTTATGGTGGGTACAAGTGCGGTCACTGCACGACGGCAGTCGAGGTCAGTGAGACATTGTACGCCAAGGCGGTGAGCCCCTTTCTGTTGCCCGGGAATCGATGGGGACGATTGATGTGTGTGGGGATGGAGTGCCTCGCCACGTCATATGTTTAGGTTTACCTTGCAAGGTTTAAAAACTCGATTCGAATCGTCTACTTCTCGCAGCTAATGAGACTGCTTGATCCATTATACTGCATTGAGTAATAAGTGGAAATGAGGTGACTGACAAAAGATGTGATTGATAAAAATGTTTGATACCATGTATGAATAGCTAGATACACATCTAGTTAAAAGGATCATACTAAAACTTGAAAATCTAAAACTTGATTTTAGACTCAGCTAGTGCTTTTGGCAAACCAAACCCCTCAGCCAAACAACTGCATGTCTAGAGGTAGAGGAGTAGACTCCTCACACCGAGTAAGTCTAGCTGAGTATTAGTATACTCAGCCTTGCTTGTGGCATAATTTTTGCAGGTACCTCATTGATTGGTTGTTGGTGTGACTTGACCTTCATCCCTGCCACCGGGACAGATGGTCGAGAGGGTTATTGCTTCCGCAGGAGAGGACCAGAAGGAGTAGCGTGGCCAGGCTTCGCCATGTTACTCGGTTTTCTCCGTTAGTTATTTCCGCTGCACTAAAATTTATGGTTATCATTTCTGAAACTCCGATAATGTAAATCACTAATGATACTTATTAAATTTGTGGTATTATGTTTTATTGTATTTCTCTGTGCCTCACCTTCGTGTGAGCTAGTGGTATTCGACCCTAGTAAGTGGCTTTATCGGACTAGATCCGAGGGACTGACGGGTTATTCCTGTTTAAGTGTGTTGCTGCTCTTAAGGGTGCGACTTGGGCACTTAAGCTGGAATAATTCGGGCGGTTCCACCACAAACACGGCCATACGGGCGCCTCGACAAAGCCCTTTGAGAGAAGCTCTGTCAGGTCTACGTCCACGGGGTTGCATGTGTTAGGCACCAGTGGTCCGTGCAGTGTCCGCCCCTCCCACGCATCGTCAAGATGGCTCCCCGTCAAGAAGGTTCAGGCTTCTCTGATCTCCGCCCGGTGGAGAAGACGCACACATAGATATATAGAAGCTCAGTAACATCCACTTGTTTATTGTGCACGGTCAAAATAGTGGGACCTCACTTAAAACACGAGAATTGTCACCCACAGATGCTTATGTTTTCAACGCTAGGTACATCAATGCTTATGTACCTAGCGTACATCATGAGAATTAGCAAGTCATGAGAATTAGCGTCACATCATGAGAATCGCGTGGGCCAACTTCTTCTTCTTAACCCACATGATGAGAATCACGTGGTCATCAATGCTTATGTACCTAGCGTACATCATGAGAAAACATAACCCAAAAATGTACCGAGCGGCGCAAGAAATGGCCCAAGTGGATGTTACTGAGGTCATTGATGTACCTAGCGTTGAAAAAACACAGGCTACATCAGAGAATTAGCAAGTCAGCAAATATATCGACTTACCAGTCCCAACAATATCCATTTTAAAATCAATATGACTCTGTTTACCTTGGTCGGAAGGTTACACCAAGAATCTAATAAATCTCTCAAGTACACATTCACATCTCCCATCAACCATCTTGTTGACACCCTTTTCGGGAGCCAAACACTAAACAAGAACCGGCGGCGGTGCTCTCTGCACAGGCGCGGATGGTCCGCGCCCAGGGGCCGGACGGTCCGCGACCTGGTGCAGGGCTAGGGTTTCCTGCCTGACGGCTGGACGGTCCATGCCTACATGCCGGACGGTCCGTGCATGCGCAGGGGCGGTGGAAGTCGCCGGCGGTGACTGGATCTCGCTCCCAGGAGGGACCCCGTCGGGGAGGAGAGATCCTAGGGAATGTCTAGGCTCGGCAGGCTGACCTAGACTCCTCTAATCGACGTAGAGTCGAAGAGAAGCGAGGAATTTGGGGATTGGAAGACTACTAGAACTAGACTAGAACTACTCCTAAGAATAAATGTAAATTGTATTTATTGAGGGTTCGATTGATTCATTAAATCGGTCGTATTCCTCTGTTTTTATAGAGGACGGGGCTGGACCCATTACAAACAAAATCCCGAGCTAATTCTGTGAATTTCGTCAGAAACACAGCAAGAAACTCGGAACCCTAATATATTCTGTGTATGCGCGGAGCGTCTGGACCGCGGACCGTCCGGCCTCAGGCCCGGACCATCCGGTGCTCTTTTTGGTGCCCAACATATGCCCCGCTGCCTTTTGGTGGAGCTGAGCAAACCAAAAGCAACTATCTCGATGCGATTACATTGGTTCTCTTAAGCATCTTGCCACATACTAGGATGGTACTGCTTGAGGAAACACCCATTCAAAGCCTTGGGTAAATCTTTGCCTTGTAATGTTTGCAATAAATAGGCGTTATCAGACATTACCTGTTTTACTTTATATGGACCCTCCTAGCTTGGCAACCATTTCCCAAACTTTCGGTCTTTGTTTCTTAGAGGCAGGATGGTCTTCCACACCAGGTCCCCTACTTGAAATGACTTTGCTTTAACCTTCTTGTTGTAGGCCCTGGCTACCATGATCTTGTCCTTTTCTATTTCCCCCAAAGCTGTCACTCTTTTGTCGGTCACTTCATCAATATTATCCATCATTGAATTATAATAATCACCTATAGTTAGATCATTTTGTCTGGCGAACCTGACAGCATTTAAACTTGTTTCCATAGGCAATACTGCTTCCTGCCCATAGACAAGCTCAAAAGGAGATACTTTAGTAGCACTGTGCTTAGATATTCTGTGAGCCCGCAAAGCCTCGGACAAAATCTTATGCCAATGCTTAGGATTATCAGATATTTTCTTTTTTTATCAAGTTAATCAATGTTCTATTACTAGACTCGGCCTGTCCATTGGCCTAAGCGTAATATGGAGATGAATTGAGCAACTTAATTCTATATAATTCAGCGAACTCACATACCTCCTTTGACATAAAAGAAGTCCCTTGATCTGTAGTCAAGGTCTGGGGAATGCCGAATCTATGAATAATATGTTCAGTTATGAATTCAATTACCTCCCTGTGTGTCATATTCTTCAGAGCAACGGCTTCAGTCCATTTGGTAAAGTAGTCAGTGGCAACTAACACGAACCAATGCCCTTTTGATGATGAAGGACGAATCTCTCCTATAAAGTCCAATCCCCATCCTCTGAAAGGCCAAGGCTTGATGATAGGATGTAATTCGGCTGCAGGGACCAACTGTAGGTCGCCGAATTTTTGAGACACTTGGCATCCTTTGTAGTACTTGAAACAATCAGCTATCATGTTAGGCCAATAAAAGCCAGGCCTTCGCAACAACCACTTCATCTTTGGAGCCGATTGATGGGTACCACAAATCCCTTCATGTACTTCGGCCATGGCTAATATAGTATCACCTGGGCCCAAGCATTTAAGCAGGACGTCGTTGACTGTTTAGCGGTAGAGTTCATCACTCATTAAAACATACTTAAAGTTGTACGTCGAATGTTCTTATCCGTCCTAACACTGGGATTTCATAAATAATTAATTATGGGTGTCCTCCAATCACTTGTATCGGCTTCATTATCAGTCGAATCAATTAGAAGGACTTTCCTAGTAATCTCGGACAGTCTGGAGCTTTCACTCGGATGGTCCGCGACCTGAGAGATTTGCCTTGTACCGGTTATCGGATCTTTAGTTTAATGAAATTTCCCTCGCTTTATCTGATAACCTAACGCATCTTGTGCCAAATTGTTAGCCCTGTGATTCTCAACTCTATGGATGTGCCGAATGCTGAATTCGTCAAGAAAATTAGTTATGCCCCAACACTTTTCAAGGTAACTATTTAGAGTACCATCAAAACATTGATATTCTCCCAACACATGATGAATGACCAGTTGAGAATCACAAAATACCTTCACATGTTTTACTCCCATACTACTTAAGAGCCCTAAACCGAATAAAAGAGCCTCATATTCAGCTTGATTATTAGTGCAATAAGCTTTCAACCGGCTAGAGAAATCGAAGGAGACATTACTTGGCGAAACAAGCACAATGCCAATTCCTTGTCCTTCATTACAAACCAATCCATCAAAATATAAAGTCCAAGGAGTAATAGTGAGGTATGATGTGTCTAGCTTATGAGTATTATCAACCCGATGCTCTACAATAAAATCTGCTACGACCTGGCCTCTTATAGATTTCAATGGTTCATAGGCCAGGTCATATTCTATGAGTGCATAAGCCCACTTACCAATTCTACCACTCATAATTGGGTTATGCAACATGTATTTGATCACATCGGCTTGACCAGAAACAGTGCAATGACTAGACAGTAAATAACATCTACACTTAGTGCATGCATAAAACAAGCATAAGCATAACTTCTCAATAAAAGTGTACCTCGTTTCAGCATCCACCAACATCCGACTCAGATATGTCACCATATGCTCCTTTCCTCCAGTCTCTTGCGTCAGAACAGCCCTAATAACCTTATCGTCAGCTGCAATGTATAATCAGAACGGTACTCCTACTTGTGGTGCTTTTAATACGGGAGCCGAAGACAAGTATTTTCTGATGAGATCAAATGCTTCTTGTTGTTCTGCCCCCCAAGTGAATTCGGCATCATTCTTAAGCCGAAGGATAGGGGTGAAGGCATCAATCTTCCCGGCTAGGTTAGAAATAAACCTTCGTAAATAATTTACCTTGCCGAGAAACTTCTACACTTCGACCTTACAGGTCGGAGGTCCCACATTCCGAATAGACTTGATTCGGTTAGGGTCTATCTCTATACCATGTTCATGGATGATAAATCCTAAAAACTTACTAGCCGACACTCCAAAAGCACATTTACGTGGGTTCAATTTCAAACCATACCGACGCATTTTATCAAAGGCTTTGCGCAAATCAGCTATATGAGAACTAAACTTAGCCGATTTTACTACAATATCATCAATGTAGACTTCCAAAGTGTTTCCCAACAGCTCATGAAAGATAAATTCATAGCCCTCTGATAAGTAGCACCAGCATTTTTAAGACCAAATGTCATGGCAACCCACTCAAATAAACCAATGAAGCCTAGACATATAAAGGCCATTTTAGACGCATCTTCTTTGGCCATGAAAATCTGATTATATCCGGCATTACCATCAAGAAAGCTAATAATTCTATTCCCTGGTGCATTATTGATTAATGTGTCGGCTATGGGCATGGGATATTCATCTTTAGGAGTTGCTCTATTTAAATTGTGAAAATCAATGCATACTCTAAGCTTACCTGACTCCTTCTTCTCCACCGGCACAATATTGGAGACCGACTCTGCGTATCTGCAAGGTCTAATAAAATTAGCTTCTAATAGCCGGTGAATTTCATCCTTGATTCGTGGGAGAAGGTCTGGACGAAATGTTCTAGCTTTCTGCTTGAAAGGTCTGAAAATGGACTTAATGGGCAGCCGATGCTCTACGATCTCACGGCTTAATCCCGTCATCTCAGTATAATTCCAAGCAAAGCAATCCAAATATTCTTTCAATAGACCGATCATTTCATTTCTAGGATCGATCTCCAGGGTCTTGTTCACAAAAGTCGGTCTTGGAGTTTTACCATCTCTTATGTTGATCTCCTCCGAAGGATCGGCTGATGTAAACCCCTATCCTAATTTATCGAGATCTCTGAATTCCTCTATCATGTCCCCATAGAGCAACCAGATGATCTTTGTGTGATGCTAGACTTTTCGGTCTTCGAGGCTGGATCATCCGTGATACTTTCTTTACGCTGTGGTAGATGTTTGGTCTTAAAGACCGAACTGTTTTGTGAAAGACCGGACCATCCGGCCTCATAAGTCGAACTGTCCGTGACCAGGGACTCATGTATTTTGTGTGTACTCATCATTTAAACTTTATTTAGGATTTAGCCGATTTTCCATCGGCTCTAGCATTACAGGAATGAAACCCTTCTTATCTATACTTATGAACTGATAATCAGACAAATCTACTCCTGTGAGACAAGTAGCAGTCTCATAAGTCCAAAGTACAGGGTATCGTCCACAGCGATACAGGCCGATACATCAGCATGTACTTGTTCTACTTCGTCGCCTACCCATTGTAGTAACATTTGATGTAATGTAGAAGGTACACATTGGTTAGCATGAATCCAATCCCTGCCTAGGATTAGACTGTAATTTCCTTCTACATCAGTGACGAAGAATGCAGCAGCAAGGGTCTTAGTCCCGATGGTTAATTCAATGGACATGACTCCCCTGGCTTTGATCAAACTATCAGTTCCAACACCGCCGAGGGTCATGTTGATCTTGACAAGTTTGTCATCTTGTTTACCTAATTTTTTGTACAATGAATAAGGCATTAGATTTATAGTCGTCCCCCATCTACCAACATTTTAGCAATCGGTATCCCATCAATGTGACCGCGCATGAAGAGCGGCTTTAAATGATTTACCGATTCCTTTGGTTTAGTGAAGGCAACTTCTTTATGACCAAAATCAAACTGGGCAACGACAGGTTCATCGTCGTCGACAATAGTACAATCGGCGGAAAATGTAATAACATTTACATCCATACCTGGGCGCTATGGAGAAGCTTCGTAGTCGACCATGTCTTCTCCCAGTAGGTCGTCCTCCTCCATTTGTGTCGGCACGTCGTCGGAGGCGTCCTGGTGTGGTGCGGACGGTCCGGACTCAGGGGTCGGACGATTCACGCCATGTGTAGATGGTTCGGCCTTTTCAACCGGGCTGTCTGCCATATCTGCAGGGTGCTGCACAAGTGTCGTTTTATTTTTTATTTTTGTGGTCGTTTGCTTTCCCTCAACGGCCTTTGGTCTCCATTTCTTTTGCGGTGGCGGGTACTGTGGATGTGTGTTATTGAATATCTTTTCTGCCTCCTTCTCCTGGCTCTCCTTCGCTCTTAGGCGCTGTAATTTTCGCTTTTGGGATCGTGTCAATCCCGGCGGGCACCATCGAGGCATGGAGTATTTTGGATCGGCTATTTTGATGGCAGTCGTAGCTTATGTTTTGTTTGTGTTGGCCGATTCACCAAAAATCATCGGCCCTTCATTTTATTTCTGTATGACGACATCTGCTGTACCTATTTTGATTATGTCATTTTTTGTCGTTCTTTCAGTTGCTGTAGGCATATGCCCCCCTGCCGGATTGGTCGGCCTTTGAGACCGAGTAGTCCAGCAATCTTGTTGGGCTTGTGCATGGTGACCGGATTGAGCGACGCTCAATCGGTCTTGTACTGGAGTTGCCAGCCTATTGAATACGGATGTTTGGGGTGCCCCTCAAGCGGGGTACTGTGGCATCCCAAATGGATATGGTGGCATGCCCCACATTTGATTTGGGACATATGGTGGATATGGAGGTGGAGGTGTCCATGCAGGTATGTTAGGTCTCAACTTGACAGTATGACCTTCCATTTCTTCCGATTGGTGAGGTGGTCCAATCGGTTTTACCTGCTATTGCTCCTGAATTGGGGAGCGAGGTCGCTTCGCTGGCCGGTCACTGGGGCAGACCTTCTTTTTCATATATTTGGACAATAATTGATCAAAAGTTGGGCCGGATTTGACCAGCCGACCATCTGCTTTAAATGTATTTGTTTTCCACGTACCTATCTCTGGTCGTCGTGGTTTGAATGTACGTGGTCGTTGCGGGTCGTGAGTGTAGCCGGACTGTCTGCTGGAATTCCTCGGACCGTCCGGAGAAGCTTCAGACCGTATGTGTCTAGATGTTGGACCGTCCGTGATGCGCAGTATGGGTTCCCGCACCTGTCCCCTTGTCTGTGCTTGCCCCCAGCGCTGGAGGTTGTGATGGTCACCTTCAGGGTCTCCCCTCCATCAGGAGTCTTTTCTACCTCCACTTTCCTGCAAGAAACTTTATTACTTGCATCAGCCTCCCGTGCATTGCCGATGATGACTTCTTTGCCTTTTTCCTTATCGGCCGCATTGGGCCGAATTAGGACCTTTTTGCCCTCGAAGTCGATCATGTTCATTGGAAAGGGCTCCGTGTCTACCTGCATTTCCTGAAATTTCAATCGTCCTTCATTAATGGCCGATTGAATCTGTCGACGAAATACATTACAATCATTAGTGGCATGAGAAAATGAGTTATGCCACTTACAGTATGCACGACGTTTTAGTTCTACGGCTGATGGAACATTATGATTTATTTTAATGTTCCCATTTTTGAGTAATTCATCAAATATTTTGTCACATTTGCCAACATTAAATGTAAATTTAACCTCCTCTATGTTTCTTTTGAACTGGCTGCAAGGAGGAACAAGCCGAAAATTTGGCCTGCTTTGGCCAAACCATTTTAGTAGCATACACTTCTGTAGATTTGTCGTCTGAGCTACTTTGGTCGCACTCTACTATATGAACATTGTGACAAATGGTTTTGGCAGTCTCTTTGCTTCGACTTTCACAGGCCAAAGCTCTCTGGTGTAATTGTGCTAGCGTGAAAAATTGGATGTCGTCTAATCTTTCTTTTAAATAATATCGCAATCCATTAAAAGCTAATCCTGCTAACTGTTTTTCTGCCAAATGAATCTGAAAGCATCGGTTTCTTGTATCCAGGAATCTCCGGATGTAATTATTGACCGATTCATCTTTCGCTTGTCGCAAGGCTACTATGACTACTAAATCTAACTCATAGTCACTGGAGAAAAAGTGATCATGGAATTTTTATTCTAAATCCCCCATGACAAGATAGAATTAGGAGGTAATATAGTGTACCATGCGAACGCGGTTCCTGTTAAAGACAATGAAAATAAACGCACGCGAAATGCTTATGTGTCGGCCAATTCTCCTAATTGTGCTAAGAACTGGCCTATGTGTTCGCGCGTGTTTTTTCCTTGGTCACCCGAAAATTTTGCGAATTCGGGTATCCTGGTTCTCTATGGGTATGGATGGTGATAAAATCGGCTGTCATATGGTTTCTGATATGGTTGCCCCCAGGGACCATGCTTACTCTGAGCTTATCTCGGAACGCCCCGGCTATTTCTTCCCTCACTATATCGATGGCAGCCGGTGCGAGACCACCAGCTCTATGGTCAAACATAGGTGGGGTTGGCTGGATATTAGCATGTTCTCTTCCCCCCATTGGTTTGAGCTATGTGGTGCATTACTATTTGCCCTATATGGCTCATAGGATTGACCGTTCCTTTCCGGCCTTCTAGGCGCGGCCGGAAAGCTTTCTTGGGCTTGGGATTATGTATTAATGGGATGATGCATTGTATAGTGTGATGGGAAGTGTTGCTGGGATGGGTGAGGATTCAGGTAACAATCCTCCTCAAAAAACTCTGCGTCGGACCGTCCGGTTGGATATGCGGACCGTTCGGCGGTATGCGCGGAATGTCCGGATATGTGCCTAGACCATCCGTGATTATATGCGGACCGTCCGTCAGTGTATGCGCACGGTCCGACTGGGTAGTTTAGATTCTACGCAGTACGATGTGGCTCGGGCGCATGTCTGGGTAATTCATTAAAAATGGGTCCGGCCGTTGCTGGCCCGGACGGTCCGCGCTCATGTGCGGACGGTCACGACATGTGCAGATCGGCTGATTTACTGCCGATTTGTGGTTGCTCAGGGTATGTGTCCATCGGCATCCCATAAAGAGGTTGTGACTGGTCGTGACAACCAATAGCTGATGCATTATGTGTATTTTCTCCTAATTCAACCTCGTGTGACGGAAAATTTGCAACAGTGGATTTATCAAACGCACGCACTATTCTCTTATAATCCTTTTGTATTCCCCCTATGATATGCTGCATTTGTTCCCATTGTTCATCTATGTAAGCTTTAAGAGATTGGAGTTCATTGGTGTTACTTACATTTGGGATATCTGGTGTGGGTCAAAGTGAAGCCGGATCCGTCGCTCATTGCCGAACGACCTTGTTGTTCCTGTCCACCTTAAAGTTGGCCAGGAATCTTGCCTTTGCTTCTTGGATCACCTTCTCCTTGTGCTCCTCGAACTGGAGTTGTTCGTCAGCTGGCAAGGTTTCCCAAGTCGGCTCTATGATATTGTTGGGGGAGACCTCAGAGCTATCCCTTGAATTGGCCTTTGAGGGCCGATTTGATGGGTCTATATGTGCTGTCCCTAGCGGGGTCGCCAAAAGTATGTTGACACCCTTTTCGGGCGCCAAACACTAAACAAGAACCGGTGGTGGTGCTCTTTGCATAGGCGCGGATGGTCCACGGCTAGGGGCCGGACGGTCCGTGACCTGGCACAGGGCTAGGGTTTCCTACCTGACGGCCGGACGGTCCGCGCGTGCGCAGGGGCGGCGGAAGTCGCAGGCGACGCCTGGATCTCGCTCCCGGGAGGGACCCCGTCGGGGAGGAGAGATCCTAGGGAATGTCTAGGCTCGGTAGGCCAACCTAGACTCCTCTAATCGACGTAGAGTCGAAGAGAAGCGAGGAATTTGGGGATTGGAAGACTAACCTAGAACTAGACTAGAACTACTCCTAAGAATAAATGTAAATTGTATTGATTGAGGGTTCGATTGATTCATTAAATCAGCCGTATTCCTTTGTTTTTATAGAGGAGGGGGCTGGACCCGTTACAAACAAAATCTCCGAGCTAATTCCGTGAATTTCGTCAACAAACACAGCAAGAAACTTGGAACCCTATTCTGTTCTGCACGCGCGCGGACCGTCCGACCTCAGGGCCAGACTGTCCGGTGCTCTTTTTGGTGCCCAACACATCTACTATGAAATAGAAGCTAATTAAGAGATATAAGCATGTAAAAAACTACCTTTTATAATGATGCTCTCAGAAAATGTTCTGGTTTCACCAAACAACAAAGAACAAAAAACACTATATACGAGCTAACTGGTTGTCTTAATAGTTACATGTAAATAATGGAGAAAAATAATGCCCCACACCTCCTGAAATTTCATGCAAAAAGGGTCCATAAGCATATGAACCCTACCAAAAAGCTATAAACTCCCGTCATAAAAAGCCAGATGGCAATTGTAATCTAGTATTTTTTTATTTAAACAAACCCTTTATATTTTATGTCAGCCTCCTTTTCATCCAAAACCTTCGAGGTACCTGACTAGCATTATGTTGCACACTGAAAATCTAGTGCATGAAAAATACAAGGAAATATCAAAATGATTCATTATGAATCTGTCGTTGTAGAATGGCCCGAAATGTCAAATTTTCAAGTATGATTAACAACAACTCTTTCATCGCCATTCTACCAAACACATGCTTCTAAGTACAAAAATCCACTATGACAAAACAATAACATACCAGTAGGGAAAGCAGGAAATCACAACCGAGCAGGCAGACTTTATCTGAGGATGCCTGTGGGTTGGTCTTTGCAACACTGACATCAGGCACCATAGTGTACTGGCTAAATGCTCATGTCCCTATGAAATGGTAAATGGGCTTTTCATTTACATAGAACCTGCTCTTCATATCATTCATGTTGACACCTACGCCTGTGGCACTACGAACCTTACCACAGAGGTTGGTCTTTCCGTTCGTGCAAAACTTGCATTCTGCTTGGTAGCAACGAATGACATGATCTCCAGGTTGCACATTAGTTACTCCTTCACCAACACTTTCCATAATTCTATTAAGACAATCAAAAGAGATTATGTCCATCACAACCCAATGATGATTTACTTCATGCATAATACTGAAGCAAATACAGACACACTAATTACCAAAAGTAAAATTAAAAAACACTAAAAATACTCTAGAAACTCTAAAACTTATGTAAAATCGTTTCACGGTGGAGTTTATAAGAGTTGGTGGAATAGTGTCAAACAAATGATAAATCTACAATTCTACAACACCTCAATGTCATAGCATAAGTTGTTTACAAAAGAAGTATCAAGCGCTCCGCCTCCGCCCCTGATTCCCTCCAACCACACACACCAAAACAAATAGAAATCATCCGTAGAAATGAAAAAATCTTAGGTTCAACTTGAGATCTTTTATACTACTTGGTATTGTATATTTTTGCATGTGAATTCATAAATATCTAAACCAAATTAGAAGAAAGGATGGTGTGCACCTCTCAAAGCTCCGGCCTCAGATTTGGTCCTCGTGGCTTCTTCCTTCGAATTAATGCCTCTTGGGTCATCGACATGATAAGATACACATTCTAGAAGGGAATATAATTACTTGGGTCCCAACTCCCATGAACAGGTGCAGAAGCAGAAGCATAGCTGAGACTAATGCATACCTGTCGAACATGCGTCCGATGACGAAACTTCGACCACAGTATGCAAATGGGCTCTCGAATCAATGTCTTACATGTCGATGGCTCCATTCTCGCTGGCACCACGGTCTCCTCCTCATCCTCCTCCACTGGAGGGTCTATGAAGCATCACCTAGATGTCCACATCTTCCGGCACGACGATGGCCCCAACGGTGGTAGGGGCTTTTTCCGTGGTGAGGGTGATAGGAATGTGCCGCAGTGTAATGCCCAAAAATGTAAACAATGAAGATGGAGTTGAATCACTTATATGGTTGCCTCTATTTAATATAGCATGTGAATAACACCTTTTTATTGAGTAATTAACCAATAACCTATAAAATAGATTGTGCATCATGTTGGATTTTATTTATATGTGCATTAAATAAAAATAGTAGTCACATTAATAGAAATGAATTTATATCCAAATTTGAGAGTTAATGACTAACTTGAATATTTGAAAATGAGAAATAACCAAGAAAAGAAAGGAGAAAAATACTATACAATGCAGAAAATAAAATTTAAATAATGGATTCATCCCATACTAGAGTGTTCAAAATTCATATTTGACCTAAGTCCAAATTTGCCACAAGGGTTAATTCAAAATTTGGAATTCAAAATAAAAAGAAAACAAAACAGGAAAAAGAATAAAGAAAAGAATAAAGAAAAACCTGCATTTGGCCCAATCTGTTGAGTCGGCCCATTACACTTCGTTTCCCCGCGCAGCCCAACTTCATGTGCGCGCCGGCGTGTGGGGTCGCGCTGTCAGTGACTCCTCCTTCCCCGCGTTGACACTTCATCATTGACTGCACTGCGGGACCGAGTGGTCAGCCACTACTCCGCAACAGACTTGCCACACATCTCCATCACACGCACTAACTAGTGGGCCGGGTCGCAATCACCTGAAACCTTTGTTGCCCACGCTCTATGTCTTGCGGGTCACGCATGTCATCCTCGCGCAACCGGTTCCCTGCATCCGCTTCACCCCGCGTGATGGACGCCATGACCGCAACCTCATCGGGCACAACCCCCTAGGTGAGATATTCGCGCCATTGGCCTCGTTGCACGATAAGTAGACGACGTCCCTCTCCTCCTTGTTTCGTTAGTTGCGCCGCATGGGAGACCGAGTGAAACCAAGCGCACGGTGCCGCCGCGAGTAATCTCCGATTAGTTGACGACCCGTCCTCGGTCTAATGTTCTGTGGGTTCCTCTGGTTGGGAGGAAAGTGGTTGAGACCGGACCACTCGGAATCCGTCGCCAGCACCGCCGGAATTTCTCACCATACTTCGGATTCCGCCACGCGCCGCGAGCAGGGATGTTTAACCTGTTAATTGAGGTATGAACGTCGTTCACGTGTTCACGTTTCCATTCAATAGGTATAGTTGTAGCGAATTAGAATTTGCGTCACCGTGGTGCGTAGAATCACTCACCAGCGATGGATGCACCTCGCGGAGCTACACCACCGTGATTCGGTATCGGGGTTGGGGAAGGTGTTGCGATGCCGTTGATCCGGCAACATGCGGCTAGGAATGAATGTAGCATACCGGTTCAGAGAATTAAATCCGGGCCATTGATTCTCTCATGGGCAGATCCGGACCAGTCTTAGGGGGATTGATGTCCGCTGCTGTTGATCGGCGAACGTGCGGGTGAGGCTGCCTACCGTTTCGATTGAAGTTATGTCTAATCTGTGCCGCTGGTGGGTGATCGGATGGTTACGATTAGAGGACACCTTGGGTCGTGGCAACTTTACTTATGAAACCCTGAAGAAAATGGAAATCAACCCGCCATCCTGTGTGACTGTGCACTGAGTCTTGGATTTCATGCGCAGAAGCCCCTGGGTTTCGGTGTATTGGTGCGCGCAGTCTAGACAACAGATAAATTAAATAAATAACTATAGAAATTGGTTTCTAATGTAAAAATAATTACTAAAACTTGTTTAATTCCTAGAAAATTCATACTAAGTCCAGACTGATCCATTCTAGTTCCTGTAATTTTGTAATAATATTGTTCATCACATAGTGTCTCTGTTTTAACATGAAAACTATATTAAAATTGATATCTTAATTAATTAGTCTTGTATCAAATACATAAAACCTTCGAAAATTCATAACTTAAAATCCATAACTCCGAATTTAGTGATTCTTTTTCCTGTGATCTCATTTTAATGTGTAGATTATTAATATGTATTTTGTATACATGTTTGGTGTGATGTTAATTTCTCCTTTTGTACTATGCTTGTTTGTATTGTGGCGAGTAGAAGAGCTAGTCGCCGAGGATCCGGGTGTTCAGCAGGTAGAAGTTGCTGAGCAGGAGCTCATTGAAGGCAAGTTGTGACCTTGACCACTTTTATTATCCAATAATGTTCTTTATAATCATTTAATCATGCATAGGCTTAATTTTGGTGGGACCCAATAGGTCACCCTAGTCTGATTATCTTTTTACCTTGTTTACCCCTGAACTATTTGGGTAGTTTTTGCTATTGCTCTATATGGTTTTGGGTTTAATATTACATTAAGTTCATGTACCAATTATACTGTTGTTTTATTTATTGTTCATGACAAGATCATTATTTTAATTGGAACATGGAGCTTAACTTGAGAAACACGTGCCACCACAAGGGTGGAATGGGACGCCCTTGGCTGACTAACTAGGAAAGCTAGTGGAGGACTACCTTACCCGATAGGGGCAAGGGCAGTAGGGGAGTAGGCGTGTAGGGAGGTTCCCGGGTTGATTTTGCTGCAATGGCGGTCAGACGGGGGATTCCTGCCTTGCTCTTCCTAGAAACTATAGCGGGTTTTCTGAAGCTAGTGGAACTTTGTAAAAGGCCTCGTAGTTTTACCCTGCCTCGCTTCCTTGGTAGAGGTGTATGGGAGTCGTGATCCCTTGCCATATGGGTAACATGACTTGTGGGTACACAGTACAACCTCTGCAGAGTGTAAAACTGGTATACTAGCCGAGCTCGTGATCATGAGCAGCTCAGGACTCTCGCATGATTAAACTATGGAATTAAATTCAATTTGTCATTAGCATTGCATGGGATTTATTATTAATTTTGTTCTATTATTATTCTGGTTTGGTATTTACTTACATTTAGTAGCCGCTAATAAAATTTGACCAACTTACTAAAAGCAATGCTCAACTTTAACCCCTATTGTTGATCAGCCTTACACCACATATGAACTCCCACCTTTGGTGAGTTCATGCACATTATTCCCCACAACTTGTTGAGCTATGATATTTTGTGAGCTCACTCTTGCGATATATAACCCTCCCCCACAGGAGAATAGCAGGTCATCCAGGAGGGTCCATACAACGAGGAGTACGATTTGATCTAGGTGGCATCTCCCAGTCAACATTATGGCGCCATGGATGGACATTAGTCATTTTATAATTATCATTTATTTTTGTAAGACTTCCGCTATGTAATAATTACTTTTATGATATTGTGACATTTATCTCTATACACTATTGTCGGCGTTTCGGGCCCGCGAGGACCCTCAACCGACCAGTGAATTTGTCGCTGCGTGTCCCTGCCCAGATGGGTTGATGCAAGATGGAACACAAGAGGGGGAATGAGGCTTATATTATCTTGCACCGGGGTGCTCGTAGTAGGGGTTACAAGCGCCGAGGGAGAAAGAGAGAGAGAGAGAGAGAGAGAGAGAGAGAGGGTTCGGCCTTGAGTTGTCTGAGTTAGCCTCCTCCGCGTCACTCTCACTCTGCCTGCCTCTGCTCTCTTTCCGCCCCAACCCCCAGGAAGGCCCTGGACATCCCCTTTTATAGATTGTCGGGGACCATAATTAGGGGTACCCCCAAGACTCCTAAACTCGGCTGGTAATCACCATCAGCACAAGCTACAGAGCCTGATGGGCGCAATTCAAGTCAAGGCCCCGTCCACTCAAGGGACGCGATCTCGCCTCGCTCGAACCCAGCCTCGGGCGGGAACAGTAGACCCAGGCGTGTACATGCTTCGCCTGAGGGCCTCCTCAAGCGACGGGCGCACCCTCGACTCGCTCGAGGCCCAGCTCGTGTAGGCTTCGCAGTGAAGCAACCTTGGCCAGATCGCCTCGCTAACCGACCGTATCGCAGGAGCATTCAATGCAAGGATCGCCAGACACCTTATCCTGACACACGTTCCTCAGTCGACAGGACCGAAGTGACCGCAGTCACTTCGCCCCTCCACTGACTGACCTGACAGGAAAACAGCGCCGCCTGCCCCGCTCCGACTGATGTGCCACCCGCCAGGGTGAGGCTGACAACAGCTAAGTCCGGCCTCAGGCGCAACAAGAAGCTCCGCCTCGCCCGACCTCAGGGCTCGGCCCCTGCCTCGGCCTCGGAAGGCGGTCTCCTCCTCGCCCGACCCCAAGGCTCGGCCTCAACCTCGGCCTCGAAAGACAGTCTCCGCCTCGCCCGACCCCAGGGCTCGGCCTCAACCTCGACCTCGGAAGACGGTCTCCGCCTCGCCCGACCCCAGGGCTCGGCCTCAACCTCGACCTCGGAAGACGATCTCCGCCTCGCCCGACCCCAAGGCTCGGCCTCAACCTCGACCTCGGAGGAGTCACCGCCTCGCCCGACCTTGGGCTCAGACCGACCACGCCGCAGGGGGGTACATCATTACCCTACCCCTAGCTAGCTCAGCCTATGGGGAACAAGACCAGCGTCCCATCTGGCTCACCCTGGTAAACAAGTAATGATGGCACCCCGCGTGCTCCCATGACGACGGCGGTTCTCAGTCCCCTACGGAAGCAAGGAGACGTCAGCAAGGTCCCAGCAGCCCCGACAGTTGTGCTTCTACAGGGCTCAAGTGCTCCTCTGACGGCCACGACATCACATGCACAGAGCACTAGCACCCCTCCGACAGCCACGTCGGCATGTACATAGGGCTCTGGCTCCTCTCTGCCGGACACGTTAGCATATTGCTACACCCCCATTGTACACTTGGACCCTCTCCTTACATCTATAAAAGGAAGGTCTAGGGCCCTCGTACGAGAGGGTGGCCGCGCGGGAGGACAGGCTGACGAGCGGGCTCTCCCCCTCTCTCGTGAACGCTTCTAACCCCCTACTGCAAGCGCATCCGCCCTGGGCGCAGGATAACACGAGCTGCGATTCTCTTTCCCCTTGTGTTCCATCTCGCGCCGACCCATCTGGGCTAGGACACGCAGTGACAATTTACTCGTCGGTCTAGGGACCCCCCGGGGTCGAAACGCCGATAGTTGGCGCGCCAGGTAGGGGCCTGCTGCGTGTTGATGAACAACTTCCCGTCAGGCTCCAGATGGGTAGTCTCCAGCAACCTCTCCAGCCCGGGACGCTGCTCCGTTTCGGGAGTCTCGAGTTCATGTCCCTCAATGTCAGCTACGACATGGTACTCCTTCCTCTGCCGCGCGACAGCGACAATGGCGACCGTCGGCCCGCCCGGCGGCGGCGGACTCGACGACGTCTTCCCCCCATGGCGGAAGAGCAGCATCCGGGTTTGTCCCATCGCCTTCCTCGTCGCAGGAGAAGGAGGCGGGGCAACCATGGACATGCAGGAGGCGGCACCTCGTTGGCCGTCGAGCGAGTCAACAATGCCGGCACCCCAGCGGGGGACATGTCGGGCGTTGACCTCGCGCCTGAGACGACAACGAGCGTCGTTTCCCCGCAACACGCCAACCCCAAGCGGACAGATGACGCCAGCGTGCTCGCGAAGGGCTTGCTAGGCGTTAGCCTCGTACCTGAGGTAACGGTGCAGTCCGTCCCCAACGCGACTTCGTCACCGTCCGTCGATCAAGAGGTATCGTCCGCTTACCACCCTGTGCCTTTTAGATTCATCCTCGATCCACCAAGCGATCCCGCTTCGGTGGACGCTTTCATAAAGGCATACCCTAACCTTTCGAGGTACCATATGTGGTCATCCTGGACCGACTGACGGCCGTCTCGACCTACGGGCCCCCGGGTTCCGAGGAAGATGACGAGCCCGACTCTGGTTGGGATTCCTCCGGGCTCCGTGCTCCTAGTGCCATGCGGGACTTCATGACCGCATGTGACTACTGCCTCTCCGACTGCTCCGATAATGTCCACAACCTTGACGACGAGTACTGTGGCCCAAGTCGCGAATGTTTCCACGTCGATCTAGGGGGTCTCGACGAAGGCAACCACCTTGGTATGCCAGAGGACGACGATCCCCCTAGGCCTGCTCCTCGCGTTGACATCCTGCGGGAGCTAGCTGTGGTCCCAGTCCCTGATGGGGGTCAGGACACACAGCTCGACCAAATCCGCGAGACGCAGGCCAAGCTCGACGAGGAAGCAAGACAACATGTGCAGCTCCGGCAAAACATCGGGCAGGAGTGGGCAGGCCGAGCACTAGCCGGAGAAACGCGTCATCAGGCCCAGGACGTCCAGCACCGCATCGCTGATGATGCCAGGGCGAGGCGGCCCTCGACTTCCAGTGGGGTCGGCCAGAATCTGGCTGCAGCGGCAATTCTACTCCGAGCGATGCCGGAGCCATCCACCACCGATGTGATACCTGGTTTGCAAAGAAGAGAAGTTGGAGGTTATTCTTTTTGTTTGTTTTTTCTCTTATTCGGGTGTCGCGCTTTGGGGATTTAGAATTTGTGGAAAACATTCACCAGTATAGCAGTAGAGTGGTTGGTCGGGAGCTATCGTGCAAGCGAGTTGGGCCGTGAATCGCAATCCGGCCCACTAACCCTCCCCTAACCCTAGCCGCCGCCCCCCTTTTCCCCCTTGGGATGTTGCAGCCGCCCCTTCCCCTCTCCTTTCTCTTGGACGCCCCCCCTCTCCCATCTTCTTCCTCCACAAACCTTTGCAGCCCTCGCCACCCAAAACCCTAGCCGCCCCCCCCCCCCATTTCTCCCCCTCCTCCAAGGTGCAGCCCTCCCGCGTGGTTCTCCGTCGTGTGGCTGCGATCTCAATTGGAGTTTGGAGGGAGGAAGAAGGAAGGAGGAAGGGAAGAACCCAAGGTGAATTTGTGATTAACTTTTGTTGTTTTTGTGCTGCAATCAATTGGATTATGCGTTTATCTTTGCAAATCGGTAGAGGTGCTGTCCAGGAATTTTGTGAGTGGGTGAACAGCAGTAGTTCTAGGGATTTCTGGGAATTTTTGTGGATTAATTAGTGGGAATCAGTGGGATAATCATGTAGAGCTTTGTCATACCTCTCCAACGAGTACTTATGCGCTCGATTCGGAGTTATAATTTAGGAGATATCGTTGTTTAAATCCGGGTATGTTGCTGTCCAAAAAAACAGATTTTTCAGGTGGGTGAACAGCAGTAGTATTAGCAGTTTCTGGGAATTTTTCGTGGATAATTAGTGTTAACCAGTATGATAATCATGTAGGTATTTGTCTTATCTTTCCAATGAGTACTTATGTGCTTGATTTGGAATTATATTTTAAAAGATATCGCTGTTTGAATCCGGGTATGTTGCTGTCCAAAAAAACAGATTTTTCAGGTGGGTGAACAGCAATAGTATTAGCAGTTTCTGGGAATTGTTCGTGGGTAATTAGTATTAACCAGTATGGTAATCATGTATGGCTTTGTCTTATCTTTCCAATGAGTACTTATGCGCTTGATTTGGAATTATATTTTAAAAGATATCGCTGTTTGAATCCGGGTATGTCGCTGTCCAAAAGAGAAAAAACAGATTACATGGTTCACCTTGTGGACTGTTTTGGGCTAATTAGATGTTGGAATTTAATTATAAATTGTATACAAAACTTATGGGGAATTTTATGTAGATGCCTCTGGAGTTTTTGTTTGTTACCAATGCTGTCATAATTTTGAAGTTATGAAATTATTAAGCAGCGCCGCTGCAGTTTGGTGGGTGTGGGGAGAGATGTAACCCGCGGCGGGGTTTGAGTTTGTGCGTAGGTGCGGCGTCATTTATGAGCCTGATTATGTGAAATTGGTGCACTAAGTTGTGTGTAAAAAACAGGTGGTGGACTTCCGGATCGTACTTAGGGATTTGCCCAAACTTCCGGTGAAGGCAAGTAAATACAGTGGTGGTTGCTACCGTTTGGTTTGCATCCTATTCCCTGTCATTGAGTATGCATAAGTTTTAAATATGTTAATCATTGAATTATATGATGAAGTTTATTTGTTCGAAAGTATTAATTCTCAATTGTCTAATATTGTGGATGATCATGATTTGGTAATGATATATGTGGTTGATTCCCATCATGGATGATGGAGTTGAAGTATTTTTTTGAATCACGTTATATGAAGTGTTGTAGGCATGTCATGCACATCGCATCATCCATCTTGCATTCTGAAGTTATGTCGTGATCTTATGGTCCGACAGTACCGGTACATTTTTAGCATTGTACGTTGCCCGAGGAGGGGTACGATGCGGCTTCATATCCTTAGAGGTATGAAGGCAGAAGTCATCCTTGCATTTGCAGACATTTGCACTCATGAGGTATATATATGAAGTGTGACATTACTATGTTACTATTGTGGTTTCTACCTGCGAGGTGTGGTAACTAGGAGTGTTGTACGTTGTATACGTGCTGCACCTTCGTAATAAGAAGGTTGTGAAATCAAGTGGTGGTAAAACAATGTTCTTATGTGGTTAAACAGTTTGATATTATTTTACTTGCTGAGATGTGTCATCTCACTCTTGCATTACTCAATGCAGGTACTTGATACATGTTGGGAATGAGGGGAGTAGCAGCACGTCTACTTTCACTCTCATAATAACGCTGCCCAGGCGCAGCCATGATTTAATTAGAAACTTGTTGTCAAAGGAAGTTTGTTTTTTTCCTAGTCGTGCGCACTGGTTAATTCAGTTCATGTCGTATGTTTAACTTCCCTTTGCTAGCCGATTAATAATACTTGGTATGTTTTGTCATGATATATGTTTATACACTGTTGCCCCCCTCATTTATGCAATTTTGCAAAGGAGATGCTGCCGAAATTTTATATAGATGTCAGAAGTGTAGTTCAGTAGCATTCCGGGGTGTTTGTGGACCCCGGGGTGTTACATTTGGTATCAAAGCATAGGCTTTAGATTCTACGCAATTTGAAGATAAATTTGACACACTTGCACATATAGGAAGGGTATGGGTTCGTATATCTTTCATATTAGTATTTTATTGTATATATGACTAGAACTTCCTTACTCCAAATCCCTTTATGGTTTGATGGGGTACGTCGTTAACGACGTAATGCTTGATATGATATGTTACTTCTATTTAATATTGGTTTCTTGATGTGGTTGTTATTGAAGATATTATGCAAGTGAAGCTACTAATGTACTTGTTTTATATACATATCGTCATGGTGTTTTTTTTGATGCAATGTTTTCAAATCTCTGAGCTATTACTATCATATATTTCTATATGCTTGACTGTGGATGTTTTTTTCCAAAAGGATTCTTGGGTTCTAGTACTTGTAGGACCGATTGTTTATTGAGCTTGTCTATAGTGGGTCTAATCCGACTTGGTGTAGTGTGAAAACACTATATAATGTAGTTTTATGGTGTTGTTGAGTTTGATTGACTGTTGGGTTACAACCCAACTTATCAATGTAATATTTCCATGGGTGCAATGCTTTGCGCCTCACTTTTTTTGGCTAGTGTGGCTACTTGCTAACTTGATCTTAGTATAAAATTGGTTTGTCTCTATAGAGCAAAGGCAACGTTGTAATGTCTATGAAATCTTGAGACTGGTAGAACTCAAGTGAATTTGTAAGATGACGTAGATTGATAAGTCCAACCATGTTTACCTGATAGGTTTTCTTATTATGTGCAACCTTATTTTTTTAACAATAAATAGGGTGGTTTCAAGTGGATTTTATGTCGTGCATGTTTTCCTTCTATGGCTTGTTTCAATAGCCATAAAGGCTATGCATAATTTTTAGTTGTTGCATGCTAGTCATGTGGACGATATTGACAACCCATTTTATTTTTTTTATTTGCCAACATTGTATGGTAGTTTGATTTGGACCGCTTTATCTTAAACGAAGTCAATGCTTAACTGGGAGTCGCTTATGTTTGGTAGTCATCTATCTCGTTAATGATGGGGTTGTTGCATCGGTTTGAGATTTTTCTTATATGAATGATGGTTTGATAGATCATGTATGTCTACTACTTTGAATGCATCCTGTGATATCACGAGGTACAAATTGTTCAAGTGCTGTAATAGTAGGTTTTGTTGTAAGTGAGGTTAATCAAGGTAGTTTGGTTATGTGGATTGTCTTATTGATGTCCAATTACTCCTATTGAGCATAGTATCGTGTTATTATTTTAGTATTGAAAGTAATATTTATGAAGCTTTTGCATGAGTCTGTGTCAAGAAGTACATTAGTTTTTCTTGTTGTTATCCCTCCATTGCTTTATGAGTATTGCAAATTTTATCTCTTTTGAGAGGAGGAAAAGACATTACATGACATGAGCACCATTTGCTTCACGTCAACAGAATAGTTGTGGAGAGCTCTAATAGTTGGATTCTAGTGTAATAACAACCATGTTTTATAGTGCTAGAGACGGGTATGTCAGGTGTTTCATACATTGTCGATACATGGATGTTTGACCTTAGTGGCATTAACAAACGAGGTTGTTGAATTCGTTGATTGTTGTGCTTAGTGTTCTAACCTATTAGGTAAAGTGTTGCTTAAAGGCTTTGGGGAGTTGCATCCCCATTTGGTAGTGGAAAATCCTAGTGTTTATCGCACCTGCCAATGCCTTGGGTTTTATTTTATATTGTTTTTTTATTATGGGTAAGGTGTTGTTTGGTTTTGGGAGTCATTTTAAATTAGTTGGAGGCTGAATTAGGCTTCACTTATCTAGAATGTTTTGTAGTAGGCTTCTTCATCTTTGCATAGGATGCTCAATCACCCAGTTTGGTGTAAACATTGGAGAGTTATGGGTTTCCTATATCAGCCTTAATTTTGTACGGAAGTATAGACATTGAAGACGATAAATTTTGGTTTTTGTTGGATTATGAAAGTTTTAGTAATTTCATGATCTTTCCAAAGAGTATTGGTTTGTAATTTTCATTGCATATAATTGGAGTTAGGCTACTCTGAAGTTGTTACACCGTTGTGTCTGAACTTTAGGTGTCGTTAAAACCACCAATAAATCGACCGTGTTCTGATAGTTTCAGAGCCCAAATTTGGGAATTCTCTTTAAGAAAAACTTTTAGTTTTTCTCAGTACCTTTTAATGGGTATTTTCTTGTAATCACCTGTTAAATAGATTGGGAGAGGTGGTTGTCCGGATATAGGTCGAATCTCTGATGTGCAGTATCTCAGGTTGAGTTTAGCTGTAGGTCATGCAGAGTTGAGGGCTATAAAGATAAATTTGGGTGCAACTTTATTGCAAAAGTCGTGGACATTTTCCAAACTTTTCCAACGCGTGTTCGTTGTAGTTTTAAGTTGAGTATAGCAGGAGTTATAGGATTTTGAATTTTAGTTGTCCATTTTTTCTATCCTATCAGTTTTGCAACAAAGCAGTTGCATTGTTTTATCGGTTTGGAAACCAATTCTGAGACACTCATTATAATAAAAGTTTTAGGGAATGTTATAACCTTTCCAATGAGTTTGTATTTGCAAAATTTTGTTAGATGCAGATTGTGTGAGTTATTGGATGGATATATATGCATAGTATAATTAAAAAAAGTGTTCTTCGATGGAATGATATAATGTATAGAATGTGCTTGGATGGATATATGGGCAGGCATAGTATGCTTAAACCGATTCTTGCTTGCATGATGTGAGATCAGGCTTAAAATGATTTAAAAAGTTAGCATATTGCTTCTAAACTTACGTTGGCTCTAAGTGTCTCATAATGAAGAACCTAAAGTTATTAGTCCTTTGATGAACGCTTAATCTTAGAAGAGTATAGAACCTGAATAAATCTATTGCTTGTTGTTTGGGACTACAAGACCAGTTTTGGTTATGCAGCTAGTTCAATGAATTAAACCATGTTTTCTGTAGAGGTGTTGTATATAAAAGTTGTAGCCAACTTCTTCATCTTACTTGTGTAAAATTTCATGACCATAGGTCTAGTAGTTTGGGAGTTATGATTTTCTCAAGTCTAGTCTTGGAATCTGTCCAGATTCTGTACAAATTTCGAAACTGACCTTGTTTGCCCAAGTTAAACTTCGAATCAGTTCTTATAAATTATAAAGAAGTGGTAGTACTTTCCTTAATCTTTCTAACAAATATTGGATCACCCTTTTTGGTGACCTATAAGTTAAGCTACAACTGTTTTAAGTGGAATCTTTGAATCTATCCAAATTTGGACAGCAAAGCCTTTCTTATGTCTTTTGACCTTGATATGCATTGAATTAACCTGATATGTTTATAAATGAAATATAGACAATTTTACTCGCTTTCAAAAAAGTCTAGGAGCGCCTAAATTGGATGACTGAGACTCCAATTATGGATTCTTGATGTGAGTAGTTGAATTATGTCCAAGTTTGGACAAAATTTACGTTTCGCATTGTTTGTCCTTTCTAAGTGTCAAATATTGTGGTGATGATAATACCAAGGGTATAGTGGACTTTGTAAGCTTTCCATAAAGTCCTAGTTTACTACTGTTGGATGCATATTTTGTGAGTTATGAGCAAAACAATTAACCGTTGTGTTGTTGTCTAGAAATATGCAAGCATTAAATTGATCTTTTGAAGTTACTCTTGTTTGGATAGGTTTGGTTTAGGCTATTGGAGCACAGTATGTATTGCATTCACATATATATTCATTGAAGTACTTGCATGTGTCAATGTTGATTTGGTGTCAGGAAAGCTTTGTCCGAGTTATATAGGACCGTCTACTATCTTAGCCCGAGTTGGCAGCTTGGCTTAGCACATGAAATTGTTGGAGTCTATGATCAGAGTACACCATGTATTCCATATCTCTATGTTGCGAAAGTATTTGCGGAATCCAGATCAATAAATCGAGCTAGAGTCGATTCCCGTGTAGCAAGACCTGACTCTAGAGTGTCGTCTGCTGCGTATCCTAGAATCCTTGAAGCTCGAGGAGCTGATACGGCAGAAGTACCCCAAACTTTTCGTTATGGGGTGAGTTTTTATTGTCGCTGATCTTTCCTTGTCGTTCCGATAGAAGCGTCTGAATTCGAGGTAGAACTTTTTAAGGGGGGTAGAGTGTGATACCTGGTTTGCAAAGAAGAGAAGTTGGAGGTTATTCTTTTTGTTTGTTTTTTCTCTTATTCGGGTGTCGCGCTTTGGGGATTTAGAATTTGTGGAAAACATTCACCAGTATAGCAGTAGAGTGGTTGGTCGGGAGCTGTCGTGCAAGCGAGTTGGGCCGTGAATCGCAATCCGGCCCACTAACCTCCCCTAACCCTAGCCGCCGCCCCCCTTTTTCCCCCTTGGGATGTTGCAGCCGCCCCTTCCCCTATCCTTTCTCTTGTACGCCCCCCCTCTCCCATCTTCTTCCTCCTCAAACCTTTGCAGCCCTCACCATACAAAACCCTAGCCGCCCCCCCCCATTTCTCCCCCTCCTCCAAGGTGCAGCCCTCCCGCGTGGTTCTCCGTCGTGTGGCTGCGATCTCAATTGGAGTTTGGAGGGAGGAAGGAGGAAGGGAAGAACCCAAGGTGAATTTGTGATTAACTTTTGTTGTTTTTGTGCTGCAATCAATTGGATTATGCGTTTATCTTTGCGAATCGGTAGAGGTGCTGTCCAGGAATTTTGTGAGTGGGTGAACAGCAGTAGTTCTAGGGATTTCTGGGAATTTTCGTGGATTAATTAGTGGGAATCAGTGGGATAATCATGTAGAGCTTTGTCATACCTTTCCAACGAGTACTTATGCGCTCGATTCGGAGTTATAATTTAGGAGATATCGTTGTTTGAATCCGGGTATGTTGCTGTCCAAAAAACAGATTTTCAGGTGGGTGAACAGCAGTAGTATTAGCAGTTTCTGGGAATTTTTCGTGGATAATTAGTGTTAACCAGTATGATAATCATGTAGGGATTTGTCTTATCTTTCCAATGAGTTCTTATGTCCTTGATTTGGAATTATATTTTAAAAGATATCGCTGTTTGAATCCGGGTATGTTGCTGTCCAAAAAAACAGATTTTTCAGGTGGGTGAACAGCAGTAGTATTAGCAGTTTCTGGGAATTTTTTGTGGGTAATTAGTATTAACCAGTATGGTAATCATGTATGAGTTTGTCTTATCTTTCCAATAAGTACTTATGCGCTTGATTTGAAATTATATTTTAAAAGATATCGCTGTTTGAATCCGGGTATGTCGCTGTCCAAAAGAGAAAAAACAGATTACATGGTTCACCTTGTGGACTGTTTTGGGCTAATTAGATGTTGGAATTTAATTATAAATTGTATACAAAACTTGTGGGGAATTTTATCTAAATGCCTCTGGAGTTTTTGTTTGTTACCAATGTTGTCATAATTTTGAAGTTATGAAATTATTAAGCAGCGCCGCTGCAGTTTGGTGGGTGTGGGGAGAGATGTAACCCGCGGCGGGGTTTGAGTTTGTGCGTAGGTGCGGCGTCATTTATGAGCCTGATTATGTGAAATTGGTGCACTAAGTTGTGTGTAAAAAACAGGTGGTGGACTTCCGGATCGTACTTAGGGATTTGCCCAAACTTTCGGTGAAGGCAAGTAAATACAGTGGTGGTTGCTACCGTTTGGTTTGCATCCTATTTCCTGTCATTGAGTATGTATAAGTTTTAAATATGTTAATCATTGAATTCTATGATGAAGTTTATTTGTTCGAAAGTATTAATTCTCAATTGTCTAATATTGTGGATGATCATGATTTGGTAATGATATATGTGGTTGATTCCCATCATGGATGGAGTTGAAGTATTTTTTTGAATCACGTTATATGAAGTGTTGTAGGCATGTCATGCACATCGCATCATCCATCTTGCATTCTGAAGTTATGTCGTGATCTTATGGTCCAACCATACCGGTACATTTTTAGCATCGTACGTTGCCCGAGGAGGGGTACGATGCGGCTTCATATCCTTAGAGGTATGAAGGCAGAAGTCACCCTTGCATTTGCAGACATTTGCACTCATGAGGTATATATATGAAGTGTGACATTACTATGTTACTATTGTGGTTTCTACCTGCGAGGTGTGGTAACTAGGAGTGTTGTACGTTGTATACGTGCTGCACCTTCGTAATAAGAAGGTTGTGAAATCAAGTGGTGGTAAAACAATGTTCTTATGTGGTTAAACAGTTTGATATTATTTTACTTGCTGAGATGTGTTATCTCACTCTTGCATTACTCAATGCAGGTACTTGATACATGTTGGGAATGAGGGGAGTAGCAGCACGTCCACTTTCACTCTCATAATAACGCTGCCCAGGCGCAGCCATGATTTAATTAGAAACTTGTTGTCAAAGGAAGTTTGTTTTTTTGCTAGTCGTGCGCACTGGTTAATTCAGTTCATGTCGTATGTTTAACTTCTCTTTGCTAGCCGATTAATAATACTTGGTATGTTTTGTCATGATATATGTTTATACACTGTTGCCCCCCTCATTTATGCAATTTTTCAAAGGAGATGCTGCCAAAATTTTATATAGATGTCAGAAGTGTAGTTCAGTAGCATTCCGGGGTGTTACAACCGAGGGGCGGCGTATCCAGGGAGAACTCAAGAATCTCCTGGAGAATGTCGCAGTTCGATAGGCCGAGAGCTCTGCCTCCCGAAGGCAAGGGTACCCCCCGGAGCATCGCGCCGCGACTTCCTGATTCATGCGGGAAGCCTCGGTCCACACCGGGCGCACGCGTGACGCAACGCCTGCAGCCCCGGGTCGCCTCGGCAACGAGCACCACCGCCACGACCGTCGAGCCCACCTCGACAAGAAGGTGCGCCGAGGCTACCACCCCAGGCGTGGGGGACGCTACGACAGTGGGGAGGATCGGAGCCCCTCGCCCGAACCACCCGGTCCGCCAGCTTTCAGCCGAGCCATATGACGGGCACCATTCCCGACCCGGTTCCGGGCCCCGACTACCATCACTAAGTACTCGGGGAAACAAGGCCGGAACTGTGGCTCGCGGACTACCGGCTGGCCTGCCAGCTAGGTGGAACGGACGATGACAACCTCATCATCCGCAACCTCCCCCTGTTCCTCTCCGACGCTGCCCGAGCTTGGCTCGAGCATCTGCCTCCTGCGCAGATCTCCAACTGGGACGACCTGGTCAAAGCCTTCGCTGGAAACTTCCAGGGCACATACGTGCGCCTTGGGAACTCCTGGGATCTCCGAAGCTGCCGCCAGCAGCCAGGAGAAATCCCTGCGGGACTACATCCGGCGGTTTTCGAAGCAGCGCACTGAGCTGCCCAACATCACCGACTCAGATGTCATCGGCGCGTTCCTCGCTGGTACCACTTGCCGCGACCTGGTGATCAAGCTGGGTCGCAAGACTCCCACCAGGGCGAGCGAGCTGATGGACATCGCCACCAAGTTCGCCTCTGGTCAGGAGGCGGTCGAGGCCATCTTCCGGAAGGACAAGCAGCCTCAGGGACGCCAACAGGAGGACGTCCCCGAGGCGTCCGCCCAGCGCGGCACGAAGAAGAAGGCCAAGAAGAAGTCGCAAGCGAAACACGACACTACCGACGCAGATCTTGTCGCCGCCGCCGAGCACAGGAACCCTCGGAAGCCTCCCGGGGGGGCCAACCTGTTCGACAAGATGCTCAAGGAGTCGTGCCCCTATCATCAGGGTCCCGTCAAGCACACCCTTGAGGAATGCGTCATGCTTCGGCGCTACTTCCATAAGGCCGGGCCCCGGCGGAAGGTGGCAGAACCCACGACAACGACAAGAAGGAAGGCAACAAGGCAGAAGAGTTCCCCGAGGTCCAGGACTGCTTCATGATCTACGGTGGGCAGGTGGCCAACGCCTCGGCTCGGCACCGCAAGCACGAGCGCCGGGAGGCCTGCTCGGTGAAGGTGGCGGCACCAGTCTACCTAGACTGGTCCGACAAGCCCATCACCTTCGACTAAGGTGACCACCCCGACCGCGTGCCGAGCCCAGGAAAGTACCCGCTTGTTGTCGATCCCGTCATCGGCAATGTCAGGCTCACCAAGGTCCTCATGGACGGAGGCATCAGCCTCAACATCATCTACGCCGAGACCCTCGGGCTCTTGTAGATCGATCTGTCCACAATCCGGGCCGGTGCGGCGCCCTTTCACGGGATCATCCCCGGGAAGCGCGTCCAGCCCCTTGGACAGCTCGATCTGTCTGTCTGCTTCGAGACTCCCTCCAACTTCCGAAAGGAAACCCTCACGTTCGAGGTGGTCGGGTTCTGAGGAACCTACCACGCAGTGCTGAGGAGACCATGCTACGCCAAGTTCATGGCCATCCCCAACTACACCTACCTCAAGCTCAAGATGCCGGGCCCCAACGGGGTCATCACCGTCGGCTCCACGTACCGACACGCGTACGAATGCGACGTGGAGTGCGTGGAGTACGCTGAGGCCCTCGCCGAATTCGAGGTCCTCATCGCCGACCTGGAGTGCCTATCCAAGGAGGTGCCTGATGCAAAACGCCACGCCAGCAACTTCGAACCAGCGGAGACGGTTAAGTCCGTCCCCCTCGACCCCAACAACGACGCCTACAAGCAAGTCCGGATCGGCTCCGAGCTCGACCCCAAATAGGAAGCAGTGCTCGTCGACTTTCTCCGTGTGAACGCCGAGGTGTTTGCATGGAGTCCCTCGGACATGCCCGGCATACCGAGGGATGTCGCCGAGCACTCGCTGGATATCCGAGCTGGAGCCCGACCCGTGAAGCAGCCTCTGTGCCGATTCGACGAAGAAAAGCGCAGAGCTATAGGCGAGGAGATCCACAAGCTGATGGCTGCAGGGTTCATCAAAGAGGTATTCCGTCCTGAATGGCTAGCCAACCCTGTGCTTGTGAAAAAGAAAGGTGGAAAATGGAGGATGTGTGTAGACTACACTGGTCTAAACAAAGCATGTCCGAAAGTTCCCTACCCTCTGCCTCGCATCGATCAAATCGTGGATTCCACTGCTGGGTGTGAAACCCTGTCATTCCTCGATGCCTATTCAGGGTATCACCAAATCAGGATGAAAGAGTCCGACCAGCTCGCGACTTCTTTCATCACACCTTTTGGCATGTACTGCTATATTACTATGCCATTTGCTTTGAGGAATGCAGGCGCGACATACCAAAGGTGCATGAACCACGTGTTCGGAGAGCACATCGGCCGAACCGTCGAGGCTTACGTCGATGACATCGTAGTAAAGACAAAGAAAGCCTCTGACCTCCTCTCTGACCTTGAAACGACATTCAAGTGTTTAAGAGCGAAGGGCGTGAAACTCAATCCCGAGAAGTGTGTCTTCGGAGTCCCCCGAGGCATGCTCCTGGGGTTCATCGTCTCCGAGCGGAGCATCGAGGCCAACCCGGAGAAAATCGCGGCTATCACCAACACGGGGCCTATCAAGGACTTGAAAGGAGTATAGAGGGTCATGGGATGCCTTGCGGCTCTGAGCCGCTTCATCTCGCGCCTCGGCGAAAGAGGCCTACCCTTGTACCACCTCTTAAGGAAGACCGATTGATTCACTTGGACCCCCGAGGCCGAGGAAGCCCTTGGGAACTTAAAGGCGCTCCTTACAAGCGCGCCCATCTTGGTACCCCCCGCTGCGGGAGAAGCCCTCTTGATCTATGTAGCCACAACCACTCAGGTGGTCAGCGCCGTGATCGTAGTCGAGAGACGAGAAGAAGGGCATGCATTGCTCGTCCAGAGGCCGGTCTACTTCATCAGTGAAGTGCTATCCGAGACCAAGATCCGCTACCCGCAAATTCAGAAGCTATTGTACGCAGTAATTCTGACGCGGCGAAAGTTGCGACACTACTTCGAGTCTCATCCGGTGACTGTGGTGTCATCCTTCCCCCTGCGAGAGATCATCCAGTGCCGAGAGCCCTCGGGTTGGATTGCAAAGTGGGCGGTGGAAATCATGGGTAAGACAATCTCGTTCGCTCCTCGGAAGGCCATCAAGTCCCAAGTCTTGGCGGACTTCGTGGCTGAATGGGTCGACACCCAGCTTCCAACAGCTTCGATCCAACCGGAACTCTGGACCATGTATTTCGATGGGTCGCTGATGAAAATAGGAGCGGGTGCAGGCCTGCTCTTCATCTCACCCCTCGGGAAGCACCTCCGCTACGTGCTGTGCCTCCATTTCCCGGCATCAAACAATGTGGCTGAGTACGAGGCTCTAGTTAACGCGTTGCGCATCGCCATCGAGCTAGGGGTTCGGCGCCTCGATGCTCGTGGCGACTCGCAGCTTGTCATCAACGAAGTCATGAAGAACTCCCACTGCCGTGAGACGAAGATGGAAGCCTACTGCGACGAGGTTCGGCGCCTGGAAGACAAGTTCTACGGGCTCGAGCTCAACCACGTCGCCCGACGGTACAATGAGACTACGGATGAGCTGGCTAAGATAGCCTCAGGGCGGACAATGGTTCCCCCGACATCTTCTCCCGAGACCTACATCAACCCTCCGTCAAGACCAACGACACGCCCGAGCCCGAGGAGGCCTCGGCCCAGCCCGAGGCACCCTCGGCCCCCGAGGGTGAGGCACTGCGCGTCGAGGAAGAGCGGAATGGGGTCGCGCCTAATCAAAACTAGCAGACCCCATACCTACAATATCTCCACCGAGGAGAGCTACCCCTCGACAAAGCCGAGGCTCGGCGACTGGCGCGGCGCGCCAAGTCGTTCGTCTTACTGGGTGACGAAAAGGACCTCTACCACCGCAGCCCCTCAGGCATCCTCCAACGATGCATATCCATCGCCGAAGGTCAGGAGCTATTGCAAGAAATACACTCAGGGGCTTGCAGTCATCACGCAGCACCTTGAGCCCTCGTTGGAAACGCCTTCCGACAAGGTTTCTACTGGCCCACCGCGGTGACCGACGCCACTAGGATTGTACGCTTCTGCCAGGGGTGTCAATTCTACGCAAGACAGACACACCTGCCCACTCAGGCCCTACAAACAATACCCATCACCTGGTCGTTTGCTGTCTGGGTTCTGGACCTCGTCGGTCCCTTGCAGAAGGCACCCGGGGGCTTCACGCACCTGCTAGTCACTATCGACAAATTCTCCAAGTAGATCAAGGTCCGACCCCTAAACAGCATCAGGTCCCAGCAGGCGGTGGCGTTCTTCACCAACATCATCCATCGCTTTGGGGTCCCGAACTCCATCATCACTGACAATGGCACCCAGTTCACTGGCAGGAAGTTCCTGGACTTCTGCGAGGACCACCACATCTGTGTGGACTGGGCCACCGTAGCTCACCCCATGACGAATGGGCAGGTAGAGCGTGCCAACGGTATGCTCCTGCAAGGACTAAAGTCGAGGATCTACAACGACCTCAACAAGTTCGACAAGCGATGGATGAAGGAACTCCCCTCGGTGGTCTGGAGTCTGAGGACGACGCCAAGCAGAGCCACGGGCTTCTCGCCGTTCTTCCTAGTCTATGGGGCCGAGGCTGTCTTGCCCACAGACTTAGAATACAGTTCCCCGAGGACGAGGGCGTACGACGACCGAAGCAACCAGACCAGCCGAGAAGACTCACTGGACCAGCTGGAAGAGGCTCGAGACATGGCCTTACTACACTCGGCGCGGTATCAGCAGTCTCTGCGACGCTACCACACCCGAGGGGTTCGGTCCCGAGACCTCCAGGTGGGGGACTTGGTACTTCGGCTATGGCAAGACGCCCGAGGGCGCCACAAGCTGACTCCTCCCTCGGAAGGGCTGTTCATCATCGCCAAGATTTTGAAGCCCGGAACATACAAGCTGGCCAACAGTCAAGGCGATGTCTATAACAACGCTTGGAACATCCGACAGCTACGTCGCTTTTACCCTTAATATGTTTTCAAGTCGTTCATATACCTCATTCTCTTTACATACACAAATAGAGTCTAACCGTCAAGGAAGGGTCAGCCTTGCCTCGGCAAAGCCCGACCCTCCCTCGGGGGCTAGAAGGGGGAACCCCCTCTGCGTCAAAATTTTCCTCGGAAAAAGTCTTTCCGCCAGAACATCTTTCGTGCTTTTCGACTGCTTCGGTAACGGGATCCTAAAAACGATGGAGTACACGTAAGCAGCAAGGCCGACTAAGCCGAGGGATTCCTACGCCTCCGTGAAAGGGAATTAGGCTTACACCTAGTTCCTATATAATTTTGGTGGTTGAATTGCCCAACACAAACATTTGGACTAACTAAGTTTGCCCGAGTGTATAGATTACACAGGTGTAAAAGGTTCACACTCAGCCAATAAACAGATCAAGTTTTGGATTCAACAATGGAGCTAAGTGGGAACCGAAGGCCCTCTGGTCTGGGATCACCGGACTGTCCGGTGTACACCGGACAGTGTCCGGTGCACCAGAGGACTCCAGCTCAAACTCGCCACCTTCGGGAATTTCCAGAGGCGACTCCGCTATAATTCACCGGACTGTCCGGTGTACACCGGATAGTGTCCGGTGCGCCAAGGGAGGTCGGCCTCAGGAACTCGCCAGCTTCGGGAAACTCCAACGGCTAGTCCGCTAAAATTCACCGGACTGTCCGGTGTGCACCGGACTGTCCGGTGCGACTCCGGAGCAACGGCTATCTCCGCGCCAACGGCTCTCTGCCGCGCATTTAATGCACGCTCTGCGCGCGCAGATGTCAGGCGCGCCCACTCCGGCACACCGGACAAGGAACAGTGCATGTCTGGTGTGCACCGGACACCCAGGCGGGCCCACAAGTCAGCAGCTCCAACGGCTAGAATCCAACGGCAGTGATGACGTGGCAGGGGGCACCGGACTGTCCGGTGTGCACCGGACTGTCCGGTGTGCCATCGAATAGACAGAACTCCCAACGGCCATATTTGGTGGTTGGGGCTATAAATACCCCAACCACCCCACCATTCATTGCATCCAAGTTTTCCATTTCCCAACTACTACAAGAGCTCTAGCATTCAATTCTAGACACACCAAAGAGATCAAATCCTCTCCAAATTCCACACAACGCCATAGTGACTAGAGAGAGTGATTTGCTTGTGTTCTTTCGAGCTCTTGCGCTTGGATTGCTTTCTTCCTTCTTGATTCTCTCATTGCGATCAAACTCACTTGTAATTGAGGCAAGAGACACCAAACTTGTGGTGGTCCTTGTAGGAACTTTGTGTTCCAAGTGATTGAGAAGAGAAAGCTCACTCGATCCGTGGGATCGTTTGAGAGAGGGAAGGGTTGAAAGAGACCCGGCCTTTGTGGCCTCCTCAACGGGGAGTAGGTTTGCAAGAACCGAACCTCGGTAAAACAAATCCGCGTGTCACACTCTCCATTTGCTTGCGATTTGTTTTCCACCCTCTCTCGCGGACTCGATTATATTTCTAACGCTAACCCGGCTTGTAGTTGTGATTATTTTGAGAATTTCAGTTTCGCCCTATTCACCCCCCCTCTAGGCAACTATCAATTGGTATCAGAGCCCGGTGCTTCATTAGAGCCTAACCGCTCGAAGTGATGTCGGGAGATCACGCCAAGAAGGAGATGGAGACCGGCGAAAAGCCCACTACAAGCCACGGGAGCACTTCATCGGAAGAGTCCCGCACCAAGAGGAAGGAGAAGAAGAAGGACTCCTCCAAACGGAAGGATAAAAAGTCTTCCTCTTCTCACCACAAAGACAAGAAGGAAAAATCTTCTTCCTACAAGCCGCATCGGAAAGGCGACAAGCACAAGAGGATGAGGAAAGTGGTCTACTACGAGACCGACACTTCATCAACATCAACCTCCGACTCCGATGCGCCCTCCGTCACTTCTAAGCACCAAGAGCGCAAGAAGTATAGTAAGATCCCCCTACGCTACCCTCGCATTTCCAAACATACACCTTTACTTTCCGTCCCATTAGGCAAACCACCAACTTTTGATGGTGAAGATTACGCTAGGTGGAGCGATTTAATGCGATTTCATCTAACCTCGCTCCACAAAAGTATATGGGATGTTGTTGAGTTTGGTGCACAGGTACCATCGGTAGGGGATGAGAACTATGATGAGGATGAGGTGGCCCAAATCGAGCACTTCAACTCTCAAGCAACAACAATACTCCTCGCCTCTCTAAGTAGAGAGGAGTATAACAAAGTACAAGGGTTGAAGAGCGCCAAGGAGATTTGGGATGTGCTCAAAACCGCGCACGAAGGAGACGAGCTCACCAAGATCACCAAGCGGGAAACGATCGAGGGGGAGCTCGGTCGGTTCCGGCTTCGCAAAGGGGAGGAGCCACAACACATGTACAACCGGCTCAAGACCTTGGTGAATCAAGTGCGCAACCTTGGGAGCGTAAAGTGGGATGACCACGAGATGGTTAAGGTTATTCTAAGATCTCTTATTTTCCTTAACCCTACTCAAGTTCAATTAATCCGTGGTAATCCTAGATATACTAAAATGACCCCCGAGGAAGTTATCGGGAATTTTGTAAGTTTTGAGTGCATGATCGAAGGCTCGAGGAAGATCAACGAGCTTGATGATCCATCTACATCCGAGGCTCAACCCGTCGCATTCAAGGGGGTAACTACTCGATCTCGTGTTGCCCATTTTTGTGAACATTACTCGTTTGTTTCCTCTATTGAGCCACACAGGGTAGAGGAAGCACTCCAAGATTCGGATTGGGTGGTGGCAATGCAAGAGGAGCTCAACAACTTCACTAGGAATGAGGTATGGCATTTAGTTCCACGTCCTAACCAAAATGTTGTAGGAACCAAGTGGGTCTTCCGCAACAAGCAAGATGAGCATGGTGTGGTGACAAGGAACAAAGCTCGACTTGTGGCCAAGGGATACTCCCAAGTTGAAGGTTTGGATTTCCGTGAAACCTATGCACCCGTAGCTAGGCTTGAGTCAATTCGCATATTATTGGCCTATGCTACTTACCATGGCTTTAAGCTTTATCAAATGGACGTGAAAAGTGCCTTCCTCAATGGACCAATCAAGGAAGAGGTCTATGTTGAGCAACCTCCCGGCTTTGAAGAGAGTAAGTATCCTAACCATGTCTATAAGCTCTCTAAGGCGCTTTATGGGCTCAAGCAAGCCCCAAGAGCATGGTATGAATGCCTTAGAGATTTCCTTATTGCTAATGGCTTCAAAGTTGGAAAGGCCGATCCTACACTCTTTACTAAAACTCTTGAAAATGACTTGTTTGTATGCCAAATTTATGTTGATGATATTATATTTGGGTCTACTAACGAGTCTACATGTGAAGAGTTTAGTAGGATCATGACACAGAAATTCGAGATGTCTATGATGGGGGAGTTGAAGTATTTCTTAGGATTCCAAGTGAAGCAACTCCAAGAGGGCACTTTCATCAGCCAAACAAAGTACACTCAAGACATTCTAACCAAGTTTGGGATGAAGGATGCCAAACCCATCAAGACACCCATGGGAACCAATGGGCATCTCGACCTCGACACGGGAGGTAAGTCCGTGGATCAAAAGGTATACCGGTCGATGATAGGTTCTTTACTCTATTTATGTGCATCTCGACCGGATATTATGCTTTCTGTATGCATGTGTGCAAGATTCCAAGCCGACCCTAAGGAAGCTCACCTTACGGCCGTAAAACGAATCTTGAGATATTTAGCTTATACTCCTAAGTTTGGGCTTTGGTATCCTAAGGGATCCACTTTTGATTTAATTGGTTATTCCGATGCCGATTGGGCGGGGTGCAAAATCAATAGAAAGAGCACATCGGGGACTTGCCAGTTCTTGGGAAGATCCTTGGTGTCTTGGGCTTCAAAGAAGCAAAATTCGGTTGCTCTTTCCACCACCGAAGCCGAGTACATTGCCGCAGGTCATTGTTGCGCGCAATTGCTTTGGATGAGGCAAACCCTGCGGGACTACGGTTACAAATTAACCAAAGTCCCTTTGCTATGTGATAATGAGAGTGCAATCAAAATGGCCGACAATCCCGTCGAGCATAGCCGCACTAAACACATAGCCATTCGGTATCATTTTCTTAGGGATCACCAACAAAAGGGAGATATCGAGATTTCTTACATTAACACTAAAGATCAATTAGCCGATATCTTTACCAAGCCTCTTGATGAACAATCCTTTAACAAACTTAGGCATGAGCTCAATATTCTTGATTCGCGCAATTTCTTTTGTTAGATTGCACACATAGCTCATTTATATATCGTTGATCGTATCCCCTTCCTATGCTATGACTAATGTGTTTTCAAGTCTATTTCAAACCAAGTCATAGGTGTATTGAAAGGGAATTGGAGTCTTCGGCAAAGACAAAAGGCTTCCACTCCGTAACTCATCCTTCGCCGTCGCTCCAAGCCACTCTCCATCTTTGAGGGAGCAAGCAAAAGGACTTCATCTTTGGTATAATCTTAACTCATTTGTTTATGACCAAAGGGGAAGAAATTATTTCTAGGGCTCTAATGGTTCCGTTTTTGGCGATTCATGCCAAAAAGGGGGAGAAATGAGCCCAAAGCAAAAGGACCGCACCACCACCAATTTCAAAAATTTAGTGTTGAATATTTATCAATTGTTTATCCTATTGTGTTCAAAAGGGGGAGAAATTAGTATTTCAAAAATTAATATATCAAAACCCTCTTGAACACTAAGAGGAGGATCTCCTTTAGGGGGAGTTTTATTTAGTCAAAGGAAAAGCATTTGAAACAGGGGGAGAAAATTTCAAATCTTGAAAATGCTTTGCAAAAATCTTATTCATTTACCTTTGACTATTTGCAAAAGAACTTTGAAAATGATTTACAAAAGAGTTTGCAAAAACAAAACATGTGGTGCAAGCGTGGTCCAAAATGTTATAAGTAAGAAACAATCCATGCATATCTTGTAAGTATTAATATTGGCTAAAATCCAAGCAACCTTTACACTTACATTATGCAAACTAGTTCGATTATACACTTCTATATTTGCTTTGATTTGTGTTGGCATCAATCACCAAAAAGGGGGAGATTGAAAGGGAATTAGGCTTACACCTAGTTCCTATATAATTTTGGTGGTTGAATTGCCCAACACAAACATTTGGACTAACTAAGTTTGCCCGAGTGTATAGATTACATAGGTGTAAAAGGTTCACACTCAGCCAATGTAGCATCCCAAAAATTCAAATTCTGAAATTTTCTCAAACTCACCCTAAATTCAAAATGAATTTCAAATTTCATTTCAAAATGTTTGTTTGCGAGTTGATATCAACAAATAAAGTATAGTGATCTATATTCTCTCTAAAATCCTCCTCAAAATACCCTACAAATATTTCCTCAGTGATCCCCCTCAAATTGTTTACAGAAATACTGCCCAGATATTTCCCTAGTGATCCTCTTCAAGTTCTTTCCAGAAATACTGCCCAAATATTCCACCGATATATCTCCAGATATTTTCCTCCTGAGAAATACCTTCAGAATCATTTTTCAAGTCCCTATAAATATTTTCTTCATAACTTTCCTCATGCTCATATGTATACGTATGCCTCCAGTGTCATACGGTGAGCTCTACAAGCAAATCTCACTTATACAAGACAAATACATGCTAATCTCCCACTAATCCTCTCATCCTCCCACTAATCCTCTCATCCCTCCCCCTAATCCCCCCACCATGGCTATAAATAGAGGGGCAAGGGCCTCCTCTCTTCCCACCCCAAGCCATTTCATGGCAACTCTCTCCCCCCCCACACACACACCCACTCCATGTTCCACACAAGCACACACTAGCACAAGGATCGTTCGATCGTTCTTCGATCGTTCGTCCCCTGTTCTTAGTTTGTTCGTTCGTTCGTCCGATCGTTCGATCGTTCGTCCGATCGTTCATGGTTCGTTCGTCCGTTCGTCCGATCGTTCGATCGTTCGTCCGTTCGTTCGTCCAAATAATCTTTTTTCCTACCGTTATGCTGCCGAAATTCCGATCGTTCGTTCATTCGATCATTCGATCGTTCATCGTTCGTTCATAGTTCCTATTCATCGTTCGTTCATACGAACTATTCACTATCACTATTCATCATTACTATTCACCATTACTATTCACATACACTATTCATTATTGTTACTATTCATCATCGTTACTATTCATCGATGATATCTGCAATTTCTTTTCCATTGCCACTATTCATCGTTACTAATCATCGTTACTATTCATCGGTCATCTAGTCATCCCAAATTTCAACTACTCATCCATCATGATGTCCAGTCCACCTAAGACCAGCCAGACCCATGTTCCAATCATACGAACTCCGGTGACTGTGATTTTCCTTCCAGTGGGAACTTCCCATCTGGTCACCCATCCCAGGTTTCCCCAAGTTGAGCACGCTTGACTTTGAGATTCCTTCGAACCAGGCTTCCAAACTCAGATTCCAATAATTCTTGTTTCTAAATTCTTATCAAACTATTCCCTATCCAACCATGTCATCTCTTAAGCATGGTCCATATTCCAGAAAACTCCCAAAATACTCTTGTCCCATATTCTGCCTATAACTCTCATGTTCATACTAAGTCAGACGATTTATTCGTCACTATTCTCACCAACAGTGAACTTCACTATGCTACACCACATACACCCAGCTACCCTCTCCCTCTCCACACACACTCAACACCCTCAGCCAAGGCAAACACCCCACCCACTCAGTTACTCTGCTCTGCCGGCTACACACATAGTGTCACTTCGCCTCCAGTCCACCCTCCTGGTAAGCACCTCCGCTCCACCACCAGTAATATCACAACACCACATGACACAGATTCTACTCAAGACTCTACCCATCCATATATCGCTATTCTGACCACTATACTAAATATTTGTTGGTATACTTGCTGGTTTGTATGTTTGCTTGTTCATGTTGCATAGTTATCGGAGCGTTCGTGCCGTCTCGTGGAGGCCAGATCTGCAAGTCTACGCTAGGCGGTGGAGCCAGAAGCCAGTTCCGCGAGCTCCCCTTCCCCCTTCGCCGAATAAGCACGGCAAGCTCACTGGATCCCTTTGATGCATAAATTACCTATGTTTTACAACCACAACCCTCAGCCTGTTATTTTATGCATGATATGAATTTGAGACAAGTTATTATGGCCACCCAAGCCGCTTGCCGCAATCAATCCCTGATATATTTGTTACAAATGATTTGAGAAAAGGTGTGAGTTTTCAAAAGAAAATGCTTTTCAAAATGAGTATGATGAAGGGTTTTCACCCTTATCACCTTTGAGTAGGGATAATCAGGGACTCCCTGGTTTAGGGGAGGGCCTAAGGTGATGGCTCAGCTGGTTTAGGCGTGAGCAGAAGGATTGTCCCCTCTTATAAGGACCGGTTTGTCATCTTTCACTACCTGTACTCATGATAAGTACAACCACTCGAGACTGTGTGGGCAGTCACTCAATCTGAACTCGTACGGTCCAACCCCAGGGTTATGAAGGCTGGGGAGCACCGGGAGGATAAGGAGGGGGAAAGTTTTGTCCGGTTTGGACATGGCGGTGGCCTGACTCCTTCCGGTATAACTGTTAAGGTTAGGACGTGCGAGGAAAGAAAGAGATTCGGATTCGGATCTCATCGGCCATGAGATCGCAGAGCCGGACTAGTGGGTAAAGTGTACACCTCTGCGAAGAGTTTGAGAACCTATTCGAATAGTCTGTGTCCACAGGAATGGACGAGTCTGGTGTGGTATGGCAATTAGTGTTTGGTTTTTCCAAAAAAAGGGTGTGTTTGAGAAAAGTGGTTTTTAAAAGGACCGGCGGTTGAGCCGTGAGCTATGGTGGACGAGAAGTCCAATAGCTGTTTTTGAAAATGAAAACCAGTGGGAAACTGCTGAGATACCTGGATGGTTTAGTCCAGGGGATTTTGTTATAATACTAAAAAACTTCCTGCTCCTTTTGGAGAGGATGCACTTTGCAAAATACAAAATGTTTTTCAAAACAACCCTGCATAAAATATTGCTGTTTCTGCAAATATCCTGAGCTCCACATATTCCATGCATTATATCTGATTTCCCCATTCCGCGGGTGAAGGTGGGCTGCTGAGTACGTTTGTACTCACCCTTGCTTATTTGTTGTTTTTTCAGAAAAAGGAGATCGGGTAAGAGTTACGACTGTTCCCAACCTTGCCTGTGGCTGTTGGACCGCTGAATTGCTTCGCTGCGTATATCGGGCTGCTTCAGCCCCACTCTGATGATATGTCCCGAGTTGTGGACCAACTCTTAAAGTTGTTCGCCACCTTTATAGGTTTGTCTCGTTTAAGCAGATTTGGTATCATCTGATGTATAAATGTGTTTACTAGCCTCCTGGGACTAGTAATTGTATCACATTTGAGTCCCAGAGGATTCGGGACGCTTCAGGTGGTATCAGAGCTGTTAGGTTGGCCGCAGGACGTAACCCTTAGCCTGATCCAAAAGTTTTTGAGTCAAAACTATTTTCTTAAAAAAATCTTGCTCTCATCCCTTCATTTCAAAAATGTTTTCCCCCTTTCCTTCTCTCAGAAGTCAGATGGAGGTTCAGTGCCAAACCAGCTTCTGCCAGAATGAAGATGGTTTCCCCAAGTTGCTGAGAGCATGCACAGTCTGCCTTGGAATCAGGAGCCAGCCAGAGTATGATGGTCGTGAATTCGTCGAGCATGACACAGAGAAGTGTGTCGTGACTGTATACATTGGATCCAGTCCGCACCATGTGGAATGGAGTGTCACTGCTGCTGGGCACAGATTCAGAGACACCTACCAAGTCGTCGCTCGCAAGGCATTGAGGGCCCTGTGTCAAATTTATGAAGAAGAAGTGGCCGACACCCCGCTCAGATTCTTTCCGCCCTTTCAGAGAAACTGTCCCGTTTGGATGGCCAGGATGCGTGCATTGGAAGAGCAGCAGCTGCTTGAGGACGACCCCACAGTCGTGTACCTCACTGCATACCTGCTCACCCTGGATGCCCAGTATGATTTCTTGGCCCGGCACCACCGTCAGATGATTGCCCGAGCAGAAGATGCAGAGAAGCTCAACCGTAAGCTCCATGTGGATCTCACCACATCTCAAGCCCTTGCAACTGCATTGGAAAGTCGTGAAGTCACTGCTGTTGAAGCCATGAAGCAAGCCAAGGATGAGCACGTCCAGAAGTTGATGGAGGCCTACTTGGTAACCCATAACCAACGTAGAGCCCTGCGGATCCAAGAGCCCGCTCCATCCAACCCAGTTCAACCCAGGAGAGCTGAAGATCCCCAGATTCTTGAAGGTCACCCGGTCTCTATTAGAGGAGAGAAGAAGGCTTGGGAACTCCCGGAAGGAACCATAGTCTTGGAAGGAATTCCAGTCTCCCCTAAGGCTATGGATAAACAAGAGCACCCTGAATCCTCCCAAGATCCCCCGCCAGAGTTGTTTGAGCCCCTCACCATGAAGAAGATTCTAGCACCATCCCTTGAAGTCAAGGAAGAAGCTGCAAGCACCCCGCCAGCACCGCCGCCCTCTGAGGAGCTACAAGAGTCAGTCCCGCTTGAAGAAAAGTTCGACCTCGTCCTGCCATCTCAGTCGCCGCCGGAAGAAGTCATCAACATCAGCTCCCTGTTGACCCATCCAGGAGATATCTCAAATTGAAGTTGTGCGTCAGCCTTGCCAGAAGAGAAGTTGCCTGGCCTGAAGTTAGTATGCCCAGTCCTCTGCATGCATTGGGTAGTGAAGTTTTTCTTCACTTTGGCTAGAGCCCTGCATATATGAGAGGTAATCGTGTAGTCCCGTGCCTTGAAAAACTCTATTTGTGTGGCCCCCTAGGGCATTTCAAAATGAATTTCGCTTGATGTTTTCTCCCCTTTTGAGTGTATATGTGATGCTTTAACGTTAGTGCTCATAAGTCGCATTTAGCATAGTTCTCAATTCAGGAGCCAAGCAATAGTAGTTATGCTTAGCCCCTGAATCTAAGTAGTTCGTGCTTTGGAAAAACTCTATTCTTCCCTTACTCAAAACATTCGATTTGTTTGTGCTTATCATTTCTAAGCTTGTGTGTTTTCTTTTTTTTAAGAAAGGTTTTCTCTAAAAACATAGATCACAAATTAGATATAATCCTCACCTTATGCTTCCATTCTCATCTTAACCCATCTCAAGAGAAAAGTGCCTTACCCAAGAAGATACCAGGAAGCTTACCCATGAAGCCTGGAATAAGCTACAGAAGAAACCTATCCAGCCGCTCAGTCAAAAGGACCGACCGTGAGAATCAAAGCACTGCCCCTGAGTCAAAGTAAACAGGAAAAGAGGACAGAAGGAGTTATTACCATACAGAGAGGCAAAGATTCTTGGAACCAGAGACCACAAACATCAGGGTCATCGACCCCACCACTCTCCCGTGCCCCCCCCCACGCGTGCCCGCCTCCATGCGCACTACCGCTGCCCACGCCACCTTTGCAGCGCACCCACCGCCACCATCATCGCCGGCAACACCAGGCCCCCCTCCCCTTATCGCACCCGCTGCCGCGTAGCACCTACTCCATCACCACTGCTCCGCAACCGAACACCCCCGCTCGCCTATAAAACCCCCCCACCATCTCCCTCAACTCCCATCTCGCTCAAAGCAAAAGCACACTCCAGATAAATCCCCTCTGCCAAATCGCAAGCAACTCCATTTTTCCACTCCCTCGCCCCTAAGATCACAATGCTTGGTGATTCTTGGGTTGAAGACTGTTGTACATGGTTCATAGTCTTTGGTTTCCTCCTCTGTATGATGGTAATACTCATCGATAGACTCCTCCAGTGGGAAGAGCAAAGAGAAAGAAAGAGGCAGTGAAAAGTGAAAAGTGAGAAGAGAAAAGAAGATAGTGAAGAGAAGACAAGAAGAAGGTTCTCCCAGAATCAACCCTGTGTCAGTCATCTCTCCGCAGCCTGGTCAAGCAGCAACAGCAGAAGAAGGCCCCGTAACACCCTTGTTATGAGGTACTTCAAGGAGTTCAAATCCCCAAGATTCAAGAGATCTGCCCTCATTCATTTTAAGTGGGGTAGTGTTCCAGCCAAGTTCCTGCTATGGAGAAAAAGAAGAAGGCCTGTAGCAAGCTTGTGGAGGACCAGATCACCAAACCATATAAGTTTCTGGATGAGAAGTGGTCACCCAAGTTCCGTTGATGAAGCACTAGAAGAGCAATCAAGGAAGGAATCCATGTGGGAGTTCGCAAGAGAAAGGTTTGTGTGTTGGCATCTATGCTCCTTCAATAAGCAAGCTGCCAAGCAAAAGCTAGAAGCCTAAAGATGATTCTTGAGTAGCCAGAACCAGCGTTTGCAATCAGCAACCGGATGCCCCTCAAAGGCCAGATTTTGTTGAAGTTCCATCTCCTCGAAGAGTCTGCAAAGTGAAGATATGTAGCTGAAGTAAAGCTATACCCATAACCCTTCTAAACCGAATCTCGAGGACGAGATTCCTTTTAAGTGGGGTAGATTTGTAGCATCCCAAAAATTCAAATTCTGAAATTTTCTCAAACTCACCCTAAATTCAAAATGAATTTCAAATTTCATTTCAAAATGTTTGTTTGCGAGTTGATATCAACAAATAAAGTATAGTGATCTATATTCTCTCTAAAATCCTCCTCAAAATACCCTACAAATATTTCCTCAGTGATCCCCCTCAAATTGTTTACAGAAATACTGCCCAGATATTTCCCTAGTGATCCTCTTCAAGTTCTTTCCAGAAATACTGCCCAAATATTCCACCGATATATCTCCAGATATTTTCCTCCTGAGAAATACCTTCAGAATCATTTTTCAAGTCCCTATAAATATTTTCTTCATAACTTTCCTCATGCTCATATGTATACGTATGCCTCCAGTGTCATACGGTGAGCTCTACAAGCAAATCTCACTTATACAAGACAAATACATGCTAATCTCCCACTAATCCTCTCATCCTCCCACTAATCCTCTCATCCCTCCCCCTAATCCCCCCACCATGGCTATAAATAGAGGGGCAAGGGCCTCCTCTCTTCCCACCCCAAGCCATTTCATGGCAACTCTCTCCCCCCCCACACACACACCCACTCCATGTTCCACACAAGCACACACTAGCACAAGGATCGTTCGATCGTTCTTCGATCGTTCGTCCCCTGTTCTTAGTTTGTTCGTTCGTTCGTCCGATCGTTCGATCGTTCGTCCGATCGTTCATGGTTCGTTCGTTCGTTCGTCCGATCGTTCGATCGTTCGTCCGTTCGTTCGTCCAAATAATCTTTTTTCCTACCGTTATGCTGCCGAAATTCCGATCGTTCGTTCATTCGATCATTCGATCGTTCATCGTTCGTTCATAGTTCCTATTCATCGTTCGTTCATACGAACTATTCACTATCACTATTCATCATTACTATTCACCATTACTATTCACATACACTATTCATTATTGTTACTATTCATCATCGTTACTATTCATCGATGATATCTGCAATTTCTTTTCCATTGCCACTATTCATCGTTACTAATCATCGTTACTATTCATCGGTCATCTAGTCATCCCAAATTTCAACTACTCATCCATCATGATGTCCAGTCCACCTAAGACCAGCCAGACCCATGTTCCAATCATACGAACTCCGGTGACTGTGATTTTCCTTCCAGTGGGAACTTCCCATCTGGTCACCCATCCCAGGTTTCCCCAAGTTGAGCACGCTTGACTTTGAGATTCCTTCGAACCAGGCTTCCAAACTCAGATTCCAATAATTCTTGTTTCTAAATTCTTATCAAACTATTCCCTATCCAACCATGTCATCTCTTAAGCATGGTCCATATTCCAGAAAACTCCCAAAATACTCTTGTCCCATATTCTGCCTATAACTCTCATGTTCATACTAAGTCAGACGATTTATTCGTCACTATTCTCACCAACAGTGAACTTCACTATGCTACACCACATACACCCAGCTACCCTCTCCCTCTCCACACACACTCAACACCCTCAGCCAAGGCAAACACCCCACCCACTCAGTTACTCTGCTCTGCCGGCTACACACATAGTGTCACTTCGCCTCCAGTCCACCCTCCTGGTAAGCACCTCCGCTCCACCACCAGTAATATCACAACACCACATGACACAGATTCTACTCAAGACTCTACCCATCCATATATCGCTATTCTGACCACTATACTAAATATTTGTTGGTATACTTGCTGGTTTGTATGTTTGCTTGTTCATGTTGCATAGTTATCGGAGCGTTCGTGCCGTCTCGTGGAGGCCAGATCTGCAAGTCTACGCTAGGCGGTGGAGCCAGAAGCCAGTTCCGCGAGCTCCCCTTCCCCCTTCGCCGAATAAGCACGGCAAGCTCACTGGATCCCTTTGATGCATAAATTACCTATGTTTTACAACCACAACCCTCAGCCTGTTATTTTATGCATGATATGAATTTGAGACAAGTTATTATGGCCACCCAAGCCGCTTGCCGCAATCAATCCCTGATATATTTGTTACAAATGATTTGAGAAAAGGTGTGAGTTTTCAAAAGAAAATGCTTTTCAAAATGAGTATGATGAAGGGTTTTCACCCTTATCACCTTTGAGTAGGGATAATCAGGGACTCCCTGGTTTAGGGGAGGGCCTAAGGTGATGGCTCAGCTGGTTTAGGCGTGAGCAGAAGGATTGTCCCCTCTTATAAGGACCGGTTTGTCATCTTTCACTACCTGTACTCATGATAAGTACAACCACTCGAGACTGTGTGGGCAGTCACTCAATCTGAACTCGTACGGTCCAACCCCAGGGTTATGAAGGCTGGGGAGCACCGGGAGGATAAGGAGGGGGAAAGTTTTGTCCGGTTTGGACATGGCGGTGGCCTGACTCCTTCCGGTATAACTGTTAAGGTTAGGACATGCGAGGAAAGAAAGAGATTCGGATTCGGATCTCATCGGCCATGAGATCGCAGAGCCGGACTAGTGGGTAAAGTGTACACCTCTGCGAAGAGTTTGAGAACCTATTCGAATAGTCTGTGTCCACAGGAATGGACGAGTCTGGTGTGGTATGGCAATTAGTGTTTGGTTTTTCCAAAAAAAGGGTGTGTTTGAGAAAAGTGGTTTTTAAAAGGACCGGCGGTTGAGCCGTGAGCTATGGTGGACGAGAAGTCCAATAGCTGTTTTTGAAAATGAAAACCAGTGGGAAACTGCTGAGATACCTGGATGGTTTAGTCCAGGGGATTTTGTTATAATACTGAAAAACTTCCTGCTCCTTTTGGAGAGGATGCACTTTGCAAAATACAAAATGTTTTTCAAAACAACCCTGCATAAAATATTGCTGTTTCTGCAAATATCCTGAGCTCTACATATTCCATGCATTATATCTGATTTCCCCATTCCGCGGGTGAAGGTGGGCTGCTGAGTACGTTTGTACTCACCCTTGCTTATTTGTTGTTTTTTCAGAAAAAGGAGATCGGGTAAGAGTTACGACTGTTCCCAACCTTGCCTGTGGCTGTTGGACCGCTGAATTGCTTCGCTGCGTATATCGGGCTGCTTCAGCCCCACTCTGATGATATGTCCCGAGTTGTGGACCAACTCTTAAAGTTGTTCGCCACCTTTGTAGGTTTGTCTCGTTTAAGCAGATTTGGTATCATCTGATGTATAAATGTGTTTACTAGCCTCCTGGGGCTAGTAATTGTATCACATTTGAGTCCCAGAGGATTCGGGACGCTTCAGCCAATAAACAGATCAAGTTTTGGATTCAACAATGGAGCTAAGTGGGAACCGAAGGCCCTCTGGTCTGGGATCACCGGACTGTCCGGTGTACACCGGACAGTGTCCGGTGCACCAGAGGACTCCAGCTCAAACTCGCCACCTTCGGGAATTTCCAGAGGCGACTCCGCTATAATTCACCGGACTGTCCGGTGTACACCGGACAGTGTCCGGTGCGCCAAGGGAGGTCGGCCTCAGGAACTCGCCAGCTTCGGGAAACTCCAACGGCTAGTCCGCTAAAATTCACCGGACTGTCCGGTGCGACTCCGGAGCAACGGTTATCTCCGCGCCAACGGCTCTCTGCCGCGCATTTAATGCGCGCTCTGCGCGCGCAGATGTCAGGCGCGCCCACTCCGGCACACCGGACAAGGAACAGTGCATGTCCGGTGTGCACCGGACACCCAGGCGGGCCCACAAGTCAGCAGCTCCAACGGCTAGAATCCAACGGCAGTGATGACGTGGCAGGGGGCACCGGACTGTCCGGTGTGCACCGGACTGTCCGGTGTGCCATCGAACAGACAAAACTCCCAACGGCCATATTTGGTGGTTGGGGCTATAAATACCCCAACCACCCCACCATTCATTGCATCAAAGTTTTCCACTTCCCAACTACTACAAGAGCTCTAGCATTCAATTCTAGACACACCAAAGAGATCAAATCCTCTCCAAATTCCACACAACGCCATTGTGACTAGAGAGTGATTTGCTTGTGTTCTTTCGAGCTCTTGCGCTTGGATTGCTTTCTTCCTTCTTGATTCTCTCATTGCGATCAAACTCACTTGTAATTGAGGCAAGAGACACCAAACTTGTGGTGGTCCTTGTAGGAACTTTGTGTTCCAAGTGATTGAGAAGAGAAAGCTGACTCGATCCGTGGGATCGTTTGAGAGAGGGAAGGGTTGAAAGAGACCCGGCCTTTGTGGCCTCCTCAACAGGGAGTAGGTTTGCAAGAACCGAACCTCGGTAAAACAAATCCGCGTGTCACACTCTCCATTTGCTTGCGATTTGTTTTCCACCCTCTCTCGCGGACTCGATTATATTTCTAACGCTAACCCGGCTTGTAGTTGTGATTATTTTGAGAATTTCAGTTTCGCCCTATTCACCCCCCCTCTAGGCGACTATCACTCCGGGATACGGATACCTCACTCATCACCTTCTGCGATAAGTAACTCACGCTCGGATAAGCGATTCTGCTGACCGAACAAGTCTTAACGCTCGAAAACTTTTCTGCCAGAACGATTTTTCGTGCCTTCTCGACTATATCGATAACAGAATCTTGCGGACGAGTAAGAGTACACGTAAGCGGCAAGGCCGACCGAGCCGAGGGACTCCTACGCCTCCGGGATACGGATACCTCACTCATCACCTTCCGCGATAAGTAACTCTCGCTCGAACAAGCGATTCTGCTACCGACAAACAAGTCCTGATACTCGAAACAAGAGGAAAAGAAACACAGTTTTATAACACGACAATGATATGTTTGGGCCTCGGCGGCCGCAAAAGACATACGCATGCTACAGGTAAACTGTTCCTGCAGGTTTAGACATCAACAGAGGGAACAACAGCATCCTCGGCGTTGTTTCCACCTTCGGCGGGATCTGGCCCGGCCTCAGACGGCGACACGGCGGAAGGATCTCCACCTCGAAGGAAGATGTCGGCACCACGCATGGGCCATCGCCGCCAGGGTCTCCTCCAGGGTCCTGGCCCGGGCAAACTCCTCGACCGGCCACTCCGTAGCCTCAGCCAGCTGTCCCCCGAGGACATCAGCCCGGCTCACGGCCTCGGCAACATAACTCAGAAGATGGCCTCGCTCACAGATGACCCGGCCAGGCTCCGGTCACCGCTGCTGCACCTCCTCGGCCTAGGAAGCCACCTGCTCCTGGGCCGACGAAGCCCCTTTTCGAGCCGACTCTGCCTCTGTCCATGCTGATGTCGCTGCCTCCGGCTCCGGCTCATCGCAGAGCAGCCGAGGGTTCCTTAACTGAGCAAGAGAAGCCTTGAGTGGCAAGGCCGAACGAGCCGAGGGACTCCTACGCCTCCGGGATACGGATACCTCACTCGTCACCTTCCGCGCAAAGCAACTCACACTCGGTTAAGCGGTTCAGCTAGTCGGCAGGCGAGTTCCAATGCCCGAAATAAGGGGAAATCACGGCTTCAAGCCCAAATACACAGATGTTCAGGCCCCGACAGCCGCAACGAACATACACCGGCACTCAAGGTGCCATTACAAATGGAACTCCGGTTCCACTACCGCGGGTATGAACAACCTCCACATCGGAGGGCCTGCGAGACGACAAACTCCGGGTGGCTCGCCGGCGACCTCTGCAGCAGCAGCGATGGCCCTAGGGCGAACGCTACCGCTGGAAGGCTTTCGTTCGTGTCCCCTCACGGGGGACGAGAACCAGCCATTAAAGCCAAAGTGCCGGAGGCCCGGAGCGCAGGTGACGCCGACGATCTCGTCGGCGGAGAAACCTTCTCCGGCTGCCACCACCTCAGCACCGACGGCGGCGTCCACCTACCCCAACACAGCACCTGCGAGCGCCAGCCGCCCCAAAGCGCACCGGCAGGTCCTCACTCCTGTCCTCGCCACGAAAACGAGAACGGGACCGTCCCAGAACACGAGTACCGCCCTCGCGGCGTACGACATGTTGTGAGACCCCCAGGTGCGACCGGCCACAGTCGCCCGGGTAGAGGACGGAATGCTGCACCCTGGCTAGGCAGCAGCAGTTCACCTTCCCGCGCATGGCTGGAGGATGCCTCCTCCACAGAGTTGGAGAATGGTTTCCACCCCTAGATGCCGGAGGGGAAAATGGGACGCCGGCCCATACGGGAGGTAGAGCTCCGGCTCGCCTCGCCCTCCTCCCTAGCAAGGATGATGAAGATCCTTGAAGCTAAGGGCGGGGCAGAGGCCACAGCCCGTCTTGCTTCTCCCCACCATCGAACCGATGGTCACCCTCCTGCGTGACCATTGGTGAGGGGATGCAGCCGGGCTTCCTGATGAAAATCCTTGAAGCCGAGCGATGGCTGAAAGGTGCCAACCTCCACGAAGTTGCGCTCCTCCAACAGCAGCAAGACAAAAGCAACGCGGGTGCTCCCCATCCGGGGGCTCGGAAGGAGGAAGGGCGCAATGCATGAGGGGAGTGCGAAGGCGTGGCTACCACCCAGGGGGTCGATCCCTTTTTTAAAGGCGACTCTTCCCACTCGCGTTCTCAGGCGTCGCGGACTAAGTATTCACCAACGCGCTCCAGGGTCCTCCCCCTACGACACGGGGGTTGGATCCCACACGTCACGCAAGCTGGCCTAGGACAGAAGAAGCCAAACCACCACGTGCGGAGCGTGTAACCGCCCAGCGGTTACAAGCACTCCTCCATCCTCGCTGAAACCAGCGGGTGGAAGGGCGGACCGTCATGCAGGCGGCGTGCAACTGCAGCACGGGGACGCACCCCTTCGACTTCGACGCGTCCAACATGGGGGCCCAGGCCCACACGTCATGTAACCAGCGCGCCGGTTACTACGTGCGAAAAACTACACCACCACTTACGCCAATGTCGCGCCCTCTCGACTGTGTAACCAGTGCCGCGACTCAAGGCAACCATGCACATGGCCCAATAGTGCCAACCAAGCACATCGGTCGTGGGTCAGTCAGCCACGGGAGAAGGTGCGACTGTCGATATGGCCAAAAGTGGGCCGACAGTAATGGCGGCAACAGGCGAGCGGAAGCGGTGGTCAAATCGTCTGCAGGCTCACGTCCCCTCCTGAAGCAGCAGGGGAGCCCTCTCCCACGGCGTAAAGACAACACGCCTGTGTTCCGTCCCTCGAACGGCTCGCGCAACGGTCGCCCCGCGAACCACCCGTCCCGTCGCATTAACTTCGCGGCAGGGCAAGCGACACCTTTGGCAGGCGAAGCGAGCGACGTTTCACCTCCGCCATGATGACCGTGTGAAAAAAGGTGCGCCACGCCGTTTAAATTCATATCCTTTTCCTTCTCCCCTTCCTCTCTCTTGCTACAGGGACCGGGAAAGGGGATATTCCGAAAAGGATCCTTCTCCGCGAAGGAAGCGGGCTCCGCGCCCACTACTGATCAGAGGTTCGAAGGCTGGCCCCTCGAAAGGGTTCGACAGCCGCCTCAGAGCACTCGGGCTCCACGCCCACTACTGATCAGGGGTTCGAAGGCTGGCCCCTCGAAGGGTTCGACAGCCGCCCCAGAGCACGGAGAGCGAGGGATGACTCTGGGTACGTCCGATACATGGCCTAGGCTCGGGCTACGCTCCCGAGGTACCCTAGGACATTTCCGAGACCAGCAGGAGCGATTCTGTAACAGAATCCTATCAGAGGGAGGCATCGAGCCCTCGGACCCTATCAAACGGGACCGGGTCTGGCAAATCACGTGCAGGTACTTTTGGAGCGCGCCTCTAGGCCACTAGCTGACCCTTATCGAACGGGGCTGGGCATCCACTCGGATCACCCGTTAGCAACTCACTGGAGACACCATGTTCGGCGCCCTCCGAGGGCAACATGGCGCTTTCCCCCCTCCTCCTTACGGAAAGGCGACGAAGGGGCGTATGATAAAAGCTGAGTCAGTCCTTGACCGTCCTCTCGCTCTGTGCAGAGGCTCGGGGGCTGCTCTCGCAAACCCGGGTCCGGCCAAACCGTTGACAGCGTCAACAAACCAGCCCGAGAACTCGGAACCTGACCATGCACCCGGGCTACGATCAGATCGCATGAGAGAATAACCAGACCGGCCGAGGCAACGCGAAAGGCATTAAGACCTCAGAGGAGTCAAACCACTCCTCCGAGGCCTCGGGGGCTACACCCGGCGGGTGTGCTCGCGCGCACCCACCGGAACAAAATGTAACCGAGAAAGGCCGGTCCCCTTGCAAAAAAGTGCGACAAAGCCTCCAAGCGAGTACCAACACTCCCTTTGAGGCTCGGGGGCTGCTGTCGGAGACCATAATTAGGGGTACCCCCAAGACTCCTAAACTCGGTTGGTAATCACCATCAGCACAAGCTGCAGAGCCTGATGGGCGTAATTCAAGTCAAGGCCCTGTCCACTCAAGGGACGCGATCTCGCCTCGCCCGAACCCAGCCTCGGGCAGGAACAGTAGATCTAGGCGGATTCACGCTTCGCCCGAGGGCCTCCTCAAGCGACGGGCGCACCCTCGACTCGCCCGAGGCCCAGCTCGTGCAGGCTTCGCAGTGAAGAAACTTGGCCAGATCGCCTCGCCAACCGACCGTATCGTAGGAGCATTCAATGAAAGGATCGCGAGACACCTTAATCTGACACACGTTCCTCAGTCGATGGGGCCAAAGTGACCGCAGTCACTTTGCCCCTCCACTGACTGACCTGACAGGAAAACAGCGCCGCCTGCCCCACTCCGACTGCTGTGCCACCCGCCAGGGTGAGGCTGACAACAGCTAAGTCTGGCCTCAGACGCAACAAGAAGCTCTGCCTCACCCGACCTCAGGGCTTGGCCCCTGCCTCGGCCTCGGAAGGCGGTCTCCGCCTCGCCCGACCCCAAGGCTCAGCCTCAACCTTGGCCTCGGAAGACGGTCTCCGCCTCGCCCGACCCTAGGGCTCGGCCTCAACCTCGGCCTCGGAAGACGGTCTCTGCCTCGCCCGACCCCAAGGCTCGGCCTCAACCTCGACCTCGGAGGAGTCACCACTTTGCCCGACCTTGGGCTCGGACCGACCATGCCGTAGGGGGGTACATCATTACCCTACCCCTAGCTAGCTCAGGCTACGGGGAACAAGACCGGCGTCCCATCTGACTCGCCCCGGTAAACAAGTAATGATGGCACCCTGCGTGCTCCCATGACGATGGCGGTTCTCAGCCCCCTACGGAAGTAAGGAGACGTCAGCAAGGTCCCGGCAGCCCCGACAGCTGTGCTTCTACAGGGCTCAAGCGATCCTCCGACGGCCACGACATCACATGCACAGGGCACTAGCACCCCTCCGACAGCCATGTCGGCATGTACTTAGGGCTCTGGCTCCTCTCTGCCGGACACGTTAGCATATTGCTACACCCCCCATTGTACACCTGGTTCCTCTCCTTACATCTATAAAAGGAAGGTCCAGGGCCCTCGTATGAGAGGGTGGCCGCGCGGGAGGATGGGCTGACGAGCGGGCTCTCCCCCTCTCTCGCGAACGCTTGTAACCCCCTACTGCAAGCGCATCCGCCCTAGGCGCAGGATAACATGAGTCGCGGTTCTCTTTCCCCCTTGTGTTCCATCTTGCGCAGTCTGGACTGGGACACGCAGCGACAATTTACTTGTCGGTCCAGGGACCCCCCGGGATCGAAACGCCGACATAGATACAAGGAGATGGTCTAGCTGTACAATGGGGGTGTAGCTATGGGCTAACGTGGCCGGCGGAGAAGTGTTTGAGCCCTGTATATGTGCTAGCGTGGCCGTCGAAGGAGTGCTTGAGCCCTGTAGAAGCGCAGCTGGCGGTGCGGCATGGATCCTGCTGACGTTTCCTTGCTTCCGTAGGGAGCTGAGAACCATCAACGTCATGGACGCACGCGGGGAACCATCATTACCTGTTGCCGGAGTAATCCAGATGGGACACTGGTCTTGTTCCTTCATAGCCTGAGGCAGCTAGCTAGGGGTAGGGTAATGATGTATCCCAGTGGCGTAGTTGGTCCGAGGCCAAGGTCGGGCGAGGCAGAGACTTCTCCTGAGGCCGAGGTTGAGGTCGGGCGAGGATGTGACTCCTCCCGAGGCCGAGGCTGAGGCTTGAGGTCGGGTGAGGCGGAGACCTTCTCTCGAGGCCGAGGCTGAGGCTGAGGCCTAGGGTCGGGCGAGGCGGAGACCTTCTCCCGAGGCCGAGGCCGAGGCTGAGGCCGAGGCCTAAGGTCGGGAGAGGCGGAGCTCCCTGTTGTGCCCGAGGCTGAACTGAGGGGCGGTCGTGACTTACTGTTGTTAGTTTTACCCTGGTGGTTGGCACAGTAGCCGGAGCGGGGCAAACAGTGCTGTTTTCCTGTCAGATCGGTCAGTGAAAGGTCGAAGTGACTGCGGTCACTTCGACCTTGCCGACTGAGGCGCGTGTGTCAGGATAAGGTGTCAGGCGATCCCCGCATTAAATGCACATGCGATACAGTCGGTTGGTAAGGCAATTTGGCCGAGATCGCTGCACGACAAAGTTTGCCCAAGCTTGGCTTTGGGCGAACCGAGGGTGCGCCCACTGCCTGTGGAGGCCCTCGGGCGAGGCGTGAATCTGCCCGAGACTACTGTTCTCGCCCGAGGCCAGGCTCGGGCGAGGCGAGATCGCGTCCCTTGGTAGACGAGGCCTTGACTTGAACCGTGCTTATCAGTCTTTTCTGTTTGTTCTGAAGATGTTTTCCAGCCGTGTTTAGGAGTGTTGGGGGTACCCCTAATTACGGTACCCGACAGTAGCCCATGAGCCTCGAAGGGAGTGTAGGTACTCGCTTGGAGGTTATGCCGGATTTTTTGCAAGGGGACCAGCCTTTCTCGGTTGCATTTTGTTCTGATGGGTGCGCGCAAGCGCACCCGTCGGGTGTAGCCCCCGAGGCCTCAGAGGAGTGGTTTAACTCCTCTGAGGTCTTAATTCTTTTTGTGATGCCTCGGTCGGCCTTGTTGTTCCCTCATGCGGCCTGGCCGCAGCCCGGGTGCATGGTTAGGCTCCGAGTTTCAAGCTGTTTTGTCGACGTGGTCGACAATTTGGCCGTAGCCTGGTGCGAGAGCAGCCTCTGAGCCTCTGCACGGAGCGAGAGGACGATCAAGTACCGTCTCGACTTTTATTGTACGCCCCTTCGTCGCCTTTCTGCAAGGAGGAAGGGGGGAAAGCGCCATGTTACCCTCGGAGGGCACCGAACATGGTGTTTCCAGTGAGTTTCTATCGGGTGATCCGAGTGGACGCCCAAGCCCCGTTCGATAAGGGTCGGCTAGTGGCCCAGAGGCGCGCTCCAAAAGTACCTGCAGGTGATTTGCTGGACCCGGACCCATTCGATAGGGTCCGAGGGCTCGGTGCCTCCCTCCGGTGGGATTCCATTACAAATCGTTCCCGCTGGTCTCGGAAATGTCCTAGGGTACCTCGGGAGCGTAGCCCGAGCCTCGGCCATGTAACGGACGTACCCAGGGTCATCCCTGACTCTGCGTGCTCTGGGGCGGCTGTCGAACCCTTCCGAGGGGCCAGCCTTTGAACCCCTGATCAGTAAAGGGCTCGGAGCCCGAGTGCTTTGGGGCGGTTGCCGAACCCCGCAGGGCGCAACCTTTGTTGGAACTTGCTCTCAGCAGCAAAGAAGCCAACAAGAGTGAACAGTGGTGACAACAGGGTTGCGTGCTCGAGGGCAATAGCTCTGTTAATCTCGCCTCTCACGGGCACTGTGCGGGGGTATTTATAGGTATCTGAGTGCTCGGCGCCTTGTGTTAAGGACGCATGTGCCCTCAGACACCTAGTTTATCCCCAGAATATTCCCATAAAGCAGGGTTACAAGCTGTAATTACAAGCATGCCTTTACAGATTAGGCCCGTAACACAAAGGCGGCCACGCAGGGCCCGTTACAATGGGCCAGATCACACGTGGGCCTCGGAGCTGAACGAGGCCGCGCAGCGGGATGACTTCGTCGCCGGTCTTCGTCTGGTGCCGAATCGAGCGAAGGGTGTCCCTGCCTGTTCTGTCTCTGTCTGACCAGCGGTTATCAGCGAAGGCCTCAAGCGAAGGGTGGCGTCTTTGCCTTCGCCCCAACATTTGCCCTCCGAGGGACCAGTTCGACAAAGTCACCTGGTGCCGAAGCCGTCGCTAGATGGCGGAGACGCTGCCCTCGCTCGAAGTGGTTCCGCGGGGGTTTTTGATGTGACCGTTGATGGACGGCGTACTGTTGGATTGCGGGTTTCCCAAAGCGTCGTGCCCTGTCGGACTGCGGGTTTCCCGAAGAGCCGCGCCCTGCCTATAAAAGGGGGTGGGGGTTGGCGCTGTTTGAACTTTGCCTTCCGCGCTCCGTGAAAACCCTAGCCGCCCGCCGTCTTGCTGCTCCTCTTCTTCCGCTGTCCTCTTGCTCGCCGGAGTTCTAGCTCGAGTGAAGCAGACCGCCCGCCGCCGCCGATGGTACGTAGCAATGCCGTCTTCCTCTTCTTCCGCAGCTACTACGCCGCCGGCCGCCGCCTCGTCTGAGGAGACGTTGAGTAGCTTGATGGTGGAGGAGTTGCGCGCCGGCGACTCTGTTGATTTTGGTGTGTCACGGATGACGTCAGCCCGCGTTGAAGATATGCAGCGATTGGGCTACTTTGGCGGCGGAGTTGCTCGTGCTCCGGGGACGGAGGAAGTCCCCGAGCCGGAGGGTGAATTGGTCGTTTTCGAGGCGTTCTTCGCCGCCAGTCTCCGCTTGCCTGCGCACCGGTTTGTTGGCGAAGTCCTGCGTAGATTCAACGTTCAAATACATCAGTTGACACCGAATGCCGTGGTGGCGCTGGCGAAGTATGTCTGGGCGACGACTTCGTACGGCGGACAGCCGTCGGTTGAAGTTTTTGCGAAGTATTATTGTTTGCATTGGCAGAAGAGGATGATTGGGGACGAAGTCGCCCAGTTCGGGTCATGCACATTCACGCCGAAGACCGGCAAGACCACAATGCAAGTAGTGGAGTTGGTTCCGTGCGCCCGCAACAAGTGGGGCAATTGGAATGAATTTTGGTTTTACGTTGCTGAGGCTACTGTCGAAGGCCATGAAGGACTCCCTGTGTCTGGGATGTGCTCTCATTATTACTCTGCGTATCCGCCCTTTGAAGTGGCGGAGGAAGATGCAGACGAAGGGGCCCTTCGGTGCGCCGCCGGTCAGAGCAGTGGGCGTGATTTAGTTGAAGAGTTCGTGGCGTACGGGGTGTGGCCCTTGGCGTACGGCTGGGCGCTGGGCGAAGTGTGCCCTCGCCAGATGCCTTTTCACGGAGGAAGGGTGGTGCGAAGCCCTGCCTTCGCACTGAATCTGCGAAACCACGACCCGGCCGCGTTTGTGCGCGATGCGGAGGACGGGGCGGTGCGGCTCGTGGGGCGTTACGTGCCGAGGACGGAAGGCCAGCGCAGCTTTGATATCCGCGGGTCAAATGACCGTTTGAACAGGGTCTTCGAATTAAATCAATTGCCGTACGACGGCTATCCTGGTCAAGACGAAGCGGACCGCCGTGGAAAGAAACCGGCGGTGGAGACTGGAGGCGACCCTGCGCTCGCGGCCGCCCCGTCCTCAAAAAAGAGAAAATTAGGTACTGCGATGGGAGGACTTGGGGTGTCTGATAGTTTTGCTAGAGAGTTAATGAGGACGTGCGCCGCCCCAGGGGAAAGGATGTCTTCGCCCGAGCTCCGGGAGTCTTCGGCTCGAATGCTGAGGGTTACCGGGGGTTGCTGGCCTAGGAATGTTCCTATCCCCTGCGCGGCTGGCGAGGACTGTTTTACATCTCGTATGGTTCGTCGGTGGAGAGTTTTTCCTTACGGGCGGAATATCGGTGCTGTTGTGTGGGCAGTGATGGACAAGGATCGCCAAGGTGCGGCGCAAAAACGCCAGGCGACTGTCAGGCTGCATGAAGCTAGGCCGAAGAGGCAGCGGGGGGCTGCGAAGGCTGCGGCCTCCGGCGGAGGCAGGCCGCCGCTGGCGGCGAAGGCGGGCGCCTCTGCACCCAGCAAGGCGCCGGAGGCAACGACGGGCGCTGGAGGCTCCAAGTCAACGAAGGTGGTGCCGCCGGCCAGCGGAGTGGCGGAGGCCTCGAAGGCGGCCCGAGCGTTGCCGTTGTCGGGCAAGCGCGTTGCCGACTTCGGCACCGATATTACTGTAGACGACTATCTTGGTGGTAAGTCGTTGGCCTATTATTATTTTTTTTTAAATTCGAAGATGCGTTGCAGGGTCGGACGAGGGGCAGCTTGCTATGGTTGCGCCTGGCGCAGAGACCGCGACGGCGGCCATAGTGCCGAGGGCGAGGTGCGAGGCCCTTGGCGCCGGAGGCGAGGTGTCGGCCCTCGCGGTGGTTAGGGACGAGGCGAGCGCAGCGACCCGCCGGCTGAAGGGAGTGACGGAGGCGCTGAGTCAGGCGACGGAGGCGCTGAGTCAGGTCCGCTGAGTTATACTCTCTCCCCCACCTCTTTCTTTTGGGGCAACGACCTTACGTACTGCGTCGCGGCTTTGCAGGTGGCTGACTTCGCCAGCCGTACTGCGTCGGGGACCCTCACGGCAGCTGTGTCTGCCGAAGTCGAGAGACTTCGGACACAACATGCTGACGCTGTCCGTGAGAAGTCGGCCTCCGACAGCAAGTGCCGTAAGCTGACGGACAGGGTGGCCGCCCTGGAGAGGGAGAAGGCTGACCTCCGACGCCAGCTGGCGGCGGAGAGGAGGGAAGCCAACGAGGCCGTCGCCAAGGGGCAGGCTGCGCAGGCGGAGGCCAAGCTGGCGCGGGCGGAGGGCAATCTTGCCAAGGAGCTCGCCGAACATCTGCAAGAGCGGCTCACCGCCCTGGAGAGCCGCGCGAAGGAGGCCGAGGCTGCGATGCATGCGGAGGCCGAACGGACGCGCATGCAGCTTATGGATACATATCGTGAGCTGGGTGCGCGGACCGGTGACTTCGAGGTGCCGGACCGAGAGCCCGGGCTTCGCTGTCTGCAGTGGGTGCAGGAGGAGCTGTTGGAACTTCCAGCCGTCGCGGGGGGTTGATGTCGTACGCCTCCCTGGTCACCTGCGAGGGGGCGATGAACGCGCTCTCCCGCGAAGGGTGCCGGCATTTTGAGGCCTTCGACCAGGCGGATGAAGAATTTGAGCAAGATATCTATAAGGTCGAAGACCCCGTAGTGAAGGAATCCGCCGGGGCCCTTTATGACCGGATGTGGGGTCTGTACGGTCGTGAGGTGGTCAGGGAGCGGGCCGAGACTGCGAGGGCTCAGGTAACGTTGTTGTTTGCTTGGCGTTTGCTGTATGCAGGCTGTGCGTGTGTTTGCTGAATCTGTGTGTCTTGTCCTAGGCGGAGCGCGGCGAGCGGGTGGATGACTTCGGGGCTCTGAACAGCGCGCTGCCAGACCCGGAGCCGACCCTCGCGGAGGCTGTGACTGGGGTCGCCCTGGAGCCAACCCCGGAGACCGCAGCGATCGCGACGGCTGCCCCCACATCCGCTATGGCCGGCGAAGACCTGCCCCCGAAGGTGGCCGAAGGCGCCCCTGATGCCCCCGAAGCTGCTGTGCCGAGTGCTGAAGATCCCGCGGCGGTGGCGGCGGAAACAACGGCGGAGCCAACGGCGGAGGCTCCCGCAGCGTCAGGGCCTTCGCAGGTGGCGTAGTAGGTGTTTAGGGTTGGGGAATTTTTGGATGCTGTGCTGAATTTTGGTTGCTGCGCAGGTTCAAGATTTTGGGCCTGCGCACACAACCGCTACTACTGAGTTTTTGGCGGCTTCGACCGCGGAAGGTGGGAATGAATATGGTGGGTCTGTACTGAGTTTTTTGATTTTACTGACTCTGGGAGCTCGGTTGAGTGGACTGAGGAGTCGTCGGAGGAGGACCTGGATTATTTTGCGGCCTTGGACGTGGCTGCGGCGGAGGCTTCGCCACACGCCGCGGACGCGCCAGACGTGCCAGGTCCTAGCACCGGGCGCCGACGGCGAAGGGCGGTTGCAAAGCGTAGGGTTAGTGCGGAGGAAGGGGCTCGGCTTCGCGTGAGTGGGGCTGGTCGGCAGGAGCTGTTTTCTTTGCCGGCCGCCGCGGGTACAGGGGAAGGGGAACTGCGAAGTCTTTTTGCGGGTGAGGAGCTTAGGATAATGTTATTTAATTATAGGGAGATGGGAATTATTCCTAAGGTTGAGCCGATGTAGAGTGTGGCGCCCTCGCTTATATATGTGTAAAGGCTTGTAAGATGAAGTTGTGTGCCCTCGCGTGCCTGTGCCTGCGAGGGCGTTGTGTACTTTGTATGGTTTGGTTTTGCTATGCTGGTGTGATTATAGTCGGTCTTAGCGCAGACGGTTTGATGCTGTCGTTTCTGCTTTTGTTGTACTGGTTCGGCTGCGCCCTTAGGCGGCTTCTGCGCGGAGTCTTTGCGATAGACTACGGGTTTTCTCGCACTTGTTGTGCTTAGTCCGGCTGCACCCTTAGGCGACTTCTGCGCAGATAGTCTTCGCGATAGACATCGGATTTTTTTTCGCACTTGTTGTACTTAGTCCGGCTGCACCCTTAGGCGACTTCTGCGCGGATAGTCTTCGCGATAGACATCAGATTTTTTTCGCACTTGTTGTGCTTAGTCCGGCTGCACCCTTAGGCGACTTCTGCGCGGATAGTCTTCGCGATAGACATCAGATTTTTTTCGCACTTGTTGTGCTTAGTCCGGCTGCACCCTTAGGCGACTTCTGCGCGGATAGTCTTCGCGATAGACATCAGATTTTTTTCGCACTTGTTGTGCTTAGTCCGGCTGCACCCTTAGGCGACTTCTGCGCGGATAGTCTTCGCGATAGACATCAGATTTTTTTCGCACTTGTTGTGCTTAGTCCGGCTGCACCCTTAGGCGACTTCTGCGCGGATTTGTCGCACGCGAGGGTGGCTAGCGCTTAGCCTCGCGGTGACCTCGGATTGGTCGAATATCGAAGGCCGTCGTCGTGGTCTGTTTTCGACGCATGTTTTTGCGGGGGATTTTTCGCACATATATTACATGGCTCCGCCTCGTTAAAAACCTCACCCCCCGGGAGGAAAAGAGTGCGGGCCGGTACAAGATTGTTTTTTGGCGAATTACAAGGGCGAAAATCAGCCCCGATTAGTCAGACAAAAAATTTGCGGAGGTTGTCGATGTTCCAGGAGTGCTCCAGGTCCTCGTCGTTTGGCGTTGTGAGCCTGTAGGCGCTGGGGGATGCTTTTGTCTTGACTATGAATGGGCCCTCCCACTTGGGCTCCAGCTTTCCCCTGGACTCCGTCCGAGCTGTTCGGACGAGTACGAGGTCCCCTTCGCTGAACTCTCTCGGGACGACTGCGTGGTCGCGCCATGCTTTGGTCTGGGCTTGGTATTTGTTTAGGACCTGTAGGGCGAAGACCCGGTCTCCATCAATAAGATCTTTTGAAGTTGGCTCGTCCACGTCGGGGACGGCTGACGAAACTGTACGCGGGGACCCATGCTTTATTTCTTGCGGGGTCATGGCCTCCGATCCGTATAAAAGGCGGAAAGGAGTGAACCCAGTCGCCCTGCACTCAGTTGTGTTTAGCGCCCAGACTGCCTCAGGTAATAAATCGGTCCATCTGCCTTTTTTTTCATCGAGGAGCATTTTCTTGACAGCTGTGAAGATTTTCCCATTGGCGCGCTCCACGACCCCGTTGGACTGCGGATGATAGACTGAAGCGAAGGCAAGCTTGGTGCCGATGGAAAAACAAAAATCCTTGAAATCTTGGCTGTCAAACTGTTTGCCGTTGTCAACTGTTAGCTCGGACGGTACTCCGAAACGGCAAACAATGTTTTGCCAGAAGAATTTCTGGGCAGTCTTTGATGTTATTGTAAAAACAGCCCTCGCTTCGATCCATTTGGTGAAGTATTCGACGGCTACGAAGGCGAACTTAAGGTTCCCCTGAGCGGTGGGCAGGGGCCCGACAATGTCCAGGCCCCAGCGCTGGAGAGGCCATGTATGGGCAATCAGCTTTGTATACTGCGAGGGGTTGCCTGACCGAGGAGAGAACTTCTGGCAGGCTTCACAGGACCTTGAGACCCGGTTTGCGGCGCAGATCATTGCGGGCCAGTAAAACCCTTGGCGGATCACCTTGGCAGCTAGGGCCCTTGGCCCTGCGTGCGAGCCGCACGTGCCACTGTGGACTTCACGTAGGATCTGCATGCCTTCGGTTTCGGTGACGCACTTAAGCATTGGCTGACTGACCCCTTTCTTGTAGAGCTGGCCCTTGATCAGCGCGAAGTCCCGGCTTCGATGTCTGAGGCGCTTGGCCTCGCTGACGTCGGTTGGATGATAGTACCCCTGTAGGAACAGGGTTATGGGTGCCCGCCAGTCTTCGGTCATGATTAGGTTGACTATGCGGTGGCCCTCGCTATCATTAGTTATTTGGAGCCCTTCGGGGCTCCGGACGGCAGGCGTGCCGATGGTGTGGAAGAACACGTCGGAGGGCAAGGGCTCGCTCCTGGCGGCAGCCTTGGCCAATGCGTCGGCCTCCTCGTTCTTGGCCCTATCCACATGTTGCAAGGTGAATCCCTTGAACTGTCTCTCGAGACTTCGGATAGCCGCGAGGTATTGCATGAGCGCGGGGTCCTTTACTGCATAGTCTTTCTCGATCTGGCCGGCAACTATCTTGGAGTCTGTCTTGATGATACATGTGGTGACTCCGAGGGCCCTTAGCTTGCGGAGGCCGAGGATAACCGCTTCATACTCTGCGATGTTGTTTGTGCATCTGTCGGATTCCAGAGCGAAGCTGAGGCGTGCTGCATATCTGTGTTTGACTCCTGCTGGTGAGGTGACGACTGCAGCGACGCCTGCCCCCGCATGGCACCATGCGCCGTCGCAATGGATGGTCCAAACCTTCTCTGTGGACGGGTCCGGCTGTGTTATTGGCCCAGTCCAGTCGACGACGAAGTCTGCCAGGACTTGCGACTTGATGGCTGTCCTGGGCTCGAAGTTGATGTGGTAGCCGGAGAGTTCGGCTGCCCACTTAGCAATCCTCACCGATGCCTCCGGGTTTCTGAATAGTTCGCCGAGCCCCCTATCCGAGGTGACTCGGACCTTGAATGCTTCAAAGTAATGGCGCAGTTTGCGCGAGGACATAACAACTGCATAGGCGATCTTCTCTAGCTCTGTCATGTTGCATTTGGACGGTGTCAGGACTTCGGAGACATAGTAAATAGGGCACTGTCTGACTGTGCCTTCAACAGTCTGCTCTTGCACTAGTGCCGCGCTGACCGCGTGCGGCGAAGCCGCGACATAGAGCAATAGGGGGAGCGAGGAGTCGGGGCTTGTGAGGATGGCCAGCTCCGATAAGTACTGTTTTAGTGAGGCGAAGGCCGCTGCTTGCTCCGGCCCCCAAGCGAAGTCTTTCGCACCGCGAAGTGTTTTGAGGAAGGGGAGACTTCGCTCGGCGGACCTGGAGATGAATCTGTTGAGAGCGGCCAATCTGCCTGTCAGACGCTGGACGTCCCTGACGGACTGCGGAGGCGACATGTCGACGATGGCCTGGATCTTGGTTGGGTTGGCCTCGATGCCGCGGTGTGACACTAGGTAACCCAAAATCTTGCCCTGGCGAACACCGAAGACGCACTTTTCCGGGTTCAGGCGGAGTCGTGCATCTCGCATGTTCGCGAATGTCTCGGCGAGGTCGGCGAGGTGGTCCTCCTTATTTTCGCTGGCGACGACGATGTCGTCCACATATGTAAATATGTTTCTACCGACCTGCCCTTCGAGTACTGTTTTGGTGAGTCTGGAGAAGGTGGACCCCGCATTCTTGAGTCCCTCCGGCATCCTGATGAAGCAATAGGTGCCGAAGGGTGTTATAAAGCTGGTGCTAGCCTTGTCTTCCTCCTTCATGTATATCTGGTGATAGCCGGAAAAGCAGTCGAGGAGTGACATGACCTGGCATCCGGCCGCGCTATCGACTATTTTGTCGATCCGCGGCAACGGGAAATTGTCCTTCGGGCAGGCCTTATTGAGACTGGTGAAGTCTATGCACATTCGCCATTTCCCGCTTTTTTTCTGCACCATTACGACATTGGAGAGCCACATGGGGTAAGCCACTGGCTCGATGAATTTAGCTTCTAGGAGGCGGTGCACTTCCGCCTTGGCGGCCTCTGTCTTTTCGTCGGACATTTTGCGGAGCCTTTGCTTTTTTGTGTAACACCCCAGGTGTTACCTTGGCTAGAGCCACTTTGGCACTAGAAGCTATGTTCACAAGGGTAAAGACTTAGGGCACCACATAAGAACCTTGGAGCTCATGTGCTAAGCAAGTTGCCAATGACATGAGAAGCATTACTCTAATCCTTGCAAACTTACTACCTTGGATAAAGGGGGGAGAAGAACCCTAGACCTCTCCAAAGCCCTACCTTCCAAAACCCTAAGTAAGGGGGGAAAGAGAGTGGCAAGTGGGCAAAGCATGTGTAACTTTTACCCAAACTCTAAGCAACATTATAACCATCAATTAAGGGGGGGATATTGCAAAAAGGCCCCTGGAGAAACCCCAATTCAAATCTCCAAGTGGAGAGAGAGCTAGAGCTCTCAATTTCCCTCTAAGTCACATTTTAGCCCTAATTCAAAGACCAGTTGTGTTCACTTTGAAGATGGCGCCAAAACCACTTGGGTCCTATACCAAAAATGTGCTATACCACTTAAGGCACCCCCTGGAAAAATTTGAGGCCGAGACTCAGACGTTTGACAACACTTGACATCAGTTTTGTCGCTGAGCGGGCAGGGAGACAAGCCAGATTTGGCGCCCGTCTATCTCCCTATCTAGGGCGTATCATCCCTTGGAACTCACACATGTGAGATAGCCCTAGGTGCCAGGAGGAGGTCTGCGCCGGATTCATGGCGAGATTCGCACGTTTGCGATCTCTGGAAGCGTTTGAACATTGGAAGAAACTCACTGCCACGTGTTCGACGCCGTCTGCCCGCGCCAGAGCACGCTCGCGCGCGCCCTCGCATGCCCCGCGCCGCGCCCGAGCCAAACCCGCGCCGTGGCCCGCGCCCGAGCTTATAAATCCCCCCAGGCTTCGGCTACACCCTTCCGCACACCCTCCATACCTCGCCGGAGTTAGCTCGTCGCCGTTAGCCCGTGCGCAGCGAGTCCGCGGCCGCCCAACCCCTCTGCCACCGTAGACCGGCCAGCAGAGCCATCCCCGACCCCGTCCTGCCTTCGGAGAAGCTTGTGCACACCTCTGTGAAGCTCCCCGAGCAAGGAATCGGAGTTTCCTTCGCCGGAGAAGCCAGTCCACGCTCGCCGGAGCTCTCACCCCCGCCGGAGCACGTGGACCGGGTAAGCCACTCCACCATCCTTCGATTCCTTGTGCACACAGTCGTTGCGTGACCCCGTGATGCTCACCGTGCCCTCGGATTGCGCCAGTTCGCCGTAGTTTGGCCGGTACACTCACCGCCGACGAGGACACCCGCCTGCACGCGTGGACCGCGCGATTCCGGCCACCTCCGACGCCGAGCCGTACCTCGACGTGACCCCCAGAGTCTCCCCGAGCCGACCCCACCCTTCGCCGGACCTCCCTCGCCGCCGGTAAGCCGCGCCACCCTTTTCTTTCCCGCGGTTACTGTTTCAGTGAAGGGAAGGACTGCGGGTGAGAGGGAAGAAAGGTCAGGGGGTTTTGTGTAATGTCAGTGACACAGGGGAATAGTGGCGTGGGGGTAGATCTGTGAGGGTGGATTTCGTTTAAACCCAGGGACCCCGGTGTAAACTGTTTTTCCAGAAACCCTTAATTAAATCTGTTTTAAATTGAACAGCAACTTTAAAAATGCATAACTTCTGCTTAAATCATCCAAATTTGGTCAAACCAATTTTGTCAGACTCAAATTAATGTAACCTATTTAAGAAAAATATAAAACCCCTTGGTACTGTGGAAAACTTAAAAGTTCTGATTTAATGTTAGTTTTGACCAAAAGCTAAATAATAGTAAGAAAAATAGTTAGGGTATTTGACTAGGGTTAGGAAAATTTGGAGAAGTTTATATTTACCTACTAACCTGTTTAAAAATGTTAAACCTCTCTGTCCACTCCCTTTGAGTTAGTTTTACCCCTTATTCTATAATATGCTTAAGGATAAGGAAAATAGAAAATGTAATTAAATTAATGAACCAGAGGGTACCTCTACCTTTGTTAGGTTATTTATTCAACATAGTTCACTGGAAAAATATATCATACCCTGTTTTAGTGTAAAATAAGTAAGATCCCTTTTGTTTAAATAAAACAAGTGAAACTTAGAAAAACTCTACAAAAATAACCCCAAGGTGAAAACACCCCCACCATTGGGATAACTATTGTTTTATTAGAAAGAACCTAAGAAAAATATGAAATCTGCTGTTTGACATTTTTCAAATACTAAGGTAGTAGAAAGTGCCTTTTTGACATTAAACTTAAGAAAATCATAACTAAATAACCACCCCTTAGTTTTCTGTGATTTTTAGCACAGAGGCCTATTATTACCAAAGGATGCCAACAAAAATAACCTTTAGGACAGAACCTACCCCTAACTAGGAGGTGTAGTGTAAAGTGGCCCTTTTTGCCTAACTTTTGTTATTTTTGTTTAAAGCCTAACTTTTATACTCTAAGCCTCAAATTCTTAAAACAAGCTAGAATAGCCAGTGACAACCCACTGTAGTTTTTACAGAATTTTTGGAAATTATTAAAACCCTGTTGTAGTTCAAACCTACACTAGAAACCCTAAATGGAAATTAAAGAAAGGAAAATGAATAATGGAACTTAATGTCATCCTAAACCCTTTATAAAATTGTCCACTGAAATCTATAAAGATAATACCAATCCACTATGTTATCCTCACTGAAAACCCAAGCCTAAGTAGTATTAAGCCTAACCCACTGGAAGCCCCGCATGACTAAGGAAACCCTAAGTTAATTCTTGACTCAGTATTCTTTCGCTTAATGTTCTTAAATCTTGCATAATCATGACATACATGTTCATTGCATTTCGATAGACTGTAATCTTGCTGACGGAGAGTACATCCTCGTGCCGGAGCAAGGAGCTGCTCAGGAGGTAGCCCCAGATCCAGCACCCGAGTCTGCACCAGAGGACCTGCCAGCCACTGCTTTGGAAGGCAAGCCCCGGTTTTATGCATAACCGTTTATATATGCTATTTTACTACACTTATTTGTTTGTAGGCTTGTACTGTGCACTTAGGTGTAGGAATTGTTTGAAACCCTAGTTGCATGATCTCAGGAATCCTTTTGAGATGAATACTAGTATGACAGGTCGAGTAGTTGCTTTACTTAATTAGGATCTCGGTAGAAGACGGGTGATTTTTCTAGCACTCGCGCGAGATCAGGAAATTGATTGTACACACTTTCATACTGTCATGATACTAGTTGGTGGACAACAATCCATGGGGATTGGTTGTTTACGAGATGGAAAATGGAATAAGGATTAACGTGCGGATACCTGAGTCAAGCGTTTGAACGTACTAAGCATATGCCGAGAAATATGGTAAATCGGTAAGCCTAGTACCTGAGTGAACCCGGCAGTGGACATATCCCCTCACGCGTCCTGAGACGAGGTCTCCCATTCCGGTTATGGTGGGTACAAGTGCGGTCACTGCACGACGGCCAGTCGGGGTCAGTGGGGCATTGTACGCCAAGGCGGTGAGCCCTGATCTGCTGACGGGGAATCGATGGGGACGGTTGATATGTGTGGGGACGGAGTGCCCCTGCATGTCGTGTGTTTAGGTTTACCTTGCAAGGATAAAAACTCGATTCGAATCGTCTGCTTCTCGCAGCTAATGAGACTGCTTGATCCCTTGTACTGCATTGAGTAATAAGTGGAAGTATGATGAGTTGCGAAAAGATGTTGAATTGTTAATAATGCTTGCTACCATGTATGAGTAGATAGTCCACTTTTAGCCTTAAGAGAGTCACACTTAACTTTGATTAAGTTAAAATCTTGGTTTAGAAACTCAGCTAGTGCTTTTGGCAACCAAACCCCACAGCCAAACAGCTGCATGTCTAGAGGTAGAGGAGTAGACTCCTCACACCGGGTAAGTCTAGCTGAGTATTAGTATACTCAGCCTTGCTTGTGGCATAATTTTTACAGGTTCTCTGGAGGAGATCGTTGCTGGGATAACTTGGCCGTCCACCTTGCCACCGGGTTGGACTGTTGAGTGGGATCCTGCCTCGGCTGAGGAGGAGCATGAGGAGTGATGGGACAGGCTTCCCCATCTCTCTGTTTAATTACCGTTAGTTTTATTCCGCTGCACTTCGAACAATGATGGTTACTTTTGCAAAAACTCCAATGATGATGATGGTGATGTAATAATTTAACATTGTGACATGTATGGTTTTATGCTTTATTGTATTTGCTCTGTGACTCACCTTCGAGTGAGATTGTGGTACTTGATCCTGTCAGTGGCCGTGTCGGACTAGATCCGAGGGATTGACGGGTTATTCCCATTTAAGTGTGGTCTAGCCTCTAAGGCGGGACTTGGGCACTTAAGTTGGAATAATTCGGGCAGTTCCGCCACAGCTGGTATCAGAGCTTGTACCACCACAAAGGAATCAATAAAATGTAAATACCATCAATTTTCTAAATAAAACTTGATAGAAACAAGGTTGGATAGATAGTAGGACGAGCAGGATAGACCTAGGACGTGAAGCCTTAGGGTAATAGAAGGGTAGCCAGGTGGCTAAGTAACTAGGCCCTACAGGCCACTTTTACAGGATGGGAGTTCCTCCCTATTCCTTTTTGTCTTGTTGTGAGGCCGTTCAGGACGAGCATGCATGCATTCATAATTAAGCAAATGGATAACTAAGTAAAGGACTTAAAAACAAGATAACAACCAACTAGGTCCCTAGTGCCTTTTTGCTTAACTAGAGGAAGGCTGATTTTTTTTTTACTTTTCCTTGTTCTTTTTATAATTCTTTTTCTTTTACTTACGCTTAACCGTACACAGATGACTTCCCATGGATCCTCCGATAACGGAAATGCACTGACCCACACGGACGGACTTGCACGAGAGGGCTTTCCCCGCATTTTGTGGGAAGTACTTCAGGGGGCCGGGTATACGACACCCCCTCAGTACGCGGTGCAACAGTTCGAGAAGCACCGGGTGCCCCGCTGTAGGGTGAGGATGACTTTGGAGCCTCATCCCCTGCAGCCAGGCTGGCGCTCCTTGGACTCAGAATCTTTCGGGTACCGGGCAGAGGACACGATCGAGGCAATCGCTCTGCATGGATTGACTACCTTCTGCGGATTCCATCCCTTAGAGTTGGCTACCCACCCCATTGGCTTGTTCCCCGCTGAGAAGGAGGACGACCCAATGTGGAAGGATCGGGTGGAGCATGCCAAGGACATCTGGGCCATCTACCCAGGTCAGACGGCGCACTTGACAGTACGGTGCATGAATGCTCTGTACCGTCTGCAGGTGATGCGCGGTGAGGCAATGTCCCATCTGATGGCACTGCTGGAGGCAACAAAGATCACGCTGGATAACAGAGAGGAGCTCGTGGTTGACTTGTCTCAAGAAATGGTGGAGAAGGACTTGCAGGTGGAGCAACTATCCACTGATATTCAGGAGTTGGAGGAGCTGGTGGGCACCAGGGAGAACACCATCGAGGTTCTCGAGGATCAGCTCATTAACACTCAGCAGCAGCTTGCTGAGGCTAACGAGCACCTGGACATGCACCACCAGGAGATCCAGGACCAGGAGGCCAACGAGGACGTCGACATTGAGGGAGGAGATGAGCCTGCCTCCAGTGTGGACACTGCTGGCTCGGGAAGACCACCTTCCCCCGAGTCAAGTGTTGCTTCGTTCGCTCACTAGGTGTCCAGGGTAGGTTTAGAAGTTGGACAGTCGGACTCCTCGCAGCTAGCTTAGCTTTTGCACCCTTGGGGTACTAGGCTAGGTAGAGTTGAGTCATTTTGGAACAATTTGATGTACTCGTGTTAAACTCTCTTGGGAGCTTGTTTGATGGATGCTTTTATCAGTTTAAATTTGGAAGGAAGAATTTATGCCTCTTGAAATCCCTTTTGTTGAAGTCAGAGTATATCATGCTGTTTTAACTTTTCCCCGTGATAAAATCTTGAAATTTGGAGCTATGGTGTTAAGTAAGTATGTGGTTTTTCAGATGGCCGGGAGGCAGCGTCGTGGCCAGAACGAGCACGTTCCACCGCCGCCGCCACCTCCCACTCTGCAGGAGCTCATGGCTCAGCAGAATGAGATCTTGAGGCAGCTGGCTCAACGTCAGCCACCACCTCAGCATTATGGTGGTGGAGACCACCAACGTCACCCCGCGGCGGCCACCTATCAGGAATTCCTCAGCACCCAGCCTCCATTGTTCACAAGGGCGGAGGACCCACTTGACGCAGATGTGTGGCTGCGAGTGGTGGAATCCAAATTTCCGCTGCTCCATGGAGTTTGCTCAGAGGTCACCAAAGTCAGGTTCGCTACCCAGCAGCTTCGCGGACCTGCAAGGACTTGGTGGGATCACTTTCTTGCTATGCAGCCAGAGGACCGAGAGGTGGAGTGGAGGGAGTTTAAGGCAGCTTTTAGAGGACGCCATATACCAGCCGGGATCATGGACAGGAAGCTCAATGAGTTCTTGGCACTCACTCAGGGCAGCAGAACAGTGTTGCAGTACGCCCAGGCCTTTAATGACTTGTGCCAGTATGCGGGATATCATGCGGATACAGATGAGAAGAAGAGGGACAGATTCAGAAGGGGGCTCAGCACTAAGCTCCGGGATCGCCTCAACACCGTCAGGGCCAACAGCTACAATGAGTTGGTCAACATGGCTATCTCCCAAGAGGACTGCATTACAGCTAGACAGGCAGAGAAGAAGAGGAAGACCCCTGTGGCAGGACCCTCAGCTCAGCCACAGCGCTTCAGGATTGTGTCCGACACCCAGGGCAGGGGACCCCAGCAGCAGCAAGGGCGATGGGTAATCCGACCTCAGCAGCAGCAGCAGCAGGCACCCAACCGCAACCAGTTCCCAGCTCAGAGGAATAATCAGCAGCAGCAGTACCGCCAAGCCAATGACAACAGGTGCTTCACTTGTGGCAACACTGGGCATTATGCCAAGAATTGCCCCAGGAACCAGCAGAGGCAGGGGCAGAATGTCAATCAGAACCAAGGCAAGAGACAGAAGGTGCAAGTGAGGCAGGGCCGGCTGAACTTCACCACCATGGCTGACATTCCAGAGGGAGCACCCTTCATGACTGGTATCTTTACAGTTTTGAATTATCCTGCTATTATTCTATTTGATTCGGGTGCATCGCATAGTTTTATCAGTGCAAAATTTAGTGCCAAGTGCCAATTGCCTTTTCACCACACCAATGGAGGTATCACAATTTCAACCCCAGGAGGCAGGGTTGCCACCTACCAAATTAACAAGAATGTGCCTATAAAGTTTGGTAGTCTGATAATTAAAGCCAACCTTCTCATTTTGGGTTTGGAGAGTGTGGATATTATATTGGGAACTGACTGGTTAACCAGAAACCAGGTTGTGATGGATATTGCGGCTAGAGCCATTGAGGTGCACTCACCAACTTGTGGTGAGACTACACTGTATTTGCCTGACCAGGGTTGTACCCGATCTTGTGCCTTTGTTATGTTAGAATCCCCAGTGGAAAAGATCCCAGTGGTCTGTGACTATCCGGATGTTTTTCCGGATGAATTGCCAGGGATGCCACCTGACCGAGATATTGAGTTCGCCATCGAATTGCAACCCGGGACCGCTCCTATCTCCAAGAGACCCTATAGGATGCCTCCCGCGGAATTGGCAGAATTGAAGAAACAATTGCAAGAGTTGTTGGACAAGGGGTTTATTCGTCCAAGCACTTCACCATGGGGATGTCCAGCATTATTTGTGAAGAAAAAGGATGAGAGTTTGAGGATGTGTGTTGACTACCGTCCTCTCAATGCGGTGACTATAAAGAACAAATACCCGCTGCCCCGCATTGATGTTCTGTTTGATCAGTTGGTTGGAGCCAAGGTATTCTCCAAGATAGACCTTCGCTCAGGATACCATCAGATCAAGATCCGTGCTAGCGATATTCCCAAGACGGCTTTCTCTACCAGATATGGACTGTATGAGTTTCTGGTGATGTCTTTTGGGCTGACCAACGCCCCGGCTTATTTTATGTACCTGATGAACTCAGTGTTTATGCCAGAATTAGACAAGTTCGTGGTCGTTTTCATTGATGACATTCTGGTCTATTCCAAGAATGAAGATGAACATACTGAGCACCTGCACATCGTGCTTCAATGGCTGCGCGATCATCATCTTTATGCTAAGTTGTCTAAGTGTGAGTTTTGGCTGAAGGAGATCAAATTCTTGGGTCACACAATTTCTCAAGATGGGATATCAGTTGATCCTGAGAAGGTACAAGAGGTAATGGATTGGAAACCCCCGACTACAGTGAAGCAAATTCGGAGTTTTCTGGGATTGGCAGGGTATTATCGATGATTTATTCCGGACTTCTCCAGAATTGCCAAGCCAATGACTGAACTGTTGAAGAAGGGAGTCAAATTTGAGTGGAGCCAAAAGTGTGAAGGTGCCTTCCATACCTTGAGGCAGCATTTGACCACAGCCCCAGTGCTAGCTCAACCTGACAACACCAAGCCATTTGAAGTTTACTGTGATGCTTCTGGTACTGGTTTGGGATGTGTCTTGATGCAAGAAAACAGAGTGATTGCTTATGCTTCCCGGGCACTCAGGCCCCATGAGCAGAACTACCCCACTCATGATCTAGAATTGGCAGCTGTAGTTCATGCTCTTAAGATATGGAGACACTACCTGATGGGAGCTCACTGTAACATCTACACTGATCACAAGAGTCTCAAATACATCTTCACTCAGGCAGATCTGAACATGAGGCAAAGAAGATGGTTGGAGTTAATCAAGGACTATGATTTGGAGGTGCATTACCACCCTGGTAAGGCCAATGTTGTGGCAGATGCCTTGAGCAGAAAGGCCCAGTGTAATTGTATGAGCATGGATGTGGGAGTGACCACCCTGTGTGATGAGTTGTGTAAGCTGAACCTGGAAGTTGTCTCTTCGGGTAACCTAAGCTATATCTCGGTGGAACCCACGTTGCAAGAGCAGATCGTCAGGGCACAGGTTGAGGATAAGGGTGTTCAGGTTATCAAGGATATGATCAAGCAAAAGGTAGAGAAATACAAGTGTTTCCGACAGGACAGCAAGGGAATTCTATGGTTTGGAGATCGATTGGTTGTTCCCAAAGGCCCTGAGCTCAGAAAGAAGATACTAGATGAAGCTCACCTTTCCAAATTCTCCATGCACCCTGGTAGCAACAAGATGTACCACGATCTCAGATCTCTATATTGGTGGACTAGAATGAAAAGGGAAATTGCCAAGTACATATCCGAATGTGACACCTGCCAGAGAATTAAGGCTAGTCACTTGAAGGCAGCAGGCCATTTGCAACCCCTTCCCATACCATCTTGGAAATGGGAGGACATTTGCATGGACTTCATAGTAGGATTACCCAATACCTCCAGGCACCATGATTATATTTGGGTTATCGTGGACAGATTGACCAAGACTGCTCATTTCTTGCCAGTGCACACCACCCATAAGACAGAGAAGTACGCTGAAATTTATGTTGATCAGATAGTAAGGCTGCATGGTATTCCAAAGACCATTATATCTGACAGAGGAGCACTATTTGTGGCACGCTTTTGGGAGAAACTGCAAGAATCACTTGGGACCCAAGTAATCCGAAGCTCAGCATATCACCCTCAAACGGATGGCCAGACAGAAAGGGTGAATCAGATTTTGGAAGACATGTTGCGGGCATGTGTACTACATTATGGAAAGGATTGGGACAAATGTCTGTCTTTGGCAGAGTTTTCTTACAATAATAGCTATCAGTCCAGTCTGAAGATGGCACCTTTTGAGGCATTATATGGGAGAAGATGTAGGACCCCACTAAACTGGTCTCAAGCAGGAGAAAGGGAAATTTTTGGGCCAGACTTGGTACTCGAGGCAGAGGCAAAGGTCAGGGTTATTACCAAGAACTTAGAAGCTGCTCAGGCCAGGCAAAGGAGCTATCATGATAAGAGGCGGAAGCCTCTACAGTTTGAGGTGGGAGATCATGTCTACCTTAAGGTATCACCCACCAAGGGTGTCCAGAGATTCGGAATCAAGGGCAAATTAGCTCCTCGCTACTTTGGACCCTATGAGATCAAGGCAGGTTGTGGACCCGTGGCCTATCAAGTGGAATTGCCACCTCACATGTCAGCGGTTCATAATGTGTTCCATGTATCTCAGCTACGGAAATGCGTTCGTCTACCCACTGAAGTGCTACCGGAGCCAGACATTGAGATAGAACCAGACTTATCCTACCAAGAGTACCCCGTCAAGGTACTAGATCAAAAAGAGAGATCAACTCGGGCAAGGTCGGTCAGAATGTACAAGGTTCAGTGGAGTCACCATTCAGCAGAGGAAGCTACATGGGAAACTGAGGATTTTATACGCTCTCGCTTCCCCGACTTTCTGCCCAAAGGAGTCGGTATGTAACCCCGAACCCCACCCCCACCTGCCCTTTGAATTCAATTATAAGAAAAACTTAGATAACAAGGATAGTCTAAGTTGTGGATTTAACTTAAGAAGGGCTTCCTTCTGAAGTTGCAAAGAGGATGACATTCGAAGAGCAGTTAACAAGAGAAACTTAAGTGTAAGCAACACCAGCACACCTTCAAGCACCCCTCTAAGGGACTCTACCTAAATCTCGGGACGAGATTCCTTTAAGGGGGGAGGGCTGTAACACCCCAGGTGTTACCTTGGCTAGAGCCACTTTGGCACTAGAAGCTATGTTCACAAGGGTAAAGACTTAGGGCACCACATAAGAACCTTGGAGCTCATGTGCTAAGCAAGTTGCCAATGACATGAGAAGCATTACTCTAATCCTTGCACACTTACTACCTTGGATAAAGGGGGGAGAAGAACCCTAGACCTCTCCAAAGCCCTACCTTCCAAAACCCTAAGTAAGGGGGGAAAGAGAGTGGCAAGTGGGCAAAGCATGTGTAACTTTTACCCAAACTCTAAGCAACATTATAACCATCAATTAAGGGGGGGGGGATATTGCAAAAAGGCCCCTGGAGAAACCCCAATTCAAATCTCCAAGTGGAGAGAGAGCTAGAGCTCTCAATTTCCCTCTAAGTCACATTTTAGCCCTAATTCAAAGACCAGCCGTGTTCACTTTGAAGATGGCGCCAAAACCACTTGGGTCCTATACCAAAAATGTGCTATACCACTTAAGGCACCCCCTGGAAAAATTTGAGGCCGAGACTCAGACGTTTGACAACACTTGACATCAGTTTTGTCGCTGAGCGGGCAGGGAGACAAGCCAGATTTGGCGCCCGTCTATCTCCCTATCTAGGGCGTATCATCCCTTGGAACTCACACATGTGAGATAGCCCTAGGTGCCAGGAGGAGGTCTGCGCCGGATTCATGGCGAGATTCGCACGTTTGCGATCTCTGGAAGCGTTTGAACATTGGAAGAAACTCACTGCCACGTGTTCGACGCCGTCTGCCCGCGCCAGAGCACGCTCGCGCGCGCCCTCGCATGCCCCGCGCCGCGCCCGAGCCAAACCCGCGCCGTGGCCCGCGCCCGAGCTTATAAATCCCCCCAGGCTTCGGCTACACCCTTCCGCACACCCTCCATACCTCGCCGGAGTTAGCTCGTCGTCGTTTGCCCGTGCGCAGCGAGTCCGCGGCCGCCCAACCCCTCTGCCACCGTAGACCGGCCAGCAGAGCCATCCCCGACCCCGTCCTGCCTTCGGAGAAGCTTGTGCACACCTCTGTGAAGCTCCCCGAGAAAGGAATCGGAGTTTCCTTCGCCGGAGAAGCCAGTCCACGCTCGCCGGAGCTCTCACCCCCGCCGGAGCACGTGGACCGGGTAAGCCACTCCACCATCCTTCGATTCCTTGTGCACACAGTCGTTGCGTGACCCCGTGATGCTCACCGTGCCCTCGGATTGCGCCAGTTCGCCGTAGTTTGGCCGGTACACTCGCCGCCGACGAGGACACCCGCCTGCACGCGTGGACCGGGCGATTCCGGCCACCTCCGACGCCGAGCCGTACCTCGACGTGACCCCCAGAGTCTCCCCGAGCCGACCCCACCCTACGCCGGACCTCCCTCGCCGCCGGTAAGCCGCGCCGCCCTTTTCTTTCCCGCGGTTACTGTTTCAGTGAAGGGAAGGACTGCGGGTGAGAGGGAAGAAAGGTCAGGGGGTTTTGTGTAATGTCAGTGACACAGGGGAATAGTGGCGTGGTGGTAGATCTGTGAGGGTGGATTTCGTTTAAACCCAGGGACCCCGGTGTAAACTGTTTTTCCAGAAACCCTTAATTAAATCTGTTTTAAATTGAACAGCAACTTTAAAAATGCATAACTTCTGCTTAAATCATCCAAATTTGGTCAAACCAATTTTGCCAGACTCAAATTAATGTAACCTATTTAAGAAAAATATAAAACCCCTTGGTACTGTGGAAAACTTAAAAGTTCTGATTTAATGTTAGTTTTGACCAAAAGCTAAATAATAGTAAGAAAAATAGTTAGGGTATTTGACTAGGGTTAGGAAAATTTGGAGAAGTTTATATTTACCTACTAACCTGTTTAAAAATGTTAAACCTCTCTGTCCACTCCCTTTGAGTTAGTTTTACCCCTTATTCTATAATATGCTTAAGGATAAGGAAAATAGAAAATGTAATTAAATTAATGAACCAGAGGGTACCTCTACCTTTGTTAGGTTATTTATTCAACATAGTTCACTGGAAAAATATATCATACCCTGTTTTAGTGTAAAATAAGTAAGATCCCTTTTGTTTAAATAAAACAAGTGAAACTTAGAAAAACTCTACAAAAATAACCCCAAGGTGAAAACACCCCCACCATTGGGATAACTATTGTTTTATTAGAAAGAACCTAAGAAAAATATGAAATCTGCTGTTTGACATTTTTCAAATACTAAGGTAGTAGAAAGTGCCTTTTTGACATTAAACTTAAGAAAATCATAACTAAATAACCACCCCTTAGTTTTCTGTGATTTTTAGCACAGAGGCCTATTATTACCAAAGGATGCCAACAAAAATAACCTTTAGGACAGAACCTACCCCTAACTAGGAGGTGTAGTGTAAAGTGGCCCTTTTTGCCTAACTTTTGTTATTTTTGTTTAAAGCCTAACTTTTATACTCTAAGCCTCAAATTCTTAAAACAAGCTAGAATAGCCAGTGACAACCCACTGTAGTTTTTACAGAATTTTTGGAAATTATTAAAACCCTGTTGTAGTTCAAACCTACACTAGAAACCCTAAATGGAAATTAAAGAAAGGAAAATGAATAATGGAACTTAATGTCATCCTAAACCCTTTATAAAATTGTCCACTGAAATCTATGAAGATAATACCAATCCACTATGTTATCCTCACTGAAAACCCAAGCCTAAGTAGTATTAAGCCTAACCCACTGGAAGCCCCGCATGACTAAGGAAACCCTAAGTTAATTCTTGACTCAGTATTCTTTCGCTTAATGTTCTTAAATCTTGCATAATCATGACATACATGTTCATTGCATTTCGATAGACTGTAATCTTGCTGACGGAGAGTACATCCTCGTGCCGGAGCAAGGAGCTGCTCAGGAGGTAGCCCCAGATCCAGCACCCGAGTCTGCACCAGAGGACCTGCCAGCCACTGCTTTGGAAGGCAAGCCCCGGTTTTATGCATAACCGTTTATATATGCTATTTTACTACACTTATTTGTTTGTAGGCTTGTACTGTGCACTTAGGTGTAGGAATTGTTTGAAACCCTAGTTGCATGATCTCAGGAATCCTTTTGAGATGAATACTAGTATGACAGGTCGAGTAGTTGCTTTACTTAATTAGGATCTCGGTAGAAGACGGGTGATTTTTCTAGCACTCGCGCGAGATCAGGAAATTGATTGTACACACTTTCATACTGTCATGATACTAGTTGGTGGACAACAATCCATGGGGATTGGTTGTTTACGAGATGGAAAATGGAATAAGGATTAACGTGCGGATACCTGAGTCAAGCGTTTGAACGTACTAAGCATATGCCGAGAAATATGGTAAATCGGTAAGCCTAGTACCTGAGTGAACCCGGCAGTGGACATATCCCCTCACGCGTCCTGAGACGAGGTCTCCCATTCCGGTTATGGTGGGTACAAGTGCGGTCACTGCACGACGGCCAGTCGGGGTCAGTGGGGCATTGTACGCCAAGGCGGTGAGCCCTGATCTGCTGACGGGGAATCGATGGGGACGGTTGATGTTGGGTCTATGCTTCGTCGCCGAAGGTCTTACAGGAAGAAGTGGTCTTCGGCTGAAGCTGTTTATATAAGATAGCCGAAGGTTCCTCTTCGTGAAGCTTCGGCATTACAAACCGACTTAAAGATAGAATGACCTTCTAGTCCATAAAGGTCTGAGTCAATGTTGTAAGTTTTTATAAGGGGTATACTTGTAATTCCTCACAGGCTGCGTCCTGTGCCTATAAATAGTGAACAGTATTCTGTTACTGTTCACACATTCTGGATTGCAATCGCATCTCTCGGAATTCAACCTTTGCCAAGGCATAGGTATTATTGTATTTAATAATTCAATATGATGAATAAATATAATATAATCGGTCTATAATTTATTTACTCATCTTACACCTTTTTTGTATTATCTTATGAATATCTATTGAAGTTTTATTACGAAGGTTTAAGTTCGTAATTATACTCTTTCCAACCTTCGTCCAAGATCCATTATCCCGAAGGGAATAATGTTTTAAGGACGAAGGATGTTATTATTTAACATTTTATGTTGCCTTGCTCTTGATTCATAGCATTTGAGAGCAAGTCTCCAACATTGGCGCCCACCTCCGGTGAACTCACTTCCACTTTTTGAGCTGATGGCTTCGTTCAACGGCCAAGCTGGAGCTGCTTCGGACCCGAAGCTGGTGCTCCCGATCACAGGTGGCTCGTCCTCAGAGCCAGCTAACAAGAAACAAAAGAAGGAAGCACAGAGAAGGGTACAGCATGTTGGGGTGCAAGGACCCTTCATCAAATCAAGATGGTCTCATATTCCTATTACCTTCTCCCAAGAGGATCTTCAGCTGAAAGATTACCCACACAACGATGCCATGGTTATCTCTTGTGTTATCAAAGGATTTCTGGTCCACAATGTCTTGGTTGATACAGGCAGTGCAGCTGACATCATATTTGCTAAGGCCTTCAGACAGATGCAAGAGCCAGAAGATAAGATTCATGATGCTACACATCCTCTCTGTGGCTTCGGAGGAAGACAGATTGTAGCACTGGGCAAGATCACCATGTCAGTGACCTTCGGGTTCATCAACAACACTAGAACTGAGCAAGTTGTGTTTGACATTGTTGACATGGAATACCCTTACAATGCAATTATTGGTCGTGGTACCCTCAATGCCTTCGAAGCAATCCTTCATCCTGCCTATCTTTGCATGAAGATACCTTCGGACCAGGGACCCATTGCTATCCATGGAAGTCAAGAAGCTGCAAGAAGGGCCGAAGGCAATTGGACTGACTCAAAAGCAATCCATAACATAGATGGAGCTGAAGCCTGTGAACAGTACAAGTTCAGAAGGGAGAAAGCAGCTTCAGCAGATCAGCCAAAGCCTATGCTCTTATGTGAGGACATAGCAGAGCAGAAGGTGTTGTTAGGCTCTCAATTATCCGAAGAGCAGGAGAAAACCTTGATAAGGTTTTTGTTCAATAACAAGGATGTTTTTGCATGGTCAGCCAATGATCTCTGCGAAGTTAATAGAGATGTTATTGAGCACTCGCTCAATGTCGATCCATCCTTCAGACCCAGAAAGCAAAGGCTTCGGAAAATGTCAGATGATAAGGCCGAAGGTGCTCGCAACGAAGTCAAAAGACTCCTCAGTGCAGGAGTTATTAGAGAAGTGAAGTACCCAGAATGGCTAGCTAACACTGTTATGGTAAAAAAGGCCAATGGCAAGTGGCGAATGTGCATCGATTTTACAGATCTTAACAAGGCTTGTCCGAAGGATGAATTCCCACTCCCAAGGATAGACTCTTTAGTTGATGCAGCAGCTTCTTCAGAGCTCATGAGTCTGTTAGACTGTTATTCAGGCTATCACCAAATTTGGATGAAGAAGGAAGATGAGCCGAAGACTAGCTTCATAACTCCAAGTGGCACATATTGTTATCTTCGGATGCCAGAGGGGCTCAAAAACGCTGGAGGAAGTTTCAGCCGAATGACTGCGAAGGTTCTTCAATCTCAAATAGGCAGAAATGTGCTAACTTATGTTGATGACATCATTGTAAAAAGCACAAAGCAGGAGAATCATATTGCTGATCTGCAGGAGACCTTCGCCAGTTTCAGGCAAGCTGGCTTAAAGTTAAATCCAGAAAAATGCGTCTTCGGAGTGAAGAAGGGGAAATTTCTTGGATGCTTGGTTTCAACAAAAGGAATTGAAGCTAATCCAAGTAAAATTGAAGCTATACTTCGGATGGAGCCACCAACTACAAAGAAGGGGGCTCAAAGATTGACAGGAAGATTGGCATCTCTCAATAGATTCATATCCAGATCAGCAGAGAGAAACTTACCATTCTTCGAAGTGCTGAAGTCAGCCGAAGTCTTTCAATGGGGACCAATCCAGCAGAAGGCTTTCGAAGAACTGAAACAGTATTTGATAGATCTAACAACATTGACTCCACCAATGCCAGGGGCTCCTTTATTATTATATGTGGCAGCTTCGCACTCAGCGGTAAGTGCAGCGCTTGTCCAGGAGAAGCTTGATGGTCAAGTCAAGAGGCAGGCTCCAATATATTTTGTTTCCGAGGTTCTTAGTTTATCAAAGAAAAATTATACAGAGTTGGAGAAGGTATTGTATGCTGTCTTAATGGCCTCCAGGAAGCTTCGGCACTATTTCCAAGCTTACAACATAATTGTTCCTTCTTCACAACCTCTGAAGGACATTATGAGGAACCGAGAAGCTACTGGAAGGATTGGAAAATGGGCTGCAGAGCTCAATGAATTTTGTATTGAATATGTTCATAGATCTTCGATTCAGTCCCAGGCGTTGGTAGACTTCATTGCTGATTGGACGCTAGGGGCTCAGGAGGAGGAAACAAATAAAGACAACGAAGCCTGGACAGTGTTTTGTGATGGATCTTGGGGAACCTTCGGAGCAGGAGCGGCTGCTGTGTTGGTTTCACCTTCCAAAGTCAAAACTTGTTATGCGGCAAAGCTTGATTTTAGTTGCACAAATAACATTGCTGAGTACGAAGCATTGATTCTAGGTCTTCAGAAGTTAAAAGCAATGGGAATCAGAAGGGCCATACTTAAAACTGATTCCCAGGTTGTTTCGGGTCATATTGACAAGAGTTGCAAGGCTAAGGATCCAAAGCTTGAAAAATATCTGGATATGGTTCGAAGAGTCGAAGCTTCCTTCGAAGGGTTTTCTGTCAAAAATATCCCTCGAGGACAAAATGAGCATGCTGATTTGCTAGCTAAGTCAGCAGCACAGGGGCTGCCTTTACCTTCGGATGTGTTCTTCGAAACAATAAAAGCACCTTCGGTGGAACTTCTTGAAAGAGCAGTCCTTAATATATCTCCTGTTTTTAGCGAAGATTGGAGAACCGAGATCATCTCTTACCTTCAGGGTAAATTCCTTTCAGATGACGAAGCTTATAACAAGAGGATAGAGGCAAGATCTCGTCCATATGTCATAATAGAAGGGGAGTTGTACAAGCATGGAGTTTGTGCTCCGCTACTCAAATGTTTGTCCAGAGCCGAAGGTATAGAGTTAATGAAAGAAATACATGCAGGCCTGTGTGGATCTCACATTGGTTCTAGGCCGTTACTTGGAAAAATTTTCCGCCAAGGATTTTATTGGCCGAAGGCAGCTTCGGATGCAGCAGAATTGGTTCAAAAGTGCGAAGGTTGTCAGAAATGTGCAAAAGATCAAAAAACAACCTTCGTCCTTAACACAGCTCATACAACCCACTTGGCCATTGCAAAGGTGGGGCCTTGACTTGTTAGGTCCGTTACCACCGGCCCAAGGGAACCTGAGATATGTTGTAGTAGCTGTGGAATATTTTTCTAAATGGATTGAGGCGAAGCCTTTAGCCACAATAACTTCGGCCACCGTCCAAAAGTTTTTCTGGCAGAATATTGTTTGTCGTTTCGGGGTGCCAAAGGCTATCACTGTGGACAATGGGACACAGTTTGACTCCGAAGCTTTCAGGGATTTCTGTGACCAAATTGGTACGAAGATCCATTTTGCATCAGTTAGGCACACGGAGTCGAATGGACTCGTTGAAAGAGCCAACGGCATTATAATGACAGGAATAATGAAGTTAATCTTCAACCAACCCAGGGGAAAATGGCCAGATCAGTTAACCAAAGTGGTGTGGAGCCACAACACAACAACATCAAGGTCTACAGGCTTCACTCCATTTAAATTGTTATTCGGTGACGAAGCAATAACTCCGGAGGAAGCTAAAACCGGATCAATAAGGATATTAGCTTCGGCAGAATCAGATTCCGAAGCTACTTATTCTATAGAAAAAGATGCTTTAGAAGGGATCAGACTGCAGGCTGTGGAGAATATCAATAAATATCAAGCCGAAACAGTCAAATGGCGGGATAGAAAGGTTCGACTAAAAAATATTGAGCCAGGGCACTTGGTGCTTCGGAGAGTAGCCAACCCAGAAACAGTGGGCAAATTGCAGTTGAAATGGGACGGACCTTTCTTAGTAGCATCTTCGTCAAGACCCGGTTCATACAGATTGAAGGATATGGACGGCAACGACATTCCTAGGTCTTGGAATGCGGATGAGCTTCGGCGATATTATGTATAACTCGGTGTAATTTTTCATATTTTTTATTTTTCTTTCATGGCACCCTTTTCCTTTCCGAAGGGGGAGAAAGGTTTTTAATGGGGCCAACACATGTAATTTCCTTTTTTAGTTCTATAAGAGCAAAATCCCCCAAGGAATGTAAATGTAAAAGCTGAGAATGCACCATCGAGTGCCAAAAAGTAAAAGTGAAGAAGCTCCAAAGTCGTTCCTAAGGGAATGCAGAGCTCACAGCGAAAAGTCAACGCTGATTCCGCCAAAAGTAAAGGCGAAGAAGCTCCAAAGTCGTTCCTAAGGGAATGCAGAGCTTACAGCGAAAAGTCAACGCTGATTCCGCCAAAAGTAAAGGCGAAGAAGCTCCAAAGTCGTTCCTAAGGGAATGCAGAGCTGAGGTGTGATTGTTTTTAAGAAAATAATGGCTATGAATATGACTTCGGATACGTGTTTGGCCATTCATTTGCACATCACATTACATCATAGCATTTGCATTCATAAACATTCATCTAGGCATATGTAGGATAATCATCTTCATGGCATAAATGGTTGCTTCGGCAAAAAGAGAAAAAAGAAAGAAAAAAAAGAGCTTCGTGCACAAAAAAGAAAGGAAAATGTTGTTTTCTATGCTTCGTTGCGTACGAAAAGAAGGGAAGGTGTTTTTTCGCCTTCGGCTCAAAAGAAAATTTCGTCCACACCAAAGCATTTCTCATACATCAAAGGATATATAACAAGGTATGAACAGAATTCATTAAAGACAAGTTGTAGTTACATTTACAAAAGTTATCTCAAAAGTTTCTCAAGTACTGTTTACAGACTACTATCTAAATCTCCAAGGAGCTTCGGCTTCGGCTTCAGTTTTGATCATCAGCTTCGGCTTCGTCATCCTACATGAATAAGGTCGTTGTAAGTCAAAATCAAGTTTACAGGAAAAGGTAAGTGCAAGGTATGGTTTCTTACTGGATCAAGGTGGCTACGAGCTTCGTTTCCAGCCTTCTCTCGCCCACCTTTTGTCCATATCATTTTTACAAATCGGTTTGAGATACTTCGGGCAAGATCAGGGATGTCATCCAGGATTGATGGTGATAAAGTGAAATTTGGCCTATTGACAATCTTCCCATGATCACAGCCAGCCTTCAGGAAAGCCGCAGCAGTGCCTCGAGAAGCCACCCAGGCACAGAAGTCACCATGCCCAGCTATGACTTCGTCGAGCTCGTCAATCTCCCCCTCAATATGTTCGAAGGTTTTCGGTAGATCTTCGGCTGAGGGGGTGAATTTTTCACTGCTGGCTCCAACTGAGTAAAAAATCTTTCTTAGTCGATGTATGCAGTTGTTGCTAAATTCCAAGCATTTTTCCTGAAGACTTGTCAGTAGTTTTCTCAAATCTGAATTTTGTTGAGCTTCGGCTTCAAGTTTTGCATTAAGATCTTGTTTTTCTCGTTCGAACTGCTCAGACTGGCGGAGAAGCTTCGTGTTCAGTTCTGATATTTTTGCTTCAGCTTCTGCCAATAAACCTTCGGTTGCCTGGAGCTCAAAGTTCTTTTTCTCGAAAGCATCTGATTGCTCCTTTATTTTGCTTTCCAAATTTCCAATTATAACTTCATGCTTTTTATCTTCAAAATCTTGTTGCATCTGCAAGGCTTTGCTCAGTAGCATACTCTACACGAAAACAACCTTCGTCAGATATGTTTTTATTATTAGAAACAATAAAAGTTAAGGGGCAAGTAGTTCACCTTGAAGTTGGAATAAAATAAACTACCAACGACATGTTGTCGTCGGTAGCGGCTGATATCTGTTTCTAGCTTCGGGAATCCGATACTCTTGGACAGAGTACTGATAACTTTGGCTCCTGTTTGATCTCGAATGCAATCTATTTTTTCATCATCAACGCCTCCGAAGAGGAGTGCCCCAGGTTTGTATCCACAGGATTTGGCATACTCTTTAAGCTCTTCTATTTCAGCTTTTGATAGTTGTTCTCCAACTAAATTCTGGAACATAAAGGCTTCCTTTTCCGAAGCTTCATCAGCAATTTCTTTTCCTTTCCCCGAAGCTGCGGTCACGGCCTCTTCGGCGGCGGTGGCAGCTTCTTCTGCAGCCATGTCTAGCAGCATTTGGTCAATATGTTCAATTGTGCTCTCCAAGTTCAAATCTTCAGCTGAGGCAGCTTTGGCAGCTGCGGCCTCCGAAGGTGCAATTTCGATATCTGCCCCCTCTGCAGCCGCTTGTGTTCTCTGGGCCGAAGCTCTTGGCGGCGTCTTGTCAATTACCTCTGTCACAGTGATAATTCTTTGTTTCTTTGCCTTGATCGTTTTCTTCGATTTCTCGGGCTCCTTGTCCTTCTGAAAAAACTTTGTCAGTTGAGGACCCAGTGGACTTAGCTTCGCAGGTAAGGATTCAGTCATTACCTTCAGAATTTCCTCAACGACAGCAGCAGAAGGTGATGCGGGGGTTTCTTCTGCTTCGGATATTTGTTGCTTCGGGGAAGAAGCTTTCTTCTTTTTCGGAATTTTCTTCTTTAATGGTTCTTTTTCTTCATTCACGGCCTCAGTTATCCTTTTTCTTTTTTGGCCCCCAGCACCTTTGTTCAGGTTTTCATAATCAGGGTAATCAAAGCCCAAGGCATCCAACACCCGATTTAGCCTTCGTTTCGGACGTGTGCCGAAGGCTGCGGTCATCAATTGATCTTCTTTTTTGGAATAATTGCCAAGTATCTCATTGCACATTGCTTCAATTGTTTCCAGCCATTCTTGGCAAGGTGTTTTAAAGTATTTCTTAAATTTGAAATAGTAAGGCAAACGCACAAGTTCACCATCTTTCTTTTTCCCCTTCAGCTTCGGCATTTCCCATTCTTTTAAACTAGGAAAAACTTGGAAAGCCAAGAACTTTTGAACCAGATCTCTTGTACTAATATGCTCTGCAACAATTCTGAATTCATCCATTGCTTTTTGTGTGGTACCGTCTACTGACATGTTGCAGAGAGGCCGGGTTTCTCCGAAGATTAGTTCGAGTGGACTTTGCACGAGCTTCTCCTTGTCATCATTAACCTTGACATAGAACCACTCGGATTTCCACCCTGCTGCCCATTTACTCCGATAGCTGATTACAGGAAACTTCGTAGTTTTACGATAAGCAAAATTGTAGCAGCCAAAATTGTCATGCAATCCATCCTTTCTAGCCTTCGTCTGGTAATGCAGCTCGTGAACCCGGCAAAAGCTGTCCGCAAATGGCTCCACTGCTTGGCTTCGGAGTGCCCAGATATAAACACTGAGCCTAACGATAGCGTTAGGGGTCAGTTGGTGAAAATAGATACCGAACCTCTTCAGCACCTCTGCAATAATCCCATGAAGTGGGAATCTTAATCCAGCCTTTAAAAAGCTCTTAAAAATGACAATTTCATCCTCTTCCGGTTTCGGGGTAGTCTCTTCTCCCCCAAAGCGTAGTAGCTTCTTCTGATCCTCATTGAAAAAGCCTGACTTTACCATTTTGGAGAGATCAGCCTTCGAAACGGTGGATTTTCCAAAGTCCAAGTGGCTGGGCTTGCTTGGCATGGCAATACGATAATCGTCCTCGGGATCAGTTTCCTCAATAACTTCTTCTTCTACTCCGGCAGGAGCTTGTTGTGTTTGTTCTGCATCTTCACCAGGAATCTCTTCAGAAACTACCAGCCCGGATCGTTGCATGGCTTCGGAGATGGGAACTGTCTCCGAAGCTTCAGTTTCGTCTCCCTCACGCTCAACCCTGGCAGTAGAACGCACTCTGGCCATTTAATTATGAATATGTGGAAACTTAACACTTTCTTCTTCCGAAGTTTTTTCTGACGAAGCAGGCTTCAAACTGGAGCTTCGTTCGATTCTGACAGACAAGCTTCGGCGATGGTTAAAAATTTTGGCAGCAAAACAGTGCAAATAGCAATGAATGCTGTGGTAACTTCACACCTACTCGTCTGTTTATATAGTGCTGCAGGTAAGAAGGCGAAGCGCCAGAATTTTTACACCAGGCGGACACCCGCTCGCACTCGCTGCATGGTGGACCGCAGAGACCGAACAGTAACTCTGCAAGGTGGGGCCGCTATACGCTGGGAGATTGAATCGTTTCTCGACAACGAGCTCAGGGAAGGTGTTTTTTAGACCTTCGGCGCTCCGAAGCTTAAGAGACTTTCTTCACGGATCAAGCTCGTTACGAAAAACGATCTAGCACCGCGAAAGGGGCTACTGTTGGGTCTATGCTTCGTCGCCGAAGGTCTTACAGGAAGAAGTGGTCTTCGGCTGAAGCTGTTTATATAAGATAGCCGAAGGTTCCTCTTCGTGAAGCTTTGGCATTACAAACCGACTTAAAGATAGAATGACCTTCTAGTCCATAAAGGTCTGAGTCAATGTTGTAAGTTTTTATAAGGGGTATACTTGTAATTCCTCACAGGCTGCGTCCTGTGCCTATAAATAGTGAACAGTATTCCGTTACTGTTCACACATTCTGGATTGCAATCGCATCTCTCGGAATTCAACCTTTGCCAAGGCATAGGTATTATTGTATTTAATAATTCAATATGATGAATAAATATAATATAATCGGTCTATAATTTATTTACTCATCTTACACCTTTTTTGTATTATCTTATGAATATCTATTGAAGTTTTATTACGAAGGTTTAAGTTCGTAATTATACTCTTTCCAACCTTCGTCCAAGATCCATTATCCCGAAGGGAATAATGTTTTAAGGACGAAGGATGTTATTATTTAACATTTTATGTTGCCTTGCTCTTGATTCATAGCATTTGAGAGCAAGTCTCCAACAGTTGATATGTGTGGGGACGGAGTGCCCCTGCATGTCGTGTGTTTAGGTTTACCTTGCAAGGATAAAAACTCGATTCGAATCGTCTGCTTCTCGCAGCTAATGAGACTGCTTGATCCCTTGTACTGCATTGAGTAATAAGTGGAAGTATGATGAGTTGAGAAAAGATGTTGAATTGTTAATAATGCTTGCTACCATGTATGAGTAGATAGTCCACTTTTAGCCTTAAGAGAGTCACACTTAACTTTGATTAAGTTAAAATTTTGGTTTAGAAACTCAGCTAGTGCTTTTGGCAACCAAACCCCACAGCCAAACAGCTGCATGTCTAGAGGTAGAGGAGTAGACTCCTCACATCGGGTAAGTCTAGCTGAGTATTAGTATACTCAGCCTTGCTTGTGGCATAATTTTTACAGGTTCTCTGGAGGAGATGGTTGCTGGGATAACTTGGCCGTCCACCTTGCCACCGGGTTGGACTGTTGAGTGGGATCCTGCCTCGGCTGAGGAGGAGCATGGGGAGTGATGGGACAGGCTTCCCCATCTCTCTGTTTAATTACCGTTAGTTTTATTCCGCTGCACTTCGAACAATGATGGTTACTTTTGCAAAAACTCCAATGATGATGATGGTGATGTAATAATTTAACATTGTGACATGTATGGTTTTATGCTTTATTGTATTTGCTCTGTGACTCACCTTCGAGTGAGATTGTGGTACTTGATCCTGTCAGTGGCCGTGTCGGACTAGATCCGAGGGATTGATGGGTTATTCCCATTTAAGTGTGGTCTAGCCTCTAAGGCGGGACTTGGGCACTTAAGTTGGAATAATTCGGGCAGTTCCGCCACATTTTGGTCGCACCAAAGGGTCGATTCCCAAGCTGTGCTCAATTATGGATCGGCTGACTCCGACCAGGTCTAGGGAGGACCAGGCGAAGACATCTTTATTCTTGGCCAGGCAGCAGAGAAGCTTCTCTTCTTCATGTGACGTAAGGTCTTCGCTGATAGTGACCGTCTGCTTGGGCGTGGCCTGATCAAGGGGAACAGTCTTGGTTCCGTCTTGGCTCTGCAACTATGCCTTCTCGTGCTGCTTATCGGTTGGGCTAGCGGGCGCAGGGACCTCGCGCTGGGTCGTGAGACAGTGTACGTTCCTCTGACCAGGCACGAAGTCCCGCTCTATGTTGCGCGCCGTCTGCTGGTTGCCGTAGATCGTGATAGCGCCTAGCGGACTTGGTATCTTCATGAATAGGTACAGTCCGTGGATGGCAGCTTCAAACTTATTGATGGAGCCCCGGCCCATGATGGCGTTGTACGGATATACCATGTCGACAATGTCGAAGGTTACTTGCTCACTTCGGGCATTGGGTGCTACACCGAAGGAGAGGGGGAGCTCTATTTTGCCAACGGGAAAGGTACCTTTGCCGAAGCCATACAACGGATTGTCCGAAGGCTTGAGCAGGCTGTGGCTTATACCCATGCGGTCGAAGGCGTGGAGGAAGATGATGTCCGCCTGACTGCCGTTGTCGACTAGGACTTTGTGTAGGTCCCAGCCTGCCACGCTGCAGTTGATGACCATAGCGTCGATGTGGGGGGCGCTGTGCAGGTCGACGTCTCGTGCATCGAAGGTTAGCGGTATGTGGGACCACTTCGTCTGCACGACTGGGCCGGTGACCGCGACATGGTTGATGCTGCGGTAGTGGTCCCGCTTCTGCCGCTTGGTGTCGAAGTCAGTGCTGGACCCCCCTGTTATCATGTGAATGACTCCGCGATATGGTTGATCGGCGAAGTCTTCCTGCTTTGGGGCATGGGGGATGTTTTGGTGTTGCTGGTGTGGTGGTGGGGGTGGAGGAGGTACGATTTGTACTTCCTGATGGTGTTGGTAAGCGTGGTGCGGTGGATGCGGGGCGGGAGCGTGGATATATGGTGGAGGGGGTGGCTGGTAATTATGCGCGACAATTCTGGGATTGTCGGCTGGCTGCGCCCACGCCATTCTGTCTCTGGTGGCCTTCGTTTCGGGGCAGTCTTTGGTTTGGTGGGCACAGTCTTCGCCGTGGAAAAGGCAGTAGAACCGGCGCGGCGGCTGCGCGCGCCCTCGGCCCCTGCCACGAGTTCCGTTTCCGTGGCCCTGGGGGGATATTCCTGGCGACGAGGGGGGTCAGCAGCAGGCTGCTGGTTGGCGATGTTGTGCACTTGCTGTTGACTGCGGCCATCTCGACCGGAGTCTGGTTGCGGAGTCCTCGTCCACGTGCGGCTGGACTGCGGGGCATCTTTGGGCTTCCGCTGTGACTCAACCTTGCGCTGGTGGAGCTCTTCGGATTTGGCATATTTTTCAAAGAGCTGATATAGCTCCTGGAGGTTCTTGGGTGGATCTCTGATACAGTGGCTATAGAGGACGCCGGCCCGAAGGCCACTGATGGCGTAGTGGATAGCGATCTGATCATCGACGGAGGGCAGTTGTGACTTGAGTGTTAAGAATTTACGGTAATACTCCCACAGAGTCTCCTTTTCCAGCTGTTTGCAAAGCGAGAGCTTGGCCAAAGCGTCGGTGTCTGGATGGTACCCTTGGAAGTTGAGAAGGAACTTGTCCCTGAGACTTCTCCACGAATCAATGGACAGCGGAGGCAATCTGGTGAACCAGGTGAGTGCTGGGCCTTCTAGGGCGATGATGAAAGACTTCGCCATTGTGGCGTCGTCCCCTCCGGCGGATGCAACGGCGACTTGATAACTCATTATGTATTGCGCCGGGTCGGTGCTGCCGTTGTACTTGGGATATGCCCCTGCTCGGAAGTTAGCTGGCCAAGGCGTCACTTGCAGGTGTGGCGCCAGGGGACTTCGCTCGTCGAGGTAGTTGACCCCTTGGAATGGCACGCCGTGCTGGAAAGCGTAGTCATGCTGGGGGAAACGCGGGTTCTCCGGCTGTGCCCGGTGTTGCAGGGGTGGGCCATGCTGCAGGCCGAGGTGGCCTTCGCGCGTGTCTTCCGGTTGCGCGCGCTGCTGGAGGGGTGGCTCTTGCTGTAGACCGAGGTGGCCTTTGTGCTGCATCAGCGCGATCTCGCGCTCGAGGTCTTGGGCCTTCTGCTCCTTGTCGCGTATCATTTGCCGCACCTTGGCTAGTGCGGACACACGCTGGCGCTTGGCCTCCAGTATCTCTTTCTGCCTCTGGAGATTGCGGTTCTTGAGGCGCAGGGCGCGCAGCTGTAACTGTTCTTCTGTTGAGACGCCGAGGACCTCGCCGTCCTCGGTGAGATCCGCGCCCTCCAGTGGGGCGAAGCCTGGGGGCGGCTGCGATTGTCCTTCGGGCCCGCAGGTGCGGAAGGTGTCGTCCTCGCAGGTGCGGGGAATATTGTCTTCGGTGGGCTCTTGGTGGGTGGATTGGGTGAGGGCGAGGGCCTTGCCCTTCCTTGCGGCAAGCAGTGCTGCCTTCGCAGCCTCATCAGCCTTCGGGTTAGCTCTCTTGGGTGCCATCGCGGGTGGTTTGGTCGTAGCACGAACGGTGGGCGCCAAATGTTGGAACTTGCTCTCAGCAGCAAAGAAGCCAACAAGAGTGAACAGTGGTGACAACAGGGTTGCGTGCTCGGGGGCAATAGCTCTGTTAATCTCGCCTCTCACGGGCACTGTGCGGGGGTATTTATAGGTATCTGAGTGCCCGGCGCCTTGTGTTAAGGACGCATGTGCCCTCAGACACCTAGTTTATCCCCAGAATATTCCCATAAAGCAGGGTTACAAGCTGTAATTACAAGCATGCCTTTACAGATTAGGCCCGTAACACAAAGGCGGCCACGCAGGGCCCGTTACAATGGGCCAGATCACACGTGGGCCTTGGAGCTGAACGAGGCCGCGCAGCAGGATGACTTCGTCGCCGGTCTTCGTCTGGTGCCGAATCGAGCGAAGGGTGTCCCTGCCTGTTCTGTCTCTGTCTGACCAGCGGTTATCAGCGAAGGCCTCGAGCGAAGGGTGGCGTCTTTGCCTTCGCCCCAACAACCTTCAAACCCCTGATCAGTAGGAGGGCTCGGGGCCCGCTTCCTTCGCTGAGAAGGATCCCTTTCCGAAATATCCCCTTTCCCGATCCCTGTGGCAAGAGAGAGAGAGAGAGGAAAAGGAAAAGGATACGAATTTTAAATAATGTGGCGCACCTTTTTTGACGCGATCATCATGATGGAGGTGAAACGACGCCCGCTTCGCCTGCCAGGGAGTTAATGCGACGGGACGAGCGATTCGCGGGGCGCCTATTGCGCGTGCGCGAGCCGTTCGGGGAACAGAAAAACTGTTTCACCTTCAAGTTTGAATTTCGTGACGGGTTCGGGCGAAGTTTTGGGTGGATCTCGCCCGGGCCTTTATATATCCGGAAGAGGGGCCGGTGGTGGTTCTTTACCCTGCCGTTTGTGCTTGCCTTCTGCTTTTGTTTCCGCAACCTAAGAGAGTAGTCAGAGAAAAGAAAACCGCACACATCATCCCCCCCCGCCTCCACCACTTTTGTTCGGCGATGGCTGACAAGGCAACCGTCGTTCCGCCGCGCGACCCGTGGCCTTTCTCCACCGTTACTGTGGAGGATCTGGAGGCCCTCGTTACCGACGGTTTGCTCCGTCCTCTCTCTGGCGGGCCGCAGCCTGAGTGGATGGCCCCCGGGAGCGAGGTCGACCCGACTCCGCCGCCGGGGTACGTGGTCAGTTTCATCCCCTTCCATGAGCGGGGGTTTGGAATGCCGGCGAGCCGCTTCATGCGGGCGCTCCTGCACCACTACAGGGTGGAGCTGCATAACTTGAATCCCAACTCCATTGTGCAAGCGGGCATTTTTGTGGCAGTTTGCGAGGGATTTTTAGGGATTGACCCTCACTGGGACCTACGGACCCATCTCTTCTCCGCAGAGTTCTTCGCCGTGTCGACGGATGTGAAGAAGGTCCGTATGGCGGTGCGGGACAGTGGCTGCACCCTCCAGCTGAGGTCGGGGCGTGCGCAGCAGTACATCCCTGCCTCCCTTGTATCTTCGAACAAGGGGTGGCAGAACCGGTGGTTTTATCTCCGGAACGACGACGGGATGCTTCCGCCGTTTTCTCAACGAGTGGTGACTGCCGCCGGCAATAACTGGCGTTGGGGGGCGACACGCGAGAACCAGGAGAAGCTCCATCCTATTCTGCGTGCCTTGCAGAAGTTACGAGATGAGGGCCTTACCGCTGCGAGGGTCATCGCCGCTATCCATCACCGGAGGGTGCTCCCTTTGGCAGAGCGACGGTTGCGGCTCTCGGAGATGAAGCCGGGGGTCGATTTGGAGGGCTCGCGGATGTCCTCGACCTCCCTCTCCACCGACGACCTCCACAGGCGGGTAGCGGGTACGGTAGGGAGGCTGGATGCTGACATCCTTAGCCAGCCCTCGATGCGCCCCGACCATGGGTACGTGTCCCTGGTAAGTGTCCGATCCTCCTTCTGTTTTGCACCGAGTTTTTTATGTTTTTAGCTCTCACTTTTGGTATTTTCGTTCGTCCTTAGGGGTTGAAGGGTTTTAAACTCTCCCGGCCACCGATCTAGGAGGACGCAGCGGACCGAGCCGCGCGTAGGCTCGCCGCGGAGAAGGAAAAGGAGAAGAAGGACGTGGAAAAGGCCCGAGCTCACGAGAGGATGCGAGCTCGGAAAGCCTTAGAGAAGCATCGTCGGAGGCAGGCGAGGGATGGGCTCCCGTTGGAGCCGTCGCCGGAGACGCCTGACGAAGATGATGATGATGATGATGATGATGATGACGAAGACGATGACATGGCGGCCCGACTTGGCCTCAGCCCGAACCCGAGGCTGGGCCAGGGGTCGTCGAGCCAGCCTCCAAGTGGGCTGGCACCATCAGTGCCTGGGGCCGGGACACCAAGGTCCCGGTCCGAGGAGCAGAGGTAGGCTGAGGGGGTACTTGACCCCTTGGCCGAGATAATTGGGGTGACTTGGGGGGGTCAGTCCGATCCGCCTGTCCCCCAAGAGCAAGCGCCCGTGCTGGCTGTACAGGAGTTTGGTCCCTCGGTCGTCGGGACGAGGCCTCGGCGGGCCGCCCCCTGGCGCCTCGGGCGCCTGAGGTGGAAGCGGCGCCGAAGCCGACAGCGGGGCAACCCTCGGTAGCGCCTACGGAGACCGGGGCCCGAGGGGCCTCCCCGCAGGCACGATTGGCCTTTCCCCGGAGCGGGTAAGTATCTGAGGATACCCCTGTTTTGGTTTTTTCTCTGTGTGTCTTGAACTTGCACTCTCTTTCTTTCAGCAAGCGAAGGCAGGGCTCGCCTGGTCTGGCCCCCACGAAGGCCCTTAAGACGAGGCTGGCCTCTGCAGCCGGTGGTACGGCGCGCCATGCCGGTTTGGCTGGCCTCCGCACAAGGTGCCCTCCGGCGGGGGGCCCAGGTGGCGCGGGTTGCCCTGGGGCAAGCCTCCCAGACTGACCCCCCTGTTGGAGGGGCCATCATGCCGGGGGAGGCCGATGACGCGGCCGTGACCTCGAGCCCGGCTGACTTGTTGTCGGCGCCGGCATTGACTCCTGTCGGGGCCGTTGCTGATTCGCCCGCGGAGCCGCCCGTTGCCGCTGATGTCGGGATGGCTGAGGCGCCGCTGCCCGTGGTCCTCGCCGACCTCCCCGTTCTCGGCCATGAGGAGAGGGCGGCCGTCATTGCCGAGGTCGGTGATCGGAGGACTGCCACCTTAGCCGAGGAGAGGCCCAGTACGTCAACGGTGGTGGTACCCGATGCATCGACTGCGGGGGACCCGACGCCTTGGTGGAGGGGCGCGTAGAACCGTGGCCTGTCCTGGGGAGCAGCAGCCTTATCCCTGCGCAGCTCAATCCCAATGAGTGGTGTGGGCAGCCGCTTCGGTTCTGGAGCCGCGGCACCTCGGAGCTCCTCCTCTCCCTCAACGATGAGTTGGAGGAGAAGTCTCGGGATAGTTTCCGTGAGTATACCGAGGTGGCGATGAGGTCGCTTCGGTCGACCATGGAAATCCTTTCCAGGGACGTTCCCAGGGTTTTCCAGGTAAGGATTTAGACGTACACTTGCGTGACCAGGGCATTCTTTGTGATATCTTGTTTTCCTTCCTCAGGAGCTTGCGGACGTGAGCTCCGCCAAGTCGCTATTCATCCGCCGCGAAAGCGACGTTTGGGAGTCGCTGAGATCCCAGCGGGCCGCGCTTACCGATGCCAATGAGCGCCTTGCCCAACGGAGTGCCGAGGTGGCGGACCTTTGGTTGCTCTACGATGAGCTGAAGTCGGAGGCAGCGGCGGCGCGGACAGAGGTGGCATCGGCACGAGCGGAGGCTTCATCGGCCCGGGAACAGGTGGCTTCCCAGGCCGAGGAGATGCAGCGGCGGCAGCTGGAGCTTGGCCAGGTCATCGGCGAGCGCGACCAATCTCGGAGCCAAGCTGCCGAGGCCGTGAGCCGGGCTGAGGCCCTTAGGGGACAGCTGGCTGAGGTTACGGAGCGGCTAGCCGAGGCGACCGCTCGGGCCGGGACGCTTGCAGAGGGCATGGCTGTGGCCGTCGGGACTGCCCAGTCCGCCCAAGTCGTGGCCTCGCAGCAGCGTGCCTGGGCCGAAGGTATGTTTTGTCTGCTTAGTGATTTTGTTTTTGTCTTCATTCTTCTCCTTGTGTCTGAAGAACATTGTCCGGCTGTCTGCAGGGTTCGAGACGGCTCTTAACGAGTTCATCAAGAACTGCGAGACGCTTGCCAAGGCGGCTGAGCAGAAGGAGGTCGACCGAGTGGCCATGTCCGAGGCTATCTTGGCTTTTTGCCGGGCCTTTGGCCTCGACGACGTCCCCTCGGGTAGCTCCCCCCAGAGTCACATGCGGGCCTTGGGCGGCCATGTGCGCAGCAGACTCCGCGGGGCACTGCACCACGGCGTTAGGCGGGCTTTCGCCGTCCTCGCTTCCCACTATGACGTGGATCTAGAGCGGGTCAGCGAGGGGTACTGCTTACCCAATGAAGAGGAGGCCACCTTAGCCGAGGTCCAGAGGCTTGACGCGGCTGTCGAGGGCCCAAGCGCGGTGCTGGCTTCCTCCTTCGAGGTGGAGGTCCTTCCGCCCATGTCGCCGACTGAGGCCGGGCAAGATTCTACTGAGGGTGGAAACGACGCCGAGGGTGCTGCTCCTCCCCCTGCCAATGTCTGAGCCTGCAGGAACAATTTGTTTTAAGTATGCGTATGTTTTTTGCGGCCGCTGAGGCCTAAACATTTTTATTGTCGGATTATAAAGCTGTGTTTTCTTTCCTCTTGTTTCGTGCGTTAGAACTTGTTCGGTAGCAGAATCGCTTGTCCGAGCATGAGTTACTTTTCGCGGAAGGTGATGAGTGAGGTATCCGTATCCCAGAGGCGTAGGAGTCCCTCAGCTCGGTTGGCCTTGCCGTTTAAGTGTTCCTCTCGTCGTTTTTAGGATTCTGTTATCGATATAGTCGAAAAGCACGAAAGTCGTTTTGGTAGAAAACTTTTTCGAGGAAAATTTTGACGCAGAGGGGGTTCCCCCTTCTAGCCCCCAAGGGAGGGTCGGGCTTTGCCGAGGCAAGGCTGATCCTTCCTTGATGGTTAGACTTTATTTATGCATGTAAAGAAAACGAGATACATGAACGACTTGAAACATTTTAAGGATAGAAGCGACGTAGTTGTTCGATGTTCTAAGCGTTGCTATAGACCTCGCCTTGATCGTTGGCCAGCTTGTATGTCCCGGGCTTAAAAATCTTGGCGATGATGAACGGCCCTTCCCAGGGAGGAGTAAGCTTGTGGCGCCCTCGGGCATCTTGTCGCAGCCGATGTACCAAGTCTCCCACTTGGAAGCCTCGGGGCCGAATCCTTCGGGTGTGGTAGCGTCTCAGAGACTGCTGATACCGCGCCGAGTGTAGTAAGGCTACGTCCCGAGCCTCTTCCAGCTGGTCTAATGAATCTTCTTGGCTGGTCTGGTTGCTTCGGTCATCGTATGCCTTTGTCCTCGGGGAACCGTATTCTAAGTCCGTGGGTAGGACGGCCTCGGCCCCATAGACTAGAAAGAACGGCGAGAAACCCGTGGCCCGGCTCGGCGTCGTCCTCAGACTCCAAACCACCGAGGGTAGCTCTTTTATCCACCGCTTGCCGAACTTGTTGAGGTCGTTGTAGATCCTCGGCTTTAGTCCCTGCAAAATCATGCCATTAGCACGCTCCACCTTCCCGTTTGTCATCGGGTGAGCAACGGCAGCCCAGTCTACTCGAATGTGGTGGCCTTCGCAGAAGTCTAGGAACTTTTTCCAGTGAACTATGTGCCATTATCGGTGATGATGGAGTTTGGGACCCCAAAGCGGTGGATGATATTTGTGAAGAACGTCACCGCCTGCTTGGACCCGATGCTGGTTAAGGGTCGGACCTCGATCCACTTGGAGAATTTGTCGATGGCGACCAGCAGGTGCGTGAAGCCCCCAGGTGCCTTCTACAAGGGACTGACGAGGTCCAGACCCCATAGGGCAATTGACCAAGTGATAGGTATCGTATGGAGGGCCTGATCGGGCAGGTGCGTCTGTCTTGCGTAGAATTGACACCCTCCGCAGGAGCGCACAATCCTAGTGGCGTCGGCCACTGCGGTCGGCCAGTAGAAACCTTGTTGGAAAGCGTTTCCCACAAGGGCCCGAGGCGCTGCATGGTGACCGCAAGCCCTCGAGTGTATTTCTTGTAACAGCTCTTGTCCTTGGGCGATGGATATGCATTGTTGGAGAATGCCTGAGGGGCTGCGGTGATACAGCTCCTTTTCCTCACCTAGTAAAACGAACGACTTGGCACGCCGAGCCAGTCGCCGAGCTTCGGCCTTGTCGAGGGGCAGCTCTCCTCGGAGGAGATATTCCAGGTATGGGGTCTGCCAGTTCAGGTTTGGTGTAACCCCATCCTGCTCTCCCTCGACATGCAGGGCCTCACCCTCGGCGGCCGAGGGTACCTCGAGCTGGGCCGAGGTCTCCTCGGGTTCGGGCGCGTCGTCGATTTTGACGGATGGTTGTTATATGTCCCTGGAGAAGACGTCCGGGGGAAACGTCGTTCGCCCCGAGGCTATTTTCTCCAGCTCATCCGCGGTCTCGTTGTACCGTCGAGCAACATGGTTGAGCTCCAGCCCATAGAACTTATCTTCCAAGCGCCGAACTTCGTCGCAATAGGCCTCCATTTTCCGATCGCGGCAGTGAGAGTTCTTCTGACTTGGTCAATAACGAGCTGCGAGTCACCACGAGCGTCGAGGCGCCGAACCCCTAGCTCGACGGCGATGCACAGTCCATTAACCAAGGCCTCGTACTCGGCCACGTTGTTTGACGCCGGAAAATGGAGGCACAGTACGTAGCGCACATGTTTCCCGAGGGGTGAGATGAAGAGCAAGCCAGCACCCGCTCCTGTTTTCATAAGCGACCCATCGAAGTACATGATCCAAAGTTCAGGCTGTATTGGAGCTGTCGGCAATTGGGTGTCGACCCATTCAGCCAGGAGGTCTGCCAAGACTTGGGAGTTTATGGCCTTCCGAGGAGCGAATGAAAGTGTTTCGCCCATGAGTTCCACTGCCCATTTTGCTATCCTACCCGAGGCCTCTCGGCACTGGATGATCTCTCCCAGGGGGAAGGATGACACCACAGTCATCGGATGAGACTCGAAGTAGTGTCGCAACTTTCGCCGTGTTAGAATTACTGCATACAGTAGCTTCTGGACTTGCGGGTAGCGGATCTTGGTCTCGGAAAGCACCTCGCTGATGAAGTAGACTGGCCTCTGGACGAGCAGTGCATGCCCTTCTTCTTGTCTCTCGACTACGACCGCGGCGCTGACCACCTGAGTGGTTGCGGCTACGTAAATCAAGAGAGCTTCTCCCGCAGCGGGGGGCACCAAGATGGGCGCATTAGTAAGGAGGCTTCTTCGGCCTCGGGAGTCCAAGTGAAGCGCTCGGCCTTCTTTAAGAGGCGGTAGAAGTGCAATCCTTTCTCACCAAGGCACAAGATGAAGCGGCTCAGTGTGACACCCCAGTGTCACCTAGGGTTTCTCTCAAATGCCAAACCAAGAACCATTATTTTATGTGAACCAAAGTAAGCATGAGCATCAAAATAACTTAAGTAATAAAGAATTCACCAAGTATATACTTAAAAGTATCATGATCAAAACAATTGAGTCCTTGAAAAGGGTAGAATGTGCAACCCAAATTAAAAACCCTAAGTGAGCCCCATGAGCAAAATTCAAGAAAATAAGAAAAAGGGGATGAAAAGTTTAAAATTATGACATGAGCCAATTATAAAAATTGAAGTATATTTAATAAGCAACAAGAAATGTTGAGAAAGCTTAGCCAAAATAACTCAAATAAAACCCCAAATCAAGCTTCTCATGTGGGGACTTAATGGGAATTCTGAAATTCAGACCTTGAGCCAAAGATCAGGGATGTTCACCTTGATCCCTAACTCGAATCCTAATGGCCCCATTAACAAAATTGTGTCTAACTAACCCCTCTGTCGTGTGCCAGAAGATGGCATTGGGACGCGAGACCTAGACACGACAAAACCTTGGATTTGCCTCGGGTTTGGGCAGGGAGACAGACCGGATTTCCTGGCTCCATATCTCTGCAACCAGTAGGCAAAATCCTATGACCCCCACACAAGAATGGTAGCTTGTAGGGAGGAGAAGAGGTTTTGTGCACTGACCAAGGCGAGAGCAGGCTCGGATGAGCGACCACACGCGCCAGAACTTGGGCAGAACGCACGGGCACACGTGTTCGACCCTGGTCGGCACGCCAGAGCTCGCCCAACCCGCGCGCGCGCTCACCCCGGCGTCCGGTCAAGTCCGCCGCGCGCCCACGCCCTCGGTCGTGCCCGCCCGCGCCTATAAAGCCTCCTCGGGCGCACCTCACTTCGCCCCGCACTCACCCTCACTGGCCAGCCCCCTTTCCTTAGCTCCGGCGAGCTCAATTCCGCCCGCCATTGCCGCTAGAGCTTCGGCCACCGTGGCCAGCCCACTCTAGCCATCCTCTGGGCAAGCCAGTGCTTCGGCTAGCTCCGCCAGTAGCCCGTGAAGCTTGCCAAGCCCTCGGACCCGGCCAGACTTCACCGGAGGCCCAAGATCGACCTCACCGGACTTCGGTCTTCCGCTGCCGCGCGTGGACCGAGCTATCCAGTGAGTCTCCGCCCAATTCCTTGCGTTCATATCTTCTCTGGCATCCCGTGAACCTCTCTGACCCATCCAATTGAACTATCTCGCCGTGACTAGGCCGGACTCCTCGCCGCCGACGAGCATCCCCGCCTGCGCTCGTGGACCGACCGACTCCGGCCATCTCTGACGGCGTCCCGCACACCGTTGTGATCCCCGAGACCTCCCCTTCGTCCTCGACCACTTCACCGGAGCAATCTCGGCGCCGGTAAGCCCCTCCGCCCTTTCTTCCGTCGCGGTTACTGTTTGAGGTAGAAGAAGGACCTCGGGTTAGGATTTGTAGAACCCGAGGGGTTTTCTGTAACGTCAGTGACTCATGTGAATAGTAGCTTAAGGACTGATTCGCGAGGAAAACTTAGAAAACCGCTAGGGACCCCAGTGCAAAGTGGATTTCCATTAAACCAATTCTGTTAATCTTTTTAAATAACCAGAGAACTTAGAAAATCCATAACTTGATGAATTCTTAATCAAAAGTTGTCAAACTAATTTTGCTAGATCCTAAATATTATGAACTATCATTTAAAAATGATAAACCCCATGCTTTCTGTTCTGAATTATAGAGTTTAAAATTAAAAACAGAAACTGACCAAACATTGTTTAATTAAGGAAAATTAGTTTTTCTTCTGTGTTGAACTTAAAAAAATTTGTAGATGATCAAACCTCATTTAGACACTGTTTAAAAATAGTAGGAACCCCAGCATTGAAAAATATGATGTAGTTATTCCTTTAAAGCTATTTTGCCCAAAACTTAGAGAAAATCAGAAAGGCATTAGAAATTATTGAACAGTGATTAAGATTATTTTTCCTAGTTTACTTATGTAACAGAGAACCTAGGAAAAATACAGAGACCATTAATTTGGACCAGCTTCAAATTAAAATGATTTATTTAGCCTTATTTAGACTGAAAATAAATTATTAGAGTAGCAAAACTATAACCAAAATGAATAATAAAAATCCACTGGACTTACAACCACCAGAGCCCCACTACAAAAATACAGAGCACCTCAGCCCAACTTTTTAAGTAAGGAAAATAAATACAAAGTGATAATAAGGCATTTTCCCAATAAATCAAGAACAACCCCTATTAATGTGATAATAGGCAACCAAAAATTAGCTAAGTCCATGATGAGATAAACCACTAGAGAAAAATGCCAACCCATGAAAAAGAAGCAAACTCATACCAATTGCTAATGATTTAAGAGAAAGGCCACTTAATTCAAATAATGCATACCACCCCTTCCCTTAAGCAAAAAGATGCCAAACTTCAGAATGATTGCTCTTGCACAAAACAATCACTAAGAAAAATAAGCACCCTGTTGTTTGATGTTTTTCAAATATAGTGGTAGTAGAAAGCACCCATTTGGCTAGAAACTTGAGAAAACCATAGAAAAATAATTAAAAGGTATTAATGGTTAGAAATTTGTATCAAGCCATGTTATAACACCTAAAAGCCAGCAAAAAAAAGTTTTGGAGATTTGCCCACTGTTAAATAACAGTTGTAGTTCAAAGCACCCCTTCTGCCCTAGGATTTAACAATTCTGTCCAGAGAAAACTATTCACTTTCTGATCCCCAAATTTTAAGACGGAGAAACATACACCAGTACCAAGCCACTGTAATTTTTGCAGAATTTTTGGAATTTTATAAAGGCAACTTGTGGTTCAAACCTACTCCAAAACATTAAAGAAAATAAAAGAAAAGGGAAGAAGAAATAAACCCCACCTCAATAAATCTAACTTGAGTACTTATCAATCCTCACTAAAACTCAAAAGGAATTCAGTGGAACCCCAAAATTAAACCTACCAATTACCTTAGCTAAGTTTAAACCAATTTACCAAGTATACCACCCAAAGGTCTTACATAAGTAAAGTTAACCTTGTTTAACTCAAGAAAGATCATGCACCTTTAAGTTGTGGTTCTAGAAGCACATATCATATCATGCATATATCTTACACATTGCATTCATTAGATTGTAATCTTGCCGACGGAGAGTACGTGCTCATCCCCGAGCAAGGACCTGTCCAAGAGGAGGACCAGGAGCAGGCTTCAGAGGCTGCTATTGAGGATCTCCCCGCAGCCCCAGCAATTGAAGGCAAGCCCCGGTTTTATGCATAACCTGTTAATTATGCTATTTTACTACACTTAATGCTTGTAGGATTGCAATGTGCACTTAAGTGTAGGAGTTGCTTGAAACCTCTAGTTGCATGAACTTAGGATTCTTTTTTGAGATGGATACTAGTATGCTAGGTCGAGTAGCTGCTTGCTAATCAGGATCTCGGTAGAAGTCGAGTGATTTTTCTAGCACTCGCGCGAGGTCAGGAATTGATTGTATTCATCTTGATAACGGGATAACTGTTAGTCTATGGATTTGGATCCAGGGAGGATGCCTTGTCCATGAGACGGGAAAAATGAATTAAGGATTAATGTGTGGATACCTGAGTCAAGCTTTTGAACGTACTATGCACATGTCGGGAAAAATGGTAACCGGTAAACCTAGTACCTGATTGAAGCCGGGCGTGAACTTTATCCCTCATGCGACCTGAGACTGGGTCTCCCATGCTAGCTATGGTGGGTACAAGTGCAGTCACTGCACGGCGGCAGCCGGGGTCAGTGGAGCATTGTATGCCAAGGCGGTGAGGCCTGGACGCGAACAGGGAATCGATGGGGACGGTTGTCATGTGTGGGGTCGGAGTACCCTGACATGCCGTGTGTTTAGGTTTACCTTGCAAGGTTAAAACTTGATTCGAATCGTCTGCTTCTCGCAGCTAATGAGACTGCTTGATTCCTTGTACTACATCGAGTAAGAAGTGAAATGTGGTTACATGAGATAACTTGTTGATTGCACTAATTGATTGTTACCATGTATGCTTAGAAGGAGCAAATCTAGCTAAGTTAATGATGGTAGAAATTGAAAAGCTAAAATTTGCTTTTAGAAACAGCTAGTGCTTTTGGCAAACCAAACCCCTCAGCCAAACAGCTGCATAGTCTAGAGGTAGAGGAGTAGACTCCTCACACCGGTTAAGTCTAGCTGAGTATTAGTATACTCAGCCTTGCTTGTGGCACAATTTTTGCAGGTACCATTCAGGAAATGGTTGATGGTGTGACTTGGCCTACCACCCTGCCACCGGGTTGGACGGTCGAGTGGGATGTTGCTCTGGCAGGAGAGGAGCATGAGGAGTAGTGGGCTAGGCCTTGCCCATTTCCTCATTACCGACGACATCGATTATCCGCTGCACTTTACTTTATGAACTTCATTTGCTACGCAAAAACTCTGATTTATGTAATAACTCCGCACTTAATTTGAGGTTTCCTGTTTTATTGTATTTCTTCTGTGACTCACCTTCGAGTGAGATTGTGGAATTTGATCCTGGTTAAGTGGCTCTATCAGACTAGATCTGAAGGACTGACGGGTTATTCCGATTTAAGTGTGTTACGGCCCCTGAGGCGTGACTTAGGCACTTAAGCTGGAATAATTCGGGTGGTTCTGCCACAGCTGGTATCGGAGCAAATTCCACCACAGAGAAGGACAATAAACCATGAATACCAATTTTCAAAATCTAAAACTTGCCTAGAAACTACTACAGATCGTCAGGACTAGACCGCTAGACCTAGGACGAAAGGCCTTAGGCATAGAGGGAGAAATAGGTGGCTAACTAATTAGGCCCCGTGGGCCAGTACTTATATTTTAAGGATGCCCTAAAAAGGCACCCTATTTTCTCTTTGTGAGGCAACGTTTCTTCCAGCATGCATGCATTATAAAACATAAAGAGGAATTAAAATTTTGAGCTAACCCACTTTCTCTAAAACCATCCGGGCTCTCTTTTTCTTTTTCCTTCCACCATAATCTTTATCTTTGATTCCCTTTCGCAGATGAATTCACCCACCCCCGCCAGTGGAGGAGACTCTCGTTTCAGTTCTGACTTCCTTTCTCGCGATGGCTTTCCTTCCATCTTGTGGGAAGTGCTTAACTCCGCTGGTTACCCTACGCCCCCTTTGTACATGGTGCAGTTGTATGAGGAGCATCGGGTACCTCATTGTCGGGTCTGGCTGACTTTGGAGGCTCATCCCCTTCAGCCGGGTTGGCGTTCTCTTGACTCTGAGACGATTGGACTCAGGACGGACGACACCGTTGAGGCAGCAGCCATGAAGACTCTAACGACTTTCTGTGGCTACCATCCCCTGGAGATGGTGATGCACCCTTTGGGACTCTTCCCTGCTGAGAAGAAGGATGATCCCATGTGGTGTAACCGCGTGAGCCATGTGAAGGATGTGTGGGCGATGTATCCTGACTTGGTTGGGAGGGTCACCGTTCAGTGCATGAGTGCGCTGTACCGCCTTCAGGCCCTTCAGAGCGATGCTATGGCGCTTCTTGCTAACACCGCTCAGACTGCCAAGCTCACTCTCGATAGTCGGGAAGATTTTGTGGTCGACCTATCCACAGAGTTGGTGGAGAAGGATCTGCAGGTGGAAAGGCTGAACCAGCGCATCACCACCTTGGAGCAGCAGGTGGAGATCCGAGACAACACTATCGATGTCTTGGAGAACCAGCTTCACGATGTGCAGAGGGAACTCGAAGAAGCGAATGACCACTTGGACATGCACCACCTGGAGATGGAGGCCAATGAAGCAGGAAGCGAGGGAGAAGAGGCTCCCGAGGAGCTAGGACCAGCCCCTGGTGCCAATGGGACTACCTCCGCGATGCCTCCTTCACCCGTATCCAGTGTCGCTTCCACCGCTCAGGGTTAAGCAGTCACTTCGACACTTTTAGGCAGATAGAAACCTATGCGAGCTTAGAAATACCACATTTTGGACTAGGCTTATGGGTACTTTCCCCTGATTGATGTAACCCTGTGAACTTTTGAAATCTGTGGGATATTGTCACCATGTTATCTTCATTTTGAACCTAATATTATGATTATGGCATTTTTCCTTCCATATGAGATGATACCTTGTCGTTCGAAACTGTGAGTTGGGATAACAATGACGACAATCTCTGTTTTCAGATGGCAGCTAGGCAGCGTCGCGGGCAGAACGAGCAGGTTCCCCCGCCACCTCCTCCAGCTCCCACAGTGCAGGAGCTGATGGCCCAGCAGAATGAGATTCTGCGACAGCTCTTGCAGCGTCAGCCCCACCCTCAGCAGCATGGTGGAGGCCAGCATCAGCGACCTCCGGCTATGGCAACTTACCAGGAGTTTCTGAGCACGCAGCCGCCCTTGTTCACCAAGGCAGAGGATCCGTTGGACGCCGACGTGTGGCTTCGCGTCATCGAGTCCAAGTTTCCCCTCCTCACGGGAGACTGCCCTGATGAGGCCAAGGCTCGCTTCGCCGCACAGCAGCTTCGCGGCCCTACTCGGACTTGGTGGGATGACTTCCGTGCTATGCTCCCCGCTGATCGTGAAGTATCTTGGGAGGAATTCAAGACTGCCTTCAGAGGACACCACATCCCAGCTGGCATTCTTGATCAGAAGTTGAATGAATTTTTGGCCCTTAATCAAGGAACCCGCACGGTACTGCAGTATGCACAAGCCTTCAACGACTTATGCCAGTATGCAGGGTATCATGCTGATTCTGATGAGAAGAAGAGGGATCGCTTCCGCAGGGGTCTCAATACCAAGCTGCGGGAACGACTCGACACTGTCCGGGCCGATAGCTTCAATGAGTTGGTCAACATGGCCATCTCCCAGGAGGATTGCATTGTTGCTCACCGGGCAGAGAAGAAGAGAAAGGCACCAATGGCAGCACCATCCGCTCAGGCTCAAAGGTTCTGGATTGTTTCTCACAATCAGAGCAGGGGTTTTCAGTAGCAGGCAGGCAGATGGGTGATCAGGCCACCTCAGCAGCAGCAGCAGCCGACACCCAACCGCTACCCAGCTCCCGCCCCAAGGAACAATCAGCCTCCGCAGCAGCAGCAGTTCCGCCAGGGCAATGGGAACAAGTGTTTCACTTGTGGCAATGTGGGCCACTATGCCAAGAATTGTCCCAGGAACCAGCAGAGGCAGATGCCAGCACCAAATCAAGACAAGGGAAGAAAGCAGAAGGTGCAAGTCAGGCAAGGGAAGCTCAACTTCACTGCTCTGGAGGAAGTACCAGAAGGAGCTCCTATCATGACCGGTACCTTTTCAGTTTATAATCAACCTGCTTTAATTCTGTTTGATTCTGGTGCATCTCATAGTTTCATTAGCCAAAAGTTCAGTGCTAAATGCAAACTGCCATTCTCTCAATCAAAAGGGTCATTCATGATAGTCACACCTGGGGGTAAAATTGCAACTAATCATTTAAACCAAAGTGTGCCTATTCAACTGGGAAGCCACATTGTCAAAACCACTATTCTTGTGTTGGGATTGGAAAATGTGGACATTATTCTAGGGGCAAATTGGATGACCTTGCACCAAGTTGTGCTTGATGTAGCCAGCCGTACTGTGGAAGTTAATTCTCCGTTCTGCGGGAATTTCACTTTAATTCTGCCTAGTCAGGGTTCTACTCAGTCATGTGCTTTCTCTATGACGGAGTTACCCCTGAAGAAGATCCCAGTGGTCTGTGAGTATGCAGATGTCTTCCCTGATGAATTGCCAGGAATGCCACCGGACCGGGATATTGAATTCGCCATCGAGTTGCAACCGGGAACGGCCCCAATTTCCAAGAGGCCCTACCGAATGCCACCCGCTGAGTTGGCAGAGTTGAAGAAGCAGTTGCAAGAATTGCTGGATAAGGGTTTTATTCGCCCAAGCACTTCGCCTTGGGGATGTCCAGCACTGTTTGTGAAGAAGAAAGATGAAAGCTTGAGGCTGTGTATAGATTACCGCCCTCTTAATGCAGTAACTATCAAGAACAAGTATCCTTTGTCGCGTATTGATGTTCTCTTTGACCAGTTGGTCGGGGCCAAGGTGTTTTCCAAGATAGACCTTCGCTCTGGCTACCATCAGATCAAAATATGAGCAAGTGATATTCCGAAGACGGCATTCTCAACCAGATATGGGCTATATGAATTCTTGGTGATGTCATTCGGGCTGACAAATGCACCAGCATATTTCATGTATCTGATGAATTCTGTTTTCATGCCGGAATTGGACAAGTTCGTGGTGGTTTTCATCGACGATATTCTGGTGTACTCAAAGAACGAAGAAGAACATGCCGGGCATTTGCATGTAGTGCTTCAACGTCTACGAGAGCACCACCTTTATGCCAAGTTATCCAAGTGTGATTTTTGGCTAAAGGAAATTAAATTCTTGGGTCACACTATCTCTCAGGCTGGAATAGCTGTTGATCCTGATAAAGTGCAAGAGGTGATGAACTGGAGGCCACCAACAACTGTTCGCTAGATTCGGAGTTTTCTGGGATTAGCTGGTTATTACCGAAGATTTATTCTGGACTTCTCTCGAATTGCGAAGCCTATTACTGAGTTGCTGAAGAAAGAAGTCAAATTTGTGTGGAGTCAGAAGTGCGAAGATGCCTTCCATGCATTAAGGCAGCATCTGACCACCGCACCAGTATTGGCGCAACCCGACAGCAGCAAGCCTTTTGATGTATATTGCGATGCCTCAGGCACCGGGCTAGGTTGTGTCTTGATGCAAGACAACCGAGTCATTGCATATGCCTCAAGAGCACTCAGGCCTCATGAGCAAAATTATCCCACTCATGACCTCGAGTTAGCAGTAGTGGTTCACGCATTGAAGATGTGGAGGCACTATCTAATGGGAACCCACTGCAACATCTTCACTGATCATAAGAGCCTTAAGTACATTTTTACTCAGGCTGATCTCAACATGAGGCAGAGGAGATGGCTAGAGCTGATCAAGGATTATGACCTAGATGTACATTATCACCCAGGAAAAGCTAATGTGGTAGCAGATGCCTTGAGTCGGAAGTTGCAATGCAACTGTATTCTGATGGATTCTCGCATTAACACCTTGTGTGATGAGTTGAGCAAGATGCAAATTGAAGTGATTCCTTCTGGTTCTTTGTCTCACATTTCTGTTGAGCCAGCTTTGCAAGACCAGATTATCATGGCCCAGCTCAGTGACAAGGGAGTGCAGATTATCAAGAAGAATCTCCATTAGAAGGTTGAGAAGTATAATTGTTTCTGCCAGGATGAAAAGGGTGTGTTATGGTTCCAAAGCAGATTGGTAATTCCTAAAAACCAGGATCTCAAGAGGAAGATTTTGGATGAGGCTCATCTCTCCAAATTCTGTATGCATCCGGGAAGCACCAAGATGTACCATGATCTGAAGCCTTTGTACTGGTGGACCAGAATGAAGAGGGAGATAGCCCAGTATGTATCAGAATGTGACACCTGTTAGAGGATAAAGGCAAGCCACTTGAAGTCAGCTGGAGCTTTGCAACCACTGTCCGTACCTTCGTGGAAGTGGGACGACATCAGCATGGATTTCATTGTGGGTCTGCCCAACACCTCTCGTCATCATGATTTGATTTGGGTTATTGTGGACCGATTGACGAAAGTGACACATTTTCTTCCTGTGCACACCACTGATAAGGCTCAGAAATATGCAGAATTGTATATTGACCGGATCGTGTGTTTGCACGGATTACCTCAGACCATTGTTTCTGACCGAGGAGCCCAATTTGTTGCCAGATTTTGGGAACAATTGCAAGAGTCTTTGGGAACCAAGCTAATCAGGAGTTCAGCTTACCACCCACAAACTGATGGTCAGACGGAAAGGGTAAACCAAATCCTGGAGGATATGCTGAGAGCTTGTGCAATCGATTGTGGCAAGAACTGGGATAAGCACCTCTCCTTGGCAGAGTTTGCTTATAACAATAGTTATCAATCCAGCCTAAAGATGGCACCTTTTGAAGCTCTCTATGGAAGAAGGTGCAGGACACCACTCAATTGGTCTCAACCTGGTGAAAGAGAAGTTTTTGGACCTGATTTAGTGACTGAAGCCGAAAGGAAGGTCAAGCTAATCAGGAAGAATCTAGAAGCTGCTCAGGCCAGGCAGAAGAGTTATCATGATAAAAGAAGGAAACCTCTCCAGTTCGAGGTGGGAAGTTTTGTATACCTCAAGGTATCACCCACCAAAGGAGTGCAGAGGTTTGGGATCAAAGGCAAGCTAGCCCCTCGTTACATTGGATCTTATGAGATCATAGAAGCATGTGGACCCGTGGAATACAAGCTGAAGTTACCTTCAAAGATGTCTGCCATTCACAGTGTATTCCATGTATCTCAACTGAAGAAGTGTGTTCGATTGCCGACTGAGATCATAGCAGAGCCAGAATTGGAGATAGAGCCAGATCTATCGTACCAAGAGTACCCCTCCAAGATTCTGGATTGCAAAGAAAGATCAACTCGGGCTAAATCGATCAAGATGTACAAGGTCCAGTGGAGTAATCACTCAGAGGAGGAAGCTACTTGGGAAACCGAGGAATTCCTGAGATCCAACTTCCCCGATTGCCTACCTAAGGAAGCTGGTACGTAATCACCCTAACCCCTCCTCCTGCCCTTCGAATCTAATTTCCAAAAATATGATCTTAAATCAGAATGAAGTAACTGTGAAGTAAAACTTAAAAGGACTTCCTTCTAAAGTTGCAAAGAGAATGACATTCGAAGAGCAGTTTTACCCTAATAATAACAATAATCACCCATTTCCTATAAGTCTCACCCTTCGCTTCACCCTGGGAGGACTCTGGCCCGAATCTCGGGACGAGATTCCTTTAAGGGGGGAAGGCTGTGACACCCCAGTGTCACCTAGGGTTTCTCTCAAATGCCAAACCAAGAACCATTATTTTATGTGAACCAAAGTAAGCATGAGCATCAAAATAACTTAAGTAATAAAGAATTCACCAAGTATATACTTAAAAGTATCATGATCAAAACAATTGAGTCCTTGAAAAGGGTAGAATGTGCAACCCAAATTAAAAACCCTTAGTGAGCCCCATGAGCAAAATTCAAGAAAATAAGAAAAAGGGGATGAAAAGTTTAAAATTATGACTTGAGCCAATTATAAAAATTGAAGTATATTTAATAATCAACAAGAAATGTTGAGAAAGCTTAGCCAAAATAACTCAAATAAAACCCCAAATCAAGCTTCTCATGTGGGGACTTAATGGGAATTCTGAATTTCAGAATTCTGAAATTCAGACCTTGAGCCAAAGATCAGGGATGTTCACCTTGATCCCTAACTCGAATCCTAATGGCCCCATTAACAAAATTGTGTCTAACTAACCCCTCTGTCGTGTGCTAGAAGATGGCATTGGGACGCGAGCCCTAGACACGACAAAACCTTGGATTTGCCTCGGGTTTGGGCAGGGAGACAGACCGGATTTCCTGGCTCCATATCTCTGCAACCATTAGGCAAAATCCTATGACCCCACACAAGAATGGTAGCTTGTAGGGAGGAGAAGAGGTTTTGCGCACTGACCAAGGCGAGAGCAGGCTCGGATGAGCAACCACACGTGCCAGAACTTGGGCAGAACGCACGGGCACACGTGTTCGACCCTGGTCGGCACGCCAGAGCTCGCCCAACCCGAGCGCGCGCTCACCCCGGCGTCCGGTCAAGTCCGCCGCGCGCCCACGCCCTCGGCCGTGCCCGCCCGCGCCTATAAAGCCTCCCGGGCGCACCTCACTTCGCCCTGCACTCACCCTCACCGGCCAGCCCCCTTTCCTTAGCTCCGGCGAGCTCAATTCCGCCCGCCATTGCCGCCAGAGCTTCGGCCACCGTGGCCAGCCCACTCCAGCCATCCTCTGGGCAAGCTAGTGCTTCGGCTAGCTCCGCCAGTAGCCCGTGAAGCTTGCCAAGCCCTCGGACCCGGCCAGACTTCACCGGAGGCCCAAGATCGACCTCACCGGACTTCGGTCTTCCGCCGCTGAGCGTGGACCGAGCTATCCAGTGAGTCTCCGCCCAATTCCTTGCGTTCATATCTTCTCTGGCATCCCGTGAACCTCTTTGACCTATCCAATTGAACTATCTCGCCGTGACCAGGCCGGACTCCTCGCCGCCGACGAGCATCCCCGCCTGCGCGCGTGGACCGACCGACTCCGGCCATCTCCGACGGCGTCCCGCACACCGTTGTGATCCCCGAGACCTCCCCTTCGTCCTCGACCACTTCACCGGAGCAATCTCGCCGCCGGTAAGCCCCTCCGCCCTTTCTTCCACCGCGGTTACTGTTTGAGGTAGAAGAAGGACCTCGGGTTAGGATTTGTAGAACCCGAGGGGTTTTCTGTAACGTCAGTGACTCATGTGAATAGTAGCTTAAGGACTGATTCGCGAGGAAAACTTAGAAAACCGCCAGGGACCCCAGTGCAAAGTGGATTTCCATTAAACCAATTCTGTTAATCTTTTTAAATAACCAGAGAACTTAGAAAATTCATAACTTGATGAATTCTTAATCAAAAGTTGTCAAACTAATTTTGCTAGATCCTAAATATTATGAACTATCATTTAAAAATGATAAACCCCATGCTTTCTATTCTGAATTATAGAGTTTAAAATTAAAAACAGAAACTGACCAAACATTGTTTAATTAAGGAAAATTAGTTTTTCTTCTTTGTTGAACTTAAGAAAATTTGTAGATGATCAAACCTCATTTAGACACTGTTTAAAAATAGTAGGAACCCCAGCATTGAAAAATATGATGTAGTTATTCCTTTAAAGCTATTTTGCCCAAAACTTAGAGAAAATCAGAAAGGCATTAGAAATTATTGAACAGTGATTAAGATTATTTTTCCTAGTTTACTTATGTAACAGAGAACCTAGGAAAAATACAGAGACCATTAATTTGGACCAGCTTTAAATTAAAATGATTTATTTAGCCTTATTTAGACTGAAAATCAATTAATAGAGTAGCAAAACTATAACCAAAATGAATAAAAAAAATCCAGTGGACTTACAACCACCAGAGCCCCATTACAAAAATACAGAGCACCTCAGCCCAACTTTTTAAGTAAGGAAAATAAATACAAAGTGATAATAAGGCATTTTCCCAATAAATCATGAACAACCCCTATTAATGTGATAATGGGCAACCAAAAATTAGCTAAGTCCATGATGAGATAAACCACCAGAGAAAAATGCCAACCTATGAAAAAGAAGCAAACTCATACCAATTGCTAATGATTTAAGAGAAAGGCCACTTAATTCAAATAATGCATACCACCCCTTCCCTTAAGCAAAAAGATGCCAAACTTCAGAATGATTGCTCTTGCACAAAACAATCACTAAGAAAAATAAGCACCTTGTTGTTTGATGTTTTTCAAATATAGTGGTAGTAGAAAGCACCCATTTGGCTAGAAACTTGAGAAAACCATAGAAAAATAATTAAAAGGTATTAATGGTTAGAAATTTGTATCAAGCCATGTTATAACACATAAAAGCCAGCAAAAATAAGTTTTGGAGATTTGCCCACTGTTAAATAACAGTTGTAGTTCAAAGCACCCCTTCTGCCCTAGGATTTAACAATTTTGTCCAGAGAAAACTATTCACTTTCTGATCCCCAAATATTAAGACAGAGAAACATACACCAGTACCAAGCCACTATAATTTTTGCAGAATTTTTAGAATTTTATAAAGGCAACTTGTGGTTCAAACCTACTCCAAAACATTAAAGAAAATAAAAGAAAAGGGTAGAAGAAATAAACCCCACCTCAATAAATCTAACTTGAGTACTTATCAATCCTCACTAAAACTCAAAAGGAATTTAGTGGAACCCCAAAATTAAACCTACCAATTACCTTAGCTAAGTTTAAACTAATTTACCAAGTATACCACCCAAAGGTCTTACATAAGTAAAGTTAACCTTGTTTAACTCAAGAAAGATCATGCACCTTTAAGTTGTGGTTCTAGAAGCACATATCATATCATGCATATATCTTACGCATTGCATTCATTAGATTGTAATCTTGCCGACGGAGAGTACGTGCTCATCCCCGAGCAAGGACCTGTCCAAGAGGAGGACCAGGAGCAGGCTTCAGAGGCTGCTATTGAGGATCTCTCCGCAGCCCCAACAATTGAAGGCAAGCCCTAGTTTTATGCATAACCTGTTAATTATGCTATTTTACTACACTTAATGCTTGTAGGATTGCAATGTGCACTTAAGTGTAGGAGTTGCTTGAAACCTCTAGTTGCATGAACTTAGGATTCCTTTTTGAGATGAATACTAGTATGCTAGGTCGAGTAGCTGCTTGCTAATCAGGATCTCGGTAGAAGTCGAGTGATTTTTCTAGCACTCGCGCGAGGTCAGGAATTGATTGTATTCATCTTGATAACGGGATAACTGTTAGTCTATGGATTTGGATCCAGGGAGGATGCCTTGTCCATGAGACGGGAAAAATGAATTAAGGATTAATGTGTGGATACCTGAGTCAAGCTTTTGAACGTACTAAGCACATGCCGGGAAAAATGGTAACCGGTAAACCTAGTACCTGATTGAAGCCGGGCGCGGACTTTATCCCTCATGTGACCTGAGACTGGGTCTCCCATGTTAGCTATGGTGGGTACAAGTGCGGTCACTGCACGGCGGCAGCCGGGGTCAGTGGAGCATTGTATGCCAAGGCGGTGAGGCCTGGACGCGAACGGGGAATCGATGGGGACGGTTGTCATGTGTGGGGTCGGAGTACCCTGACATGCCGTGTGTTTAGGTTTACCTTGCAAGGTTAAAACTCGATTCGAATCGTCTGCTTCTCGCAGCTAATGAGACTGCTTGATTCCTTGTACTGCATCGAGTAAGAAGTGAAATGTGGTTACATGAGATAATTGTTGATTGCACTAATTGATTGTTACCATGTATGCTTAGAAGGAGCAAATCTAGCTAAGTTAATGATGGTAGAAATTGAAAAGCTAAAATTTGCTTTTAGAAACAGCTAGTGCTTTTGGCAAACCAAACCCCTCATCCAAACAGCTGCATAGTCTAGAGGTAGAGGAGTAGACTCCTCAAACCGGTTAAGTCTAGATGAGTATTAGTATACTCAGCCTTGCTTGTGGCACAATTTTTGCAGGTACCATTCAGGAAATGGTTGATGGTGTGACTTGGCCTACCACCCTGCCACCGGGTTGGACGATCGAGTGGGATGTTGCTCCGGCAGGAGAGGAGCATGAGGAGTAGTGGGCTAGGCCTTGCCCATTTCCTCATTACCGACGACATCGATTATCCGCTACACTTTACTTTATGAACTTCATTTGCTACGCAAAAACTCCGATTTATGTAATAACTCCGCACTTAATTTGAGGTTTCCTGTTTTATTGTATTTCTTCTGTGACTCACCTTCGAGTGAGATTGTGGAATTTGATCCTGGTTAAGTGGCTCTATCAGACTAGATCTGAAGGACTGACGGGTTATTCCGATTTAAGTGTGTTACGGCCCCTGAGGCGTGACTTAGGCACTTAAGCTGGAATAATTCGGGTGGTTCTGCCACACTCAGAGCCGCAAGGCATCCCATGACTCTTTGTACTCCTTTTAAATCTTTGATGGGTCCCATGTTGGTGATGGCCGTGATTTTCTCCGGGTTGGCCTCGATGCCTCGTTCTGAGACGATGAACCCTAGGAGCATGCCTCGGGGGACTCCGAAGACACACTTCTCGGGATTGAGTTTTATGCCCTTTGCTCTTAGACACCTGAATGTTATCTCAAGGTCAGAGAGGAGGTCGGAGGCTTTCCTCATTTTGACAACGATGTCATCGACATAAGCCTCGACCGTTCGGCCGATGTGTTACCCGAACACATGGTTCATGCACCTTTGGTATGTTGCACCTGCATTCCTCAAGCCAAATGGCATAGTAGTATAAGAATACATGCCAAAAGGTGTGATAAAAGAAGTCGCGAGCTGGTCGGACTCTTTCATCTTGATTTGATGATAGCCTGAATAGGCGTCGAGGAATGACAGGGTTTCGCACCCAACAGTGGAGTCCACAATTTGGTCGATGCGGGGCAGAGGGTAGGGAACCTTTGGACATGCTTTGTTTAACCCAGTGTAGTCTACGCACATCTTCCATTTCCCACCTTTTTTCTTTACAAGCACAGGGTTAGCTAACAAGTCTGGATGGAATACCTCTTTGATGAACCCTGCAGCCATCAGCTTGTGGACCTCCTCGCCTATGGCCTTGCGCTTTTCTTCATCAAAATGACGCAGGGGCTGCTTCACGGGTCGGGCACCGGCTCGGATGTCCAGTGAGTGCTCGGCGACATCCCTTGGTATGTCGGGCATGTCCGAGGGACTCCACGCAAAAATTTCGGTGTTTGCGCGGAGAAAGTCGACGAGCACTGCTTCCTATTTGGGGTCGAGCTTGGAGCCGATCCTGACTTTATTGCCGGCGTTGTTGCTGGGGTCGAGGGAGACGGACTTAACCGCCTCAGCTGGTTCGAAGTTGCCGGCGTGTCGCTTCGCGTCGGGCGCCTCCTTGGAGAGGCAATCCAGGTCGGCGATGAGGGCTTCGGACTCGGCGAGGGCTTCGGTGTACTCCACACATTCCACGTCGCACTCATAAGCGTGGCGGTATGAGGATCCGATGGTGATGGTTCCGTTGGGGCCTGACATCTTGAGCTTGAGGTACGTGTAGTTGGGGACGGCCATGAACTTGGCGTAGCACGGTCTTCCCAACACCGCGTGATAGGTCCCTCGGAACCCGATTACCTCGAAAGTGAGGGTTTCCTTTCGGAAATTGGAGGGAGTTCCGAAGCAGACGGGCAAGGCAAGTTGCCCAAGGGGCAGGACACGCTTGCCTGGGACGATCCCGTGGAAAGGTGTTGCACCGGGCTGGATCGTGGACAGATCGACCCCCAAGAGCCCTAGGGTCTCGGCGTAGATGATGTTGAGGATGCTGCCTCCATCCATGAGGACCTTGGAGAGCCTAGCGTTGCCGATGACGGGGTCGACGACAAGCGGGTACCTTCCTGGGCTCGGTACGCAGTCGGGGTGGTCGCCTTGGTCGAAGGTGATGGGCTTGTCGGACCAGTCTAGGTAGACCAGCGCTGCTACCTTCACCGAGCAGACCTCCTGGCGCTCCCGCTTGTGGTGTCGAGCCGAAGCACTCGCCACCTGTCCGTCGTAGATCATGAAGCAGTTGTGGACCTCCGGGAACTCCTCTTCCTTGTCGCCCCCCTTCTTGTTGTAGCCTTGGTCCCTGCCACCTTCTGCCGAGGGTCCTGCCTTATTGAAGTAGCGCCGGAGCATGTCGCACTCTTCAAGGGTGTGCTTGACGGGACCCCTATGATAGGGGCACGACTCCTTGAGCATCTTGTCGAACATGTTGGCCCCTTCGGGAGGCTTCTGAGGATTCCTGTGCTCGGCAGCGGCGACGAGATCCGCATCAACGGCGTCGCATTTTGCTTGCGCCTTCTTCCTGGTCTTCTTCTTCGTGCCATGCTGGACGGACGCCTCGGGGACGTCTTCCTTCTTCCTTCCCTGACGCTACTTGTCCTTCCGGAAGATGGCTTCGACCGCCTCCTGACCAGAGACGAACTTGGTGGCTATGTCCATCAATTCGCTCGCCTTGGTGGGAGTCTTGCGTCCCAGTTTGCTTACCAGGTCTCGGCAAGTGGTGCCAGCAAGGAAAGCCCCGATGATGTTCGAGTCGGTGATGTTGGGCAACTCAGTGCGCTGCTTTGAAAACCGCCGGATGTACTCTCGCAGGGATTCCCCTGGCTGCTGGTGGCAGCTTCGGAGATCCCATGAGTTCCCAGGGCGCACGTACGTACCTTGGAAATTTCCCGCGAAGGCCTTGACTAGGTCGTCCCAGCCGAAGATCTGCGCAGGAGGCAGATGCTCCAGCCAGGCCTGGGCAACGTCGGAGAGGAAGAGGGGAAGGTTGCGGATGATGAGGTTGTCGTCGTCCGTCCCTCCCAACTGGCACGCCAGCCGGTAGTCCGCGAGCCACAACTCCGGTCTTGTCTCCCCTGAGTACTTGGTAATGGTAGTTGGGGCTCGGAACCGGGCCAGGAACGGCGCCCGTCGTATGGCCCGGCTGAAGACTCGCGGACCTGGTGGCTCGGGCGAGGGACTTCGATCCTCCTCACTGTTGTAGCGTCCCCCGCGCCTGGGGTGGTAGCCTCGGCGCACCCTTTCCTCGAGGCGGGCTCGACGGTCGCGGCGGTGTTGCTCGTCGCCGAGGCGATCCGGGGCTGCAGGCGTCTTGTCCCGTGTGCGCTCGGTGTGGACCGAGGCCTCCCGCATGCATCGGGAGGACGCTACGAGATGCTCCGAGGGGTTTCCTTGCCTTCGGGAGGCAGAGCTTTCGGCTCGTCGGACTGCGGCATCTTCCAGGAGATCCTTGAGTTCGCCCTAGATACGTCGCCCCTCGGTGGTGGATGGCTCCGGAATTGTTCAGAGTAGCATCACCGCTGCAACTAGGTTCTGGCCGGCCCCGCTGAAGGCCGGGGGCAATGCTGCCCTGGCATCGTTGATGATACGACGCTGGACGTCCCGGGCCTAATGACGCGCTCCTCCGGCGAGTGCTCGGCCTGCCCACTCCTGCTCAATGTTTTGTCGGGGCTGCACAAGTCGCCCGGTTTCTTCATCGAGCTTGGCCTACGTCTCGCGGAGTTGCTCGAGCTGTGTGTCCTGACCCCCCGCAAGGACTCAGACCATAGCTAGCTCCCGCGGGATCTCAACGTGAGACGCAGGCACAGGGGCGCCATCATCTTCTAGCATGCCGAGGTGGTTGTCTTCGTCGTGATCCCCCTGATCGATGTGGAAACACTCGCGACTCGGGCCATAACCCTCGTCGTCGAGGCTGTGGTCATCGTCGGAGCAGCCGGAGAGGCAGTAGTCACATGCGGACATGAAGTCTCGCATGGCACTGGGATCACTGAGTCCAGAGAAATCCCAACCGAAGTCGGGGTCGCCCTCTTCCTCGGAACCCGTGGGTCCGGAGGTTGAGACGGCCGTCAGTCGCTCCCAAGTTGACCACATATGGTACCCTGGAAGGTCAGGATATGCCCTTGCGAAAGCGCTTACCGAAGCGGGGTCGCTTGGTGGATCGAAACTGAATCTAAAGGGAACTGGGGGGAAAATGGATGGTACCTCTTGGTTGATGGACGGTGGTGAAGTTGCATCGGGAATGGAATGTGTCGTTATCTCAGGTACGAGGCTAACGCCCAACAAGTCCTTCGCGAGGGTGCTGGCGTCATCAGTCTGCTTGGGGTTGGCACGTTGCTGGGAAGCGACACCCATCGTTGTCTCAGGTGCGAGGACAACACCCGACAAGTCCCCCGTAGGGGTGCCGGCGTCATCGGCTCGCTCTGGTCCGACAGCCGACGAGGTGCCACCTCCTGCCTGGCCACGGTTGCCCTGTCTCCTCTTCCTGCGGCGAGGAGGGTGGTGGGGCAAACCCGGGTGTTCCTCTTCTACCGCGGGGAGATGTCGTCGTCGAGTTCGCCTCCGCCGGGCAAGCCAACGACCGTCGTTGTTGTCGTGCTGTGAGGGGAGGAGTACCATGTCGTAGCTGCCGTCACGGGACATGAACTCGAGACTTCCGAAGCGGAGCATCGTCCCGGGCTAAAGAGGCCGCTGAAGACTACCCATCTGGAACTCAACGGGAAAGTATTTGTCAACACGCAGCTGCCCCTACCTGGCGCGCCAATTGTCGGCATTTCGGACCCGCGAGGACCCTCAACTGACCAGTGAATTTGTCGCTGCGTGTCCCTGCCCAGATGGGTTGATGCAAGATGGAACACAAGAGGGGGAATGAGGCTTATATTATCTTGCACCGGGGTGCTCGTAGTAGGGGTTACAAGAGTCGCAAGAGAGAGAGAGGGGGGGTTCGGCCTTGAGTTGTCTGAGTTAGCCTTTTTCGCGTCTCTCCCACTCTGCCTGTCTCTGCTCTCTTTCCGCCCCCCCTCCACCCAGGAAGGCCCTGGACATCCCCTTTTATAGATACAAGGAGATGGTCCAGCTGTACAACGGTGGTGTAGCTATGGGCTAACGTGGCCGGCGGAGAAGTGTTTGAGCCTTGTATATGTGCTAGCGTGGCCGTCGAAGGAGTGCTTGAGCCCTGTAGAACGCAGCTGGCGGTGCGGCATGGATCGTGCTGAGGTTTCCTTGTTTTTGTTGGGAGCTGAGAACCATCGACGTCATGGACGCACGCGGGGAACCATCATTACCTGTTGCCGGAGTAATCCAGAGGCGTAGTCGGTCCGAGGCCAAGGTCGGGCGAGGCAAAGACTTCTCCTGAGGCCGAGGTTGAGGTCGGGCGAGGATGTGACTCCTCCCGAGGTCGGGCGAGGCGGAGACCTTTTCCCGAGGCCGAGGCTGAGGCTGAGGCCTGGGGTCGGGCGAGGCAGAGACCTTCTCCCAAGGCTGAGGCTGAGGCCGAGGCCTGAGGTCAGGCGAGGCGAAGCTCCCTGTTGCGCCCGAGGCTGAACTCGGGGGAGGTCGTGACTTACTGTCGTTAGTTTTACCCTGGTGGATGGCACAGTAGCCGGAGCGGGGCGAACAGTGTTGTTTTCCTGTTAGATTGGTCAGTGAAAGGGCAAAGTGACTGAGGTCACTTCGACCTTGCCGACTGAGGCGCGTGTGTCAGGATAAGGTGTTAGGCGATCTCCGCATTAAATGCGCATGCGATACGGTCGGTTGGTAAGGCGATTTGGCCGAGGTCGCTGCACGACACAGTTTGCCCGAGCTTGGCTTCGAGCGAGCCGAGGGTGCGCCCACTGCCTGTGGAGGCCCTCGGGCGAGGCGTGAATCTGCCCGGGACTACTGTTCCCGCCCGAGGCCGGGCTCGGGCGAGGCGAGATCGCGTCCCTTGGTAGACGAGGCCTTGACTTGAACCGTGCTTATCAGTCTTTTCGGTTTGTTCTGAAGATGTTTTCTAGCCATGTTTAGGAGTGTTGGGGGTACCCCTAATTATGGTACCCGACAACTATGTTATTATATGTGTTGTGCTTCCATAGCGCACATATGAGACGCACCCGGCTTTATCCCTTAAATCCGGGTGTGACACGTAGGATGACCACGAGTGGGGATGGGTGCGGTTGAGCGGGGGGGCGCTGTGGATGAGAGGTTGCAGTTGTTGCATCGCATGGGGAAGGAAGGTGACCATGGCGCAGAGGGTGTCACCTTCGTGACGTAGGACAATGGGTGGTGGTAGATGCGTAGGATCTGCGCTGCTGAGCTCTTCAGCGTGTCTGGCGTTAGCTCTTACAACACCTTGCGGGAGGACGAGCTGGGCTGCACCTCGACGTCGTCGCCGTGGCCACGGGGATGCCGCCATGCCATCGATCCTGACTCGACAGATGTCATGGTGGTGAGGTGGCAATCGTCCTTGGTGAGTAGGAGCAGGAGCGGGAGCGTCAAGACGATGTTGTCCCCCGACCCACCGTCGTGGTCATCGATCCCTCACCGTCGCCCCTGCTCCCTGGTCCCAGCATCCTTCGCCTTCCGCTCTACTGCCACCAAGATATCTAAGGTTGGGAAGAGGTACATATACTTCCTGGGGGGCTCACGACGATTGCGGATCCAGCCATCGCGAGCGGAGACCGTTGCACGCGGAGCGGGTGTGGGGGCGGACCTGAGGATGAGGGAGGATGATAGCTAGGGAGTGCGGGTTGATTAAAAGGGAAGCGAGGTTTTTTTGCAAAATATTGACGCAAGACAACCATCAAAACTGGTGCTTTAAGTATAGTAGAGATATTATGTATAACAAATAAACCTACAATATATTATTTTCCTTTTGTATTCTGTACCTATATGCCCATTGTTAGTTTTGTTTGTAATAAACAATTTATCGTTTTTGTCCTTGCGAACACAAGGTTGATTTATCCCATTTGGTTCAGGTTGATGATGGGTAATTGTCAACATGTGTAGTGCTTTGGTGTGAGTCTTGGACTAACCAGAATATCAGAGCTATGTGTTGTGCAACCATGTCTGTCGGTTTATGGTGTTTAGGTGTGGAGCAGAGCGACGGTGGTCGAAGACAAAGGTGAAGGTCATGCGGGTTCATGCCTATGGACCAAGAGCGGTGAAGGACGAACACTAGGACTTTACTGAGGGATCGGATAAGCCGCATGACTAGCCGTGGTGGCTGACACCTAGGACACACACCAACGTAAGGACATGGTAGAGCATATCGTGTCATCGGCACGGTCGTGGACCCACAGGACACGTGCCTAGGACGTGGAGGATGCGGATGCCCAAAAGGGATCATGATGCCCAAGAGGGACACGCGCTACTTGAAAGGATCGTGATGCCCAGGAGGGAGGGGTGAACTGTGTAACACCTCAGGTGTTACTTAGGGTGTCCACCCAAGGCTACACCACTTAAACCTACTATCACATGTGGTTTAGTTTGAGCAAAGTGCACCAAACTTTGAATTCAAATCCTAAGCAAGGGCAACCCATCTTAGATATCATATCTTAACCTATCATGCATCTCTAAAGTGGAGAATTGCCCAAAACCCTAGTGCAAACCCCTTTGGACCATGGGAACTCTAGAGGTAAGTATGATCAAAAGGTCATGAAAACCTTATGATCATGGCTTAGGCCAAATATAAAAGTTGTAATACACTTAATAAACTACAAATAATAGTAAGAAAGTAACCCCAAAAAGATTTCAGAAAAACCCCAAAAGTTTCACCAAAGGGTTGAGCATGAAAGGAAAATCAGATTTTGTCTAAGTCCAAAACTAACCCTTGGCCAAGGATCACACATGTTCACCCTCATTCAAACTTCAAAACATTTTGACCCAATTGACAAAGTGGCGCCAAATTAACCCTAGAATGCCCTGGAGAAAGTTGACAACTACCCTAAGACGTTTGACACAACTTGGCACAAGTTTTGTCTCGGTTTGGACATTTCTGACATAGCCGACTTCCCACCCCCATATCTCTGTAACCTGACCACATCTACCTTTGGAACTCACATGAACTAGGTAGCTCTAGGTGCAAGGAAGAGATCTCCCACAGGCTCTAGGGCAAGATTCGTACGTTTTGGCCGCTCAGCAGAGGGAAGAACAAGGGCAGAAGGCAACGGCCACGTGTTCGACGCGCTCTGAGCTCGCCAGAGCACGCCCGCGCGCGCCCCCGCGTGCCCCGCGTCGCGCCAAAGCCGAGCCGGCGCCAGGGCTCGCGCCCGCACCTATAAAGCACCCAGGGACTTCGATCGTACCCCTCCGCACGCGCTCGATCTTACCGGAGCCCAAAACCACCGGCGTTTGCCCGTGCACGGTGTGCCCACGGCCGCCCGATCCCCCGCCACCGTAGACTGGCCAACAGAACCCTTCCCGACCCCGTTCAACCCTCGGAGAAGACTGTGCACACCTCGGTGAAGCTCCCCGAGCGAGGAATCGAAGTTTGCCTCGCTGGAGAAGCCAGTCCATGGTCGCCGGACTTCGCCCGACCGCCGGTGAGCGTAGACCAGGTAATCCTCTACTCCATTCTTCGATTCCTTGTACACCTAGCCTTTACGTCACCCGTGAAGCTCACCGTGCCATTGGATTGAACTAGATCGCCGTGGTTCGGCCGGAACAACCGCCGCAGACGAGAGCACCCGCCTGCGCACGTGGACCGGACGATTCCGGCCACCCCTGTGACGGAACCTCCCAAGTAATTAGGCCCACCTACAGTTGTCCTTGTCCAACGGACATCAGACAACCCTGTAGGTGCCCCTGAACTACTTGACAAGTTCGGTATCTTTCCTTACCTCACCAGGAACGTCTCACCCATCTTGTAGACATTATAGAACATCGGAGATAAAGAAATGCGGAAGCGAATTACATAATCTTACATTTATTTCAAAAGCAAGCTTGAGTTATGTTATTACAGACCAAACTAAAAGTGAGTGCATAGGAGTAGTATTATACAAACCAGGGAGGCACCAACTCCTCCCGAGAAGCTAAAAGCAAAAGATTCTTAAGTGGAGGACCGAGTCCTCCCGCACTTCAGTCTTGATTTTCTTCTTTTGGAACCACCTTGGCACAGAAGCAGCAAAAGTCTGCTACTTCCTCACCTAAAACAACGAAGGGATAAACCCTGAGTATGGAATACTCAGCAAGTCTTACCCGACTAAAGAAAAGACTCTCAAGGGTATGCTGGTTATATGGGAGTCAAGGTAAGGCTTTTCAATATTCAAAGACTCTGTTTTGCAGAAATGCTTACTAAAGTGGATCCTTCAAAATCCAGTTTTAATTTGTCAAGTTAAGTAAAATTACCTGCACTAGAGTTCTTTCTACCCTAGTTCAATCACTGGTCCTGCACTAGCCAATTTTTTTACAAAAGCCCATTGTCTTTAGTGGAATGCTACGTGTAGGGCAGTGACCAAGTCTTCATAACCGCGAAGGTACGGCGATCCGAATCGATTATACTCAGCTGAGGATCTCCAATCACACGACATATGTAGCACTTAACCCTTGCATATGTCAACCCGCCACCGGGGTTCTTAAGACCGGATCAGGTTCACGCAAACCGAGAGCACAGCTACACCACCGTCCAGCCTCTTGCCACGGAGGGTACACGCTACTCTCGCCACCGCTCCACGCCCATTTCGTGTTATCTTATTCCGGCCTTAGTCTGCCCGAGGCAAGGCTTACCCATGACGAGGCATGTGACCAGTTAAAGGGTCCTCGATCATCAAGCCTACATCGAGACGGTCCTTAATCGACTCAGACGGAGACACTACACCGAGACTCTCTTCTCGTGCAAGTCACCCGCCCGGTCTCAGCTTAATCATTTCAAACCCAAAGTTGGTACCTGGCAGAGGTACATCCTTTCCGATGTTGAACCTGTCAAGGCCTTTGATAGATCCATCATCAGGTTTTATTTTCGAAAAAAACATCCCACCACTTTTGCCACATCATATTTTGTAAAAACAAAACCTTTTGTTTTTCTAAAGCAAAGCTAAGCATCAAAAAGCTTTTGTAAAACAGGTGATCAAGGAAGGTAATCAAATTCAAGGAAGGTAATGCAGGAATGGTTTTATCAAGCAACTCCTAACACCTAATGCAGCAATCAAGTGAGAAAGATTTTGAAATAGCAAGGGAGGTGGCAAATGCACCGGGGCTTGCCTTCGTTTACAGGTGATTCAGGCTCGGATCCACAAATGTCGAAGTAGAAACTATTCCCGGCCTGAGTGTCCAAAGGTGGTTGTACTTGCTCTTCAGTTACTTCTACCTCTTCTTCTCGTTCTAATCATAACCATACATATGTATAAGAATGGATGCCATGGGATGCTCATGAGGATGCAAAGACAACATAAACTTATTATTTATGTCTTGAATACAACTTGCCTTCACGGAGTTCTGGGAACTTAGGGTTTCCGGAGTCGGTAAAGGAGTTCATAGGGCAGGGGGGGTGGTTTTGGGTTCTAGTTATCAAACATGGTCCAAATCAATTCAAACTTTACCCAAGGCTTCTCAATATTGAATAACACTCATATAAAAATTTTGGGCATCTTAGGACCTATTAATTATTTTCTAAAAATCTATAACCAAGACTTTTAACTACTTTAAATACCCTAAAATTTCTTACGTCCACTAAAAATCACCAACTTATTTTTATTAAATACTATGGAAAATAACAAACCTAGGAAAATTAGTTTCACAATTTTAGCAGTTTTCTACATTTTTCTACACATTTTTGAATCTCTGCTGAAAAAGAAAAAGGAAAAGAATTAATAGAACTGGGCCGAATTCAGCCCAGCGGCCCAAGACCAGGGAGGAAAGCGCCCGCGCGCGCGCCCGCGCAGCGCTGGCGGCTTTACAGAAAGGTCCTCGGGGTTTTTGTTAACTGGAGATGGGTTCGGTCACTGTTACGTTGAGTCACTGACTGTTTGCAGAACAACCCCTCTGATTTCTATTCCTTCGCGGGAGAAGGTCCACGACGACGGTGAACGCGACCGAGCTCCGGTGAGCTCGTAGGCCGGCCGATTGGGGCAAGTACTGGCATCCCCGAGCAGCTAATGCCAAATTGGATCTTCCCCGATCAATTCCCCCAACCCAATTTCGCAAATGGTGCCTGGTTGGTTCTGGCCACAGTGACCGAGAATGTTGTGGCGAGACAACCATGTTCCCGGCGACCAGAGGGTTTCTAGTTCAATTGCGTGGGTCGGCGAGCATCACTAACATGCACAGATGCTAGAACAGGAACAAGGAGGGTATGAGCAGACCTGTGGAGGGCTGGCCGCGGTGAGGTTGATTTCGGGTGGCGGAAACTTGATTTGGGGGAAAACCGAAATTCAAGCGCACTGGTGCACGATTGCTAGCGATTCACGGTGGCTAGGTGGGTGATGATGTTGCGAAGCTAGTGGGGGCTTAAATTTATAGGCGGAGTGATCGGTGGCCGCAAATTTTGGACGAGCAACGCGGCGGCCGGAGGGGAGGAAGAAGCCTGGCGCGGTGAATACGTGGCTATTGCCGTGGCAAGCTCCCCGGCGACGATGGGACGGGTAGAGGGAGTCATGGCGACGCTGTAAAACGGCTAGGCCACGCGGCGCACGGTCGGGAAGCGGCGGTCGACGGCGAACTTATCGTGCCAGCCGCAAAGCAGAAAGGAAGACAGGAGAGGGGGTCGTCGGAGTGGTGGCCAGCTCACCGGCGGTAAGGATCTTTACTGAGCTGTGCATAACCGATGACCACGACGCACGAATCACGACGAGCAGGGATCAACGGTGATGGACACCGGCGGCGAGCAGGGGGGGTGAACCTGCGATCTTCTTCAGTTTGGAACTACTGTACCATGGCAAGGGCCATCAAACAACCTGACAGCCACGGTTTAGGGCCATTGTTCTCAAAATTTTGCATTACGACTTGGTCATCTCTCTGCACCAAAGTTATAGGGCTAAAGTTAATATTTAACTTTGCCACAAAGCTTACTATCAAATAGTGTAATATCCAAATTGTTAGGGCGAACAAAAGGAGAAATTGTTTCTTTTATATATGTGTGTGTATCTCCATTTATCATCACATGTGACTGATCATGTTTAAAAATGAGTAAAACTTCACTAAGACACAACTAAACCATTGCATCATATTGGACTTTTGGTTGTGCATTTAATTATAAAATTTAGAACCTGAAGTTTGAAAATAGTTTAATTCAAAATTTTGAAATTTGAACTCAAGCTATGCATAAAAAAATAGAGGAAAAAAATGTTAATAAAGTCATTTTTCCTTCTATAAATAAATAAACGGGAAGGGAATAAATAATAATAACAAATAAATAATATCATACCAAGTAAAAGAAGCATTAGAACTATATTTGATATTTGAAAGTCTGAGATTCAAACCAACAATTTAAATCCATTTGAACTTTGAAATGAAAAACATAAAAGAAAAAAAAAAGAAAAGAGGAAGAAACCTAAATGGGCCTGGCTCCTCAATTCAGCCCACTAGCTCTTGCACGCCAAAACCCTAGCCGCCTTGACTCCTCTCCGCCTCAGCCGCTTCTTTGGCCGTCTCCGCGTGTGCCAGCTCCCTGGTGGACTGACGTGTGGGCCCGAGTACCCAATACTCGTCTTCAACCGTCAAGCACGTATGGTGGAGCTTCGCCGTGAATTTCGGAGCTGCTGGCGGCGCTGACCTGCGACCGGATGCCAGCAACGAATCCTCGCGCCGCTATCCGTTTACCCAGTCGCTCGGGCGCTCAGGCTCTCTGCCCGCGCGACATCGCTTTGACCAGGCGCCACGCCGAACTCCATGGAGGCCGCACCTGCCGCGCGTTTTCTTCTCGCCTCTGCTGACCGCAACGGATTCTTCCCCAAATCGCGCTGGCCGTGGAATTCGGCTCTCGGTTTCCGATCTCGTCCCCGCCACTCTACTATATAAACCGAACCCCGCATCCTTGATAGTGCCGAGCGCCCAATCCACAACTTCGTCGTTGTGCGAATCGAACCATGGCCCCGCTCCTCCTGGGTTGCTGTGCGGATATTGTGTGGTCACGGATGATCACCGGTGTGCAGGCAAGCTTTCCGCGTCGTTGGTGGGCGGGTTATGGCCTCGGGTCACCGGCAATTGCTCACCGGAGCCATATCGCCGCCGCGAATCCACTCACCGCTGGGGGCAGCGGCATCTGTGCTACCAACCGTCAGTAAGTCCGTCCCCATCGTGTTCGCCGCAGTCTCTATTACCTCTACGCCTGTTCGTGTTTAGGATTGGATCTCCGGTGGGCCGATTCACCAGCTCCGGCGATGGCACCGCCGTGGGTGGCTGCGCCGTCGTGCTGGGTGCCGGCCTGGGTAGACGATGACTGACGGCGCGTCCTCCATCGATCTTTAAATCAACGGTCCAGTGGATGGCGTGGCTCGGCCACCGTTAGATTTCGATCCAGCGTCTAGGGTTAGATCGGATTGGCGGTGGGATATTGACCGTAGATCCGCGAAGCAACGGTTTAGATTAGATCACGTATACCCTTCGTCCACATAGAATCTCGGCCGTGGATCGCTTGATCGACGGCTCTGGTCGCGCACTGTTTCATTAAATCGAAGAAGTAAATCGGGGCCCTTGGATATCTAATCCGACGGCCTATATCACCCCGTACCCCTTCGCGGCGCATTTTGCACAATAGCCCCTCGGGAATCATAGATTAGAACCCGCCGACCAGCTCGGGGTGTTTCCTGAGTCTGGGGATTTATTGCACCAGGGCCCCTGGACTTTCTGGTAATGGTGCGCTCAGTCCAGATAATTAGAAAATCAGATAAATTCATTAGGAAAATACTTTTTAGTGTAAAAATAAATGCTAGAACTTGTTTAATTTATATAAAATGCATACTTGGTCCAAATTGACCCATTTCAGTCTCTATAATTTTGTAAAAATGTTGTTTATCATATATTGCCTCTGTTTTTACATGAAAATAATAATAAAATTGATCTCTTAATCAATCCCATATCAAGTACAATAAAATTTTTAGAAATTCATAACTTAAAATCTATGATTACGATTTGATCCGTTCAAGTTGCGTTAGTCTCATAGCTTCGCGTAGATTATTATTACGCAGTTTATTGTTATGTTTGGTGTGATGTTAATTTTGCCTATACATGTTTGTTTGTATTGCTACGTTTAGCGGTGAGGACACGTGTCATCTGAAGAGCAAGTTGGTACCTGAAGTCTCAAGTCCCAGGCAAGTTGTGCCCTTGATCACTTCTTTTACCCACTCATGTTCTGATTAATCATAATGATCTGCATAGGTTAATTTTGATGGGACCCAATAGGTCACCCTAGTTTGTTCATCCTGAATACCTTGTTTACCCCTGAATCACTTGGGTAGTTCTGCTACTGCTTTATATGGTTTTGGGTTAATATTTCATTACATCTATGTTCCAATTATGTTGTTATTCTATTTATGTTCATGACAAGATCATTAAATGTTAATTGGAACATAGAGCTTAACTTGAGAACCACGTGCCACCACAAGGGTTTAATGGGACGCCCTTGGCTGACTAATTAGGAAAGCTAGTGGAGGACTACCTTACCCGAAAGGGGCAAGGGCAGTAGGGGAGTGGTCAGTGTAGGGAGGCCCTCGGGAGGATTTTGCTGTGATGGCGGTCCTGCAAGGGATTCCTGGGAAGGCCCTCGGGAGGATTTTGCTGTGATGGCGGTCCTGCAAGGGATTCCTGGGGAGGCCCTCGGGAGGATTTTGCTGTGATGGCGGTCCTGCAAGGGATTCCTGCATTGGAGCTTCCTATAAACTGTAGCGGGTTTTCTGAAGCTAGTGGAACTTTGTAAAGGCCTCGTAGTGTTACCCTGCCTCGCCTCCTCGGTAGAGGTGTATGGGAAGTCGCGATCCCTTGGCAGATGGGTAACATGACTTGTGGGTAAAGGGTACCACCTCTGCAGAGTGTAAAACTGGTATACTAGCCGAGCTCACGGTCATGAGCAGCTCAGGACTCTCTGATGATTAAATTATGGAACTAAATTCAATTTGTCATATGCATTGCATCGCGGGTGAAGTTGTTATTTTTGTTCTACTACTTAATTGGGTTTGGTATTTACTTATACTTAGTAACTGCTAATAAAATTTTGACCAACTTTAAAAGCAATGCTCAGCTCTAACCATCTTCTTTGGTAAGCCTTACACTTCACGTGAGCTCCCACCTTTGGCGAGTTCATGCACATTATTCCCCACAACTTGTTGAGCGATGAACGAATGTGAGCTCACTCTTGCTGTCTCACACACCCCCCACAGGTCAAGAACAGGTACCACAGGATGAGGCGCATGGAGGATGCTGCGATGAGTTCGTGAGAGAGATCTAGGTCGTCGTCTCCCAGTCAACTTTGGGTTGCTGGACCGTTGTCTCCTTATAATGTAATTATTTATTTTGTATAGAACTCCTGTTATATATAAAGATGTGACATTCGATCCTGTGCCACTTTACATCATATGCGTGAGACTTGGTCCCAGCATACCTGGTGTTTATGTTAGCGCCCGGGTTTTGGACCCCTAAAAATCCGGGTGTTACAGAAGTGGTATCAGAGGAATGTTGACTGTAGGACGAAACCTAGATAGAACCGGACAACCATTGTCTACTTACCTCTGCTACTCTGATTCTTTCTAAACTTATCTTAATCTTTTCTCATATATTTCCGCTTTACTCTGATTATTCTTATTTTTTTTCTTTCTAAAAGACAAAAGTGGATTTCACACTTTGAAATCCTGTGCCTAAAGTGACTTTCAGGAATAGGAGACCTAATCTTAGGAACAAAAAAACAAAACTAATTTTATCTCTATGAACTTGAATGTTTGTTCTTATGATACTTGTCTGATTTGGATCTTTGATTGAGTGTGATGGGTTGTGGAGTAATATCCATAATTACATCTGCATATACACCTAGGCAAAAAAAGGGTTTATGAGATAATTAAGACAACCTAGATTATCTTCATTGGAATATATCTAGCTTAATAGATTTATCTTATCTTGAAAGATACTACATTACCTTAGTAGACTCATCTTGAAAAGATTTTTATCTTATCTGACTGACCTCAAAAGATTCTACCTTATCCCTATGGATTCATCTTGCCCTAATAAGCATATTTACCCCACACTAGTGTAACAACCATGATTTAATCCAAAGTAATTAGATATTGTTTAATCTAATGATATCGATCTAATCTAGACTCCATCTAATCTACTATGGTCCAATCTAAAGTGAATTACTTAACGAACTAGTTAATACTAGTGAAATAGATTATACCCCGCTGGCCATGTTTTAACTTAAATTAGTACATCAAACCAAACCACCCATGAACAAATAACTTACCCGCATATTCATGGTGACCATCCATCCCATCTTAGATGTTGTCATAATGCACTTATCTTATGCCACCAACCTGTTAACCATCTGTCCTTACCTACAAGTATCCTAACTACGTACCCCTAATTCGGATAAAATACTTCAAGAACGAAGATCGAAGATGATCGACCTCATCAAATCAAGGAAGGATAAGATTCAAGATAGATCTTCAAAGGAATCAGGATTCACAATCTTGGATAGAGTCTTTCCTAGCCCTACCCTTTCTTACCCAAACCTATAAATGCTTTAAAGATATCTTTTATCCTGCATATAAAAGTGGCTATACTCATATATACCCATGCTCTCCTAATCACTCACTAATAATATAAAAAAAGGTTCTTGATTTTTGAACTAATTAGAAACTAAAAGCTAAATTGCAAACCATTCTTCATATATTCCTTTTCTTACAAATCTCGAGGACGAGATTCCTGTTAAGGGGGGTAGGATTTGTAATATCCAAATTGTTAGGGCGAACAAAAGGAGAAATTGTTTCTTTTATATATGTGTGTGTATCTCCATTTATCATCACATGTGACTGATCATGTTTAAAAATGAGTAAAACTTCACTAAGACACAACTAAACCATTGCATCATATTGGACTTTTGGTTGTGCATTTAATTATAAAATTTAGAACCTGAAGTTTGAAAATAGTTTAATTCAAAATTTTGAAATTTGAACTCAAGCTATGCATAAAAAAATAGAGGAAAAAAATGTTAATAAAGTCATTTTTCCTTCTATAAATAAATAAACGGGAAGGGAATAAATAATAATAACAAATAAATAATATCATACCAAGTAAAAGAAGCATTAGAACTATATTTGATATTTGAAAGTCTGAGATTCAAACCAACAATTTAAATCCATTTGAACTTTGAAATGGAAAACATAAAAGAAAAAAAAAGAAAAGAGGAAGAAACCTAAATGGGCCTGGCTCCTCAATTCAGCCCACTAGCTCTTGCACGCCAAAACCCTAGCCGCCTTGACTCCTCTCCGCCTCAGCCGCTTCTTTGGCCGTCTCCGCGTGTGCCAGCTCCCTGGTGGACTGACGTGTGGGCCCGAGTACCCAATACTCGTCTTCAACCGTCAAGCACGTATGGTGGAGCTTCGCCGTGAATTTCGGAGCTGCTGGCGGCGCTGACCTGCGACCGGATGCCAGCAACGAATCCTCGCGCCGCTATCCGTTTACCCAGTCGCTCGGGCGCTCAGGCTCTCTGCCCGCGCGACATCGCTTTGACCAGGCGCCACGCCGAACTCCATGGAGGCCGCACCTGCCGCGCGTTTTCTTCTCGCCTCTGCTGACCGCAACGGATTCTTCCCCAAATCGCGCTGGCCGTGGAATTCGGCTCTCGGTTTCCGATCTCGTCCCCGCCACTCTACTATATAAACCGAACCCCGCATCCTTGATAGTGCCGAGCGCCCAATCCACAACTTCGTCGTTGTGCGAATCGAACCATGGCCCCGCTCCTCCTGGGTTGCTGTGCGGATATTGTGTGGTCACGGATGATCACCGGTGTGCAGGCAAGCTTTCCGCGTCGTTGGTGGGCGGGTTATGGCCTCGGGTCACCGGCAATTGCTCACCGGAGCCATATCGTCGTCGCGAATCCACTCACCGCTGGGGGCAGCGGCATCTGTGCTACCAACCGTCAGTAAGTCCGTCCCCATCGTGTTCGCCGCAGTCTCTATTACCTCTACGCCTGTTCGTGTTTAGGATTGGATCTCCGGTGGGCCGATTCACCAGCTCCGGCGATGGCACCGCCGTGGGTGGCTGCGCCGTCGTGCTGGGTGCCGGCCTGGGTAGACGATGACTGACGGCGCGTCCTCCATCGATCTTTAAATCAACGGTCCAGTGGATGGCGTGGCTCGGCCACCGTTAGATTTCGATCCAGCGTCTAGGGTTAGATCGGATTGGCGGTGGGATATTGACCGTAGATCCGCGAAGCAACGGTTTAGATTAGATCACGTATACCCTTCGTCCACATAGAATCTCGGCCGTGGATCGCTTGATCGACGGCTCTGGTCGCGCACTGTTTCATTAAATCGAAGAAGTAAATCGGGGCCCTTGGATATCTAATCCGACGGCCTATATCACCCCGTACCCCTTCGCGGCGCATTTTGCACAATAGCCCCTCGGGAATCATAGATTAGAACCCGCCGTCCAGCTCGGGGTGTTTCCTGAGTCTGGGGATTTATTGCACCAGGGCCCCTGGACTTTCTGGTAATGGTGCGCTCAGTCCAGATAATTAGAAAATCAGATAAATTCATTAGGAAAATACTTTTTAGTGTAAAAATAAATGCTAGAACTTGTTTAATTTATATAAAATGCATACTTGGTCCAAATTGACCCATTTCAGTCTCTATAATTTTGTAAAAATGTTGTTTATCATATATTGCCTCTGTTTTTACATGAAAATAATAATAAAATTGATCTCTTAATCAATCCCATATCAAGTACAATAAAATTTTTAGAAATTCATAACTTAAAATCTATGATTACGATTTGATCCGTTCAAGTTGCGTTAGTCTCATAGCTTCGCGTAGATTATTATTACGCAATTTATTGTTATGTTTGGTGTGATGTTAATTTTGCCTATACATGTTTGTTTGTATTGCTACGTTTAGCGGTGAGGACACGTGTCATCTGAAGAGCAAGTTGGTACCTGAAGTCTCAAGTCCCAGGCAAGTTGTGCCCTTGATCACTTCTTTTACCCACTCATGTTCTGATTAATCATAATGATCTGCATAGGTTAATTTTGATGGGACCCAATAGGTCACCCTAGTTTGTTCATCCTGAATACCTTGTTTACCCCTGAATCACTTGGGTAGTTCTGCTACTGCTTTATATGGTTTTGGGTTAATATTTCATTACATCTATGTTCCAATTATGTTGTTATTCTATTTATGTTCATGACAAGATCATTAAATGTTAATTGGAACATAGAGCTTAACTTGAGAACCACGTGCCACCACAAGGGTTTAATGGGACGCCCTTGGCTGACTAATTAGGAAAGCTAGTGGAGGACTACCTTACCCGAAAGGGGCAAGGGCAGTAGGGGAGTGGTCAGTGTAGGGAGGCCCTCGGGAGGATTTTGCTGTGATGGCGGTCCTGCAAGGGATTCCTGGGAAGGCCCTCGGGAGGATTTTGCTGTGATGGCGGTCCTGCAAGGGATTCCTGGGGAGGCCCTCGGGAGGATTTTGCTGTGATGGCGGTCCTGCAAGGGATTCCTGCATTGGAGCTTCCTATAAACTGTAGCGGGTTTTCTGAAGCTAGTGGAACTTTGTAAAGGCCTCATAGTGTTACCCTGCCTCGCCTCCTCGGTAGAGGTGTATGGGAAGTCGCGATCCCTTGGCAGATGGGTAACATGACTTGTGGGTAAAGGGTACCACCTCTGCAGAGTGTAAAACTGGTATACTAGCCGAGCTCACGGTCATGAGCAGCTCAGGACTCTCTGATGATTAAATTATGGAACTAAATTCAATTTGTCATATGCATTGCATCGCGGGTGAAGTTGTTATTTTTGTTCTACTACTTAATTGGGTTTGGTATTTACTTATACTTAGTAACTGCTAATAAAATTTTGACCAACTTTAAAAGCAATGCTCAGCTCTAACCATCTTCTTTGGTAAGCCTTACACTTCACGTGAGCTCCCACCTTTGGCGAGTTCATGCACATTATTCCCCACAACTTGTTGAGCGATGAACGAATGTGAGCTCACTCTTGCTGTCTCACACACCCCCCACAGGTCAAGAACAGGTACCACAGGATGAGGCGCATGGAGGATGCTGCGATGAGTTCGTGAGAGAGATCTAGGTCGTCGTCTCCCAGTCAACTTTGGGTTGCTGGACCGTTGTCTCCTTATAATGTAATTATTTATTTTGTATAGAACTCCTGTTATATATAAAGATGTGACATTCGATCCTGTGCCACTTTACATCATATGCGTGAGACTTGGTCCCAGCATACCTGGTGTTTATGTTAGCGCCCGGGTTTTGGACCCCTAAAAATCCGGGTGTTACAAATAGTCACTAAATTCCCTTTGAAATCGAGCTCAAAGTTCATCCCATCTCACTGCTCCTGGAAATTCAGTTCAGGGAGGGACTGACAGCCCGACTTTGAGCTTAATTATCTCTCAAATACTCTTAACAACTATGCTTACCACCTTAAGCAAAGTTGTTCCCCTAAGATTGATCTTCAACTTTGATGTGGTGACCTAGGGCAAAAACCCTATGCTTTGAAAGTTACAAAGCCCTAAAGTGGAGCTTTTAACACTGAATTTCAGACTTAGTGTAGAACTCAAATGAGGTCCATTTTGCATTTAAGTCCAAAACTTAGGGTTTGGCTTGTAAATTCACATATTTGTGAACCAAATGACTTTATATGTCAAAACATAGTAGTTTTTACACTTTAGTCCAAAGGTTCATCATTTTTGCACATAAGCCCCTAGGGTTTGGTTTTAGGGTTTTCCAGGGTTCCAATTAGAGTTTCTGGTATCTCAGGGGTATAAAAGTGATTCAAGTTTATTCTTAGGGTCATTTTATGACTTTTACCCTAAAGTATTTAGGTTTTCTTAACTTGAGTTAAGTTTTACCCCTTTAACCACTATTTAGGGTTAAGTCCATTAACTAGGGTTCCATTTGCAAAAACAGTAAAACAATACAACTTGTTTGAAATTTTTGCCTAGTGAATGCACTCTAGGTGTGTCACACATATGCAATGCCAATGCTTATGATGTCATGCTCAAGTTTTAGTTATAGTAACACCAGGGGTGTTACATCCTTCCCCCCATAAAAGAATCTCGTCCCGAGATTAAAATCCTAGGGTAAGTAATGGTAAAGGAAACGCATCACATTTTTATTTCCTTATTTTTGGTACAAGACAGGGGTGATGTGGGGGTTACTTCTTTATTACAACAGCTATACAGGCTTTACAATTTACATGAGGCTAGGAAGCCTGGGAAATTCTTATTTAAAAAGTCTTGGGTTTCCCATGTAGCCTCAGCTTCCGAATGCTGGTTCCACTGTATCTTGTAAAACTTGAGAGTCTTTCTTCGGGTGACCCTGTCCTTTTGATCCAGAACTCGAATAGGATGTTCCGAGTATGTTAAATCTGGTTTCAGGACAACATCAGTCACTTCAACGGTTCGATCAGGAACCCGAAGACACTTCTTCAGTTGTGATACGTGGAACACATTATGCACAGCAGACAAGGTTTCGGGGAGTTGGAGTCGATACGCCACTGGCCCATATCTTTCCAGAATAAGAAAAGGACCAATATATCGTGGTGCAAGTTTTCCTTTAACTCCGAAACGTGATACGCCCTTCATTGGCGATACCTTCAAGTAGACATAGTCTCCTTCAAGAAAATATAAGGGCATTCGCCGTTTGTCTGCATAACTCTTTTGCCGTGCTTGAGCTTTCTTCATATTATGGATAATTCTCTGAACCTTTTCTTCAACCTCTTTCACCATATCAGGTCTAAAGAAGTATCTTTCTCCAGGTTCAGACCAATTTAACGGAGTTCGACACCGACGTCCATATAAAGCTTCAAAAGGTGCCATCTTGATACTTTCTTGATAACTGTTATTGTATGAAAACTCCGCTAGGGGTAAACATTCCTCCCATTTTGGTGAAAAGTCCAGGACACATGCCCGCAGCATATCTTCAAGTATTTGGTTCACTCTCTCAGTCTGTCCACTGGTTTGAGGATGATAGGCCGAACTGTGGAGTAATTTGGTACCCAGGGATTTATGAAGTTCTTCCCAAAACTTGGATACGAATTGAGGTCCACGATCCGACACTATGGTCTTTGGAACACCATGCAAACTGAGAATACGGGCAATGTATAACTCCGCATAGGTAATGACGAGATATTTAACTTTGACAGGGAGGAAATGGGTGATCTTTGTGAGTCGATCAATAATAACCCAGATAGAATCATACCCTTTTGCGGTTCTGGGCAATCCCACAACAAAGTCCATACTAATGTCTTCCCATTTCCATGTTGGGATTGGCAAGGATTGTAATGGACCAGCAGTTTTCATGTGTATGGCCTTGACACGTCTGCAAGTGTCGCATTTAGCCACATAGCGTGCAATTTCAATCTTCATCTTAGTCCACCAGTAATGTTGTTTTAAGTCTTGATACATCTTAGTGCTTCCGGGATGAATAGAATAGCGACTAAGATGTGCTTCATCAAGAATTTGCTGGCGGAGCTCTTCGGTCTTTGGTACTACTATGCGGTTTTTAAACCATATCACACCTTGATCGTCTTCTTTGAAACACTTGGCTGTTCCAGCCCTTATCTTTTCTCGTATGTGCTTCATACCCAGATTATCCTTTTGAGCATCAATTATTCTTTGCAAAATGATTGACTCAAGCCTTAACTGATTTAGAGTCCCTTGTTGGATGATCCCCAGGTTTAGCTTTTCCATTTCTTGACACAAAGTGTTCTTGAAGATCTTTGCCATAAGACAGTGGCAGGAAGTCTTACGACTCAACGCATCTGCCACCACATTGGCCTTGCCTGGGTGATAATGGATCTCCAGTTCATAGTCTTTAATGAGCTCAAGCCATCGTCTTTGTCTCATATTCAACTCTGACTGGGTGAAGATGTACTTCAAACTTTTATGATCTGTATATATGTGACAGATATTACCCAGCAGATAGTGACGCCAAATCTTTAGGGCATGAACCACAACAGCTAGCTCCAGATCATGAGTTGGATAGTGCTCCTCATGTCGGCGCAACTGCCTTGAAGCATACGCAATCACTCGGCCCTCTTGCATCAGTACACAGCCGAGCCCACTGCCAGATGCATCACAATATACATCAAAAGGTTTAGTGATGTCCGGTTGAGCCAAAACCGGAGCAGTGGTCAATAGTGTCTTCAGTTGCTCAAAGGCTTCATTGCACTTAGAAGACCAATTGAACTTGATGTCATTCTTCAACAAACTTGTGATTGGCTTCACAAGCTTAGAAAAATCTGGTATGAATCTGCGATAATACCCAGCTAGTCCAAGAAAACTCCGGACTTGGTGAACAGTTGTTGGGGGTTTCCACTCCAGAATATCTTTGACCTTGCTAGGATCTACCGCAATTCCTTTAGCCGATAATACGTGCCCCAAAAATTGAATTTCTTCCAGCCAGAACGCGCACTTGCTGAACTTGGCATATAGCTGGTGTTTCCTTAGGCGCGTCAATACAATCCGTAAATGTTGTGCATGGTCTTCTTCATTCTTGGAATATATCAAGATATCATCAATGAAGACTACCACGAATTTGTCCAGCTCGGGCATGAACACCGAGTTCATCAAGTAGGTGAAGTGGGCAGGAGCATTTGTGAGCCCGAAAGACATTACCAAGTATTCAAACAATCCATATCGCGTAGTAAACGCAGTCTTCGGTATATCCTCGGGCCGAATACGGATTTGATGATAGCCCGACTTGAGATCAATTTTGGAAAATACCCTCGCCCCAGTCAGTTGATCAAATAAGATGTCGATCCTTGGAAGAGGGTACTTATTCTTAATAGTGACCTCATTTAGGGGTCGATAATCCACGCACATTCGCAAGGTTTGATCCTTCTTCTTAACAAAAATGGCGGGGCAACCCCACGGGGACGAGCTTGGCCGGATGAATCCTTTATTCAGTAGGTCTTGCAATTGAATCTTCAGTTCCGCTAATTCATTAGGGGGCATGCGGTACGATCTTCGGGAGATGGGAGCCGTACCGGGCTTTAGCTCAATTACGAATTCTACATCTCTTTCAGGGGGCAGTCCAGGCAAATCTTCCGGAAATACATCTGGAAACTCACATACTACCAGAATGTTCTTGATCTCCGGTACAATGGCTTCATAGATTCTACCAGAAGCTTTGGCTGGATTGGTTGCGGGGAGAGTCAAAAGAATCTCTTCTTGGTTATAGCTCAACCTGACGGTTCTGAGTTCAGTGTTGAGGATTGCTTTGTGTTGGGTTAACCAATTCATACCCAAGATTACATCTATATCCTGGCCCTTTAGAACAATCATGTTAGCAGGAAAGTTCCGGCCGGCCATTGTTACTGGCACTCCATAGGCCACTTCTTTAGTATAAATGTGTCCCCCAGGTGAATGAATTTTAAATCCCTCCTTTGATTCATGGTATGCAATATGATGTTGTTCCACAAACTTCTTGCTTATAAATGTATGTGAAGCACCAGAATCAAAAAGAATAATTGCTGGGTGACTGGCCACGGGAAACGTACCCATCATGACCGGCTCTCATTCCGGTGTAGTAGCCACTTGAGTGTAGTATACACGCCCCGTTTTCTTTATATTCTTCCCCATAGCATTTCCTTTAGGCTGAACTGATTTCCCAGATCCTTGCGAAGCATTAGATTGATTTTGCCTAGGATATGGGCAGTCTTTGATGAAATGTCCTGACTTGCCGCAATTAAAACACCCAGTTGAAGAACTAGGCAAGGCAGGGAATCGAGTGCCTGGGGCACCCGGCTGTTTTGGGGTAGTGGGGGCATTGTTGGGGCGGATAATGATTGGCTGTTTGAAGGGAAATGAAGGTGGACGAGAAAAAGTACGGTTTTGGCTAGAAGGCCGGATGACGAACCGTTGCTTCTTTGCCTGGCCCTGAGTAGGCCTCTCACCACCGAATCCCTTATTCTTCCCAGAATTTGTGTATTTGGCTTCAACAGATAAGGCTGTGCTGACAGCCTTTCCATATGTGAGGTCTATGCATGTGGCCATTTTCCTTTGTAGCCGATCATTCAGTCCCCGCATAAAACAGTTCTTCTTCTTTAAATCTGTATTCACCTGGTCGATGGCATACTGCGACAGGTGATTGAATTTGTTGAGATATTGAGTAATGGTATCTCCACCTTGTTGCAACTTCATAAACTCCTCTTGTTTCATATGCAGCACTCCTTCGGGAATGTAGTGTTCACGGAAAGCTGCTTTAAACTCATTCCAGGTGACTTGATGGTTGTCAGGTTGGATAGTCACAAAATTTCCCCACCAGGTACTGGCAGGACCACGGAGTTGTTGTGCGGCAAACAACGGCTTCTGCGTCTCTGAGCAACGAAGAAGACCAAACTTTTGCTCGATAACCCGAATCCACTCGTCAGCTTCTAGGGGATCTTCTGCTTTGACGAATAGAGGTGGACGAGTTTCCGAGAAATCCAGATAGGTGGTCTCACGAGGACCTTGCGGATAACCTCTTCCCGCCTGCTGCTGGAATTGTTGCTGACCCGCCATTTCCCTAAGGAAGCGGGTATTATCGGCGGTGGCATTCACCAAGGCGGCGATCGCCTCGGCTAACGTGGGAGGAACTGGAGGTGGGTTTGGGGTAACATCCCGTCCCCCAGAAGTTCCTGCTGCATCCTGTCCTCGAGTCCTGGTCGGCATCTGTGGCAAAAACATTTGAAGTAAACATAATGTGCCAGAGAAAACCTTCCATTTTACATTACTATAAAAAGTAATGATACAGACTCGATATTGCATAACAGGATACAATACCCACTATACAAAGGTTCAACCTAATATACAACAGTACACCCTACAATACCCTACCATACACTACTCTACTTCTATTACACCTTTATTCCTGCTTGCCATCAGTCTTGGCGGCTTCATCGTCAGGTGTGGGAGTCCAGACATCAACCAACCTCAAAGAAGGAGGAGGCTCAAAAAGGTCTAACTCCCCACCCAGCGTACGTCCCGCAACGTGAGATGGTCCATCTTCCGCCTCAGGTTGTGCAGGCTCACTTGGGTGTAGTTGTGAGTATAGGATATGGACTTCCTCGTGCAACGTATTGCAGTAAACCTGCAGGTTATCAACAGTCGAGCTAAGTTCTTTAATTCGGGCCTGAGCCCTTGCTTCATTAGCACACATTAGCAAACGAGACTGTACAGCCCAGTCAAGTGCTAAGTCTCGATCAGCGAGTTGATCCTGCAAGTGTCGGATGTCCCTTCTCAGTTCATTGATTCTGTCTCCGTTGGCAACCCAAGCATCGGTCCTCTGTTGAAGAGCTGCTTGAAGTCGACTCACCCGAGCTTCAAGGTCTCCGATGGGGTCGTTACTTCCACTGCTGCTACTTTCATGTCGGGGAGCCAATTGATGCCGAGGCACCCCAATTGGTCCCGTGGACTTGCGTGCCGTTAGCCTGGTACGTGGCAGCATCTTTTCTAAGGGGGAAAATGTTATTAGTATAGTGCTTAACATGATGCATGTATAATTATAGAATCAACCTTAGTCGATTCAACCTTCTATATGTTGCACTCTTCCTATCTGGTCTTTAAGATAGACTTCTTCAGAATACTTAGGTAAGAAGAGAAAAGAATTTCTAGGTAAGACTCTTAAAAATCCTTTTGAAGATGCCTCATAATATCTGCCAAGAAGGGCTACGCTCCGATACCAGCTGTGACGGAACCTCCCAAGTAATTAGGCCCACCTATAGTTGTCCTTGTCCAACGGACATCAGACAACCCTGTAGGTGCCCCTGAACTACTTGACAAGTTCGGTATCTTTCCTTACCTCACCAGGAACGTCTCACCCATCTTGTAGACATTATAGAACATCGGAGATAAAGAAATGCGAAAGCGAATTACATAATCTTACATTTATTTCAAAAGCAAGCTTGAGTTATGTTATTACAGACCAAACTAAAAGTGAGTGCATAGGAGTAGTATTATACAAACCAGGGAGGCACCAACTCCTCCCGAGAAGCTAAAAGCAAAAGATTCTTAAGTGGAGGACCGAGTCCTCCCGCACTTCAGTCTTGATTTTCTTCTTTTGGAACCACCTTGGCACAGAAGCAGCAAAAGTCTGCTACTTCCTCACCTAAAACAACGAAGGGATAAACCCTGAGTATAGAATACTCAGCAAGTCTTACCCGACTAAAGAAAAGACTCTCAAGGGTATGCTGGTTATATGGGAGTCAAGGTAAGGCTTTTCAATATTCAAAGACTCTGTTTTGCAGAAATGCTTACTAAAGTGGATCCTTCAAAATCCAGTTTTAATTTGTCAAGTTAAGTAAAATTACCTGCACTAGAGTTCTTTCTACCCTAGTTCAATCACTGGTCCTGCACTAGCCAATTTTTTTACAAAAGCCCATTGTCTTTAGTGGAATGCTACGTGTAGGGCAGTGACCAAGTCTTCATAACCGCGAAGGTACGGCGATCCGAATCGATTATACTCAGCTGAGGATCTCCAATCACACGACATATGTAGCACTTAACCCTTGCATATGTCAACCCGCCACCGGGGTTCTTAAGACCGGATCAGGTTCACGCAAACCGAGAGCACAGCTACACCACCGTCCAGCCTCTTGCCACGGAGGGTACACGCTACTCTCGCCACCGCTCCACGCCCATTTCGTGTTATCTTATTCCGGCCTTAGTCTGCCCGAGGCAAGGCTTACCCATGACGAGGCATGTGACCAGTTAAAGGGTCCTCGATCATCAAGCCTACATCGAGACGGTCCTTAATCGACTCAGACGGAGACACTACACTGAGACTCTCTTCTCGTGCAAGTCACCCGCCCGGTCTCAGCTTAATCATTTCAAACCCAAAGTTGGTACCTGGCAGAGGTACATCCTTTCCGATGTTGAACCTATCAAGGCCTTTGATAGATCCATCATCAGGTTTTATTTTCGAAAAAAACATCCCACCACTTTTGCCACATCATATTTTGTAAAAACAAAACCTTTTGTTTTTCTAAAGCAAAGCTAAGCATCAAAAAGCTTTTGTAAAACAGGTGATCAAGGAAGGTAATCAAATTCAAGGAAGGTAATGCAGGAATGGTTTTATCAAGCAACTCCTAACACCTAATGCAGCAATCAAGTGAGAAAGATTTTGAAATAGCAAGGGAGGTGGCAAATGCACCGGGGCTTGCCTTCGTTTACAGGTGATTCAGGCTCGGATCCACAAATGTCGAAGTAGAAACTATTCCCGGCCTGAGTGTCCAAAGGTGGTTGTACTTGCTCTTCAGTTACTTCTACCTCTTCTTCTCGTTCTAATCATAACCATACATATGTATAAGAATGGATGCCATGGGATGCTCATGAGGATGCAAAGACAACATAAACTTATTATTTATGTCTTGAATACAACTTGCCTTCACGGAGTTCCGGGAACTTAGGGTTTCCGGAGTCGGTAAAGGAGTTCATAGGGCAGGGGGGGTGGTTTTGGGTTCTAGTTATCAAACATGGTCCAAATCAATTCAAACTTTACCCAAGGCTTCTCAATATTGAATAACACTCATATAAAAATTTTGGGCATCTTAGGACCTATTAATTATTTTCTAAAAATCTATAACCAAGACTTTTAACTACTTTAAATACCCTAAAATTTCTTACGTCCACTAAAAATCACCAACTTATTTTTATTAAATACTATGGAAAATAACAAACCTAGGAAAATTAGTTTCACAATTTTAGCAGTTTTCTACATTTTTCTACACATTTTTGAATCTCTGCTGAAAAAGAAAAAGGAAAAGAATTAATAGAACTGGGCCGAATTCAGCCCAGCGGCCCAAGACCAGGGAGGAAAGCGCCCGCGCGCGCGCCCGCGCAGCGCTGGCGGCTTTACAGAAAGGTCCTCGGGGTTTTTGTTAACTGGAGATGGGTTCGGTCACTGTTACGTTGAGTCACTGACTGTTTGCAGAACAACCCCTCTGATTTCTATTCCTTCGCGGGAGAAGGTCCACGACGACGGTGAACGCGACCGAGCTCCGGTGAGCTCGTAGGCCGGCCGATTGGGGCAAGTACTGGCATCCCCGAGCAGCTAATGCCAAATTGGATCTTCCCCGATCAATTCCCCCAACCCAATTTCGCAAATGGGTGCCTGGTTGGTTCTGGCCACAGTGACCGAGAATGTTGTGGCGAGACAACCATGTTCCCAGCGACCAGAGGGTTTCTAGTTCAATTGCGTGGGTCGGCGAGCATCACTAACATGCACAGATGCTAGAACAGGAACAAGGAGGGTATGAGCAGACCTGTGGAGGGCTGGCCGCGGTGAGGTTGATTTCGGGTGGCGGAAACTTGATTTGGGGGAAAACCGAAATTCAAGCGCACTGGTGCACGATTGCTAGCGATTCACGGTGGCTAGGTGGGTGATGATGTTGCGAAGCTAGTGGGGGCTTAAATTTATAGGCGGAGTGATCGGTGGCCGCAAATTTTGGACGAGCAACGCGGCGGCCGGAGGGGAGGAAGAAGCCTGGCGCGGTGAATACGTGGCTATTGCCGTGGCAAGCTCCCCGGCGACGATGGGACGGGTAGAGGGAGTCATGGCGACGCTGTAAAACGGCTAGGCCACGCGGCGCACGGTCGGGAAGCGGCGGTCGACGGCGAACTTATCGTGCCAGCCGCAAAGCAGAAAGGAAGACAGGAGAGGGGGTCGTCGGAGTGGTGGCCAGCTCACCGGCGGTAAGGATCTTTACTGAGCTGTGCATAACCGATGACCACGACGCACGAATCACGACGAGCAGGGATCAACGGTGATGGACACCGGCGGCGAGCAGGGGGGGTGAACCTGCGATCTTCTTCAGTTTGGAACTACTGTACCATGGCAAGGGCCATCAAACAACCTGACAGCCACGGTTTAGGGCCATTGTTCTCAAAATTTTGCATTACGACTTGGTCATCTCTCTGCACCAAAGTTATAGGGCTAAAGTTAATCTTTAACTTTGCCACAAAGCTTACTATCAAATAGTCACTAAATTCCCTTTGAAATCGAGCTCAAAGTTCATCCCATCTCACTGCTCCTGGAAATTCAGTTCAGGGAGGGACTGACAGCCCGACTTTGAGCTTAATTATCTCTCAAATACTCTTAACAACTATGCTTACCACCTTAAGCAAAGTTGTTCCCGTAAGATTGATCTTCAACTTTGATGTGGTGACCTAGGGCAAAAACCCTATGCTTTGAAAGTTACAAAGCCCTAAAGTGGAGCTTTTAACACTGAATTTCAGACTTAGTGTAGAACTCAAATGAGGTCCATTTTGCATTTAAGTCCAAAACTTAGGGTTTGGCTTGTAAATTCACATATTTGTGAACCAAATGACTTTATATGTCAAAACATAGTAGTTTTTACACTTTAGTCCAAAGGTTCATCATTTTTGCACATAAGCCCCTAGGGTTTGGTTTTAGGGTTTTCCAGGGTTCCAATTAGAGTTTCTGGTATCTCAGGGGTATAAAAGTGATTCAAGTTTATTCTTAGGGTCATTTTATGACTTTTACCCTAAAGTATTTAGGTTTTCTTAACTTGAGTTAAGTTTTACCTCTTTAACCACTATTTAGGGTTAAGTCCATTAACCAGGGTTCCATTTGCAAAAACAGTAAAACAATACAACTTGTTTGAAATTTTTGCCTAGTGAATGCACTCTAGGTGTGTCACACATATGCAATGCCAATGCTTATGATGTCATGCTCAAGTTTTAGTTATAGTAACACCAGGGGTGTTACAACCCCCGTCGTCGAGCCGTACACCGTTGTGACCGCCAGGACCTCCCGGAGTCAACCCCGCCCCTCGCCGGACCTCTCTCGCCGCCGGTAAGCCGCGCCGCCATTATCTTGTTCGCGGGTACTGTTTAAACTTAGGGAGGGACTGCGGGGGAGAAGAAGAAAAAACTAGGGGGTTTTGCGCATTGTCAGTGACTCAGAGGAATAGTAGCGCAGGGGTATAACTGAGAGAGTTAGTTTGGAAAGAACCCGAGGACTTCGGTGCAAAGTGGTTTTTCCAGGAAACCTTTTATTAAATCTGATTTAAATTCAAACAAAACTTGAATAATTCATATCTTCTGTTTTATTCACCCAAATCAATTCAAACAAATTTTGCCAGATCTTAATTAATGTAAACTACTTAAGAAAAATATAAAACCCCTCAGTGTTACAGAAAACTTTAGGGATTTGAATTAAATGATTAACTGGCTAAAAGCTAAAAGAAATAAGGAAAAATAGTTACACCATTTAACTGGGGTTAAGAAAATTTAAAGAAGTACTTGACCACCTCCTGATCTATTTAAAAATTATAAACCCCTCTGTACACCCCATTAAGGTAGAGTTTGCCATTTATTTCACATTGTGCTTAAAGTTAAAGAAAATAGGAAAGGTAATTTAAATAAAGAACCAGGGAGCCCCCATATTTTTGTTAGTCTACTTATTCAATAAAGTTCACTAAAAAAGTCTATTATACTCTGGTTTAGTACAAAGTAATTGAGATACCTTTTATTTTAAGAAAACAAGAAAAACTTAGAAAAACCCTAGAAAAATAATCCCAAGGTGAAAACACCCCAAACCTTGAGATAATTAATGATTTGTTATTGAGAACATAGGAAAAATATGAAATCTGCTGTTTGACATTTTTCAAATAACAAGATAGTAGAAAGTGCCTTTTTGACATTAAACTTTAGAAAATCACAACTAAATAACCACCAATTAACTTTCTGTGATTTTTGGCACAGAAGCTTGTGATTACTGTTAGATGCCAACAAAAATAACCCTTAGGACAGAACCCACCCTAGTTAAGAGTTGTAGTGCAAAGTGACCCCTTTGCCCAACTTTTGTTATTTTTGTCCAAGGCATAGTCTTTTAGTTCTGAACCTCAAATTCCTAGAACAGACTTTAGTGGCCAATGGAAACCAACTGTAATTTTTACAAAATTTTTGGAAAAAGTTAAACCACTGTTGTAGTTCAAACCCACACTAAAATTCATAAATATAAAATAAAGAAGGGGAAGATGAATGATGGAAATTAGTGTCATCCTAAAACCCTTTGCAAATTGTCCACTGAAATATATAAGGGAAATACCAATCCACTATGCTTATTCTCAACCTAAACCTAGAATGATAAGCATAAACCACTAAAAACCATGTATGACCAAGAAACCCTAAGTTACTAACTAACTTAGTTTTTCTTTCCTTTAGCATAATGTTGTTAAATCCTGCATAATCATGACATACATACTCATTGCATTTCGATAGACTGCAACCTCGCTGACGGAGAGTACGTCCTCGTGCCGGAGCAAGGAGCTGCTCAGGAGGTAGCCCCGGATCCAGCACCAGAGCCTGCACCAGAGGATCTGCCTGCCCCAGCTTTGGAAGGCAAGCCCCAGTTTATGCATAACCTGTTATTTATGCTATTTTACTACACTTATTGATTGTAGGATTGAATGTGCACTTAAGTGTAGGAGTTGTTTGAAAACCTAGTTGCATGATCTCAGGAATCTTGTTGAGATGAATACTAGTATGCTAGGTCGAGTAGTTGCTTTATTAATTAGGATCTCGGTAGAAGTCGAGTGATTTTTCTAGCACTCACGCGAGGTCAGGAAATTGGTTGTATCCATTTTCTTATCATAATGATGCTGGTTTGTGGACAACAATCCATGGGGATTGGTTGTCCGCGGGATAAAAATTGGAATAAGGATTAAGGTGTGGTACCGTGTGTCAAGCGTTGGAACGTACTAAACATATGCCGAGAAATATGGTAAATCGGTAAGCCTAGTACCTGAGTGAACCTGGCAGCAGATTGCCCTCCTCACGCGACCTGAGACGTGGTCACCCATTCCGGTTATGGTGGGTACAAGTGCGATCACTGCACAACGGCAGTCGGGGTCAGTGAGGCATTGTACGCCAAGGCGGTGAGCCCCTCTCTGCTGACGGGGAATCGATGGGGACGGTTGATGTGTGTGGGGACGGAGTGCCCCTACATGTTGTGTGTTTAGGTTTACCTTGCAAGGATAAAAACTCGATTCGAATCGTTTGCTTCTCGCAGCTAATGAGACTGCTTGATCCATGCTGCTACATTGAGTAACAAGTGGAAATGTGATGAGTTGACACAAGATGTTGATTGCTAAATATGTTTGATACCATGTATGAGTAGATAGTACACTTTTAGCCTTAAGAGAGTCACACTTAAACTTGACAAAGCTAAAACTTGATTTATAAACTCAGCTAGTGCTTTTGGCAACCAAACCCCACAGCCAAACAGCTGCATGTCTAGAGGTAGAGGAGTAGACTCCTCACACCGGGTAAGTCTAGCTGAGTATTAGTATACTCAGCCTTACTTGTGGCATAATTTTACAGGTTCCTTGGAGGACATGGTTGCTGGTGTGACTTGGCCGTCCATCTTGCCACCGGGTTTGACTGTCGAGTGGGACCCGGCCTCGGCTAAGGAGGAGCATGAGGAGGGATGGGACAGGCTTCCCCATCTCTCTGTTTAATTATCGTTAGCTTTATTCCGCTGCACTTCGAACAACGATGGCTACTTTTGCAAAAACTCCGATGATGATGTAATAAATTTAATACTCCTTAATGTATGGTTTTATGCTTTATTGTATTTGCTCTGTGACTCACCATCGAGTGAGATTGTGGTACTTGATCCTGTCAGTGGCCTCGTCGAACTGGATCCGAGGGATTGACGGGTTATTCCCATTTAAGTGTGGTCTAGCCTCTAAGGCGGGACTTAGGCACTTAAGTCGGAATAATTCGGGCAGTTCCGCCACAAACTGGCTTTCCTAAAATTCTTACAAAAGGTTAAATCCTAAACATAAGCCTAACTTCACCCAATCTACTAACAAGAAGTAAAAGCTATAAAATAGAGAACAACCCTAAGTTATTATTGCAAATACTAGCAAAGCAAATACACAAAGTAAAATGTTCAATGTAAATGCGGAAAGTAAAGTAGGGACAAGAAGACTCCTCCAATTTTTTCCGAGGTATCGAAGAGTCACTACCGGAAGACGGCTCTTTGTCGAGTGCCCGAGTCTTTGCCGAGTGCTTTTTGTCGGGCACTCGGTATAGTCCTACTCTCGGCAACAACCACGTTTACTGAGAGTAGGACACTCGGCATAGACAGACACTCGGCAAGGAGGTCTTTATCGAGTGTCAAACGCTCGGCGAAAGAAAAGGCGACACTCGGCAAATGGCCATCAACAACCATCTATAGCTGACGACCGTTATCTTTGCCGAGCACCAAGCGTTGGCACTCGGCAATGAAGCAACTTTTGTCGAGTGTCGTCTGCCCGATACTCGACAAACTATGCTTTGCCTAGTGCCTACCTTGGTGTAACACCCTGAATTTTGGAGTATAAAATTTTCTTTACTCTGTACTCAAAATTCAGGTCTTACTCTTTTCTTTCTTCAATTTTCTTTTTTTATTTATAGTAGAGAGTTATTTTGTTCTATGTTGGCATGAGCCCTAGAAGTCCAAAAAGTGTTCGAAACATGTTAGTTTGTCTTGTAGAAGTTTCCCATAAATTTTCATATTTTCCTATTTTCTGAAATTCAAAATCTATTTTTTTGAGGTACCTAAAAACATTTTCAAAAGTTCTAAATATGTTTTTTGAGTTCAATCGGTGCCAAATCATTTCTAAGAATTTTTCTAGAATTTTTAAAGCCTTTGAGATATTTTTCGGATATTAAAAACGATTTGAGCCTTTTTCTGAAATTACTTTTAATTTTAAAAATTGGATAATTACGAAAGATAAAATATCTTCAAACCCTAGCAATATATATATGGCTGGAATCCTCTCGTCGAGCCCTTTCCGAATTTCTGTAACACCCAAAATCTTAACTTGTGATTTAAGGAGATCCTTTAGGGGAAAATAATAATAATAATCCTCAAGATAAGTACCTGGATAAATAGTTGAACTTTAGAACTCACCCTTCTAAAGTAAATAATCATAATAGAATAATATTAGGTAAATCATATCCTAATCAGGATTTGACATTTGAAAAATGTTTTGTACCAAAACAAGGGAATCATGATTTAAAATTTGGAATTTAAATTATATTGAGAAAATAAAACAGAAAATGAGTAAAAGAAAGGAAATCTCAATAATGTCAATTACTCCTTCCATAATTAAATAATCGAAAGGAGAATAAATAATAATATTGAAAGTAGTAGGAGTTATATCCACATTAGAATGGTATTTAATATTTGAAAATCTGAAATTTTAAACAAGAATTTAAAATTTAGTTTGAATCTTTAAATTTAGAATTTGAAAAGAAAATAGAAAAGAAGAAAAGAAAAACCTGTACTTGGGCCGACTTCTTTCCCTTCAGCCCATTCACTTCATCCTACGCCAGCCCATCTTCCTTCACCGGCAGACATGCGTGCCCGCGATCAACACTGCCCACACGCTAGCTCCACAATATCTCGCTAGCGCATGGGTAGGGATGAAAGTGGTAATCCGAACTGCTAGAACAAATTTAATATTTTAAAATAGATATGTATAAAATTTAATGTTGATCTTTTCTTATGTTATCTAGCACATTAGTATAAATATGAATAAAATATTACATAAAATTTTGTATGTATTATTTGCTCCCGACAACACAAAAAGTTGAAAAAATTATCGAATTTGTTTCAGAATCCATACCGAAGTTTATATATATTATTTGGGAAAATATAGGATGAATTTGATGTTTATTTTTTATGAATCTTTACAAGCTGAATGTTAAAAACAAGAATACAAATTTGTATTATAGATTCTACATCCTATTTATTCGCAATCAAAGAAAAATGATATTACCGAATAAATATCGTTTCCGACCGTTTTCATCGCTACGCGTGGGACGGACGCATCAGTGACTTTGCTGAAAGCATTCGGACTCGCGGTCTCGCTGCCATGTGGGTTCAATGCGTCAGCTCGTCTCCACCCCAACAACCTACGCGGATCTCCGTTGTCGCCGGCCAGGAGCACCTTCCTCGGCGATTGTGGTTCCCCGGTCGGACTCCGGTATATTTATACCCATAACCGCGGCTGCCCTTTCCATCCAATCATCCGCAAGCGCCACCATAGGAAGCCATAGTCGAGCCACCAAGAACAGAAGCTCTTCATCGCCGGCGTGGGCAAGGATTCGAACCGCCACACTCGTTTTAGGCTTGACATTGTGTTCGGGGTCCTTCCCGGAGAACCACCAAAGCCGACACGCAGAGCGACCATACCCAGGTTCTTGGTAGCTGGCCGAATTACTCACCGAAGTCGTGTACCCACCTCCTGCTGTGGCCAGCTTACCGCGTTGCTTCACCACTGGTATGCCCTAGCTTAATCAAATCAAATTGCCCCGTAGATCATGTTGCGCTTGTCCGTGTAAGAAATAACACTCTGGGGTGTCGGATTGGCCGATGCCGGTGGGATCTCCGTCGCGGTGTGCTTTGCGCCGCCGTCGGCTAGTCTGGGTTGATGATGGGCTCGGTGGCCATTGATCTCAGTATTGACGACCGAGATTAGATCTCGTGCATTTGAAACCTAAGTCGTCGATTCGGCGAGGGACGGTTCAGATTAGATCGAGTATAGCCTTTCGTTGTATAGGGCGCGGGTGGTCGGATCGGGATCCGGTGGCTCGTGCGCGATGGCGTTGTATTTAAATTCGTAGCCATAGATCTTCAATCCGGTGACTACAAACGCATACTGGTTCGATTGGAGTCGGGTCTAATCTGTCCCATCGGTGGGTGGTCGGATGGTGATTAGATGATACCTTGGGTCGTGGTAATTTTTCTTATAAAACCCCGAAGGAGATACGAATCCACCCGTAGTCCACACAGAAACAAAGATTAGAGCACATGAATCCTAGAATTTGCGGTTTTGACCCCGGGCTCTTCGGTATTCATGGTCCCAGTCCAGATAGCCGAGTAATTGATTAAAATAAATACAGAAATCATTTTTAGTCTAAAAGTAAAGTCCCAATCTTAGGAAATTCATAACTCTATGAATTTAATTCCTTTTTGATCCATTCGAGTTGCATTAGACCCATAATAATATTGTTCATCCCCTGGTAGCTTTATTTGGTTATGAAACCTAAATTAAAATTATGTACTTAGTTTATTTTGTACCCCACTCCTAAATCTTTAGAAATTCATTACTTTACAACCGTAACTCTGAATTTAGTGATTCTCGAACACACGGTATCGTAGCGACACGTAGAATATTATTATGCAGTTTGTGCTTATGTTTGGTGTGATGTTAATTTTGCATATACCATGTTTGTTTGTATTGCTACAAATAGGAGTGAGGTCACGAGAATCTGAAGATCATCCTAGTACTTGGAATCTTGAGTCCCAGGCAAGTTGTGCCCTTGATCACTCCTTTTTACCTAATAATGTTCCTGTTAATCATTGTGACATGCTCAGGTCAATTTTGATGGGACCCAATAGGTCTTCCTTGCATTGTTTATCCCTTACCTTGCAAACAGAAGCACTATTGGGTAGTTTTGCTATTGCTCTACTTGGTTTTGAGAAACTAATGTTTTTATTATGATCATGTCCCAATTATGTTGTTGTTTAATTATTGTTCATGATAAGATCATATTGTTAATTGGAACATGGAGCGACCACCCGGGAAAATAGTGCTACCACAAGGGTGGTATGGGACGCCCTTGGCTGACTAATTAGGAAAGCGAGTGGAAGACTATCTTACCCGAAATGGGCAAGGGAAGTAGGGGAGTGGTCGATGTGGGGAGGTTCTCGGGCTGATTTTGCTATGATGGCAATCAGACGGGGGATTCCTACATTGCGCTCCCTAGAAACTGTAGTCGATTTTCTAAATCTAGTGGAAGTTTGTAAAGGCCTCGTAGCGTTACCCTGCATCGCTTCCTTGGTAGAGGTGTTTGGGATTCATGACCCCTTGGTAGATGGGTAACACCACTTATGGGTAAGATGCGCAACCTCTGCAGAGTGTAAAACTGGTATATTAGATCTTGTGCATTTGAAACCTAAGTCATCGATTCGGCGAGGGACGGTTCAGATTACATCGAGTATAGCCTTTCGTTGTATAGGGCGCGGGTGGTCGGATCGGGATCAAGTGGCTCGTGCGCGATGGCGTTGTATTTAAATGAGTTGCCATAGATCTTCAATCCGGTGGCTACAAACGCATACCGGTTCGATTGGAGTCGGGTCTAATCTGTGCCATTGGTAGGTGTAACACCCTGAATTTTGGGAGTATAAAATTTCTTTTCAAATATCCACCAGATTCAGGTGTTACTCCCTCAGCTCTTCGCTTTCCTTCTCTTTTTCCTAACAGTGGAGAATTATTTTATTTTATATCTAGGTGTAAGCTTAGTAAAATAAAACCTCAGAGGTGCTTGAGTGTTGCATTCATGCCGATGCATAGTGTTTATGAGTGCAAAATGTTATCGAAACATGTTAAAATATCTCGAGGATGTTCCCGAGAGTTTTTGGAATCTTCGGAACTTTCTTCGGGTATTAAATATGAATTTCAGCCTTTCTAATATTCAAATGCCTAAATTTAGTATTTCGAAAACACGATAACATATATTTCTTCCTCTCGTCGAGCCTGTTCTAGATCTCGTGTCCTTTTTGCGGGATAATTAAAATGTATTTCCTCGCAAACGTCGTGTTGCTCGTGTTTACCCTCGTCATATTCGCAATCGCCTCTCTCGCTCGGTTGCAACACAGTTGATGACAAGTTTGGCATCCTCCTCCCGTGTTCCCTTTTATACAACCACCCAGCCGTCACATAACCTCTAGTCTCCTTCCCCAGATCAAATCGCGCAGAAGCTGTCGTCCCTGCACATGGCGGTTCCCGGTGAGTCCTCTCCCCTCTCTTCCCTTCTCCATCCTCTCTCCCCCTCGATGGACCCTCCCTGTAGCCCCGTGTCGCGTCGTTCTCCTTCCCCGGCGAGCAGTCCTCTCTATCCCCCGGCCGAGCGGTTCGTTTCCTCTCAACGAGACCTCGCGTGGATCCCTTTCCCTCCGTTGTGCGGCCAAGTCTGGCAGCCCCGCCTGGCGTTGCGGCCAGGAGGCCCTGCATGGTGGCTCGCCCCTACCGCTGCCACCCCACTAGCCAGCGCGCAGCCTAGCTCCCCAGGCGCCCTTCTTCCCCTAGGTCGTGGCCAAGCTCGGCTCGCGCACCAGTCGCGGGCGCGGCGAGGCCCATGGCGCGGCTCCAGCCCGCCCATGCCCCTCGGCTGGCTCGCCCCTGACCATGGCTGCCCTCCCCCGCGCTAGATCCGCGGTCGAGCGTGGCCCCCACGCAGGGCGCGGCGCGGCGGTCGGTCGGCGTGGCGGCGCGCTAGCTTGGCGGCTCGCCCGCGCGCCAGGCGTCTGGTCCCTGCTCACTGCGGGGATGGGCGGCGGTGCCCAGCCCTCCTCTCTCCCCGTGCACAGCAGCTTGGCCATTGTCGGCGTGCTGCTGCCAGCGGCCAAGCACCCGATCCCCTCTCTTCCCTGACCGCAGCAGCCCTTGGAAGAAGCATCGTGCTGCCCCAAGTTGCCTGCTAGTCTTCGAATTGAATGTCCTGATGCAGAACAAGCTTCGTGGTGCCAGATAGAGATCCTCGATGCCCAACTTGATTAGTCTTCTAAGATCTTCCCCACGTAGATCAAGCTGCTGATTCCATCTTGCCTTGAATCAACCTTGTTTCCTCTGGAATCAATCTCTTGCCAAGCAGAATTGGCTTGATAAGATTCAAATCGAGCCTGCTGCTGTTGTATCAAGGGTCTCTGTCCTAATCTTGCTCGTCGGTGCCGGTGTCAGGTTCTCCCCAAGATGAGCCTGCCCGGCGCCCCGGCGTGCAGACCTCGACGGCACCCTCGCCCAGTCCCTCTCTCTCTCCTTCTGATCCCTCTCTCTCTCCTTCTCTCCTGTCGGCAACCGGCTGCTTGGGCAGTTTCCCAGGCCACCGTGCCTTCTTTCCTCCCTGCGTGAATGAGCTCAATAGAGATGAGAGGAAGAAGATGCTAGCCACATTTGATCCCACTCACTTTGACCAGTTGTGGCTGAGATCCATGTGACCCTTCGTGTGGCTTCGTTTTGACCAATAGAATCGCGCCACGTAGTTTAAATTCGGGAAATGCTATTTATTCAATAAATTGCGTCGTAAACCCGTTACGACTCGTTCCAGTCGCGTTAACTTCATAACAACATCAATTTCGTATTAGTCACGTTATTTTGGTATGTCGTAGGTCTTAAGTAATTAATTATTTGTTCATTCGATAGTGGTTAGAAAACGACTCTTCAATTAAAACTAATTTATAGTTCTAACTTGCGCTTTACAAATACTTGTTAATTTGATTAATGCCAACTCAAATAATTTACATTAATACTTGCTTAATGTATGCACGTTATCTATTTAGATATTTCTTGTATGTCGCGCATGCTGTTCCACGTGCGATGGTGTGCTGGATCGCGCGTGCTATTTTGCGCGCGTCTCCTCACGCTGTTTTCGCATGTCGTGCACAATGTCATGTGTCTTTCGCGTGTATCGCACGTCGTGCGCGCATATTAGTTAATCGTTTCATTATAATCGTTCACTTATAATCACTCTGGTCAGTTATTTAATTATTGGTTTAATATACTAAATTGTAGTTGTTAATTTACATTTGATAAATGTCAATCAATATAATTACGCCGAATTAAATATTCTAAATACTTGCTTAGTGTAAACGCGCTAACCCCTCGACCGTAGCTCTGACTTTCGCGTTTCTTTTCCTCGCGTAACCGTAGAAGCGCTCTCTATTTTATATTGCTCGCTTTTATAATATTTTATCTTGTATGGTATCATGCTCTTATGCAAGTATATGTTTGCTTGTGCTTGTTTGTATTCGTTGTGCGTCGCGATTAGACTGCGATCCATTTCCGAACTTGGAGGAAATCGACGGTCAAGCTTCGGTGACCAAGAGATCAAACTCTTCGAGTTCCACAAAGTTGAAGACCCTGAGCATCTGTTTGGTGGAGGCAAGTGTCCCTTGACCTATCTCTGTCCTATAAATTCTTTAATTCACCTCCTGCATTTCACAGTTATACCTAAGGACTGACTAGCTTTTGTTATCCATGTCCTTGTTTACCTATTTGAGTTGGATTATTATTGTTTAGCTTTATACTATTGCTCAACACTAATCAATGAACATGATGAGATTTATCAATGATACGTTGTTTTCCCCTCCTTTATTATGATGCTATACTTGTGGTATTCAAGGGGGCTCGAGCGGTTTCTCGAGTGCCTCTCCGTAAGGACCTGTTCGTTGGATGACCGCCCGGGAAAACAGTGCAACCATGAGGGTGGAATGGGGTGCCCTTAGCTGAATAATTAGAGGATCCGGGGTGTAGTTCACTTAGTCGTCGTGTCGTTAATGGGGCTCGGTGTATGCGGCTCGCTCTGCCAAGCTTGGGTTCGCCCCCCCCTTGGGGAGGAGTGCGGTGCATTTAGGAAACCTAACGGGCGGCTACAGTCTCAGGGAATCTTTGTAAAGGCTACATAGTGATGCCCTGCTGGGCCACCTAGGCAGTGGTCAATGGGGAGTAGCTCTCTCCGGGCAGAAAGGGAATCACGGCTTGTGGGTAAAGTGCACAACATCTGCAGAGTGTTTGAAAACTGATATATCAGCCGTGCTCACGGTTATGAGCGGCCAAGGGAGCTCCAGTGATTAGTGATATTTGATCAGAGATGTTCGGATTACAGGTGGCAACGAGATTGATGGTTTTTGGTATTGACTCTGGTAATGGTAAGTGGTACTCTTTCCCTTTGGAAAGGAGTATGTCTGGGTTAATAACGTGGGTTAACTCTAAAACTTGGCTTTCTCTACTAGTAATAATAATCTGACCAACTAAAAGCAACTGCTTGACTTACCCCCACATAAAGCTAGTCCACTACAGCCAAACAGGACACTTGCTGAGTATGTTGATGTGTACTCACCCTTGCTTTCACAAAACACCAGGTTGCCTTTGGTGCAATCTATGCTCAGGTTAAGAAGGCGTCGAGGCGGATCTCCAGGAGTTCCAGGACGTCGACGAGTTCGAGGGTTAGGCTAGCGACCTCCCCCAGTCAGCTGCCTGTGGTGGGTTGTTTACGTTGGCTACGTTTCGACTTTGTGTACTTTGATTTATATTATGTAAATGGCTCTAGTCTATAATATTATTACTTACTTTTTATTGTAATTCGAAGCATTGTGCTATGATGAGTCATTTATGTAATCGCTGTGTACGTGAATTACTGATCCTGGCACGTACATGGTTCGCATTCGGTTTACCTTCAAAACAGGGTGTGACATAAGTGGTATCAAAGTCGTGCTGACTGTTGGACCGCTAGCCTAGAGTAGCATTGGCCGTTTTAAGGATTTATTGATCATTACTTCACCTCATCCTTGAATCTGCTTCAAAATATTAGTCACCTCGACTAATTCTATGTTGTGCTTCTATATGCCCCCTTGCCAAAAGTATTTTTATTCTAGTATGGTCTATACTTTTCTCAATCTACTAGATCTGATCTCACTCTTGTGCTTGCGACATCTTTGTAGATGCCCCCTGACCATAGCCTTTAGTCTTTTGAGACTCTTTCCTCGTCCATTATTAAATTGCTACCATTTGACCTCTATTCCATTTTGTTATTGACATGCTCGTATACTTACATTTTTTATACCTTTATCCCTTAATCTAAAGTACTTACCCTTGTACCTCTATTGCCTATTTAAACAGTTCAATTTATGTGTCCATGACCTTCTTGTCTTCTGAGATCATTTCTTATTATGTTGTTAAGACGCTATCTTTCAGCAATTTCTATGCCCTTGGTCTTAGTATGCTCGTATCCTTGGAATCTTGCATACTTTTATATTCTTATGTATGCTTATTTTCATACCCCAATAACTATTCAAGACATTTCAGTTAACTTATCCTTGACCACCCTTGTTTCCCAATAATCCATGAGCGATCATTTTATTTTGCACACCCGTGGTAATCTCGATGCTTCCTTATAACTTCCCTCGGCAATGAATTCTTACTTCAACCATTCTATTGAAACATCACCTATCTTATCTTGATTGTTTTCTCCACTTCGCCATTCCGCGAGTCTTGCCTTAACTCTAACATTTGTCATGACTTTTGTTATTATCACCTTCACCTTAGACACCTCTATATCTTACTCGAGGTTTACCTTATACCGGCATTTAAAATCTTCTCCTTTTCCCATCTCAATTTGAGCATCGTACTTTACCTACTTTTCCCTTGGTCGTATCCTCTTCTTTGTCACCTGTGAGTTTTTAACTCTATACTTTGTTGTGTTTTTGTTTGTTATTTCCTTTACCCTTCTCATCACTCTATCCTGCCTTGTGATTACATTATGTCTGTTATCTAAAATCTCCAGTCTTCTATCTCAATTTGAGAGTGGTGTTTTACTTATCTCACCCTTGGCAATATCCCCTTCTTCACCGCGTGTAAGCCTTGATGTAACTCCATTTTTTATTGTACTTATACCACTGGCTCTTCTGTGCCTTCATCTTTTCTCTTATGCCCTTGTCTATTTTCTCCTCTGACTCTTGTGATATTTATGTCTTCTACCTAAATTCTTGCCTTGAACTTATCCTTTAAAAGCCTCTCCTTTATTTTGAGAAAGTTTGAGAGTTGCGAGTTACCTATCTCTCCCTTGATTTCTTTTCACTTCTTGTCGCCTTACCAGTTTTGTGTTAATTCTATCCTTTGTTGTGTTTTATTTGCTATCACCATCACCTTGTCATCCATCGATCTTGTCTTGACACTCATCCTTATTCCCACTCTAAATAAAAATCTCCACTCCTCCACCTCAATTTAAGAGTAGCAATTTACCTATCTGACCCATGGACGTACCCTCTCCTTTTCCACTTGCAGGTCCGTCTTATCTCCATCATCTATGGTACTTATATCCTTTGTTATTATGTCCATTTACCTCCTCTCTTACATTCTTGTCCGGTATCACCTTTAACCCTTGTAATATACATACCCTTACCTTCATGCTTACTTTGAACCTCCCCTTTAAAGCCTCCTCTTTTCTGTCCCTGTTCGAGAATAATGTCTCACCTATTTCACCATTGACTGCTCCTCCTTCTTTGACGCCTTGCAAGTCTTGTCTAAATACATTTTTTGTTGTGTGTTGGTCTGTTATCACCTTAACCCTTGTCATCCCTTGATATTTACCTTGATGCTTATCATGTACTTGCATTTTAATGCCTCCCCTCCCATTTCATTCCAAAAGTGATGTCTTGCCCATCTCGCTCTTGTCCATTCTGTTTTCCTCTGTCACGTTGCAAGTCTTAGCTTTTGCTCGATATCACCCTTACCTTCCTAATATATAGATCTTTCCATGATGCTTATCTCATGCCTACCTTTTGAAATGTCATCTTTCCCATCTCGATTCGAGAATAGTGTTTTACCTATCCTGACCTTGGTTGCATTTTCTCCCTTTCCGGTTACAATTCTTGCCTTAGCTTCATCCTTTATTATGCCCATGCTCCTATCCTGCATGTCTTATTTTTCCCCTTGCCTTTCGATGGCCTTAGAGTAGTGTCCCCCTTTGTAAGGAAAGACCACCATCTAGTTAACATGAACGTGTAGCAACGAGATATGTGTTGTTGTATGCTTGTGTTGTTTGTCCTTGTGTGATGACTGATTTGCTTCTTTGTGTTGAGTGTTGATGTGTTGTGGCCCTTGGTCCGCAATGGCAGCAGTTTGCTAGGTGAGTGCTATAGAGTTTGGTAGCTGGGTGCCCTCCCTTTTCTCTCTTTAATCCATCTATGCTTACCTTTTCTATCTGTAGCCTTTCCTTTGGCACCTGTCTAGTTGGCATCCTACCACCTCTCTTAATCAATCAAGATCAGAGTCGGCGGCATCTTCACCAAGTGCATATCAACGCTCCTGTTAAGGGGGTTAGCCGCTAACCCCAATGAAGACAATGCGATCAACATCAGCCAGCAAGATCAAAGTGGTGCAGCAGAAGCGTGTGTGGGTCCTAACCCACAGGTCCAAGAGATCCTCAAGAATTACATCGACCGGTCTCAAGCACCTGAAAGTCAAAGCAAACCAATCCCCAAGTTAAGTTTGTAGAGTCAAAGTTAACCCAAGAAATCCGTGATCAACCAATGAACGAGTCTCCTTTTCCTGCTAGCCTCTTCTTGAATCTCGAGGGCGAGATTCTGTTAAGGGGGTTAGATTTGTAACACCCTGAATTTTGGGAGTATAAAATTTCTTTTCAAATATCCACCAGATTCAGGTGTTACTCCCTCAGCTCTTCGCTTTCCTTCTCTTTTTCCTAAAAGTGGAGAATTATTTTATTTTATATCTAGGTGTAAGCTTAGTAATATAAAACCTCAGAGGTGCTTGAGTGTTGCATTCATGCCGATGCATAGTGTTTATGAGTGCAAAATGTTATCGAAACATGTTAAAATATATCGAGGATGTTCCCGAGAGTTTTTGGAATCTTCGGAACTTTCTTCGGGTATTAAATATGAATTTCAGCCTTTCTAATATTTAAATGCCTAAATTTAGTATTTCGAAAACACGATAACATATATTTCTTCCTCTCGTCAAGCCTGTTCTAGATCTCGTGTCCTTTTCGCGGGATAATTAAAATGTATTTCCTCGCAAACGTCGTGTTGCTCGTGTTTACCCTCGTCGTATTCGCAATCGCCTCTCTCGCTCGGTCGCAACACAGTTGATGACGAGTTCGGCAACCTCCTCCCGTGTTCCCTTTTATACAACCATCCAGCCGTCACATAACCTCTAGTCTCCTTCCCCAGATCCAAATTGCGAAGAAGTTGTCGTCCCTGCACATGGCGGTTCCCGGTGAGTCCTCTCCCCTCTCTTCCCTTCCCCATCCTCTCTCCCCCTAGACGGACCCTCCCTGCAGCCCCGCGTCGCGTCGTTCTCCTTCCCGGCGAGCAGTCCTCTCTGTCCCCTGGCCGAGCAGTTCGTTTCCTCTCAGCGAGACCTCGCGTGGATCCCTTTCCCTCCGTTGTGCGGCCAAGTCTGGCAGCCCCGCCCGGTGTCGTGGCCAGGAGGCCCTACGCGGCGGCTCGCCCCTACCGCGGCCTCCCCACCGGCCAGCGCGCAGCCTAGCTCCCCAAGCGCCCTTCTTCCCCCAGGTTGCGGCAAAGCTCGGCTCGCGAACCAGTCGCGGGCGCGACGAGGCCCATGGCGCGGCTCTAGCCCGCCCATGCCCCTCGGCTGGCTCACCCCTGGCCATGGCTGCCCTCCCCCGCGCTAGATCCTCGGTTGAGCGTGACCCCCGCGCAGGGCACGGCGCGGCGGTCGGCCAGCGTGGCGGCTCGCCCGCGTGCCAGGCGTCTGGTCCCTGCTCACCACGGGGATGGGCGGCGGTGCCCAGCCCTCCTCTCTCCCCATGCACAGCAGCTTGGCCATTGCTGGCGTGCTGCTGCCAGCAGCCAAGCGCCTAATCCCCTCTCTTCCCTGACCCCCAGCAGCCCTTGGTAGAAGCATCGTGCTGCCCCAATTTGCCTGCTAGTCTTCGAATTGAATGTACTGATGCAGAACAAGCTTCATGGTGCCAGATAGAGATCCTCGATGCCCAACTTGATTAGTCTTCTGAGATCTTCCCCACGTAGATCAAGCTGCTGATTCCATCTTGCCTTGAATCAACCTTGTTTCCTTTGGAATCAATCTCTTGTCAAGCAGAATCGGCTTGATAAGATTCAAATCGAGCCTGCTGCTGTTGTATCAAGGGTCTCTGTCCTAATCTTGCTCGTCGGTGCCGGTGTCAGGTTCTCCCCTAGATGAGCCCGCCCAGCGCCCCGGCGTGCAGACCTCAACGGCGCCCTCGCCCAGCCCCTCTCTCTCTCTCCTTCTGATCCCTCTCTCTCCTTCTCTCCTGTCGGCAACCGGCTGCTTGGGCAGTTTCCTAGGCCACCATGCCTTCTTTCCTCCCTGCGTGAATGAGCTCAATAGAGATGAGAGGAAGGAGATGCTAGCCACATTTGATCCCACTCACTTTGACCAGTTGTGGCTGAGATCCATGTGACCCTTCGTGTGGCTTCGCTTTGACCAATAGAATCGTGTCACTTAGTTTAAATTCGAGAAATGCTATTTATTCAATAAATTGCGTCGTAAACCCGTTACGACTCGTTCCAGTCGCGTTAAGTTCATAACAACATCAATTTCGTATTAGTCACATTATTTTGGTATGTTGCAGGTCTTAACTAATTAATTATTTGTTCATTCGATAGTGGTTAGAAAATGACTCTTCAATTAAAACTAATTTATAGTTCTAACTTGCGCTTTACAAATACTCGTTAATTTGATTAATGCCAACTCAATTAATTTACATTAATACTTGCTTAATGTATGCACGTTATCTATTTAGATATTTCTTGTATGTCGCGCATGCTGTTCCACGCGCGATGGTGTGCTGGATCGCGAGTGTTGTTTTGCGCGCGTCTCCGCACGCTGTTTTCGCGTGTCGCGCACAATGTCGTGTGTCGTTCGCGTGTATCGCACGTCGTGCGCGCATATTAGTTAATCGTTTCATTATAATCGTTCACTTATAATCACTCTGGTCAGTTAATTAATTATTAGTTTAGTCGTCCACCATTAAAACAATAATTTAGTCAAAACTAAATTGTAGTTGTTAATTTACATTTGATAAATGTCAATCAATATAATTACGCCGAATTAAATATTCTAAATACTTGCTTAGTGTAAACGCGTTAACCCCTCGACCGTAGCTCTGACTTTCGCGTTTCTTTTCCTCGCGTAACCGTAGAAGCGCTCTCTATTTTATATTGCTCGCTTTTATAATATTTTATCTTGTATGGTGTCATGCTCTTATGCAAGTATATGTTTGCTTGTGCTTGTTTGTATTCGTTGCGCGTCGTGAATAGATTGTGATCCATTTCTGAACTTGGAGGAAATTGACGGTCAAGCTTCGGTGACCAAGAGATCAAACTCTTCGAGTTCCACAAAGTTGAAGACCCTGAGCATCTGTTTGGTGGAGGCAAGTGTCCCTTGACCTATCTCTGTCCTATACATTCTTTAATTCACCTCCCGCATTTCACAGTTATACCTAAGGATTGACTAGCTTTTGTTATCCATGTCCTTGTTTACCTATTTGGGTTGGATTATTATTGTTTTGCTTTATGCTATTGCTCAACACTAAACAATGAACATGATGAGATTTATCAATGATACGCTGTTTTCCCCTCCTTTATTATGATGCTATACTTGTGGTATTCAAGGGGGCTCGAGCGATTTCTCGAGTGCCTCTCCGTAAGGACCTGTTCGTTGGATGACCGCTCGGGAAAACAGTGCAACCATGAGGGTGGAATGGGGTGCCCTTAGCTGAATAATTAGATGATCCGGGTGTAGTTTGCTTAGTCGTCGTGCCATTAATGGGGCTCGGTGTATGCGGCTCGCTCTGCCAAGCTTGGGTTCGCCCCCCCTTGGGGAGGAGTGCGGTGCATTTAGGAAACCTAACGGACGGCTACAGTCTCGGGGAATCTTTGTAAAGGCTACATAGTGATGCCCTGCTAGGCCACCTAGGCAGTGGTCAATGGGGAGTAACTCTCTTCGGGCAGAAAGGGAATCACGGCTTGTGGGTAAAGTGCACAACCTCTGCAGAGTGTTTGAAAACTGATATATCAGCCGTGCTCACAGTTATGAGCGGCCAAGGGAGCTTCAGTGATTAGTGATATTTGATCAGAGATGTTCGGATTACAGGTGGCAACGGGATTGATGGTTTTTGGTATTGACTCTGGTAATGGTAAGTGGTACTCTTTTTGGAAAGGAGTATGTTTGGGTTAATAACGTGGGTTAACTCTAAAACTTGGCTTTCTCTACTAGTAATAATAATCTGACCAACTAAAAGCAACTGCTTGACTTACCCCCACATAAAGCTAGTCCACTACAGCCAAACAAGACACATGCTGAGTATGTTGATGTGGTGGATCTCCAGGAGTTCCAGGACGTCGACGAGTTCGAGGGTTAGGCTAGCGACCTCCCCCAGTCAGCTGCCTGTGGTGGGTTGTTTACGTTGGCTACGTTTCGACTCTGTGTACTTTGATTTATATTATGTAAATGGCTCTAGTCTGTAATATTATTACTTACTTTTTATTGTAATTTGAAGCATTGTGCTATGATTAGTCATTTATATAATCGCTTTGTACGTGAATTACTAATCCTGGCACATACATGGTTCGCATTCGGTTTACCTTCAAAACCGGGTGTGACAGTGGGTGATCAGACGACTGTGATTAGATGATACCTTGGGTCGTGGTAATTTTACTTATAAAACCTCGAAGGAGATACGAATTCACCCGTAGTCCAAACAGAAATAAAGATTAGAGCACATGATCCCTAGAATTTGTGGTTTTGACTCCGGGCTCTTTGGTTTTCATGGTCCCAGTCCAGAAAGCTGTGTAATTGATTAAAATAAATACAGAAATCATTTTTAGTGTAAAAGTAAAGTCCTACTCTTAGAAAATTCATAACTCTATGAATTTAATTCAATTTTGATCCATTCCAGTTGCATTAGATCCATAATAATATTGTTTATCCCCTGGTAGCTTTATTTGGTTATGAAACCTAAATTCAAATTATGTACTTAGTTTCTTTTGTACCCCACTCCTAAATCTTTAGAAATTCATAACTTTACAATTGTAACTCCAAATTTAGTGATTCTCGAACCCACGATCACGTAGCGACATGTAGAACATTATTATGCAGTTTGTGCTTATGTTTGGTGTGATGTTAATTTTGCGTATACCATGTTTGTTTGTATTGCTACGAATAGGAGGGAGGTCACGAGAATCTGAAGATCATCCTGGTACCTGGAATCTCGAGTCCTAGGCAAGTTGTGCCCTTGATCACTCATTTTTACTTAATAATGTTCCTATTAATCACTGTGACATGCTCAGGTTAATTTTGATGGGACCCAATAGGTCTCCCTAACATTGTTTATGCCTTACCTTGCAAACAGAAGCATTATTGGGTAGTTTTTCTATTGCTTTACTTGGTTTTGGGAAACTAATGTTTTATTATGATCATGTTCCAATTATGTTGTTGTTTAATTATTGTTCATGATAAGATCATATTGTTAATTGGAACATGGAGCGACCACCCGGGAAAACAGTGCTACCACAAGGGTGGTATGGGACACCCTTGGCTGACTAATTAGGAAAGCTAAGGGAAGTAGATGAGTGGTCGGTGTAGGGAGGTTCTCGGGCTGATTTTGCTGCGATGGCGATCAGACGGGGGATTCCTGCATTGCGCTCCCTAGAAATTGTAGATGGTTTTATGAAGCTAGTGGAACTTTGTAAAGGCCTCGTAGTGTTACCCTGCCTCGCTTCCTTGGTAGAGGTGTATGGGATTCATGACCCCTTGGAAGATGGGTAACACGACTTGTGGTTAAAGATGTGCAACCTCTGCAGAGTGTAAAACTGGTATATCAGTCGTGCTCACGGTCATGAGCGGCTCGGACCCTCACATGATTAACTTATGGAATTAAATTTAATTTGTCATATGGATTGCATTGTGGGTGTTGTTATCAATTTTGATTTATTACTTATTTGGGTTGGTATCTACTTACACTTAGTAACTGTTAATAAAATTTTGACCAACTTTAAAAGCAATGCTCACCTTCGACCATCCTTTTTGGTAAGCCTTACACTGCACATGACCTCCCACCTTTGGCGAGTTCATGCACATTACTCCCCACAACTTGTTCAGCGATGAACGTATGTGAGCTCACCCTTGCTGTCTCACACCCCCCACAGGTCAAGGACAGGTACCGTAGGATGAGGTGCATGAAGGATGATGTGATGAGTTCGTGAGTGGTCTAGGTCGTTGTCTCCCAGTCAACTTTGGGTTGCTGGATTGTTGTCTCCTTATGATGTGATTATTTATTTATTTTGTACAGAACTCCTATTATATAGTAAAGATGTGACATTCGTTTCTATACCATGAGTCATCATATGTGTGAGACTTGGTCCTAGCACACTTGGTGACTATGCTCGCGCCCGGGTCTTGGTGCCCCCGAAACCCAGGTGTGACAGAAGTGGTATCAGAGGGAATGTTGACTGTAGGACGAAACCTAGATAGAATTGGATAACCCTTATCTATTTACCTTTGCTACTCTGATTCTTTCTTAACTTTTCTTAATCTTTTCTCATCTATTGATGCATTACTCTGATTACTCTTACCTTTTCCTTCTAAAGGCAAATGTGGATTTCAAACTTTGAAATCCTGTACCTAAAGTGACTTTTAGGAATAGGAGACCTAATCTTAGGAATAAAAATAAAACTATTTTTATAAGTATCTATGTGTTTGAATATTTGTTCTTATGATACTTGTTTGATTTGGATCTTTGTTTGAGTGTGATGAGTTATGGAGTCATGTCCACAATTGCATCTGCATGTACATATAGGCATAAAAATGTTTATAAAATAATTAGACAACCTATATTATCTCTCCATTAGAATACAACTAGTATCATATATCTATCTTATCTTGATAGGTTCTATCCTGCCTGTGGAGATTTACCTTATAAGCCTAGTTGTCCCAATATAGACATAAACAACAGATCAAAATCTCTGCCCAAGATCCTTCAGTTTAGGACCAGCTACTAGCCTATCTGTTATGCCTGCTAAATTGTTCCCCATGCAAAACTATCTTACCATATGTCTCTAACCCAGATGGTTAATACCACGAGGGGAGGTGGAATCGATCTACTTGCCAACCACCACAGCAGGAGGATTGTTAACCAACAACGACCAGAAATGAATCCTCCGAATCCTCCACCGACTGGGACAGATCCAGTGGTTGCCGCTCAGATGTAGATGCTACAACAGATGGCAAACACGATGAATGAAATGCAAGCTCAAATGAGGCAAGAATGCCAGGAGATGCGTCAGGAAAGGCAGGAGATACGAGAGGAGATGAGGCAAGAACGATTGGAACGGCGGCAACAACCACCACTACCTCCACCACCACCACCAGCTCCACCCAGGGAGAAGCAATGGGAGTTTATGAGTCACAAACCACCTACATTCTCTAACTCTTCGGATCCACTACAAGCTGATGACTGGTTAAAGTCTGTGGACAAGAAGCTCAACATAGCTTAGTGCTCTAACAGAGAGAGGGTGCTATATGCATCGGGTCGCCTTACCAGCCCCGTTGCGGATTGGTGGGATGCATACTACGCTGCCCACGCTGCTATCAACACCATTACCTGGGCAGAATTCTCCATTCAATTCAAGAATTACCATATTCCTGCTGAACTTATGAAGATTAAAAAGGAGTTTCTATCCCTCAAGCAGGGAGGCATGTCCGTAAGCGAATATAGGGACAAATTTATCTAGCTATCTAGATATGCTCCTAGGGAAGTTGATGATGATGAGAAGAAGCAGGAGCTCTTTCTGGAAGGTTTGATCGGGCCACTACAATACCAGCTAATATCACACACATTCCCATCCTTCCAGAGATTACTGGACAAAGCCATTGCTCTGGAAAACAAGAGGTTTGAGTTTGGAGAGAAGAGAAGGGCTACTAACCAGGGACAGGCTGGAAGTAGTTCCCGTCCCCGTTATACTACTATTCAAAGTACACCTGCTCGTGGCAGTTCCGGGCAACAGACTCAACAGACACAAGCTACTCCTCAAGCAAGCACTCCAGCAGGATCTGTTGCTCCTAATACATCCACAAACAGGTTATGCTTCAAGTGTGGACAGTCTGGACACAATGCCAACTACTGTCCCAATAGGGCTGCTTATACTACTCCGTCTCCGATGAAGCAGGGTCAGCCTCGGCAAGAAAGAGTCAGCCCTTATCTATCAATCAGGGGCAGGTCAACCATGTGGAAGTAGAAGCTGAACCCGGTGAACCCAAAAACCAAGAAGAGAAGCCGGTGAAGAAGTCAACGAGCAGCAAGAATATGGTGTATACATATATATACACATAAATATAGATATATATAGGAAGTAGTATTTGTACGACCTAAATAATACTTTCGGTAGAAACTAGTATTTTACTATTTTATGAATAATAATAAGGTCTATTTGACCCTATGTTTTACTAATAAGTTATGCATCATGCTGAAATTCTTGCTTGTGCATGTGTTGAGACAAGATTGGGATACATCCTTTTTCTTACTAATCTCGAGGACGAGATTTCTTTTAAGGGAGGTAGAATTTGTAACACCCAAAATCTTAACTTGTGATTTAAGAAGATACTTTAGGGGAAAATAATAATAATAATAATCCTCAAGATAAGTACCCTGGATAAATAGTTGAACTTTAGAACTCACCCTTCTAAAGTAAATAATAATAATAGAATAATATTAGCTAAATCATATCCTAATCAGGATTTGACATTTGAAACATGTTTTGTACCAAAATAGAGGAATCATGATTTAAAATTTGGAATTTAAATTATAATGAGAAAATAAAATAGAAAATGATTAAAAAGAAAGGAAATCTCAATAAAGTCAATTACTCCTTCCATAATTAAATAATGGAAGGAGAATAAATAATAGTATTGAAAGTAATAAGAGTTATATCCACATTAGAATGGTATTTAATATTTGAAAATCTAAAATTTAAAACATGAATTTAAAATTTAGTTTGAATCTTTAAATTCCGAATTTGAAAAGAAAATAGAAAAGAAAAACCTGTACTTGGGTCAACTTCTTTCCCTTCGACCCATTCACTTCATCCCGCGCTAGCCCATCTTCCTTCACCGGCTGACATGAGGGCCCATGATCAACACTGCCCGCGCGCTGGCTCCGCACTATCTCGCTGGCGCGTGGGACCACCGCGTCAGTGACTTAGCTAAAAGCATTCAGACTCGCGGTCTCGCTGCCATGTGGGGTCAATGCGTCAGCTCGTCTCTACCCGAACAACCAGCGCGGATCTTCGTTGTTGCCGGCCGGGAGCGCTTTCCTCGGGATATTGTGGTTCCTTGGTCGGACTCCGGTATTTCTTATTCTTATATACAAACCGCGACGTAAAAGACCAACGTCGTTCGTCCATGTCTGCTCTTTTTCTCTCGTCCGTTCCATTCGGTATCTATGTTCTGCGGTTCGTCTGGCATCCAACGAAGCCATTTGCTGAGTCTCCACATCGCTACAGCCTTCCAGAAATTACTACTACGAACGAATACCTCACCTCTGTCCCCAAAAGGGCGTCCTCTCAAACGGTCTGGCTCCAGCGAGGGCAACGGCGACGCCGGAGACCAGTGGTCGTGCATCCTCGCTCCCCGTGCACTGCGTTCGCCTCCACAGCTTCTACAGGTTCGTCCAACACCTTATGGCCTTTTCTTCTTCCTCAGTAGCGCAAAGCGGTCTCTAGGTTTTTTCCCAGTCTCTCGATCTTCGCGTCCATCAATGTCGCCCTTGCCCTCGCTCTTCTCCCTGACCTAAACAACAGGGAGTCAGCTCGTGCCGGAAGCTGGTTCGTTCAGCACCTTATTATGGCATTTTATTCTTCCTTGGTAGCGTATACTGGTATTTAGGGTTTCCCAATCTCTCAAGTATTTGCTGTCGTGGGTGTCTCCTTCGCCGTCCCTCTTCTCCCTAACTCCGACGATAGGATGTCAGTCCATATCGGATCTGAAAGGTGGAGCTACGGCAAGGTGAATGGCGGAGAGCTCACATGGCTCCTAATGCTACGCGAGCTCAGCCGAGACATGCATCTTTGAATCCGATATATCAGGTGCCACTTCGAACTTGGTTCGCTGCAATCGGTGTCGAGCTTCGCATTCTTGCCTACCGACTGTGCCTGAAGGCATTGCCCTGTGCTTTTCACTACCAGCTCGTATGCTGAGGTGTAGTTCCAGGCGTGCGAGCAAGATGTTCGATCAAATGTCTAAATAGATATTTGGAATATATATTTTGGTACAATATACTCCAGTTTCCAGTAACGTGCTCCAATTTTAGTTTAAGCTCCATTTTTTAAATAATGTGCATTCGCTCTTCAATCTTGGCCACCGTCAAAATCGCTCTCGCCCTCGCTCTTCTTAGAATGCAGAACCAGATAGTAGAGGCGATTCAGTCCTGAATTTTGGTTGCCTTCAGCTCACTAGCTGTTCTGAACAGAGGAAGGAAGTAGTCGCGCATCAGAAACTCTCTCCGTCTCAGATGAGTGTCCCTCTGGTATTTGTGAGAGTCAAACTTTCAAAAGTGTATCTCTATATAAGTTTATTATAAAAATAGATTCAACAATATATCTGATGATAATAATCATACACTATAAATATCGATACTTTCTTATATGTATTCAACTTGGACTCCTCGCTTCCCCAGAAATTTTGGTATGAAGGGAGTACGTTCTGGGCACAGGGATTGTTTACTAACCGTATTACTACTTACTATTATATGCAAATCCTCTGCTAGCCCTCGCTCTTCTTAACCGTGACGAAAAGATGTCAGCCTGTGCCAGATCTACCAAATGCATAATTTCTTCTCAGGCTTGGAGACCGAAGTAGCGAGTCACTGCAGTCACACAAAGTCGGCCAAACCCTGGCACTGCAGTCTGAGTCACTGCAGTTCGAGTCCCTGCGATCACACAAATGCACGGCCGTCTGATTATGAGCGACTAGCGAGTCGGCCAAACCCTGGCACCGGCATGGCAGCAATTCTTCGTCCTTCGGTTCGACTCGGTCCCAATAGGTAGCTTGCTGCTTATGCCGACTACATTGACTCGGACTTTACTCCAGTTTGCACTAATTCACCATTGCAGGTAGATACTCCATTTACCAAAAAAAAGATGTAGTATAGATTTACACAAACTACTCTTTACACTAACAGATGGAGAGGATATAATGTGTTTTTTTATCAAATTGATATCACATGGATGTAAAATGCGAGCTCCAAAAGAAACCTGACCATTTAACAGCGAAAGCAGCAGTAGCCACTCACATTAATTCTCCTTGCATTAATTAGTATAGGAAAAGCAATCCTTTCTTATTACTTAACTAAACTTTATTTGTTTACAAAAGCACCATCAGCTAAACTTGATTTGTTTGCTAGGGTACTATCATAGCTCTATTTTCATTGCCATTAGTATGTACAAAATAAGATTTGATATGATAATTCTACATCTTGCAGACTCTCTCGCTAGACCGTTTCGTTGCTTAGGATCATCGAGAATCTGTTATTACATCCTACTTTTGCTTGACACATTTGACTACTGTATATAACAACGTATAAATTTGTTATCCTTTCTTCTAAATAAATTCTTTAACGTACATATGGCAACTTCATTCCTTATAATCATTGAGAATATGTTATTACATCCTACTTTTATCTATCAAGATTATTATGTTGGTCCACCCTACAAATAAAAAAAATAAAAAAAAACCTTCTGCTTGACACATTTAACTACTGTTGTATATAACAACGTATAAATTTATTATGCTTTCTTCTAAATAAATTCTTTAACATAAATATGGTAACTTATTGTTTGGCCCAAATGGAACAGGTCAGAAACATTTGGAACAAACAGAGCTTGATCTGAAGCGATAGACTCTGAAGGATCAGGTATCATCAACGACTGTATCAAATTTACCTGACACTTCTCAACATCGACGAAATATCTTCTGACCAGTTCATTCCTAACTATTAAAGGGTGTTTACGCTCTTCCATCTACTGCAAAATTCAATTGGAAGGATATCTACTGCATCTACTTCCAAAAAAAGGTACGAGTTTTTATTTCAGACAATGTGCTCACTTCTATGTCTTTTCGATATGGTACGGTTCTCAACTAAATATACCAAAAATAAATGGTGATATTGCCATATATTTATGTATGTTGTTGTATTAAATTGTGGAAGCATAGATGATTAGCATCGCCAATGCCCACATGTTTACATATTTATATGCCTTATAAATATGCATATGCATATATAGTACGCACACGTATGTGCTTATGTTCGTTGAGCACAAATACCTTTTCTATGTCTTCCTTACTCCAGTGTAAATCATCAGATCATCTATATTTAGCTCTCTTTTTTATTTCTCTTTGCCTATTGAATCTATCCTCATTAAAAAGGTCATTCAAAAATAACAGGTTACAAGTATAATTTATATAAAAAAAATGAATCCCCAATCGACAGATGCAGCAAGCAGCAACAACAAACGCATGAACAAAAGAAAACGCAGTACGTTCTTATCTTGCACATTCGTAGCAAATTAGAGAATGAATGTTAAAAACAGTCAGTTATTGACTTAATGGATGACACCTGTTTTCAGACTCTTTTACTCCATATATACCACTACCCACAAATGCTGCAGAAGCACGAAGAACCCGAAGATTAATACTTAACCAAAATAGACTCGGCAAAAGAGGTAATGCCAAGTTAACCGAATGTGATGGCATCAAACTTGATTACAATTCCTACATGAATAAATAAATGAAATTTCTAACTACCTTACTTCTTTTGTTCAAAAAAAAGATTCAATGCTGACTACAATGACGACTTCACAGTGTTGCAATAAGGAACTTGCTTTTGCTTGTTAGGTCCTCATGAAAATCTACCACGTCTTTCACCTTCTCAACTAGCTCCTCCAGACGGGTGACTCCTAAGCTCTCATAGTCAGTGATCTTCTTGTATCGTTGCTCATATAAACTTTCAAAATTACCAAGCAAAACAGGGCAGGAGTAGCAAATAAGGAGCTCCTGAATCCCCCTTCTGAAGCTGTCTAGATACTCATTGAACACACATGCAACATTTATATCTGGGTTGATAATACAACATTTACATCTGAGTTGGTGATTGGTTCATCCTCTGCCCTGCACACTTGCATTCTCTTCTTTCTTTGTCTCTGTTTGCCCAAGCACGTACTGTAGTGTGGGTCCGTGACTCATTCATCACGTAGCGGTGTTCCATAACAGATTATTACATAAATTATTCTTATCATGAATGATATCATTCCTTGATATTAAATCTAAGCTATCTTCTCTTTGTATTCAAACACTGTATTAACTCGTTTATAAATATTTTTTACATATACAGCATGATGCAATACTTGACGACAAAGGAAAAGGTCCAACAGCTACAATTGAATCTCCACCCAAAAGGTTATACTCTACTACACAATATCCTACATGTATTATTTTCTATCTATTATAAAAAGCATCATTCCATTTTTTATTTGATAATTGTTGCGACTTCAAAAGTGAATTATCCAAAAATATATTTCTTTCGCATATATTTTTTCCTATATTTAAATTATCCAAAATTTAACACCACATATACATGCAAATAGAAAACAAAAATTATTTGTGATAACCATTTATACTGAACACTTCCATCATTTTCTCTTCTGTTTCCATAAACTAATACAATAAAATTCCTTATTTCCCAATTATACAGGTTCAAACATGGATCTCTGCGTATCAAAGAAAGGTCGGACACAAGATCTTCCAACAACTGAAGATTTTCTCAGATTATCAGCAGCTTTTTAGATTGTAGAATGCCCTCTATATAATTATATATAACTGCTCAACTCTTATGAAAACATTTCATGTAAATATAACAAGGTAGCTTAAAATGTTGCAACAAACATATTACCTTCTGCCAATGCTCACTTAACTCTATTTTACTTTATATAAATCTGCTATGCTCTAAACTGTCTTTTGCTCTGTATCATTAAAAAAAATCGCTTGCTTTATTAGTACAGCAACATTATATACCAGCGCGCGAAGCGCGCACCCATTACTAGTATTTATAACCATAACCGTGGTTGCCCTTTCCATCCAATCATCCGCAAGTGCCACCATAGGAAACCATAGCCGAGCCACCAAGAACAGAAGCTCTCCATCACCGGCGTGGGCAAGGATTTGGACCGCCACACTCGTTTTAGGCTCGGCATTGTGTTTGGGGTCCTTCCCGGAGAACCACGGAAGCCGGCACGTGGAGCACCCGTACCCAGGGTCTTGGTAGCTGGCCGAATTACTCACCGAAGTCGTGTACCCACCTCTTGCTGTGGCTAGCGTACCGCGTTGCTTCACCACTGGTATGCCCTAGCTTAATCAAATCAGTTGCCCTGTAGATCATGTTGCGCTTGTTCGTGTAAGAAATAACACTATGGGGCGCCGGATTGGCCGATGCCAGCGGGATCGCTGCCGCGGTGTGCTCTGCACCACCGCCGGCTGGTCTGGGGTTGATGATGGGCTCGGTGGCCATTGATCTCAGTATTGACGACCAATATTAGATCTCGTGCATTTGAAACCTAAGTCGTCGATTCAGCGAGGGACAGTTTAGATTAGATCGAGTATACCGTTTCGCTACAAAGGCCGCGAGTGGTCGGATCGGGATCCGGTGGCTCGTGCGCGATGGCGTTGTATTTAAATTCGTAGCCATAGATCTTCAATCCGGTGGCTACAAACGCATACCAGTTCGATTGGAGTCGGGTCTAATCTATCCCATCGGTGGGTGATCGGATGGTGCGATTAGATGATACCTTGGGTCGTGGTAATTTTTCTTATTAAACCCCGAATACGAATCCACCCGCAGTCCACACAGAAACAAAGATTAGAGCACATGAACCCAAGAATTTGCGGTTTTGACCCCGGGCTCTTCGGTATTCATGGTCCTAGTCCAGATAGTCGAGTAATTGATTAAAATAAATACAGAAATCATTTTTTTAGTCTAAAAGTAAAGTCCCAATCTTAGGAAATTCATAACTCTATGAATTTAATTCCTTTTTGATCCATTCGAGTTGCATTAGATCCATAATAATATTGTTCATCCCCTGGTAGCTTTATTTGGTTATGAAACCTAAATTAAAATTATGTACTTAGTTTCTTTTCTACCCCCACTCCTAAATCTTTAGAAATTCATAACTTTACAACCGTAACTCCGAATTTAGCGACATGTAGAATATTATTATGCAGTTTGTGCTTATGTTTGGTGTGATGATAATTTTGCATATACCATGTTTGTTTGTATTGCTACAAATAGGAGTGAGGTCACGAGAATCTGAAGATCATCCTGGTACTTGCAAGTTGTGCCCTTGATCACTCCTTTTTACCTAATAATGTTCCTGTTAATCACTGTGTCATGCTCAGGTCAATTTTGATGGGACCCAATAGGTCTTCCTTGCATTGTTTATCCCTTACCTTGCAAACAGAAGCACTATTCGGTAGTTTTGCTATTGCTCTACTTGGTTTTGAGAAACTAATGTTTTATTATGATCATGTCCCAATTATGTTGTTGTTTAATTATTGTTCATGATAAGATCATATTGTTAATTGGAACATGGAGCGACCACCCGGGAAAATAGTGCTACCACAAGGGTGGTATGGGACGCCCTTGGCTAACTAATTAGGAAAGCTAGTGGAAGACTATCTTACCCGAAATTGGCAAGGGCGGTAGGGGAATGGTCGATGTGGGGAGGTTCTCGGGCTAATTTTGCTGTGATGGCGGTCAGACGGGGGATTCCTGCATTGCGCTCCCTAGAAACTGTAGCCGATTTTCTAAATCTAGTGGAAGTTTGTAAAGGCCTCGTAGCGTTACCCTGCATCGCTTCCTTGGTAGAGGTGTTTGGGATTCATGACCCCTTGGCAGATGGGTAACACGACTTGTGGGTAAAGATGCGCAACCTCTGCAGAGTGTAAAACTGGTATATCAGTCGTGCTCACGATCATGAGCGGCTCGGACCCTCACATGATTAACTTATGAAATTAAACTTAATTTGTCATATGCATTGCATTGTTGGTGTTGTTATCAATTTTGATCTATTACTTATTTGGGTTGGTATCTACTTACACTTAGTAACTGCTAATAAAATTTTGACCAACTTTAAAAGCAATGCTCAAGTTCGACCATCCTCTTTGGTAAGCCTTACACTTCACATGAGCTCCCACCTTTGGCAAGTTCATGCACATTATTCCCCACAACTTGTTGAGCGATGAACATATGTGAGCTCACCCTTTCTGTCTCACACCCCCATAGGTCAAGGACAGGTACCGCAGGATGAGGCGCATGAAGGATGTTGTGCTGAGTTCGTGAGTGGTCTAGGCCGTCGTCTCCCAGTCAACTTTGGGTTGCTGGATCATTGTCTCCTTATGATGTAATTATTTATTTATTTTGTACAGAACTCTCATTATATAGTAAAGATGTGACATTCGTTTATGTACCATGAGTCATCATATGTGTGAGACTTAGTCCTAGCACAATTGGTGACTATGCTCGCGCCCGGGTCTTGGTGCCCCCGAAACATGGGTGTGACAATTTTGAAATATCATCCCCAGTCCAGATCCGAAAATCTGGGAATTGCTCGCCGAAGTTCCGGACGGTTCCAACTCCGGCGAGCAATTACTTTCGATCCGTGCATCATTGGTGGAATCCATGGGTACCACTATGTTCGTTTCGCCATGAGCTTTGTCCCGGTGCCTTCGATTCGTCAATCCGACCGATGATTCATCATCAATCAGCAAATTAGTCCTCGGCTCCGGTGAGGTCGTCTTCTCAGGTGAGCCTTCCCTCCATTATTGCCAAGGTGTTATTCGTTTTTTTGTCTTCCCCACGCATCCCCTCTCTCTCCTGCCTCCTCTTCTCTCTCTCTCCACGGAGGTGGCGCCCTCTCCCCCCGCTCAGCCCCCCTGTGTGGCGGCGCTCGCCGACGTGGCGGCGCTCGACACCGGCTGCGGCTCGATCCCCCTCCCCCTGTGCGCGGCCGGCCCTCCCCCTTCTCTTGCCCTTGCCATGGTGAGAGGAAGGAGAAAGAGGGAGAAAGAATATGGTCGTTTTCAAATAGGCCCCTGGGCAAATTTAAAACTGTGCACATAAATTTATTTCAATTTAAAACCGAGATAACTTTTGTGTTTTAAATCTAATCCACTCCGTTCAAGTTGCGTTAGATTTGTATTAAAATTGTCTACATGTTAGAAGTATTATTTACTGATGTTGCACATTTTATTTAATTTATTTAAACATTTGTTTGACCAATGGTTATTAGAATGATGTTCCAATTTAAAACTAATTTAGGGTTTCGATTTGCGCATTTATAAACCAACACCAACATGGTTAACCTTTACTGAAATATTCTTTTTTAGTAATTGTTTAGTTTAAACATGCTATCTATTTATTAGTCCTTATTTGTCGTGTCGGCCTGCGTGTCGTACGCGTGTGTGCGCATACTGTGCACGTGCTGCCATGCTATTTCACGTTCCGTATCTCGTCTTGTGCCGTTAATTCGTCTCACTTAGAGTCGCTAATATTATTTTAAATTACTCATTTAACTGAAAGTTGTTAGTATAGTTGATTAATTAAAACTAGGTGATAGCTCTAGTTGCTTAAATATCGAATAATGCGAGTATGTCAAATTAAATGTTATATTTCATATATGTATGATGTAGACGCAATAACTACTCAATCGTAGCTTCGATCTCGGTGTTTCTTTTTCACGTGTGACCGTAGAAGCGAGCACTATTTTATATTGCACATGTTTTTTGTTGTACGATGTATTGTTCCTTTCTGTTTCAAGAATGTTGAATGTGTGTTCGCACTCGCTTAGATAACGTTCTGTCCGTGGAGGCCGATGAAGTTGCAGAAGAAGCCCCTGAGTAGCAATAGTTAGGTGAAGGCAAGTGTCCTCTGGCCTATTATGTCCCATTTACTTTATAATTCACTATCCTACGTACTATGATTAACCTAAGAATTGACTAGCTTTCTATTTATCCTGTCCTTGATTACCTTTTTGGGTTGAATTATTATAATTAGCTACATGCTAGTGCTTTACCCTAATCAACAGACATGATGAGAATTACTTTATGATACTATGATTCCTTATGATTATGATTATGAACTTGTGGCATTTTAGGGGTGAAAGGGAAATAGGCTTACACCTTTTCCTAATTGATTTTGGTGGTTGAATTGCTCAACACAAATAATTGGACTAACTAGTTTGCTCTAGTCTATAAGTTTTATAGGTGCCAAAGGTTCACAATAAACCAATAAAAAGACCAAGAAAGGGTTCAAACAAAGTGAGCAAAAGACAACCCAAAGGCACCCTGGTCTGGCGCACCGGACAGTGTCCGGTGCACCAGGGAACTTGACGCTAAACTCCTCGCCTTCAGGAATTCTGGGAGGCGCTCCACTATAATTCACCGGACTGTCTGGTGCACCACCGGACAGTGTCCGGTGCCCTAGGGAGAAGCGTCTCTGAACTCGCCAGCTTCGGGAAATCGCTCCAATATAATTCACCGGACTGTCCGGTGTAACACCAGACTGTCCGCTGTGCCAGCGGAGCAACGGCTACTTCGCGCACAACGGTTGACTGCAACGCATTTAATGCGCGCTTGCGCGCAGAGGACAGAGCACGCGCGGGTGGCACACCGGACAGTCTACAGGACTTGTCCGGTGCACCATCAGACAGCCAGGCGGGCCCACCAGTCAGAGCTCCAACTGTCGGAACCCAACGGCCGGGTGACGTGGCTGGCGCACTGGACAGTGTCCGGTGGCGCACTGGACTGTCCGGTGCGTCATGCGACAGCAGCCTCCACCAAACGGCTAGTTTGGTGGTTGGGGCTATAAATACCCCAACCACCCCCACATTCAAGTCATCCAAGTTTCTACACTTCTACACCTTACAAGAGCTATAGCATTCAATACAAGACACACCAAAGAGATCAAATCCTCTCCCAACTCCACACAAAGCTCTAGTGATTAGAGAGAGAGATTGGTTGTGTTCATTTGAGCTCTTGCGCTTGGATTGCTTCTTTTCTTTCTCATTCTTTCTTGTGATCAAAACTCAATTGTAATCGAGGCAAGAGACACCAACTGTTTGGTGGTCCTTGCGGGGATGTTGTGTCCCGTTTGATTGAGAAGAGAAGCTCACTCGATCTAAGTGAACGTTTGAGAGAGGGAAAGGGTTGAAAGAGACCTGGTCTTTGTGACCACCTCAACAGGGAGTAGGTTTGCAAGAACCGAACCTCGGTAAAACAAATCATCGTGTCTCACTCTTTATTTGCTCACGATTTGTTTTTCGCCCTCTCTCTCGGACTCACATTTAATTCTAATACTAACCCCGGCTTGTAGTTGTGCTTAAGTTTGTAAATTTCAGATTCGCCCTATTCACCCCCCCCCCCTCTAGGCGACTTTCAATTGGTATCGGAGCTTGGTGCTTCATTAGAGCCTAACCGCTCGAAGTGATGTCGGGAGAACACGCCAAGAAGGAGATGGGGACCAGCGAGAAGCCCGTTACGAGCCATGGGAAAGCTCCATCAAAGGAGTCCGACAACAAAAAGGAGGGATCCCCCTCACGCGTCAAGATGCACAAGAGTGGCGAGAAGAAGAAGAAAATGAAGAAGGTGGTCTACTACGAGACTGACTCTTCATCGCCATCAACATCGGGATCCGACGCCTCGTCCGTCACTTCTAAGCGCCAAGAGCGCAAGAAGTATAGTAAGATCCCCCTACGCTACCCTCGCATTCCTAGACATACTCCATTACTTTCCATTCCATTAGGCAAACCACCGACATTTGACGGTGAAGATTATGCTAGGTGGAGTGATATGATGAGATATCACCTAACCTCACTCCACAAAAGTATATGGAATGTTGTTGAGTTTGGAGTACAGGTACCATCCGTAGGGGATGAGGATTACGATGAGGACGAGGTGGCCCAAATCGAGCACTTCAAGTCTCAAGCCACCACTATACTCCTCACCTCTCTAAGTCGAGAGGAGTATAACAAGGTACAAGGGTTGAAGAGCGCTAAGGAGATTTGGGACGTACTCAAGACGGCGCACGAGGGAGACGAGGTGACCAAGATCACCAAGCGGGAGACGATCGAGGGGGAGCTCGGTCGCTTCCGACTTCACCAAGGGGAGGAGCCACAAGAGATGTACAACCAGCTCAAGACCTTGGTGAACCAAGTGCGCAACCTCGGGAGCAAAAAATGGGATGACCATGAAATGGTCAAGGTTAGATCCCTCGTTTTTCTTAACCCTACGCAAGTTCAATTAATTCGAGGTGATCCTAGATACACGCTAATGTCTCCCGAGGAAGTAATAGGGAAATTTGTGAGCTTTGAGCTAATGATTAAGGGCTCAAAGAAGATCATCGAGCAAGGCGACTCCTCCACGCCCGAAGTACAACACGTTGCATTCAAGGCAACGGAGGAGAAGAAAGAAGATTCTACTCCAAGTAGAATCCCCATCGACGCCTCCAAGCTCGACAACGAGGATATGGTGCTCATCATCAAGAGCTTCCGTCAAATCCTCAAGCAACAGAAGGGGAAGGACTACAAGTCCCGCTCCAAGAAGGTTTGCTACAAGTGTGGTAAGCCCGGTCACTTTATTGCTAAATGTCCATTGTCAAGTGATAGTGACAGGGGCGACAACAAGAAGGGGAGAAGAAAGGAGAAGAAGAGGTACTACAAGAAGAAGGGCGGCGATGCCCATGTTTGCAGTGAGTGGGACTCCGACGAGAGTTCCACCGACTCTTCCTCCGACGAGGACGCCGCCAACATCGCCGTCACCAAAGGACTCCTCTTCCCCAACGTCGGCCACAAGTGCCTCATGGAAAAGGACGGCAAAAGAAAGAAGGTTAAATCTAAATCCTCCACTAAATATGCAACCTCTAGGGATGAGGATAATTCTAGTGATAATGAGGATAATTTACTTACTCTTTTTGCCAACCTCAACATGCAACAAAAGGAAAAATTGAATGAATTAATTAGTGCCATCCATGAGAAGGATGAACTCTTGGACACCCAAGAGGACTTCCTAATTAAGGAAAACAAAAGCATGTTAAGGTTAAAAATGCTTACGCTCTAGAAGTTGAAAAATGTGAGAAACTAACTAGTGAGCTAAGAACCTGCCATGATTTGATTGTTAACCTTAGAAATGAAAATGCTAGATTAATTGCTAAGGTTGATTCAAATGTATGTGATGATTCAATTTCAAATCTTAGAGATGATAATGCTAGTTTGCTTTCTAAGATTGAAAAATTGAATGCTTCTCTTGCTAGCCTTAGAAGTGAAAATGAAAACTTGATTGCTAAGGCGAAAGACTTAAATGTTTGCAATGCTTCCATTTCCGATCTTAGAAGTGAAAATGACATTTTACATGCTAAGATTGTTGAACTAAAATCTTGCAAACCCTCTACATCTACTATTGAGCATGTCACTATTTGCACTAGATGTAGAGACATTAATGTTGATGCTATCCATGACCACCTAGCTTTAATTAAGAAACAAAATGATCACATAGCTCAACTTAATTCTAAGATTCATGAGCATGACTTAGAAAATGAAAATTTTAAATTTGCTAGAAGCATGCTCTATAGTGAGAGACGCCCTGGCATCAAGGATGGCATTGGCTTCCAAAAGGGGGACAATGTCAAACTTAATGCTCCTCCTAAAAAATTATCTAACTTTGTTAAGGGCAAGGCTCCCATGCCTCAGGATAACGAGGGTTACATTTTGTACCCTGCCGGTTATCCCGAGGACAAAATTAGGAGAATTCATTCTAGGAAGTCTCACTCTTGCCCTAATCATGCTTTTATGTATAAGGGTGAGACATCTAGTTCTAGGCAACCAACCCGTGCTAAGTTGCCTAAGAAGAAAACTCCTAATGCATCAAGTGAACCTAGTATGTCATTTTAAACTTTTGATGCATCCTATGTTTTAACTAACAAATCCGGCAAGGTAGTTGCCAAGTATGTTGGGGGCAAACACAAGGGCTCCAAGACTTGTGTTTGGGTACCCAAAGTTCTTGTATCTAATGTCAAAGGACCCAAAACCGTTTGGGTACCTAAAATCAAGAACTAAACTTGTTTTGTAGGTTTATGCATCCGGGGGCTCAAGTTGGATCATCGATAGCGGGTGCACAAACCATATGACAGGGGAGAAGAAGATGTTCTCCTCCTATGAGAAAAACCAAGATCCCCAAAGAGCGATTACATTCGGGGATGGAAATCAAGGTTTGGTCAAAGGATTGGGTAAAATTGCTATATCTCCTGACCATTCTATTTCCAATGTTTTTCTTGTAGATTCTTTAGATTATAATTTGCTTTCTGTTTCTCAATTGTGTAAGATGGGCTACAACTGTCTTTTTACTGATATAGGTGTCACTGTCTTTAGAAGAAGTGATGATTCAGTAGCATTTAATGGAGTGTTAGAGGGTCAGCTATACTTGGTAGATTTTAATAGAGCTGAACTCGACACTTGCTTAATTGCTAAGACTAACATGGGTTGGCTCTCGCACCGCCGACTAGCCCATGTTGGGATAAAGAATCTTCATAAGCTTCTAAAGGGAGAGCACATTTTAGGACTAACAAATGTTCATTTTGAGAAAGACAGGATTTGTAGCGCATGTCAAGCAGGGAAGCAAGTTGGTGTTCATCATCCACACAAGAACATCATGACGACTGACAGGCCACTGGAACTCCTCCACATGGATTTATTCGGCCCGATTGCTTACATAAGCATCGACGGGAGTAAGTACTATCTAGTTATTGTGAATGATTATTCTCGCTTCACTTGGGTGTTCTTTTTGCAGGAAAAAACACAAACCCAAGAGACCTTAAAGGGATTCTTGAGACGGGCTCAAAATGAGTTCGGCTTGAGGATCAAGAAAATAAGAAGCGACAACAGGACGGAGTTCAAGAACTCTCAAATCGAAGGTTTCCTTGAGGAGGAGGGCATCAAGCATGAGTTTTCTTCTCCCTACACACCACAACAAAATGGTGCACTGGAGAGGAAGAATCGAACTCTATTGGACATGGCAAGAACCATGCTTGATGAGTACAAGACTTCGGATCGGTTTTGGGCCGAGGCGGTCAACACCGCTTGCTACGCCATCAACCGGTTGTATCTTCACCGAGTCCTCAAGAAGACATCGTATGAACTCCTAACCGGTAAAAAGCCCAATGTTTCATACTTTAGAGTCTTTGGTAGCAAATGCTTTATTCTTGTTAAAAGAGGTAGAAAATCTAAATTTGCTCCTAAGGCTGTAGAAGGCTTTTTACTAGGATATGATTCAAACACAAGGGCATATAGAGTCTTTAACAAGTTCAGTGGACTAGTTGAAGTTTCTTGTGACATTGTGTTTGATGAGACTAACGGCTCTCAAGTAGAGCAAGTTGATCTTGATGAGCTAGATGATGAAGAGGATCCGTGCATCACGCTAAGGAACATGTCCATTGGGGATGTGTGTCCTAAGGAATTCAAAGAGCCTCCACAAGCACAAGATCAACAACCATCTTCCTCAATGCATGCATCTCCACCAACTCAAGATGAGGATCAAGCTCAAGAGGATGAAAATGAAAATCAAGAAGATGAGCCACCTCAAGAGGAGGGCAATGATCAAGGGGGAGATGCCCATGACCAAGACAAGGAAGATGAACAAGATCCAAGACCGCCACACCCAAGAGTCCACCAAGCAATCCAACGAGATCACCCCGTCAACACCATCCTCGGCGACATTCATAAGGGGGTAACCACTAGATCTCGGGTTGCACATTTTTGTGAGCATTACTCTTTTGTTTCCTCTATTGAGCCACACAGGGTAGAGGAAGCACTTCAAGATTCGGATTGGGTGATGACGATGCAAGAGGAGCTCAACAACTTCACGAGGAATGAGGTATGGCATTTAGTTCCACGTCCTAACCAAAATGTTGTAGGAACCAAGTGGGTCTTCCGCAACAAGCAAGATGAGCATGGTGTGGTGACAAGGAACAAAGCCCGACTTGTGGCCAAGGGATATTCACAAGTCGAAGGTTTGGATTTCTGTGAAACCTATGCACCCGTAGCTAGGCTTGAGTCCATTCGTATATTATTAGCCTATGCTACTTACCATGGCTTCAAGCTTTATCAAATGGACGTGAAGAGCGCCTTCCTCAATGGACCAATCAAGGAAGAGGTCTATGTTGAGCAACCACCCGACTTTGAAGACAGTGAATACCCTAACCATGTTTATAGACTCTCTAAGGCGCTTTATGGGCTCAAGCAAGCTCCAAGAGCATGGTATGAATGCCTAAGAGATGTTCTTATAGCTAATGGCTTCAAAGTCGGAAAGGCAGATCCTACTTAATTTACTAAGACTCTTGCAAATGATTTGTTCGTATGCCAAATTTATGTTGATGATATTATATTTGGGTCTACTAACGAATCTACATGTGAGGAATTTAGTAGGATCATGACACAAAAATTCGAGATGTCAATGATGGGGGAGTTGAAGTACTTCTTAGGATTTCAAGTGAAGCAACTCCAAGAGGGCACATTCATTAGCCAAACGAAGTATACTCAAGACATTCTAAACAAGTTTGGGATGAAGGATGCCAAGCCCATCAAGACACCCATGGGAACCAATGGGCATCTTGACCTCGACACGAGAGGTAAATCCGTAGATCAAAAGGTATACCGTTCGATGATAGGTTCTTTACTCTATTTATGTGCTTCATGACCGGATATTATGCTTTCCGTATGCATGTATGCAAGATTCCAAGCCGATCCTAAGGAAGTTCACCTTAGGGCCATGAAACGAATCTTGAGATATTTAGTTTATACTCCTAAGTTTGGCCTTTGGTACCCCAGGGGATCTACATTTGATTTAATTGGTTATTCCGATGCCGATTGGGCGGGTTGCAAAATTAATAGAAAGAGCGCATCGGCGACTTGCCAGTTCTTGGGAAGATCCTTGGTGTCTTGGGCTTCAAAGAGGCAAAATTTTGTCGCTCTTTCAACCGCTGAAGCCGAGTATATTGCCGCAGGCCATTGTTGCGCACAATTGCTTTGGATGAGGCGAACCCTTAGGGACTATGGTTACAAATTAACCAAAGTTCCTCTTCTATGTGATAATGAGAGTGCAATCCGCATGGCGAATAATCCCGTTGAGCATAGTCGCACTAAACACATAGCCATTCGGTATCATTTTCTAAGGGATCACCAACAAAAGGGGGATATCGAGATTGCATATGTTAACACCAAAGAACAATTAGCCGATATCTTCACCAAGCCATTAAGTGAGGAAACATTTACCAAACTTAGGCATGAGCTAAATATTCTTGATTCTAGGAATTTTGATTGATATGTTGCACACATAGCTCATATATATACCTTTGATCATATCTCTTTGCTATGACTAATGTGTTTTGTCAAGTAAATTTTATACCAAGTCATAGATTGAAAGAGGAAATGGAGTCTTCCGCGAAGACAAGGCTTCCACTCCACTCCATCAAATTACTCATCCTTCGCCGTCGCTCCACACCGCTCTCCAACTTGGGTATAATCTTCACTCCTATATTTATGGCCAAAGGGAGAGAGAGTAGTTAAAAGTGCTCTAATGACTCCGTTTTTGGCGATTCATGCCAAAGGGGGAGAAAGTATTAGCCCAAAGCAAAAGGACCGCACCACCACCAATTTCAAAATTTTAGTCTTTCAATTTGTTTTAAAGAAGTATTTTCAAATTGGTATCTTATTTGTGATATAATTTCAAGTTGGTATACCCTCTTCAAAATTTATATCTAAAACCCTCTTGAACACTAAGAGGAGGATTTCATTAAGGGGGAGTTTTGTTTAGTCAAAGGAAAAGCATTTGAAACAGGGGGAGAAAATTTCAAATCTTGTAAATGCTTCTCAAAAATCTTATTCATTTACCTTTGACTCTTTGCAAAAGACTTTGAAAAGAATTTCCAAAACATTTGCAAAACAAAACATGTGGTGCAAGCGTGGTCCAAAATTTCAATGAGAAGAAAACAATCCATGCATATCTTATGAGAATATTTATTGGTTCAATTCTAAGTAACCTTTGCACTTACAATTATGCAAACTAGTTCAATTTCGCACTTTTATATTTGCTTTGGTTTGTGTTGGCATCAATCACCAAAAAGGGGGAGATTGAAAGGGAAATAGGCTTACACCTTTTCCTAATTGATTTTGGTGGTTGAATTGCTTAACACAAATAATTGGACTAACTAGTTTGCTCTAGTCTATAAGTTTTACAGGTGCCAAAGGTTCACAATAAACCAATAAAAAGACCAAGAAAGGGTTCAAACAAAGTGAGCAAAAGACAACCCAAAGGCACCCTGGTCTGGCGCACCGGACTGTCCGGTGTGCCACCGGACAGTGTCTGGTGCACCACCGGACAGTGTCCGATGCACCAGGGAACTCGACGCTGAACTCCTCGCCTTCGAGAATTCTGGGAGGCGCTCCACTATAATTCACCAGACTGTCTGGTGCACCACCGGATAGTGTCCGGTGCCCCAGGGAGAAGCGTCTCTGAACTCGCCAGCTTCGGGAAACCGCTCTGCTATAATTCACCGGACTGTCCGGTGTAACACCGGACTGTCCGGTGTGCCAGCGGAGCAACGGCTACTTCGCGCGCAACGGTCGACTGCAACGCATTTAATGCGCGCCTGCTCGCTCAGAGGACAGAGCACGTGCGGGTGGCACACCGGACAGTCTACAGGACTTGTCCGGTGCACCACCCGACAGCCAGGTGGGCCCACCAGTCAGAGCTCCAACGGTCGGAACCCAACGGCCGGGTGACATGGCTGGCGCAATGGACAGTGTCCGGTGGCGCACCGGACATGCGACAGCAGCCTCCACCAAACAACTAGTTTGGTGGTTGGGGCTATAAATACCCCAACCACCCCCACATTCAAGTCATCCAAGTTTCTACACTTCTACACCTTACAAGAGCTATAGCATTCAATACAAGACACACCAAAGAGATCAAATCCTCTCCCAACTCCACACAAAGCTCTAGTGATTAGACAGCGAGATTTGTTGTGTTCATTTGAGCTCTTGCGCTTGGATTGCTTCTTTTCTTTCTCATTATTTCTTGTGATCAAAACTCAATTGTAACCGAGGCAAGAGACACCAACTATGTGGTGGTCCTTGCAGGGACGTTGTGTCCCGTTTGATTGAGAAGAGAAGCCCACTCGGTCTAAGTGACCGTTTGAGAGAGGGAAAGGGTTGAAAGAGACCCGGTTTTTGTGACCACCTCAACGGGGAGTAGGTTTGCAAGAACCGAACCTCGGTAAAACAAATCATCGTGTCTCACTCTTTATTTGCTCACGATTTGTTTTTCGCCCTCTCTCTCTGATAGTAGACGCGGCCCGATCTTCCGTGAGATACGATAATTTGATTGAGTGGAGATCTCGACGTTGATGATCCAAGGCTCCGAGCGAACGGTTCCTCGCAATCACTACACCACGGCTCCGTTGGTTATCACCCGTGACACACGAATGACCTCGCCACGAAGGCTTATCCCTGCAAGCGCAATCAAGAACACAAGCAAGAACAGGAAAGAAACGCAACCAAACTTGTATTGATTACGGGAGGGGGGTCTCACAAGCCGATGACGGCGACACTGTTCGATGACAGAATTGATCTAAGCAAAACTCAAACCTAAATGTGGCAGCGGCTGCTGAATAAATAGAGTATTAGGGCGTGCGTAGCCCTGGACTCGCCCCTAATGGGCTCCGACGTGATACACGGCCCAACGGCCCAACAGACGGTGTCGCAGCACCAAAACGGAATCTGAACGCTGACTTATTTCGACGATTCCCATTGACTCCGGATGAATTTTAGGGTGGAACCAGTTGGGTTGGTTAGATAATCTCGTTATCTTTCCAACCATATCCAATCCATCGCAATCGGAGTTCGGATGCATCTTGGGCGTCCATTTTAGTGCAGACTGGTCCTGGAACCCGAGATAGAGTCGCAGCCGACTCGGACTTGATCTCCTTCCTGTTGTGGACGCCCTTGCTGCTCCTCCTCAACACCTTGGCCTTTCCCAAGTCCTTGCTGGTCCTCTCCAAGGTACCTAATCATCAAAACATCCATGGCCCCAAGCGTAAGCTCTGAAACACAATTGACTAGGGTAGAACGTACCTGGAGATTTAGCTGTCGTGCACGAGATCGTGTTATCGGTCCATTCATTGTATATATAGAAGTGATGTCCTCATCATCCTCCTCCTCTTGAATTGGAGTCGTCCTCAACTCGGCCTCATCTTCGTCACCCATATATGGCTTCAAATCTGAAATGTTAAAGGTGGAACTAACCCCAAAATCTGGCGGCAACTCAAGTGTATATGCATTATCATTAATTTTTGCAAGAACTTTATAAGGACCTGCAGCTCGTGGCATAAGTTTAGACTTTCTCAAATCAGGAAACCTATCCTTTCTCAAATGAACCCACACCAAGTCACCAGGTTCCAATTTCATTTCCTTCCTACCTTTATTAGCAGCAATACGATACTTTTCATTCATCTTTTCAATTTGCAACTTAGTTGTTTCATGTAACTTAAGAATAAATTCAGAACGTTGTGTAGCATCCAAGTTCACTATTTCAGAAGGTGGTAAAGGTAGCAAATCAATTGGGGCACGAGGATTAAAACCATATACTACCATAAATGGACTAAGCTTGGTTGTGGAATGAATCGATCTGTTATAAGCAAACTCAATATGTGGCAAACATTCCTCCCACAACCTCAAATTATCCTTCAAAATAGCCCGCAACATGGTAGATAAAGTGCGATTAACAACCTCTGTTTGCCCGTCAGTTTGGGGATGACAAGTAGTAGAAAACAACAACTTTGTTCCCAATTTAAACCACAAAGTTCTCCAAAAATGACTTAAAAATTTAGCATCCCTATCAGAAACAATAGTATTTGGCACACCATGCAAACGCACAATCTCAGTGAAGAACAAATCAGCAATATGTGAAGCATTATCAGTTTTGTGACTGGGTATAAAATGTGCCATCTTTGAAAAACGATCGACAATGACAAAAACACTATCACTCCCCCTCTTTGTTCTAGGCAATCCCAAAACAAAATCCATAGAAATATCCTCCCAAGGTGCACGAGGAACAGGAAGAGGCAAATAAAGACCATGGGGGTTAAGTCGGGACTTAGCTTTGTTGCACGTGGTGCAACGAGAGACGTAGCGCTCAACATCACGCCGCATCCGAGGCCAATAGAAATGAGTAAACAACACATCCTCGGTCTTCTTAACACCAAAATGTCCCATCAAGCCACCTCCATGTGCTTCCTGCAAGAGTAGAAGACGAACAGAGCTAGCTGGAACACACAACTTGTTAGCACGGTAGAGAAGGCCTTCACACAGCATAAATTTTTGCCACGTTCTTCCCTCTCTGCAATTTTCAAAAGCAACTTTGAAGTCCAAATCAGCAGCATATAATTCCTTTATAGTCTCCAAACCAAATATTTTATGATTAAGTTGGGACAGCATAGTATAACGTCTAGATAAAGCATCAGCAATTACATTATCCTTTCCTTTTTTATGCTTAATAATGTAAGGAAATGATTCTATGAATTCAATCCATTTAGCATGTCGTTTGTTTAGATTAGATTGTCCCTTAAGATACTTCAAAGATTCATGATCCGAATGTATGACAAATTCTTTAGACCATAGATAATGTTGCCAAGTTTGTAAAACTCGTACTAAAGCATATAATTCTTTGTCATATGTAGAATAATTCAGAGTTGGACCATTCAATTTTTCACTAAAGAAAGCAACAGGTTTACCTCCTTGAATGAGCACTCCTCCAATCCCAATGCCGCTCGCATCACACTCGAGCTTGAATGTCTTGTCAAAATCAGGAAGTTGCAGCAGTGGTGCTTGTGTGAGCTTCGACTTGAGGGCATCAAAGGCTTGCTGTTGTGATGGTCCCCAACGAAACGACACTCCATTCTTTGTCAACTCGTGGAGAGGTGCTGCAATGGTGCTGAAATCCCGCACAAATCGCCTGTAGAATCCTGCAAGACCAAGAAAACTTCGAACCTGCGTGACCGTGGTTGGAAGTGGCCAGCTCGTGATGGCAACAATTTTTGCCTCATCCATCTCAATGCCCTGCGATGTCACAACATATCCAAGAAAAGACACACGATCGGTGCTGAAGGTGCACTTCTCAAGGTTACCAAATAAACGTGCATCACGCAAAACATCAAAAACAACACGTAAATGTTCAATATGATCATCATGAGACTTACTATAGATAAGAATATCATCAAAATATACCACCACAAATTTACCGATGAAAGCACGTAAAACCTCGTTCATCAATCTCATGAAAGTGCTAGGCGCATTAGTTAACCCAAAAGGCATGACTAACCACTCATAAAGACCGAACTTAGTTTTAAATGCAGTTTTCCATTCATCGCCTAAAGACATACGAATCTGGTGGTATCCACTACGCAAGTCAATTTTAGAGAAAACAATAGAACCACTTAATTCATCAAGCATGTCATCCAATCTAGGAATAGGATATCTGTACCGAATTGTGATGTTATTAATGGCTCTACAATCAACACACATGCGCCAAGTGCCATCTTTCTTAGGAACCAAAAGAACAGGAACAGAACAAGGACTAAGGCTCTCACGAATGTACCCGCGGTCCAGAAGGTCTTGGACCTGGCGCTGAATCTCCTTAGTCTCCTCGGGGTTGGTCCTGTAGGCAGCACGGTTGGGCAAGCTCGCCCTTGGAATTAAATCAATCTTGTGCTCAATGCCTCGCACAGGTGGCAATCCAGGGGGTATCTCGGAGGGAAACACATCCATATACTCTTGCAAAAGGTTAGCAATAGCAGGTGGCAAGACAATAGATGTATCATCAATGGAATAGAAAGCATTTTTGCACACTAAGGCATAGCAAAGTCCAAGAGAGGCATGTAACTCATCAAGATCAGATTTAGTAGCTAGCAAAGTAGGAGTTTTTAACTTAATAGGTTGCTGATTTTCAGAGTTCAAAACACCTTTTTGCTTAGCATTAGTCTTTTTCTCATGTTCAAAGTGGACAATCTCAGTGGGACTCATAGGAAGCAACACAATTTTCTTTCCCTTGTGCATAAAAGTATATTTATTAGATCTACCATGGTGAATAGCATCAATATCAAACTCCCAAGGACGTCCCAGTAAAAGAGAGCAAGCATCCATAGTCACCACATCGAAATCAGCAAAGTCATGGTAAGAGCCAATAGAAAAATGCACCCTTGTTGTTTTTGTTACCTTGAACTTACCGCTGTTGTTAAACCATTGAATGTGATAAGGGTGGGGATGCTCTCGTGTGGTCAAGCCAAGCTTCTTGACCACCTCAACGTTCACCAAGTTGTTGCAGCTACCACCGTCAATGATGGTATGTACACGGCAGTCCTTGACGATGAGGAACATGTTGAAAAGGTTGTGGCGCTGTCTGTTGTCGTCGTCACTAGCCGTGGTACTCAAAGCTCGTTGCACAATCAAGGCCTTATAGGTCTAGGTCGCTGTTGTACCAAGAACCTCTTGATCACCATCATAAGTCTCTGCAATGTTAGCTCCAACAGTATCTTCATCTTCAACATCAGAAGCACTAACATACCCACCATCACCAGTAGCAATGTATGCCCGTTTGCTGGGGCAATCTCGCTAAATATGACCAAGTCCCTGGCAGCGGTGGCACTTGATGTCGGAGGAGCGGCCTGTGGAAGAGGTGGTTGTAGCAGGTTTTGCTGCAACACCCGAAGGTACAGTGGAAGATGTGGACGTCCGTACGCCCGAAGATGATGACACCTTGGCTGGCGCCGGTGGTTGGCGTGGAGCGAAAGTGCTGCTCCTCCGTTGTTGACGACCCTGCAATTCTTTTTCTGCCAACATAGAAAGATGGAACAAGCGTTGTATAGAATGATATTCTTTATAATCAACAATATCCTGAATCTCCCGCCTCAATCCCCCATAAAACCTAACCATTTGATCCTCCGGATCCTCAACTACCCCACATCGTAGCATACCTTTCTGAAGTTCTTGGTAGTATTCCTGTACCGACATGTCTCCCTGATCTAAGCGTTGCAATTTTTTCGAAGATCACGTCTATAAGAAGGGGGAACAAAGCGAGCTCGCATCTCCTCTTTTAACGCATTCCATGTTTGTGGTGCAGCACGTCACGTGTGTTAACAAGTTCATTCCACCAAATAATAGCAAAATCTCTAAATTCACTAGTGGCTTGTCTAACCCTATGCTGCTCAGGAACAAGATGGGAATTAAATTTTTGTTCTACCGTCATCTCCCAGTCTAAGTAAGCTTCAGCATCATAAGAACCCATAAACGGTGGAATAGAAAACTTAATCTTAGCAAATTGATCATGGTCTGGTTCAGGATTATGATGACGACGTCTACCATTACCTCTCATACCTTGTCGATTACGTGCGAGGCGTTGTCGCAGCGGTGCATAAACATCGTCGTCATCGTCGTCGTCGTCCACAGGAGAGTGAGCTGGGGCTGGAGTTGGTGGTGGGGGACGAGCCTCCAGTACGTCCATGCGTGTAACAAGTTCAGCAACTCGTCGATCAAGCTGCTCATAGGATGTCGAGGCAGAGTCCTGGTATTTTTTCAAAGCTTCAGTCATCACATGCATCATCTCCTTCAATTCCATTTGAGAGACACACTCATCGTCGTTAAGTTTAGGCCCCTTGTCATTGTCCATTTGATTCTTTGGTCCTGTCATTGTTAGCACAAAACAGAGACAAAAAGACAACAAACAATGTGAACCCTACAACTATCTCTCAGGGTGGTGGTGGAGGTGGTGGAATACAAATTATGAAGCGTCTTACCCCGCTCTTACAACGTTCTTACCAGCACTGCAGGTGGCAAACAGTGACCGGTGTGACTGTCCAACGAGCGTGGGTGTGATTGCAAAAGAGTACCTGTTCTGCTCGAGAGAAAATTGGAGCTATGGGAAGGCTAACTAAATATATATATGTGGCACACAAGTCAGTAACAGATAGCAATGCTGAATAAGTGTTCCAAGTACTCGTCCTAGTTGCTGGCCTAGAAAATGTAATAGAATAGTTGGACCAAAGCACAAGAAAGGAGGTACAAGTATCTAGTGGGAATGGCAGTTCTGTAAATATGGCAGATTTTTCAGCACTAGTAGAAATCAAAGGCGCGTTTCAAAAGGAGTACCATCAAAAGAGCTCGAAATATTCTGAATTTTTTACCACTGATCCAAAAACACAAAGGATGGAAGCACACAAAATTTCACTTGAAACAGAGTTGTATTGTGGCCTAGAGAAATTCACAAAGGATCTCTGAAATTCGTGAAAACACTTAAACAAATTTTTTAATTATCTTCCCGATTTTTTGAATTTTTGACTGAACCAAACAGGTCGTAGGCAAGTTTGGGTCACCCCAGAATGGAGTCAAGAATCTGCTGTAAAAATTTGAGCTCAAACGGAGCACCAAGCGAAAAGTTATGCCATTTTATGGAAGGTACCTCAAGTTATGGTTTTCAAAGGCACAACTCGGCAGGAACCGAAGCGACGGCTATGGAGCACAGGTTCAGTTTTAGAGATAGGATTTGTTTTCTGGATATGGTTGGTTTAGATATAGGATCTGTTTTGTGGATATGGTCGGTTTTAGAGATAGGATATGTTTTGTTGATATTGTCGGTTGTAGAGATAGGATCTATTTTGTGAATAGGATCGATTGTAGAGATAGGATCTATTTTGTGAATAGGATCGGTTGTAGAGATAGGATCTGTTTTGTGGATAGGGTCGGTTTTATAGGATGGAAGCAGATGGATACAATCAAACTGAACCAAAACAAATCTAATCCAGCAACCAAACTCAACTAGAACACGAACTCAGAACTGCGGACTCTAAAATTGAATTGTGCAAAGGCTAAGGCGATGGTTTTAGGTCGGAATAAACTGATCGTAATTTTTTTGGCTTTTTGTAGACTATGGGACGAAACAAAACTAATCTAAAGGTAGAATTATACCTCACGGGCAACCTGGAAATCTGATACCAATTGATAGTAGACGCGGCCCGATCTTCCGTGAGATACGATAATTTGATTGAGTGGAGATCTCGACGTTGATGATCTAAGGCTCCGAGCGAATGGTTCCTCGCAATCACTACACCACGGCTCCGTTGGTTATCACCTGTGACACACGAATGACCTCGCCACGAAGGCTTATCCCTGCAAGCGCAATCAAGAACACAAGCAAGAACAGGAAAGAAACGCAACCAAACTTGTATTGATTACGGGAGGGGGGTCTCACAAGCCGATGACGGCGACACTGTTCGATGACAGAATTGATCTAAGCAAAACCCAAACCTAAATGTGGCGGCGGCTGCTGAATAAATAGAGTATTAGGGCGTGCGTAGCCCTGGACTCGCCCCTAATGGGCTCCGACGCGATACACGGCCCAACGGCCCAACAGACGGTGTCGCAGCACCAAAATAGAATCTGAACGCTCACTTGTTTCGACGATTCTCGTTGACTCCGGATGAAGTTTAGGGTGGAACCAATTGGGTTGGTTAGATAATCTCATTATCTTTCCAACCATATCCAGTCTGTCGCAATCGGAGTTCGGATGCATCTTGGGCGTCCATTTTAGTGTAGACTGGTCCTGGAACCCGAGATAGAGTCGCAGCCGACTCGGACTTGATCTCCTTCCTGTTGTGGACGCCCTTGCTGCTCCTCCTCAACACCTTGGCCTTTCCCAAGTCCTTGCTGGTCCTCTCCAAGGTACCTAATCATCAAAACATCCATGGCCCCAAGCGTAAGCTCTGAAACACAATTGACTAGGGTAGAACGTACCTGGAGATTTAGCTGTCGTGCACGAGATCGTGTTATCGGTCCATTCATTGTATATATAGAAGTGATGTCCTCATCACTCTCAGACTCACATTTAATTCTAACGCTAACCCCGGCTTGTTTTGTGCTTAAGTTTGTAAATTTCAGATTCGCCCTATTCACCCCCCTCTAAGCGACTTTCAAGGGGGCTCAGGCGCTTTCTCAAGAGCCTCTCCGTAAGGACCTGTTCGTTGAGAGACCACGCGGGGCAACAATACAACCATGAGGGTGGTATAGGACTGCCTTTAGCTGATTAATTAGAGGAACCTCGGGTGTAGTTTGCTTCGCTGTAGTGCCGTCAATGGAGGCTGGGCATAGCGCTTGCTCTGCTAAGGGTGGTGCCGAGGTTCATTCGATTTGGTTTTATTAGTCACCCATCTTAGGGAGGAGTATTATGTTTGTACGACTGGCAAAACCTAAGGGTTAGCTACACACTAGGAGAATCTTTGTAAAGGCTATGTGGTGAGTCCCTGGTCATTCACCTCGGTAGTAAAGATCGAGTCTTGCAAACCCAGGCTGGAAAGGGATCATGACTCGTGGGTAAAGTGTGCAACCTCTACAGAGTGTTAGAAACTGATATATCAACTGCGCTCACAGTTAAGAGTAGCCATGGGATCCTCTTTGATTAGAGATACTTTGGATTCATTTATGTTGATGGTTTAATGATGATGGCTATACTTATGATATTTGGTACTTTACTCTTTGAGGAAGTGCTCTCTTTTGGGGATATCAACTCGGGTTTTATGATAAAACTTGGCTGCTATTAATGATAAATACTTGACCAACTAAAAGCAACTGCTCTGAGCTTAACCCCACATACATCTAGTCCACTTCAGCCAAACTGAACATTTGTTGAGTACGTTGATGTGTACTCACCCTTGCTTAAACACCAAACACCGGATTGTCCCTATTGCAATCATTGCTCACGGGAAGATGAAAGAAATACAGAGGATTTTCAGGAGTTTCAAGACTTCGAGGAATTGTAAACTAGACTAGCAGCAAACCCCGAGTCGGCTGCCTGTGAAGGCCTTATCTTACTACGTTTCGTTCAGCACTTTGATTTATGTTTAAGTTAATGACTATGTGGATGATTTGGGCATCATGATGTAATAAATTTATACTTATTTCCGCTATTATTTGAGCATTGTGTGATGATGTCCAATTATGTAATCGCTGTGTACGTGAATTTCTGATCCTGGCACGTACATAGTTCGCATTTGGTTTACCCTCTAAAACCGGGTGTGACACTTGGACACTCGGCAAAGTTTATTTTTATTTTTTCTTTACCCAACCAAACTTTTTGTGGTTTGTTCCTACACTATGTAGACATATGTAGACCCTTAAACATATCTATGCATATGGGCATAGCGTTAATGTACTAATTAACTCTTTGGGAAATAAATGAGAATTTTAGACTAATCAATGTTGTATTTGAGAGACATATTTTTCTTCTAAATGCATATTAAAAAAACATATACTATGCTTCATGCTGGAGTCTAGTTGTTCAAGAAAATAATATTAGTATTATTTTTATTATTGTGTTTCATCATGGAGGCATCATTTCTCTTTTTGGTCAAAATGAAAATAAAAAGGGGAAACAAAAGGAAAATGTTGCATCATGCTGGTATTTTGGGTTGTGCATTTTGAAGTTGAACTCTAAACCCAAACTGGAATTTAAATTCAAAATAGAAACCTAAAATTTGGATTAACAATAGGAAAAGAAAAAGAAAAAAGAGGAAGGAGCCTGGCTGGGCCGGAGTCCCTGGATTCGGCCCACAAGTCAATTTCCCCACGCAAACCCAACAACACGGCTCGGCGCCGACAACCTGGCCCCATCAGGCAGCCTCACCACCGCGCCGCATACCAACTCCCACTAGCGGACCGGGCCCACTCGCCAGCCGCTTTCTCGTGTGCATGCCCCGGCGCTTCTGTCGCTTGCCCGTGGGCCCCGGTCGCCAGGCACCTTGTGCGTGCGCGTCTTCCTTGTGCCGCTGACAGCTGGGTCTAGTCCGTCAGCTCTATCCCCTCCACCCGGACTTCGGCATACATGCATTGCCACGTACTTCGCATAGGATTCGGTGCCGTCCATTGTGGGGGACATAACCGGAATATATACCCGACCTTGGGTACCTTTTTCACCCCTTGAATACCCGAGCAGTACCCCTAGGAGCCACCATCACCGAGAGAAGCGAGCATGCGTAGGTAGCGCCGCCGGGCCTCCGCCGACGTTGATCCCCGCCTCCACCGTCTTTCGGAGTCTGTTGGGTGGTCAGGGTCGTTCGATTGGGTGTGCTGATAGAGTACGGGGAAGTCTCAAGGCGCTCGAGGTCAAGATTAAACACTAATCGCTCGTCGGATTCGGGTGGATACGGCGAACCTGCGCTGTGCCGCGGATAACTCCTCTCGGCCTCTCAATCACCGGTAAATTCTACCTTCGTCTCTTCGCCCTACTTCGTCCTGCATCTTGCACCTGTCCGTTCGTGGTTGGGTGCACCCATGGCGCATATGCGCAATGCCGGTGAGTTCTCGGGGCAGTGCCCTATTTCTTCCGCCGTGGCGCGTGACTGGAGAGCAGTGAGAAGGGAGGTGAGTGGATCGTCGATCCTGGGATGTGCGGTGGAGATTCGATCTGGCGTATCTGTTCGCATAATGGATTCAGTGCTATTGGATCGGATATCAGCGGATAGAAACGTATCGTGTCGTGTTGAAACCTTGATCGTAGATCTCTAATCCGACGGCTAGATCTGTGTACTAGTTTGGTTTATAGAGTGCTCTAATCGGGGCCATTGAAGCAGATTGAACGGCTCCTGGCGCGTGCCGCTTCATGAAACTCGGGATCGAATCGGGATCGAATCCTAATCGTGGAACCTTGATTAGACGGTCAGGATTTCCCGATACTCGTTCGGCATGGTGGTTTTACATAAGAGCACCTACAATTTTGACTTATCAACCCGCAGTCCACTCTTGTTGTAGAATAATTATAGCCAGGTCCTATTTTTGATACTTTAGCCCCTGAACCATCTTGTAATCATGGCCACAGTCCATAAATATCAGGATAATGAAATTAAAAGTCCATAAATATCAGGATAATGAAATTAATTTTTAATGCCAAAATAATTCAAAAAACATAGAAAATGCATAACTCATTCATTTTAACTCATTTTTGTCTCGTTCCAGTTGCGTTAGCTTCGTAAAAGAATTATTTACGTGTTAACAGTACTCATTGTAGCATCTCACATACTTTTATAAATAGATATCTACTTAGCTTATGTTTATTTGACTAACTTTTAGTAAAGATTAATTGGCTCATAATTACTATTTGACTAAAGTAAGCTTTATAATCAAGTTGTGACCTAGAATATATCAGTTATTGTTGTTTAATATATTTCTCACATGGGTTATAATAACATGGGAGTCACATTTACTATTTAATCACCTGCCATTTTGGAAAATCACATCTTATTCATTATAACTTCGATTTTAGTGATTCTCGAACCTACGACCTCGTGGTAACACATAGATCATTATTATGTAGTTTGTGACCATGTTTGTTATGATGTTAATTTCTTCTATACCATGTTTGTTTGTATTGTTTCAAGTAGACGAGCAATGACTGAGGAGCACGGTACTTAGTAGGTGGAAAATACTGAGCAGGAGCTCGTTGAAGGCAAGTTGTGCCCTTGATCACTCTTCTTTACCCAATAATGTTCTTGTTAATCATTATGATCTGCATAGGTTAATTTTGATGGGGCCCAATAGGTCACCCTAGTTTGGTCTTCTTTATACCCTGTTTACCACTAAACTTTTGGGTAGTATATGTTATTTCTTTATGTGGTTTTAGGTGTTAAGGTACACATTATTCATGATCATGCTATTTATTGTCAATGAGTTATTTACTGTTCATGATAAGATCATTATGTTAATTGGAACATGGAGCGACTGAAAGGGAATTAGGCTTACACCTATTTCCTAATTGATTTTGGTGGTTGAATCGCCCAACACAAATAATTGGACTAACTAGTTTGCTCTAGTCTATAAGTTCTACAGGTGCCAAAGGTTCACAACAAGTCAATAAAAAGACCAAAGTTGGGTTCAAAAATACAGAGCTATAGGCATCCCGAAAGGCTCCCTGGTCTGGCGCACCGGACTGTCCGGTGTGCCACCGGACAGTGTCTGGTGCACCACCGGACAGTGTCCGGTGCACCAGGGGACTTCAAGCTGAACTCTTCACCTTCGGGAAAATCCAGAGCGCTCCGCTATAATTCACCGGACTGTCCGGTGTACACCGGATAGTGTCCGGTGCTCCAAAGGAAGAGCGACTCTGAACTCGCTGGCTTCGGGAATTCGCTCCGCTATAATTCACCAGACTGTCCGGTGTACACCGGACTGTCCGGTGTAACAGCGGAGCAACGACTACTTCGCGCCAGCGGTCACCTGCAGACGCATTAAATGCGCGCCAGAAGCGCGCAGAAGTCAGGCACGCGCAAGATGGTGCACCGGACAATCTACAGTTCATGTCCGGTGTGCACTAGACATCCAGGCGGGCCCAGAAGTCAGAAGCTCCAACGGTCGAATCCCAATGGCCTGGTGACGTGGCTGGCGCACCGGACAGTGTCAGGTGTGCATCGGACTGTCCGGTGCACCATGCGACAGACAGCCTCCACGAAACGGCTAGTTTGGTGGTTGGGGCTATAAATACCCCCAACCACCCCACATTCAAGTGATCCAAGTTTTTCACCTTTCAACTACTTACAAGAGCTCTAGCATTCAATTCTAGACACACCCAAGTGATCAAATCCTCTCCAATTCCACACAAAGCCTTAGTGACTAGTGAGAGAGATTTGCTGTGTTCTTTTGAGCTCTTGCGCTTGGATTGCTTTCTTCTTCCTCATTCTTTCTTGAGAACATAGCTCACTTGTAACCGAGGCAAGAGACACCAATTGTGTGGTGGTCCTTGCGGGGAAGTTTTGTTCCCAGTTGATTTGAGAAGAGAAAGCTCACTCGGTCCGAGGGACCGTTTGAGAGAGGGAAGGGGTTGAAAAAGACCCGGCCTTTGTGGCCTCCTCAACGGGGAGTAGGTTTGCGAGAACCGAACCTCGGTAAAACAAATCCTCGTGTCTCACTTCTTTATTTGCTTGCGATTTGTTTTCACGCCCTCTCTCGGACTCGATTATATTTCTAACGCTTAACCCGGCTTGTAGTTGTGATTAATTTTGTAAATTTCAGTTTCGCCCTATTCACCCCCCCTCTAGGCGACTTTCAATTGGTATCGGAGCCCGGTGCTTCATTAGAGCCTAACCGCTCGAAGTGATGTCGGGAGATCACGCCAAGAAGGAGATGGAGACCGGCGAAAAGCCCACTACAAGCCACGGGAAGACTTCATCGGAAGAGTCCCGCAACAAGAGGAAGGAGAAGAAAGACTCCTCCAAAGGGAAGGAGAAGAGATCTTCTTCACACAACAAAGAGAAGAAGGAGAAACCCTCCTCCCGCAAGCCGCATCGGAGTGGGGACAAGAAAAAGAGGATGAGGAAGGTGGCCTACTACGAGACCGATTCTTCATCGACATCCACCTCCGGCTCCGACGCGGCATCCGTCACTTCTAAGCGCCAAGAGCGTAAGAAGTATAGTAAGATCCCCCTACGCTACCCTCGCATTCCTAAACATACACCTTTGCTCTCCATCCCATTAGGCAAACCACCAACGTTTGATGGTGAAGATTATGCTAGGTGGAGTGATATGATGCGATATCACCTAACCTCACTCCACAAAAGTATATGGGATATTATTGAGTTTGGTGTACAGGTACCATCCGTAGGGGATGAAGACTACGACGAGGACGAAGTGGCCCAAATCGAGCACTTCAACTCTCAAGCCACCACTATACTCCTCACCTCTCTAAGTCGAGAGGAGTATAACAAGGTGCAAGGGTTGAAGAGTGCGAAGGAGATTTGGGACGTACTCAAGACCGCGCACGAGGGAGATGAGCTAACCAAGATCACCAAGCGGGAGACGATCGAGGGGGAGCTCGGTCGCTTCCGGCTTCACAAAGGGGAAGAGCCACAAGACATGTACAACCGGCTCAAAACCTTGGTGAACCAAGTGCGCAACCTCAGGAGCAAAAAGTGGGATGACCACGAGGTGGTTAAGGTTATTCTTAGATCACTTATTTTCCTTAACCCTACTCAAGTTCAATTAATTCGTGGTAATCCTAGATATACACTAATGACTCCCGAGGAAGTAATCGGGAATTTTGTGAGCTTTGAGTATATGATCAAGGGCTCGAAGAAAATCAACGAGCTAGATGATCCCTCCACGTCCGAAGCACAACCGGTCGCATTTAAGGCGACGTAGGAGAAGGAGGAGTCTACACCGAGTAGACAACCAATCGACGCCTCAAAGCTCGACAATGAGGAAATGACGCTCGTCATCAAGAGCTTCCGCCAAATCCTCAAACAAAGGAGGGGGGAGGACTACAAACCCCGCTCCAAGAATGTATGCTACAAATGTGGTAAGCCCGGTCATTTTATTGCAAAATGTCCAATATCTAGTGACAGTGACAGGGGCGACGACAAGAAGGGCAAGAGGAGAGAAAAGAAGAGGTACTACAAGAAGAAGGGCGGCGATGCCTGTTGGGGCGAAGGCAAAGACGCCACCCTTCGCTCGAGGCCTTCGCTGCAGCCGCTGGTCCGACAGAGACAAAGCGGGCAGGGACACCCTTCGCAAGACTCGGCACGTTGACGAAGGCCTGCGGCGACGTCCTACCACGGCGCGTCCTCGTTCAGTCCCAAGGCCCACGTGCGATCTGGCCCATTGTAACGGGCCCCGCGTGGCCGCCTCTGTATTACGGGCCTGACTTGTAAAGGAGTACTTGTAATTACGGTCTGTAACCCTGCTTTATGGGAATATTCTGGGGATAAAATAGGTGTCTGAGGGCACATGCGTCCTTAACACAAGACGCTGGGCACTCAGATACCTATAAATACCCCCGCACAGTGCCCGTGAGGGGCTAGATCAACAGTGCTATTGCCCCCGTGCACGTAACCCTGTTGTCACCACCGTTCACTCTTGTTGGCCTTCTTGCTGCAGAGAGCAAGTTCCAACATTTGGCGCCCACCGTTCGTGCTACGACAAAACCACCCGCGATGGCACCCAAGAGAGCTAACCCCAAGGCTGACGAGGCTGCGAAGGCAGCACTGCTGGCCGCAAGAAAGGGCAAGGCCCTCGTCCTCACGCAATCCACCCACCAAGAGCCCACTGAAGACAATGTTCCCCACACCGGCGAAGACGACACCTTCCGCACCTGCGGAACCGAAGGACAGTCACAGCCGCCCCCAGGCTTCGCCCCACTGGAGGGCGCGGACCTCACCGAGGACGGCGAGGTCCTCGGCGTCTCAACAGAAGAACAGCTGCAGCTGCGCGCCCTGCGCCTCAGGAACCGCAATCTCCAAAGGCAGAAAGAGATACTGGAGGCCAAGCGCCAGCGTGTGTCCGCACTAGCCAAAGTGCGGCAAATGATACGCGACGAGGAGCAGAAAGCCCAAGACCTCGAGCGCGAGATCGCGCTGATGCAGCGCGAAGGCCACCTCGGTCTACAGCAAGAGCCACCCCTCCAACAGCGCACACAACCGGAGGACACGCGCGAAGGCCACCTCGGCCGGCAGCATGGCCCACCCCTGCAACACCGGGCGCAGCCGGAGATCCCGCGTTTCCCCCAGCATGACTACGTCTCCCAGCACGGCGCGCCATTCCAAGGGGTCAACTACCTCGACGAGCGAAGTCCCCTGGCGCCACACCTACAAGTGACGCCCTGGCCGGCTAACTTTCGAGCGGGGGCATACCCCAAGTACAACGGCAGCACCGACCCGGCGCAGTACATCATGAGTTATCAGGTCGCCGTTGCATCAGCCGGAGGGGACGACGCCACAATGGCGAAGTCTTTCATCATCGCACTAGAGGGCCCAGCACTCACCTGGTTCACCAGATTGCCTCCGCTGTCCATCGATTCGTGGAGAAGTCTCAGGGACAAGTTCCTCCTCAACTTCCAAGGCTACCGTCCAGACACCGACGCTTTGGCCGAGCTCTCACTTTGCAAACAGCTGGAAAAAGAGACTCTGCGTGAGTATTACCGCAAGTTCTTAACACTCAAGTCACAGCTGCCCTCTGTCGACGATCAGATCGCTATCCACTACGCCATCAATGGCCTTCGGGCTGGCGTCCTCTACAGCCATTGTATCAGAGATCCACCAAAGAGCCTGCAGGAGCTATATCAGCTCTTCGAAAAATATGCCAAATCCGAAGAGCTCCACCAGCGCAAGGTTGAGTCACAGCGGAAGCCCAAAGATGCCCCGCAGTCCAGCCGCACCTGGACGAGGACTCCGCAACCAGACTCCGGTCGAGATAGCCGCAGTCAACAGCAAGTGCACAACATCGTCAACCAACAGCCTGCTGCTGATCCCCCTCGCCGCCAGGAATATCCCCCTCAGGGCCGCGGAAACGGAACTCGCGGCAGGGGTCGAGGGCGGGCGCAACAGCCGCCGCGCCGATTCTATTGCCTTTTCCACGGCGAAGACTGCGCCCACCAGACCAAAGACTGCCCCGAGACGAAGGCCACCAGAGACAGAATGGCGCGGGCGCAGCCAGCCGACAACCCCAGAATTGTCGCGCATAATTACCAGCCACCCCCTCCACCATATATTCACGCTCCCGCTCCGCATCCACCGCACCACGCTTACCAACACCATCAGGAAGTACAAATCGTACCTCCTCCACCCCCACCACCACACCAGCAACATCAGAACAACCCCCATGCCCCAAAGCAGGAAGACTTCACCGATCAACCATATCGCGGAGTCATTCACATGATAACAGGGGGGTCTAGCACTGACTTCGACACCAAGCGGCAGAAGCGGGACCACTACCGCAGCATCAACCATGTCGCCGTCACTGGCCTAGTCGTGCAGACGAAGTGGTCCCACATACCGCTAACCTTCGACGCACGAGACGTCGACCTGCGCAGCGCCCCCCACATCGACGCTATGGTCATCAATTGCAGCGTGGCAGGCTGGGACTTACACAAAGTCCTAGTCGACAACGGCAGTCAGGCGGACATCATCTTCCTCCACGCCTTTGACCGCATGGGTATAAGCCACAGCTTGCTGAAGCCTTCGGACAACCCGTTGTATGGTTTCGGCGGCAAGGGCACCTTCCCAGTTGGCAAGATAGAGTTGCCCCTCTCCTTCGGTGTAGCGCCCAATGCCCGAAGTGAGCAAGTAACCTTTGACATTGTCGACATGGTATATCCATACAACGCCATCATGGGCCGGGGCTCCATCAACAAGTTCGAAGCCGCCATCCACGGGTTGTACCTATGTATGAAGATACCAGGCCCGCTAGGCGCCATCACAGTCTACGGCAACCAGCAGACGGCGCGCAACATTGAGCGGGACTTCGTGCCCGGTCAGAGAAACGTACACTGTCTCACGACCCAGCGCGAGGTCCCTGCGCCGGCCAGCCCAACCGACAAGCAGCACGACAAGGCACAGTTGCAGTGCCAAGATGGGACCAAGACCGTCCCCCTCGATCAGGCCACGCCCAAGCAGACAGTAACTATCAGCGAAGACCTCACCTCACTCGAAGAAGAGAGACTTCTCTGCTGCCTGGCCAAGAATAAAGATGTCTTCGCCTGGTCTGCCCTCGATCTGGTCGGAGTCAGCCGAGACATAATTGAGCACAGCTTGGGGATTGACCCTTCGGTGCGACCCAAAAAGCAGAAGCTTCGCAAAATGTCAGACGAGAAGACAGAGGCCGCCAAGGCGGAGGTGCATCGCCTCCTGGAGGCTAAATTCATCGAGCCAGTGGCTTACCCCACGTGGCTCTCCAATGTTGTGATGGTGCAGAAAAAAAGCGGAAAATGGCGCATGTGCATAGACTTCACCAGTCTCAATAAGTCCTGCCCAAAGGACAATTTCCCGTTGCCGCGGATCGACAAAATAGTCGATAGCGCGGCCGGATGCGAGGTCATGTCCCTCCTCGACTGCTTCTCCGGCTATCACCAGATATACATGAAGGAGGAAGACAAAGCCAGCACCAGCTTTATAACACCCTTCGGCACCTATTGCTTTGTCAGAATGCCGGAGGGTCTCAAGAATGCCGGATCCACCTTCTCCAGACTCACCAAAACAGTGCTCGAGGGGCAGGTCGGCAGAAATATATTCACATATGTGGACGACATCGTCGTCGCCAGCAAAAATAAGGAGGACCACCTCGCCGACCTGGCAGAAACATTCGCGAACATGCGAGACGCACGACTCCGCCTAAACCCGGAAAAGTGTGTTTTCGGTGTTCGCCAGGGCAAGATATTGGGCTACCTGGTGTCCCGCCGGGGCATCGAGGCCAACCCAACCAAGATCCAGGCCATCGTCGATATGTCGCCTCCGCAGTCGGCCAGGGACGTCCAGCGCCTGACAGGCAGGATGGCCGCTCTCAACAGATTCATCTCCAGGTCCGCCGAGCGAAGTCTTCCATTCCTCAAAACACTCCGCGGCGCGAAAGACTTCGCCTGGGGACCGGAGCAAGCAGCGGCCTTCGCCTCATTAAAACAGTACCTGGCGGAGCTGGCCATCCTCACAAGCCCAGACTCCTCGCTCCCCTTATTGCTCTATGTCGCGGCTTCGCCGCACGCGGTCAGCGCGGCACTGGTACAGGAGCAGGCAGTCGAGGGCGCAGTCAAACAGTGCCCTGTCTATTTCGTCAGCGAAGTCCTGACACCGTCCAAATGCAACATGACAGAGCTGGAGAAGATTGCCTACGCAGTTGTCATGTCCTCGCGCAAGTTGCGCCATTATTTTGAAGCATTTAAGGTCCGAGTCACCTCAGACAGGGGGCTCGGCGAATTATTCAGGAACCCGGAGGCATCAGTGAGGATTGCCAAGTGGGCAGCCGAACTCTCCGGCTACCACATCAGCTTCGAGCCCAGGACAGCTATCAAGTCGCAAGTCCTGGCAGACTTCGTCGTCGACTGGACAGGGCCAATAACGCAGCCGGACCCATCCACAGAAAAGGTCTGGACTATCCATTGCGACGGTGCATGGTGTCATGCGGGGGCAGGCGTCGCTGCAGTCGTAACCTCACCAGCCGGAGTCAAACACAGATACGCAGCACGTCTCAGCTTTGCTCCGGAATCTGACAAATGTACAAACAACATAGCAGAGTATGAAGCAGTCATCCTCGGTCTCCGCAAACTAAGGGCCCTCGGAGTCACCACATGTATCATCAAAACAGACTCCAAGATTGTTGCCGGTCAGGTCGAGAAAGACTATGCAGCAAAAGACCCCGCGCTCATGCAATACCTCGCGGCTATCCGAAGTCTCGAGAGACAGTTCAAGGGATTCACCCTACAGCATGTTGATAGGGCCAGGAACGAGGAGGCCGATGCCTTAGCCAAGGCCGCCGCCAGGGGCGAGCCCCTGCCCTCCGACGTGTTTTTCCACACCATCGGCACTCCAGCTGTCCGGAGCCCCGAAGGGCTCCAGATCACTAATGATAGCGAAGGCCACCGTACAGTCAACCTAATCATGACAGAAGACTGGAGGGCACCAATAACCCTGTTCCTACAGGGATACTATCATCCAGCCGACGTCAGTGAGGCAAAGCGCCTCAGACATCGAAGCCGGGACTTCGCTCTGATCGAAGGCCAACTGTACAAGAAAGGGGTCAGTCAGCCAATGCTCAAATGCGTCACCGAGACCGAAGGCATGCAGATCCTACGCGAAGTCCACAGCGGCACGTGCGGCTCGCACGCAGGGCCAAGGGCCCTGGCTGCCAAGGTGATCCGTCAAGGGTTTTACTGGCCCGCAATGATCTGCGCCGCAAATCGGGTCGCGAAGTCCTGCGAAGCCTGCCAGAAGTTCTCCCCTCGGTCAGGCAACCCCTCGCAATATACAAAGCTGATTGCCCACACATGGCCTCTCCAGCGCTGGGGCCTGGACATCGTCGGGCCCCTGCCCACCGCTCAGGGGAACCTTAAGTTCGCCTTCGTAGCCGTCGAATACTTCACCAAATGGATTGAAGCGAGGGCTGTTTCCACAATCACATCAAAGACTGCCCAAAAATTCTTCTGGCAGAACATCGTTTGCCGCTTCGGAGTACCGTCCGAGCTAACAGTCGACAACGGCAAGCAGTTCGACAGCCAAGATTTCAAGGATTTTTGTTTCTCCATCGGCACCAAGCTTGCCTTCGCTTCAGTCTATCATCCGCAGTCCAACGGGGTCGTGGAGCGCGCCAATGGGAAAATATTCACAGCTGTCAAAAAGATGCTCCTCGATGAAAGAAAAGGCAGGTGGACCGATTTATTACCAGAGGCAGTCTGGGCGCTCAACACAACCGAGTGCAGAGCAACCGGGTTCACTCCTTTCCGCCTTCTATACGGATCGGAGGCAATGACCCCGCAAGAAATAAAGCATGGGTCCCCACGTACAGTTCCGTCAGCCGTCCCCGACGTGGATGAGCCAACTTCAAAAGATCTCATTGACGGAGACCGGGTCTTCGCCTTACAGGCCCTGAACAAATATCAGGCCCAGACCAAAGCATGGCGCGACCGTGCAGTCATCCCGAGGGAGTTCAGCGAGGGGGACCTCGTACTCATCCGAACAGCTCGGACGGAGTCCAAGGGCAAATTGGAGCCCAAGTGGGAGGGCCCCTTCATAGTCAAGTCAAAAGCTTCCCCCAGTGCTTACAGGCTCACAACGCCAAACGGCGAGGACCTAGAGCACTCCTGGAACGTCGACAACCTTCGCAAATTTTTTGTTTGACCCATTTAGGGCCGATTTCGCCCTTGTAATTCGCCGCAAACAATCTTGTACCGGCCCGCACTCTTTTCCTCCCGGGGGGTGAGGTTTTTAACGAGGCGGAGCCATGTAATATACGTGAGAAAAAATCCCCCACAAAAGCATGTCGAAAAAAGACCGCAACAACGGTCTTCGGCATTCGACCAATTCGAAGTCACCGCGAGGCTAAGCGCTAGCCACCCTCGCGTGCGACCAATCCGCGCAGAAGTCGCCTAAGGGTGCAGCCGGACTTAGCACAACAAGTGCGCAAAAAACGAAGTCTATCGCGAAGACTATCCGCGCAGAAGTCGCCTAAGGGTGCAGCCGGACTTAGCACAACAAGTGCGCAAAATCCGAAGTCTATCGCGAAGACTATCCGCGCAGAAGTCGCCTAAGGGTGCAGCCGGACTTAGCACAACAAGTGCGCAAAAAACGAAGTCTATCGCGAAGACTATCCACGCAGAAGTCGCCTAAGGGTGCAGCCGGACTTAGCACAACAAGTGCGCAAAAAACGAAGTCTATCGCGAAGACTATCCGCGCAGAAGTCGCCCAAGGGTGCAGCCGGACTTAGCACAACAAGTGCGCAAAATCCGAAGTCTATCGCGAAGACTATCCGCGCAGAAGTCGCCTAAGGGTGCAGCCGGACTTAGCACAACAAGTGCGCAAAAAACGAAGTCTATCGCGAAGACTATCCGCGCAGAAGTCGCCTAAGGGTGCAGCCGGACTTAGCACAACAAGTGCGCAAAAACGAAGTCTATCGCGAAGACTATCCGCGCAGAAGTCGCCTAAAAGGTGCAGCCGGACCAAGCACAAACGCGCAAAAATCCGAAGTCTATCGCAGGAACCGCCTAAGGGCGCAGCCAGCACAGTATAACAAAAAGCAGAAACAACAGCAAGACCAATCAATCAATCACACCAGACAAAGTACACAGCGCCCTCGCAGGCACAGGCACGCGAGGGCACACAACTCCATTTTACAAGCCTTTACACATACACAAGCGAGGGCACCACGCCCTACATCGGCTCAACCTTAGGAATAATCCCCATCTCTCTATAATTAAATAACATTATCCTAAGCTCCTCACCCGCAAAAAGGCTTCGCAGCTCACCTTCCCCTACACCCGAGGCGGCCGGCAAAGACAGCAGCTCCTGCCGGCCAGCCCTACTAACGCGAAGCCGAGCCCCTTCCTCCGCACTAATCCTACGCTTTGCAACCGCCCTTCGTCGTCGGTGCCCGGTGCTAGGACCGGGCACGCCTGGCGCGTCCGCAGCATGTGGTGCAGCCTCCGCCGCAGCCACGTCCAAGGCCGCAAAATAATCCAAGTCCTCCTCCGACGACTCCTCAGTCCACTCAACCGAGCTCCCAGAGTCAGTAACATCAAAAAACTCAGAAACAGACCCACCACATTCATTTCCATCTTCCGCGGTCGAAGCCGCCAAAAACTCAGTGGTAGCGGTTGCGTGCGCAGGCCCAAAATCTTGAACCTGCGCAGCAACCAAAATTCAGTACAACATCCAAAAATCCCTCAACCCTAAACACCACCTACGCCACCTGCGAAGGCCCGGCCGCTGCGGGAGCCTCCGCCGCTGCCTCTGCTGGATCCTCAGCGCTCGGCACAGTAGCTGCGGGGGCATCTGGCGCGCCTTCGGCCACCTTTGGGGGAAGGTCTTCGCCGGCCGCGGCAGATGCAGGAGCGCCCGGTGCATCTTCCGCAGTCTCCGGGGTAGGTCCCGGGGCGACTCCAGTCGCGGCCTCCGCAGGGGTCGTCTCCGACTCAGGCAGCTCGCTGTTCAGCGCCCCGAAATCGTCCACCCGCTCGCCGCGCTCCGCCTAAAACAAAACGCACAAAAACTCAGCAAACACACGCACAGACCGCATCCAGCACACGCCGGGCAAACGACAGCGTTACCTGAGCCCTCGCAGCCTCGGCCCGCGCCCGGACCACCTCACGACCGTATGAACCCCACATCCGGTCATAGAGGGCCCCGGCGGATTCTTTCACCACGGGGTCTTCGACCTCAAAGATATCACGCCCAAAATCCTCATCCACCTGGTCGAGGGCCTCAAAGTGCCGGCAGCCTTCGCGAGAGAGCGCGTTCATCGCTGCCTCGCAGGTGACCAGGGAGGTGAACGCCATCAACCCCGCCAAGACAGTGGGGAGCTCCTGCAGTTCCTCCTGCACCCATTCCAGACAGCGAAGCCCGGCCTCTCGCTCCGGCACCTCGAAGTCACCCGTCCGCACACCCAGCTCGCGATATGAAGTCATGAGCTGCGTGCGCGTCCGTTCGGCCTCCGCTCGCATCGCGGCCTCGGCCCCCTCCGCGCGGCTCTCCTGGGCAGTAAGCCGCCGCTGCAGCTCTCCGGCAAGCTCCTTGGCGATATTGCCTTCCGCCCGCGCCAACCTGGCCTCCGCCTGCGCAGCCTGCTCTTTGGCGATGGCTTCATTGGCCTCCCTCCTCTCCCCCGCCAGCTGGCGCCGGAGGTCAGCCTTCTCCTTCTCAAGGACGGCCACCTTCTCCGCCAGTTTGCGGCACTTGCTGTCGGAGGCCGACTTCTCACGGACAGCGTCCGCATGTTGCGTCCGAAGTCTCTCGACCTCGGCAGACAACGCTGCCGTAAGGGCCCCCGACGCAGTGCGGCTGGTGAAGTCAGCCACCTGCAGAACACACGTAAGGTCGTTGCGTAAAAAAAAAAAAAGAAAAAGAAAAAAATGTATAGCTCGGCGGACCTGACTCAGCGCCTCCGTCGCTCGACTCAGCGCCTCCGTCGCTCCCTTCAGCCGACGGGTCGCCACGCCCGCCTCGTCTCTGACCAGCGCGAGGGCAGACACCTCGCCTCCGGCGCCAAGGGTCTCTCCCCCCGCTTTCGGCGCTGGCGCAGCCGTCGCGATCGCCGCGCCAGGCACAACTAGAGCAAGCGGGCCCTCGTCCGACCCTGCAACGCGTCAACAATTAAAAAAAAAGAAAAAAAAAGAGGTATATATATTCATATATACTTACCCCCAAGATAGTCGTCCACATCAATCTCGGTGCCGAAGTCGGCAACGCGCTTGCCAGGCAGCGGTAGCGATCGGGCCGCCTTCGCAGCCTCCGCCACCCCGCTGGCAGACGGCACCACCTTCGACAGCTTGGGGCCTCCGGCGCCCACCGTCGTCTCCGGCGCCTTGCCAGGCGCGGAGGCGCCCACCTTCGTCGGCAGCGGCGGCTTGCCTCCGCCAGAGGCCTCAGCCTTCGCCGTTCCCCGATGCCTTTTCGGCCGGGCTTCGTGAACCCTCACAGTCGCCTGGCGTTTTCGCGCCGCGCCTTGGCGATCCTTGTCCATCACTGCCCACACAACATGACCGATATTTCGCCCATAAGGAAAAACTTTCCACCGATGAACCATACGAGATGTAAAACAGTCCTCCTCAGCCGCGCAGGGGATAGGAATGTTTTTAGGCCAACAACCCCCGGTAACCCTCAGCATCCGAGCCGAAGACTCCCGGAGCTCGGGCGAAGACATCCTCTCCCCCGGGGCCGCACACGTCCTCATTAAATCTCTAGCGAAACTATCAGACACCCCAAGTCTTCCCATCGCAGTACCTAATTTTCTCTTTTTCGAGGAGGCGGCGGCCACCAGCGCAGGGTCGCCTCCAGTCTCCACCGCCGGCTTCTTCCCACGGCGGTCCGCTTCGTCTTGTCCAGGGTAACCGTCGTACGGCAGTTGATTTAATTCGAATACCCTGTTCAAGCGTTCATTTGACCCGCGGATGTCAAAGCTGCGCTGGCCTTCCGTCCTCGGCACGTAACGCCCCACAAGCCGCACCGCCAAGCCCTCCGCATCACGCAAAAAGGCGGCCGGGTCACGGTTTCGCAAATTCAGTGCGAAGGCAGGGCTTCGCACCACCCTTCCTCCGTGAAAGGGCATCTGGCGAGGGCATACTTCGCCCAGCGCCCAGCCGTGCGCCAAGGGCCAGACCCCGTACGCCACGAACTCTTCAACTAAATCTCGACCGCTGCTCTGACCGGCGGCGCACCGAAGGGCCCCTTCGTCTGCATCCTCTTCTGCCACTTCATAAGGTGGATACGCAGAGTAATAGTGAGAGCACATTAAGGACACGGGGAGCCCTTCATGGCCTTCGACAGTAGCCTCAGCAACATAAAACCAAAATTCATTCCAATTGCCCCACTTGTTGCGGGCGCACGGGACCAACTCCACTACTGGCATTGTGGTCTTGCCGGTCTTCGGCGTGAATGTACATGACCCGAACTGGGCAACTCCGTCCTCAACCATCCTTTTCTGCCAATGCAAACAATAATTCTTCGCAAAAACTTCAACCGATGGCTGTCCGCCGTACGAAGTCGTCGCCCAGACATACTTCGCCAGCGCCACTATGGCGTTCGGTGTCAGCTGATGTATTTGAACGCTGAATCTACGCAGGACTTCGCTGACAAAACGGTGCGCCGGCAAGCGGAGTCCGGCGACGAAGAACGCCTCAAAAACAACCAACTCGCCCTCCGGCTCGGGGACTTCCTCCGTCCCCGGAGCACGGGCGACCCCGCCGCCAAAGTAGCCCAACCGCTGCATATCTTCAATGCGGGCTGACGTCATCCGTGACACACCAAATTCAACAGAGTCGCCGGCGCGCAACTCCTCCACCTCCACGTTACTCAACGTCTCCTCAGACGAGGCGGCGGCCGGCGACGCGGCGTCGGCGGAGGAAGAAGAGGATGGCATTGCTACGTACCGTCGTCGGCGGCGGGCGGTCTGCTTCACTCGAGCCAGAACGCCGGCGAGTTAAGGGAGCAGCGGAGGAAAAGGAGCAGCAAGACGACGGGCGGCTAGGGTTTTACGGAGCGCGGAAGGCAGAGTTCAAAAAGCGCCGCCCCCGCCCCCCTTTTATAGGCGGGGCGCGGCTCTTCGGGAAACCCGCAATCCGACAGGCCGCGACGCTTCGGGAAACCCGCAATCCAACAGTACGCCGTCCATCAACGGTCACATCAAAAACCCCCGCGGAACCACTTCGAGCGAGGGCAGCGTCTCCGCCATCTAGCGACGTCTTCGGCACCAGGTGACTTTGTCGAACTGGTCCCTCGGAGGGCAAATGTTGGGGCGAAGGCAAAGACGCCACCCTTCGCTCGAGGCCTTCGCTGCAGCCGCTGGTCCGACAGAGACAAAGCGGGCAGGGACACCCTTCGCAAGACTCGGCACGTTGACGAAGGCCTGCGGCGACGTCCTACCACGGCGCGTCCTCGTTCAGTCCCAAGGCCCACGTGCGATCTGGCCCATTGTAACGGGCCCCGTGTGGCCGCCTCTGTATTACGGGCCTGACTTGTAAAGGAGTACTTGTAATTACGGTCTGTAACCCTGCTTTATGGGAATATTCTGGGGATAAAATAGGTGTCTGAGGGCACATGCGTCCTTAACACAAGACGCTGGGCACTCAGATACCTATAAATACCCCCGCACAGTGCCCGTGAGGGGCTAGATCAACAGTGCTATTGCCCCCGTGCACGTAACCCTGTTGTCACCACCGTTCACTCTTGTTGGCCTTCTTGCTGCAGAGAGCAAGTTCCAACAATGCCCATGTTTGCCGGGAGTGGGACTCCGACGAGAGCTCCACCGACTCCTCCTCCAACGAGGACGCCGCCAACATCGTCGTCACCAAGGGTCTTCTCTTCCCCAACGTCGGCCACAAGTGCCTTATGGCAAAGGACGGCAAAAAGAAGAAGGTTAAATCCAAATCCTCCACTAAATATGAGTCTTCTAGTGATGATAATGCTAGTGATGAGGAGGATAACTTGCGCACTCTTTTTGCCAACCTTAACATGGAACAAAAGGAGAAATTAAATGAATTAATTAGTGCCATTCATGAGAAGGATGACCTTTTGGATTCCCAAGAGGACTTCCTAATTAAGGAAAATAAGAAGCATGTTAAGGTTAAAAATGCTTATGCTCTAGAAGTAGAAAAATGTCAAAAACTATCTAGTGAGCTAAGCACTTGCCATGACACTATTGCCAACCTTAGAAATGAAAATGCTAAATTAATTGCTAAGGTTGATTCTAATGTTTGTAGTGTTTCAATTCCCAATCTTATAGATGATAATGTTGATTTGCTTTCTAAGATTGATGAATTGAATATATCTCTTGCTAGCCTTAGAGTAGAAAATGAAAATTTGATTGCTAAGGCTAAAGAATTAGATGTTTGCAATGTTACAATTTCCGATCTTAGAGATAACAATGATATCTTGCGTGCTAAGATCGTTGAACTTAATTCATGCAAACCCTCTACATCTACCATTGAACATGTTACTATTTGTACTAGATGTAGAGATGTTGATATTAATGCTATTCATGATCACATGGCTTTAATTAAACAACAAAATGATCATATAGCAAAATTAGATGCTAAAATTGCCGAGCATAACTTAGAAAATGAAAAATTTAAATTTGCTCGTAGTATGCTTTATAATGGGAGACGCCCTGGCATTAAGGATGGCATTGGCTTCCAAAGGGGAGACAATGTCAAAATTAGTGCCCCTCCTAAGAAATTGTCCAACTTTGTTAAGGGCAAGGCTCCCATGCCTCAGGATAACGAGGGTTACATTTTGTACCCTACCGGTTATCCCGAGAGCAAAATTAGGAGAATTCATTCTAGGAAGTCTCACTCTGGCCCTAATCATGCTTTTATGTATAAGGGTGAGACATCTAGTTCTAGGCAACCAACCCGTGCTAAGTTGCCTAAAAAGAAAACTCCTAGTGCATCAAATGATCATGACATTTCTTTTAAAACTTTTGATGCATCTTATGTTTTGACTAACAAATCCGGCAAAGTAGTCGCCAAGTATGTTGGGGGCAAACACAAGAGCTCCAAAACTTGTGTTTGGGTACCCAAAGTTCTTGTTTCTAATGCCAAAGGACCCAAAACCGTTTGGGTACCTAAAGTCAAGAACTAAAATTGTTTTGTAGGTTTATGCATCCGGGGGCTCAAGTTGGATAATCGACAGCGGGTGCACAATCCACATGACAGGGGAGAAGAAGATGTTCTCCTCATATGAGAAAAACCAAGATCCCCAACGAGCTATCACATTCGGGGATGGAAATCAAGGTTTGGTCAAAGGTTTGGGTAAAATTGCTATTTCACCTGACCATTCCATTTCCAATGTTTTTCTTGTAGATTCTTTAGATTACAATTTGCTTTCCGTTTCTCAGTTATGTCAAATGGGCTACAACTGTCTATTCACTGATGTAGGTGTCACTGTCTTTAGAAGAAGTGATGATTCAATAGCATTTAATGGAGTGTTAGAGGGTCAGCTATACTTGGTAGATTTTGATAGAGCTGAACTCGACACTTGCTTAATTGCTAAGACTAACATGGGTTGGCTCTGGCACCGCCGACTAGCCCATGTTGGGATGAAGAATCTTCATAAGCTTCTAAAGGGAGAACACATTTTAGGATTAACAAATGTTCATTTTGAGAAAGACATGATTTGTAGTGCATGCCAGGCAGGGAAGCAAGTTGGAGCCCATCATCCACACAAGAACATCATGACGACCGACAGGCTGCTTGAGCTACTCCACATGGATCTATTCGGCCCGATTGCTTACATAAGCATCGGCGGGAGTAAGTATTGTCTTGTAATAGTGGATGATTATTCTCGCTTCACTTGGGTGTTCTTTTTGCAGAAAAAATCTCATACCCAAGAGACCCTAAAATGATTCTTGAGACGGGCTCAAAACGAGTTCGGCTTAAGGATCAAGAAAATTAGAAGCGACAACGGGACGGAGTTCAAGAACTCTCAAATTGAGGGCTTCCTTGAGGAGGAGGGCATCAAGCATGAGTTCCCTTCTCCCTACATGCCACAACAAAATGGTGTAGTGGAGAGGAAGAATAGAACTCTATTGGACATGGCAAGAACCATGCTTGATGAGTACAAGCACCGAATCCTCAAGAAGACATCATATGAACTCCTAACCGGTAAAAAGCCCAACATTTCATATTTTAGAGTCTTTGGTAGCAAATGTTTTATTCTTGTTAAAAGAGCTAGAAAATCTAAATTTGCTCCTAAGACTGTAGAAGGCTTTTTACTAGGATATGATTCAAACACAAGGGCATATAGAGTATTTAACAAGTCCTCAGGACTAGTTGAAGTTTCTTGTGACGTTGTGTTTGATGAGACTAACGACTCTCAAGTAGAGCAAGTTGATCTTGATGAGATAGATGATGAAGAGGCTTCGTTCATAGCGCTAAGGAACATGTCCATTGGGGATGTGTGTCCTAAGGAATCCGAAGAGCCTCCAAATGCACAAGATCAACCATCCTCCTCCACGCAAGCATCTCCACCAACTCAAAATGAGGATGAGGCTCAAGATGTTGAACAAGAAGATCAAGAAGATGAGCCACCTCAAGATGACGGCAATGATCAAGGGGGAGATGCAAATAATCAAGAAAAGGAGGATGAGCAAGAACCAAGGCTGCCACACCCAAGAGTCCACCAAGCAATCCAACGAGATCACCCCGTCGACACCATCCTCGGCGACATTCATAAGGGGGTAACCACTAGATCTTGTGTTGCACATTTTTGTGAGCATTACTCTTTTGTTTCCTCTATTGAGCCACACAGGGTAGAGGAAGCACTTCAAGACTCGGATTGGGTGGTAGCAATGCAAGAGGAGCTCAACAACTTCACTAGGAATGAGGTATGGCATTTAGTTCCACGTCCTAACCAAAATGTTGTAGGAACCAAATGGGTAGTCCACAACAAGCAAGATGAGCATGGTGTGGTGACAAGGAACAAAGCACGACTTGTGGCCAAGGGATACTCCCAAGTCGAAGGTTTGGATTTCGGAGAAACCTATGCACCCGTAGCTAGGCTTGAGTCAATTCGTATATTATTGGCCTATGCTACTTACCATGGCTTCAAGCTTTACCAAATGGATGTGAAGAGTGCCTTCCTCAATGGACCAATCAAGGAAGAGGTCTATGTTGAGCAACCTCCCGGCTTTGAAGATAGTGGGTATCCTAACCATGTGTATAAACTCTCTAAGGCGCTTTATGGGCTCAAGCAAGCCCCAAGAGCATGGTATGAATGCCTAAGAGATTTCCTTATCGCTAATGGCTTCAAAGTCGGAAAGGCCGATCCTACACTCTTTACCAAAACACTTGAAAATGATTTGTTTGTATGCCAAATTTATGTCGATGATATTATATTTGGGTCTACTAACAAATCTACATGTGAAGAGTTTAGTAGGATCATGACACAAAAATTCGAGATGTCTATGATGGGGGAGTTGAAATACTTCTTAGGATTTCAAGTGAAGCAACTCCAAGAGGGCACCTTCATTAGCCAAACAAAGTACACTCAAGACATTCTAAACAAGTTTGGGATGAAGGATGCCAAGCCCATCAAGACTCCCATGGGAACCAATGGGCATCTCGACCTCGACACGGGAGGTAAATCTGTCGATCAAAAGGTATACCGGTCGATGATAGGTTCATTACTCTATTTATGTGCATCTCGACCGGATATTATGCTTTCCGTATGCATGTGTGCAAGATTCCAAGCCGACCCTAAGGAAGCTCACCTTACGGCCGTAAAACGAATCTTGAGATATTTGGCTTATACTCCTAAGTTTGGGCTTTGGTATCCTAGGGGATCCACATTTGATTTGATTGGTTATTCGGATGCCGATTGGGCGGGGTGTAAAATCAATAGAAAGAGCACATCGGGGACTTGCCAGTTCTTTGGAAGATCCTTGGTGTCTTGGGCTTCAAAGAAGCAAAATTCGGTACCTCTTTCTACCGCCGAAGCCGAGTACATTGCCCCAGGCCATTGTTGCGCGCAATTGCTTTGGATGAGGCAAACCCTGCGGGACTACGGTTACAAATTAACCAAAGTCCCTTTGCTATGTGATAATGAGAGTGCAATCAAAATGGCGGATAATCCCGTCGAGCATAGCCGCACTAAACACATAGCCATTCGATATCATTTTCTTAGGGATCACCAACAAAAGGGAGATATCGAGATTTCATATATTAACACTAAAGATCAATTAGCCGATATCTTTACCAAGCCACTAGATGAACAAACTTTTAACAAACTTAGGCATGAGCTAAATATTCTTGATTCACGCAATTTCTTTTGCTAATTTGCACACATAGCTCATAAATATACCTTTGATCATATCTCTTTTATATGCTATGACTAATGTGTTTTCAAGTATATTTCAAACCAAGTCATAGGTATATTGAAAGGGAATTGGAGTCTTCGGCGAAGACAAAGGCTTCCACTCCATTCCACAACTCATCCTTCACCGTCGCTCCGAGCATCTCTCCGTCTTTGGTATAATCTTCACTCATATTGTTGTTTGCAAAAGAGGGAGAAAGTATTGAAGGGCTCTAATGACTCCGTTTTTGGCGATTCATGCCAAAGGGGGAGAAAATGTTAGCCCAAAGCAAAAGGACCGCACCACCACCAATTTGAAAAAATTTAGTCCATTTTGGTTTCAAAAAAAAGTATTTTCAAATTAGTATCTTACTTGTGATATAATTTCAAATTGGTATACCCTCTTCAAAATAAATATCAAAACCCTCTTGAACACTAAGAGAAGGATTTCATTAAGGGGGAGTTTTGTTTAGTCAAAGGAAAAGCATTTGAAACAGGGGGAGAAAATTTAAAATCTAGTAAATGCTTCTCAAAATTCTTATTCATTTACCTTTGACTATTTGCAAAAGAACTTTGAAAAGATTTTCCAAAACATTTGCAAAAACAAAACATGTGGTGCAAGCGTGGTCCAAAATGTTGAGAATATAAAGAAACAATCCATGCATATCTTATGAAAATATTTATTGGCTCAATTCTAAGTGACCTTTGCACTTACTTTATGCAAACTAGTTCAAATATGCACTTCTATATTTGCTTTGGTTTTGTTGGCATCAATCACCAAAAAGGGGGAGATTGAAAGGGAATTAGGCTTACACCTATTTCCTAATTGATTTTGGTGGTTGAATCGCCCAACACAAATAATTGGACTAACTAGTTTGCTCTAGTCTATAAGTTCTATAGGTGCCAAAGGTTCACAACAAGTCAATAAAAAGACCAAAGTTGGGTTCAAAAATAGAGAGCTATAGGCATCCCGAAAGGCTCCCTGGTCTGGCGCACCGGACTGTCCGGTGTGCCACCGGACAGTGCCCGGTGTGCCACCGGACAGTGCCCGGTCCACCACCGGACAGTGTCCGGTGCACCAGGGGACTTCAAGCTGAACTCTTCACCTTCGGGAAAATCCAGAGCGCTCCGCTATAATTCACCGGACTGTCCGGTGCTCCAAAGGAAGAGCGACTCTGAACTCGCTGGCTTCGGGAATTCGCTCCGCTATAATTCACCGGACTGTCCGGTGTACACCAGACTGTCCGGTGTAACAGCGGAGCAACGGCTACTTCGTGCCAACGGTCACCTGCAGACGCATTAAATGCGCGCCAGAAGCGCGCAGAAGTCAGGCACGCGCAAGATGGTGCACCGGACAATCTACAGTTCATGTCCGGTGTGCACTAGACATCCAGGCGGGCCCAGAAGTCAGAAGCTCCAACGGTCGAATCCCAATGGCCTGGTGATGTGGCTGGCGCACCGGACTGTCCGGTGCACCATGCGACAGACAGCCTCCACCAAACGGCTAGTTTGGTGGTTGAGGCTATAAATACCCCCAACCACCCCATATTCAAGTGATCCAAGTTTTCCACCTTTCAACTACTTACAAGAGCTCTAGCATTCAATTCTAGACACACCCAAGTGATCAAATCCTCTCCAATTCCACACAAAGCCTTAGTGACTAGTGAGAGAGATTTGTCGTGTTCTTTTGAGCTCTTGTGTTTGGATTGCTTTCTTCTTCCTCATTCTTTCTTGAGAACATAGCTCACTTGTAACCGAGGCAAGAGACACTAATTGTGTGGTGGTCCTTGCGGGGAAGTTTTGTTCCCGGTTGATTTGAGAAGAGAAAGCTCACTCGGTCCGAGGGACCGTTTGAGAGAGGGAAGGGGTTGAAAAAGACCCGACCTTTGTGGCCTCCTCAATGGGGAGTAGGTTTGCGAGAACCGAACCTCGGTAAAACAAATCCTCGTGTCTCACTTCTTTATTTGCTTGCGATTTGTTTTCACGCCCTCTCTCGGACTCGATTATATTTCTAATGCTTAACCCGGCTTGTAGTTGTGATTAATTTTGTAAATTTCAGTTTCGCCCTATTCACCCCCCTCTAGGCGACTTTCAGCGACCACCCGGGAAAACAGTGCTACCACAAGGGTGGTATGGGACGCCCTTGGCAGACTAATTAGGAAAGCTAGTGGAGGACTACCTTACCCGAAAGGGGCAAGGGCGGTAGGGGAGTTGTCGGTATTGGGAGGTTCTCGGGTTGATCATGCTGCGATGGCTTTTCAGACAGGGGATTCTTACATCGCTCTCCTTAGAAACCTAGCAGGTTTTCTGAAGCTAGTGGAACTTTGTAAAGGTCTCATAATGCTACCCTGCCTCGTCTCCACGGTAGAGATGAATGGGAAGTCGCGATCCCTTGGAAAATGGGTAACACAACATGTGGGTAAAGATGTGCAACCTCTGCAGAGTGTTAAACTGGTATATCAGCCATGCTCACGGTCATGAGCGGCTCGGACCCTCACATGAGTAACTTATGGAATTAAACTTAGTTTTTCATTTGCATCGCATTGTGGCTTTATTATTAATTTTGACCTCGTATTTATTGGGTTGGTATTTACTTATACTTAGTAACTGCTAATAAAATTTGACCAACTTATTAAAAGCAATGATTTGCCTTATCCATTATTTGTTGATCAACCTAACACTATACATGAGCCCCCACCGTAAGTGAGTCATGCACATTATTCCCCACACTTGTTGAGCGATGAACTTTTGTGAGCTCACTCTTCCGAGAAAACTCTCCCCCCATAGGTGAAGAGCAGGTGACCCTGGAGGAAGATTACTACGAGGAGTTCGACAAGGTCTAGGAGTCGTCTCCGAGTCGACTTAATGGTGTCAAGGAAATAATATTAGTTCGCTTTATTTATTGTCAGTTATTTTGTAAGACATTCTCATTATGTAATAATGTTAGTGACATTTATCTCTATACACTTGGTCATTGTATGTGTTGTTCTTCTTTGGCGTAATATGAGATGCACCCGGGTTTACCCCTGAAATCCTGGTGTGAAAGAAGTGGTATCAGAGGAATGTTGACTGTAGGACGAAACCTAGATAGAACTGGACAAAATCCTTACCTACTTACCATTACTCTTATTCTTTCTATACTTTTCTTGATCCTGTCTCACCTTTTGACTATTCTACTCTAACTAATCATACCTTTTCTACTCTAGAAGGACTGAAAGGGATTTCACACCTTGGATCCTATATTTACGTATCCCTAAAGAGATAGGAGACATAAGACAATTTTTTATCGATATTTAAGTGTTTAAATGTTTGTTCTGATGATAAATGCTTGATTTGCTTCTTTGATTGAGTGAAATAGTATAGTAGGGCATCCTAGCATGTACCATCATAAGGTAATGTATTAGTATTAGGTAGGTGACACTCTAATCTACTGAGCTATTGTGGCCCAAAAGATCATGACCTAAAAGTTGGGTATCTCGTACTTATTTGTCTTATCTGCAAATCTATCTACCATGTGTTTCTAACCCAGATGGACAATACAAGGAAGGGAGGTGATATCGATCTACCTGCTCGTATTCATCAAAGGAGAGCAGTTGTCAATCCACAACCGGAGATGAATCCTCCTCCGAATCCTCCGCCCGCAGGGACTGATGTTGTGATTGTCACTCAGATGTAGCTGCTGCAACATATGGCTAACACGATGGCGGAGATGCAAGCCTAGATCCACTAGGAGCGACATCAGCCACCACCTCCACCACCAACAGCACCACCTAGGCACAAGCATCGGGAGTTCATGAGTCTTAAGCCACCCACCTTCTCTAGCCCTCCGGATCCACTACAGGCAGATGATTGGCTGAAGACAGTGGAAAAGATGCTCAATGTTGCTCAGTGCACTGACCGAGAGAAGGTCCTATACACATCGGGTCACCTCACTAGCCCTGCTGTTGACTGGTGGGACTCATATTGTGCTGCTCACGCCGCTGCTGACACCATCTCCACGACAGAATTTGCATCTAATTTCAGAAATTACCATATTCCTGCTGGGCTGATGAAGATCAAGAAGAAAGAGTTTCTGTCCCTCAAGCAGGGAAATATGACAATAGGTGAATATAGAGATAAGTTCATTCAGCTGTCCAGATATGCACCCGAGGAAGTTGCTGAAGATGAGAGGAAACAGGAGCAATTCCTAGATGGACTCATTGGGCCACTCCACTACCAGCTGATGTCTCATACCTTTCCATCTTTCCAGAAACTTCTGGACAAGGCCATAGCTCTTGAACACAAATGTGTTCAGCTTGGCGAGATGAAGAGGAAGGCCATCACCTAGGGCCAGGGGAGCAGCAGTCGTCCTCGCTTTGCTCTACCCTAGGGTACACTAGCTCGTTCTAGAGGAGTACATAAGCCTTACCAGCGTCCTGCTCAGCAAACACCTTAGGCCACCCCTCAGACTTCGCGTCCTCATTAGGCTGCCCCCACTGGCACCCCGGTGAGAACTGCTAGCCAGAACACCGCTACCGGCACCACATGCTTCAAGTCTGGTGAGGTTGGGCATTATGCCAATGCTTATCCTAAGAGGAACCCCAACACACCAGCTCGAGGCAGTAATCAGGGCAAGCAGAATTAGAATCCAGCTAACAACAAGGGGTTCAATATTGCTAGAGTTAACTAGATCAGTGCTGAGGCTACCGCTGATGGTTCTGACATTGCTATTGGTATGTTCCTTATAAATTCAGTTCCTGCAGCTATATTATTTGATTCTGGAGCTACGCATTCGTTCATTTCTGCTCGTTATGCAATACACATGAATTACCTCTTCACACTATGCAAAAATCCATGGTAGTAATTACCCCTAAAGGGCCTATTGAAGCAAAATTTATGAGCAATAGATTAACAATAACAATCATGGGAGGGAATTCTGGTCTATGCCCATAGTGTTAAAAGAGAGCAATATAGATCTGATTCTTGGCATGTCATGGTTGAGGAAAGCAAAAGCAGTGATACATTGTGCTAAGAGAACTGTAGAACTCACTAGTCCAAATGGAGATAGATTCGAAGTCATGGTTACCTTAACCCCATCCACCAAACCCGCCATTTATCTAGTAGATGGTAAATTTGTGGGCAGACATATCTGTGTGGTTAGGGAATTCCCAGATGTCTTTCCAGAAGAGTTACCTGGAATGCCACCATATAGGGAAGTAGAGTTTGTTATTGTTCTATTACCTGGGACCGCTTTATTTCCAAGAGTCCCTATGGAATGTTAGTGGAATAATTAAAAGAACTTAAGAAATAGCTAACAAAGTTACAGGAGTCGGGGTATATTCATCTTGGTTCCTCACCTTGGAGAGCGCCAGTTTTGTTTGTTCAGAAGAAGGATGGTTCACAGAGGATGTGTGTGGATTATCGGTCTTTAATGATGTCACCATTAAAAATAAATATGCCTTGCCACGTATTGAAGACTTGTTTGATCAAATGAGAGGTTCCTAGCTTTTGATGAAGTTCTTAGTGATAGAGGAGATTTTTGTGCCTTCGTCGGTGCCCGAGGAGCCATCTCACTCCTTGAAAAAGCTGGCAGCGAGCATGCAAAGGCTGTAATTCAGCCAGAATTCTCAGTTTCAGTGAATGATATTAAGGAGCCTTCGGCTGAAGCTACTGCCCTTGACGGAAAATTTTACTCTGAAGTGTGGATGAACGGTGGAAGGGAGATAGCAAACGAAGCTATCAAACAAAATGAAGAAGAAACCCACCGAGCTTCAGAGGAGGCGAGGAGAGCTGCAGAAGCTGTAGAGCAGGAAAGGCGTATAGGTATGTTTAAGTCACACTCTATCCCCATAAGTGGTCTAGCTTCGTATCTGACAAAACTGCATTTTATGTAGCGGAACTTTCTCCTCCTCCAGAGTCGTACGACCCAGAGGCCAATCCAGCTCTGAAGGGCGTTCTTGATGTGATTAGGATAGCCAATGAAGCCGTTGACGAAGCTGTCAGTAGACTCTTGAACGAAGCTACTGAAAAATTTAGGAAAGAGGATGAATAGATTTTATATTTAAAACTCTTGTATAATTTTTTGTGTACTACTCTGTTATGTAAAAAACAATTTGCAACTTTATATCTCATGCTGTAATATATTTCTTTGTGAAGCGTGAAATCTTCGTACGTACCGTTTTTTGAGCCGAAGGCGAAAAAACGCCTCCCCTTCTTTTCACGCTTCATAAAGAAAAAATCCCCCCTTTTCGGCCGAAGCGTGATTATTAGACTTTGAAGGTCTTGCCATAGATTTTGTTTAAGAAGTATCTGTTGCCCAAGGTATGGATCTTGCATAAGAAATGTCGTTGCCGAAGTTGTAGATCTTTGCATAAGCATATTGTCTGAAGGCATGGATCTTGCATTTTTGAAACATCCTTTCATAATTCCTTGTCAAAAATAGGCATAACCTCGTGAGTTAGCCAACATATTTTGAAGGAGCAATTTCTCTTCTTTTTTTCTCTACTTCGGATCATGCAAGATGATGAATGATGCGATGCTATGCAGCATGATGTGATGATATGATGCAACAAATGTTAATGCGTAGACGCTTCATAAAAGTAAGACTCTGCATCCCATTAGGAACAACTTTGGAGTCTCTTCACCTTTTACTTAGGTGGTATTTTAGCTCTGCATCCCCGTAGGAATGACTTTGGAGCTAAGCTCTGCAACCCCTTAGGAATGACTTTGGAGCTCCTTCACCTTTTACTTAGGTGGCATTTTAGCTCTGCATCCCCGTAGGAACGACTTTGGAGCTAAGCTCTGCATCCCCTTAGGAACGACTTTGGAGCTTCTTCACCTTTTACTTAGGTGGCATTTTAGCTCTGCATCCCCGTAGGAACGACTTTGGTGCTTCATCACTTTTTCTGTTACACTCGATGGTGTAACTCCAGATTTATTACAACAGGCCGAAGGTTGTACCTTCTTATATTGTCTTTAGGGTTGAGTCATAAAAACAAGATAAATAAAGATTACATTGAGTGTTTATGAAAGTTTTTGATTGAGCCCTGTGTTGCTTCAGTAAATGTGTCTCGACTCTGGTACAATGTTGTTGACTGTCCGAGCTTCGGACTCTTCACGTGCGTCGCGCTGTTGTTGAACTTGGCAGTGCCCTTTTGGCTGTTGATTATGAGACGAAGTTGGAGTCATAAGTCGTGGTGGTGGTGGCAGGGCCCATGCATCTAGGGAGTGGCTTGCCAAAGCTACTGATACTATGGGTTGTTGATTGCCCACATACTAAGGAATGTACGAGGAATAGCACGAAGCGGTATGCAAGACCTGCTTCGGCTAATTTCTACCGTGCTTCGGCTTCAACTATTTCCTTTTGCTTCTGTATCATGACTTGGCATGTCCTCGTTGTATGCCCCTTATCTTCTCCACAGAATAGACAAAACAACCTTCATGGTTGCGAGCTGAATCTTCCTCTGAAGCTTCTACCTCCTCTGCCTCTTAGGGCTGGTGGGCTGAAGGAGCTTTGCTGTGTTCCTGATGATTGAGAGTTGTGCTGATGCCCTTGAGTGTGACTTCCCCTGACTTCACTTGAGCTGGGATTGTGGATCGTCCTGACATGCCTTGGGTGGAGTCTTCCTCCAAAGCCCCTGGTCATCTTAGAGTATTTGTAGGCTTCTTCCCTTTTTTCGGAAGTCATTGTCGGCTCTGATGTACTCGTCCATATTCTGTAGAAGCATCTCCAGAGTTTGTGGGGGCTTCCTGAAGAAATACTACATCGTTGGTCCTGGTTGAAGCCCATTGATCATAGCTTCAATAACAATCTCATTTGGCACCTTTGGCGCCTGAGCTCTGAGACGTTGAAATCTTCGGACATACGCCTACAAGTATTCCTCATGATCCTATGTGCATTGGAATAGAGCTTGAGCAGTCATTGGCTTCGTCTGGAAACCCTAGAAGCTAGTGACTAGCATATCCTTTAGCTTCTGCCATGACGTGATTGTTCCCTGCCGAAGAGAAGAATACCACGTTTGAGCCACACTCCTAACTGCCATGACGAAGGACTTCGGCATGACGGCAGTGTTGCCACCATATGATGATATGGTTGCTTCATAGCTCATGAGGAACTGCTTCGAGTCAGAATGCCTATCATACATGGGGAGTTGTGGCGGTTTGTACGAAGGTGGCCATGGGATAGCCTGCAACTCTACTACTAGGGGAGAAGCATCATCAAAAGAAAAGTTACCATGATGAAAATTGTCATACCATACATCATCATAGCTTGGGGTTTCCTGACAAAGCTCTCTCTACTGTGGCCTTCGTCCTTGCTCGTCTTGTGTGATATGGAGCATCTCTTCGGCAGCTTCATCAATCTTCTTCTAGAGTTCAGCTAGCCGAAGCATTTTCTCCCTTCTCTCCACTTGTTGGTGGATGGCCTCTAGGTCTCTGATCTCATGATCTAGCTCCTCTTCCTGTGGTGTTGGGCTAATGGCCTTCCTTTTCTAGTTCCAGGCTTCTCTCAGAGGGAGCCCTTCTTGGTTGATGTCCAGTGGTGCATGGGTAGCCCCTGGCGCTATTGCCTTCTTTGGCGACATGATGAAGGTGGTTGCTCGAGCTCCTGGTGTCGAAGGTGGTCGTTTGAGTTCACTGGAGGTGGGCGCCAATGTTGGTCACTTGTTCTAAAATGCTGAGAATAAAGAACAAGGTAACACAAATGTTAAAGATTAAGTACCTTCGTCCTCCAAAGAATTATCTCCTTTCGGATATAATGATCTTCAGACGAAGGTCATGAGGGATACACCTTCATCCTTTATGAGAATAAGAGTCCATAGAGATAATATATGTTATCCATTCATTCATATATCTATTTCATAATATATATATATATAAACATTAATAGAATTTATATTACATTGATACCTTTGGCTTGTTCGAAGGTGTTGACGTGAGAGCAATTACAATCCAGCGTGAATAGTATGTGGGTATTGTCCATCTATTTATATGCAACCACAATGGTTCACACACTATTACATTTATGCCCTCAACGATTAAATACAGAGTTTACAAAATATCACAAGGGTAACATCGCCATTTGTATTTAATACTTGGGCAACACCTCCTTGCATTGTCTCATTGCTTCATCGTGACGAGGCCTACTTGATGAAGCATGCTTTGTTGTGCTTCCCTTTCGTTATGTTGAAGCCATGTTGTCTACCCGTTTCACCGTGATGAAGCTTGTCAAACGAATTTTGCTTCGCTCCTCTTGTGTTATTCCAAAGCTTTTCTGTTTGATAAAGCTCGTGTAATATTTAGTAGTACGCTGAAAGCAAATGGTTAGTCGTGTTTTTGAGGACCTTCGGAAGAGGAAGGCCCCCAACATTAAGTCTAATTTATCCATGGTTAGGAAATATTTATTTTACTATCACATGGACGAATTATAAACTAACTAGGCTTACCAAGTTCTCCTTGTCGTTATTTCTCATCTGTATAATTAGTTTTGTAATTCGAGTACATTTAATATTTCTAACTCTAGCATCTAAACATCAACTAAGATAGGGACTAAAACTTATTGGGAGTATCCAAACATCCCCTAATCCTTGATAAAGCACATGGCTGGGTCCTACCAGAGGTGTGCGTATTTACCTTCCACATGAGACCCAGAGTAATGATGGTCTGGGTTAGGTAGCCGACATGGCACTATTGTCATGACACATGCCAAGCTCCTAGAATACCATATATATGGCCAAAAGTTTCAAACAGTTTCAGGGTGTAGACTATGATCAAACTTTCTCCCCATTCGTGATGCTAAAGTCTAATAGATTATCCTAGCAATTGCCGCATATTTTGATTATGAAATATGGAAAATGGATGTTAGAACCGCTTTTCTTAATGGAAATTTGACTAAGGATATGTACATGACACAACCTGAAGGTTTTGTCGAGACTAAAAATGCTGGAAAAAATGCAAAAGAACATGTAAATCCATTTATGGGTTGAAGCAAACATCTCAGAGTTCGAATATGCATTTTGGTGAAGTGATCAAAGGGTTTGGTTTCATAAAAAATCCAGAGGATCAGTCTTGTATTTACAAGTTGTGGGAGCGCAATTGTATTTTTGATCCTATATGTACATGACATATTGTTGATTGGGAATAACATACCAATGCTTAAGGACGTTAAATCTTCATTAAGAAAGAGTTTCTCAATGAAATATTTAGAAAAGTGCCATATACTTTGGGCATAAAGATCTATAAGGATAGATCAAAAGGGCTAATTGGATTAAGCCAAGATACATATATTTACAAAGTATTAAATCAGTTTAATATGTAGGATTCTAAGAAAGGATTCTTGCTAATGTCACATCGTGTTAATCTTTGTGAGAGTCAGTGCCCGGTGACAATTGATGAACAAGAAAGGATGAAAGCTGAAAGTTCCCTTTGTGTGGGACATGATCTAGATGTCGCCAAGAGGGGGGTGAATAGGCGAATAAAAATTATCACTGTAAAACTTAAAACCTTACTCTACTCGAAGACTGGATCGCATTGGAATGAAAGACCCTTCGAGTAGGTTGCAGCAGAATTAAAGTTCTTGTCTTAAAATACCCTGCACTTCGAAGATAGCGTGTACCACATATAAGTAATGAAGTGCAAGTATAAAAAAGCAAATAAGACAGAGAAACAACACACAACACAGAGCAGAGCACCCAGACACAGGGATTTATCCCGAGGTTCGGCCAAGCCTGAAATGCTTGCCTTGTCCTCATTGCAGTTAGCCACACCTTGGTTTGGAGTTTATTTCAACTCCTTCCTCCGTTTGCTCAGATCTGTCAATGCGACAGATAGAGCCTTCCATTATGTTGATATCAGTTACAACGATGCTGTGACTGCTTACACTCTTCTTGACAGCACTCCGGCAGAGTAACAATGTGCTCAAGATTTTGCTCTAGCTCTCAGCAGCACTTCCCCTCTCTCTAAAGGCTTACAACTTTTCCTCTACACAATACACAAGAGAGGGGTAGAAAGAATTGATCCAAATGGTGTATAGACTTGTTGCTGCTCTTGTACTCTTGTTGGAGGTGCCTAGGGGTCCCTTTTATAGTCCCAAGGGGCCTAGGAGCCATTGGACCTTCATTTGAAAGCTTCCAGCCTTCCCTGTTTGCGGGTGCACCGGACTGTCCCATGCACCACTAGACATTGCATAGTAACGGATCTGACTGACAGCTTCCTTCTCTGAAAGGGTTTACTATTCACTGTCCTGTGTGCACCAGACATGTTACTATTCACTGTCCTGTATACCGGACAGTTACTATTCACTGTCCTGTGCACCAGCCAACAACACACTAAGTGTTTTTTCCTGCATTCCTTCTCCATTTGACTTCAACTTTTGGGAGGATTTTCCTGAGACTTAAACAAACACATTTAGAGTATAACCCAATTGACTTAGTCCTAGAAACTTACCTCTTTCTCATTCTTCTCCTAGCTTTTCTGTTTCTCCTCAAGAAGAGCTCAGACTGACACTTTCTCTACAGAAAGAGTTAGAGAGCAAACCAAAGCACCAAACTTGTAGTAAGAGGTGTATGCAACATAGTTGAACACTCAAACCTTACATACTTAACCTTTTTCATCGTTTTACCCATTTTGGCTTGTTTGAGGTCAATGTTGGACTCTAAACCATCAAGTCAACTTGACTTGATCTAGATTGACATATCTGAGCTCCAACACCCTACAAAGGTCACATAGAATATATCCAAACATAGTAACAACCCAAGCTAAATATCGAAGTGAACTAAGCTCTTTCGGGCTGCTTCCAGGTTCTGGCTTTGACATTGCTCTTCCTTCTAGTGACCTTGTTCAATTCTTGAGCTTCATCTTGAGCCTTGTGACTTACACCACATAACCACAATATTACCTCATTAGTTATTAGTCACATTCTTAAGTCATGATCCTCGATGCACCATATCTCTTCTCAACTCGATCAACCTTGACTTTGCAGGACTTCTTCTTCACCCCTGGCTTTGGGTTCCTTGGCCTCTTTGACCTTCTCCCGTGCACTCGATACCTCAAAGCTCTTCTTGCCTCCATTCTTGGCTTGATCAGTTGTCTCCGAGTTACGCACACCGAGTCCCACTTAAGCAATGTCCATATTACTTGTGATGTCTATTATCTATAGATATTCCAGTCTTTGGACCATCACACTTGTTCACTTATATTGAACCCTGATAGCTTTGCACTAAGCACCTGTTCAACACTTAGCACACCTATTAGTCCTTTAATTGGGTTGTCATCCAAACTACGAAAACCCACAAGAGAGCTTTCAATCTCCCCCTTTTTGGTGATTGATGGCAACACAATTAAAGCTTACACAATATTAAGATTTAAAGCACAATTTTGAATTCTAAGCTATAGAATGCTCCAACTAAATATGTGCTTACATGAAAATAGTAACTTTGGCCACATATGACAAATAGCACAAACCTAGGCTAAGTGTGAGGCATTATTACAGGTTAGCTTTCGTGGGGTGTAAAGAGTCAAGAATCAAACCGTGATGCGCATGACACACAAATGTACAGAATCAATGTTAAACACCAATTATACCATGTGGATATCTATCACAAGATACCAATTTAAAGCACCATAAATACAAGAAAACATGAATATCTATCACAAGATAAACAACAAGCATGATAGATACCAATTGATCGCGCTACATACCAAACACAAGATGATATCAATATTAAAGCGTCAATTAGCAACAGAAGCACTAATTATTCATTATCACCACATAATACAACAAGACGCATATGATAAGCATTATTAACAAAATAAAGCATTCTTGTGATACCCAATTTTCTGAAAAGAAGTTAAAATTATTTTTCTCTTTTCTTTCGTGTTCTGTGCCATTGGGGTTTGGAGTTTGAGAGGCACTTACCTCACAGAAACAGTAGATCCTTTTCGGCATTCTTTCGCCAGGGTCAGGAGCTCGGTTGTGAGAGTGAGTTTTGGGCCGTTGATTCGCATCCTATGGACGGGAGGCCCTCTCTCTCTAACACTGGCCGCCCCCCACCTTTCCCTTCCCCCTCCCACTCTTCCACCCCCTGTGGCCGCCGCCCCTCCCTCTCTCTCTCTCTTTTCCATTCTTGCAGCCGCCTCTCTCTCACCTTCTCCCTCTTTGAAGCCAACCACCCCTCCATCCTCCACCCATTTGCAGCCGCCACCCCCACCTCCCCATCAAACCCTAGCCGCCCCCTCCTCAAGTCCTTCCCTCCAAGGTGCACCCCTCTCCTCTTGGATCTTCAACAAGTTGGTGCAAGCCTCTAGTTGGGGAATTGGTGGGAGGAAGAAGAAAGTGGTGAAGGAAGAACTCAAGGTGATCTTGTGGTTATTTTTGTATTTGTGCTGCAATTCATTTGATTATCTGTTCACCTAGACGAATTAGGAGAAGTGATGTCCTGACTTTTGGTAGCGGGCGGACATCAGTAGTATTGGTAGTTTCTGAAATTTTTGCGGGGGTAGTTAGCTGTAATCTCTGTGAAAATCTTGTAGAGCTTTGTCATATCTTTTTATAGAGTACTTATGCGTTCGATTCGGAGGTATATTCTAGGAGATATCGCATTTTGAACTCAGCTAGGTTGCTGTCCAAAAACTGAACGCAGGGTGTACCTTGTCGGCTGTTTGGGGCCATCTAGATGTTGGAATTTAATTATCTTTTGAATACAAAACTTGTGGAGACTTTTATGTAGATGTTTCTGGAGTTTTTGTTTGATATCATTGCTGTCCTAATTTTAAAGTTATGAAATTATCAAGCAGCGCTGCTGCAGTTTGGTGGGTGATGGAGAGAGTTGTCGCTCGCGACGGGTTGGAATTGTGCGTAGGTGCGGCGTTGTTTATGAGCACTTGTTATGTGGATTTGTGCACTAAGATGTGTGTCAAAAACAGGTGGTGGACTTCCGGATCGTACTTAGTGCCATTCCCAAATCCCCGGTGAAGGCAAGTAAAATAGTGATGGTTTATACCTTTGGTTGATTTATGTGTCTTGTTCTTTATTCCTATAAATATCAAATGTGTTCATCATCGAATTCCATGTTAAGAATTGTTGTTTGAAGTTATTCATGTTCTACTATTTACATATGTTGAGGGCATTGTTCGAGCATGTTATATGTGTTGATTCTTATTTTGAGGAAGTGGAAGTATATATTTAACACATGTTAAATGGGGTGGACTCATGTTGGTGTCATGCATAGTGCATCCATCATTCTTTGTATTAAAGTTTTGTCGCGATCATATGGTCCGACCGTACTGGTACAATAAGCATCATATGTTGCCCGAGGAGGGGTATGATGCAGCTTCATATCCTTAGAGGTATGAAGGCAGAAGTCATTATTGCATTTGTAACCATGTGCACTCATGGGTGAAAATGTGGAACCTGTCATGGTTATGTTGATATTGTGGATCTCCTCTTTGTGGTTTTGGAACTGGGTATTTGGTACTTGTATACTTGCTGCACTTTAATACTTAAGAAGGGAGTTGTGAACTCAGTGGTTGGTAAAACACGGTTCGTTTACGTTGTCCAATTGTTGCTTGATCATTTTACTTGCTAAGATGTGTCATCTCACTCTTGCATTGTTTGATGCAGGCACTTGAACTTTTCTTGGGGAAAGGAGGGAAGTAACAACACGATCACTACACCTCTAAACAAATATACCACTGCTTAGTAATGATTTTAACTAGGGGTTTCGGGTCAAGGATGTTGATTATTTTGAAATAGTGTGTGCCAGTGGTCTATTAAGTTCTAGTCATTATGGTGGTCGTATTTTTGGTTAGCTGAATTAATTTTGTCCTGAATGTTTATTTCTTCTCTTGCACCATGATTATACACTGTGGATTACCTTTCTTTTGCATCATGTATAAACACTATGGTTTCCTCGTTATGCAACTTTCAAGAGAGGTGCTGCTGAATTTTTCTTTCTGTCTCCATCCTTTTATACTCTCTAATTTGTGGGAAGGGTTTGGTGACACCCATGGTGTTTGGGAGCAATGGGGTGTTATAGTTGGTATCAGAGGGATAGGTTGTAGGTCCTAGCGAAGAAATGATGATAAATTGACACACTGCACATATAGGATGAGTTGCTTGCTTTACTATTGTTATATTTTGAATTGTCAGTGCTAGTTTGATATTATTGGAAGTGGTGTTATGCCAATTTTATTTATTTATTCACTTACTCATGTGGCTGCAGTTATGCTGCCTCGTAGGGCTCGTGGTAGCCCGCAAGAACCTAGTGGGGATTCTATGAGTCCGACGACAATGTTAGCCGCGATGTAAGCCATGCAGCAGGAGTTGGCCATTCTGAGGCAGGCCATTCCTGTTCCTCCTGCTGGTGCTGCTCATGGTGCCGGTGGTGGAGGAGTTCCCGAGGGCACTGTCCCTACGGGTGCTGCTCCAGGTAGTGGGCTGAGGTGCCCCTTCCCGTCAGTGGACTCTCTCTGATGCAGTGGATGGGCATGAAGCTGGATGCCTTTGATGGCAGTGGTACTCCAATTCTGGCGGCAGATTGGCTGACTTATGTGGTGGATAAGATGGATGTTTTCGAGATTGTGTATGGGGATCGTGTTTGTTTTGGCACGCAGCTGTTGAAGGGGGTGGCTCAAATTTGGTGGAGAGGCATGCTGGTAGCTCACTCCTCTTCACCAGGAGTCCTGACCTGGGACGTTTTTATCAGGCAGTTTGAAAGGAGGTTCTACCCGGTCACCTTCCTGGAGAAAATGAAGATTGATTTACAGTCTTTCAAGCAGGAGAAGAAGTCAGTCATCGAGTATGAAGTGGGCTTTAACAAGATGGTCCGCTTTGTTCCTCATGTGGCCTACTATGAATTGGAGAAGGCGAGCTAGTTCCGTCAGCGCCTGAAACCCTCTATCAGGCATGCTCTGGGCGCCTTCCCACTGGTGGATTTTCGTACTAAGGTGGAGTAGGCATTGGGCGTGGAGATGCAGCATCAGTACACCATGGAATCCCAGAAGCCTTCGGGTGTTGATTAGCCTCGTGGCCAGGACGCGAGGAGGGGCAATAATGGGGGTTCAGCCCACAAGAGGGGAAAGTCACAACACCAGCGCCACCACCCCTATTGTGGCAAACCCTCTGAATCGGGTACTTCAGGAGGGAGTACTCAGAGGTATCGGGCTGTTCCTAAGACTGGGTTGGGGATGGTGTGTTTCCATTGTGGTGATGCGCATCCCCGTGTCGAGTGTCAGTGGAGTGGCAGGTGCTCTATCTGCAGCCAGGATCACAAGGACGTGGTGTGTAGAAGGAATCCCAATGGGAGACATAAATGGGAGCCAGTGACTTCTTCCTCTTCGCAGGGCACTGTTAACATGATGTCAAGCGCTGAGCAACAATTTTCTGTACCACCCCCTCAGCAGCAGTTCTTTATGCCCGGGTCTCCTCAGTTCGTGCCTGTTGGGGACTTGCTCTCAAATGCTATAAATTGAGAACAAGGCAACACCGAAACAAGTTACTTGTTAATGCCCTTCGTCCTTCGAAGCATTATTTCCTCAAGGATATAATGATCTTCGGACGAAGGTCATGAAGGGCATACCTTCATCATCTCAACATACATATATGTATAATTATTAACAACGAATGGACCATGTAAAGCATAAGAAACAATGTGAACAATAACATTATTATATATATTTCTCAGTATATAATCGTAAATTAATATAAGGACAATATTGAATTACATTTGGTACCTTCAGCTTGACAGAAAACAAAGGTACGAGCGTGACACAAAAGCAAAATGTTAAGTCAGCGTGAACAGTACGGGAATACTGTTCATCTATTTATAGGCACGGGATGCAGCCCATGTGAAATTACATCCATGCCCTTTACATTTGCTAATGACTCTAAGGTAATCCATCAAGGTCTAAATAGCCTTTTCCCCTTTAAGTCGATTCCCTTTCCTGCTGTCATGCCGAAGCTCCCTTGCGCGTAGCTTCGACGTTGCGTCAACCTTCGTATTGTTTGTGCTTCTCACACTGTGGTTCTAATCCGAGTCCGAAGGTACCTGTTCATGTATTACACTCCGGAAACATTGTTAAATCATGTTTTTGAGGACCTTCGGAAGACAAAGGCCCCCAACATCCACCAACGGAAAGGCTCCCTGGGCATGCCTGATAGAGGGTTTCAGACCCTGACGGAACTGGCTCGCCTTCTCCATCTCATTATAAGCCACATTAGGGACAAAACGAACCATCTTGTTGAAGCCCACTTCATACTCTGTGACAGACTTCTTCTCTTGCTTGTAGGACTGCAAATCAATCTTCATTTTCTCCAGGAAGGTGACCGGGTAGAACCTCCTCTCAAACTGCCTGATAAAAACATCCCAGGACAGGACTCCTGGTGAAGAGGAGTGAGCTGCCTGCACGCCCCTCCACCAAATCTGAGCTTCTCCCTTCAGCAGTTGTGTGCCAAAGCAAACACGATCACCATACACAATCTCGAAGACATTCATCTTATCCTCCACGTAAGTTAGCCAATCCGCCGCCTCGACCGGAGTACCACTGCCATCAAAAGTATCCAACTTCATGCCCATCCACTGCATCAGAGAAAGACCACTGACTGGAAGAGGCACCTCGGCCCCGCCACCTAGAGCAGCACCCGCAGGGACAGCGCCCCGGGCACTCCTCCACCACCAGCACCCTGAGCAGCACTCGTAGGGGCAACATGAATAGCTTGCCTCAGAATGGCCAACTCTTGCTACATGGCCTGCATCGCGGCTAACATTGCCGCTGGACTCATCGAGTCCCCACTAGCAACTTGCGGACTGCCCCGAGCCCTACGAGGCGGCATAGCTGCTGCCACAGGGGTGAGAATAATAAGTAAATAGGATTGGCATAGCACCTCTTCAGATAATGTCAAACTAACATAGACAATAACATAACATATCAATAGTAAAGCAGAAAACCCATCCTACATGTGCAGTGTGTCAATTTATTATTATTCCACTTGCTAGGACCTACAGCCTATTCCTCTGATACCAACTGTAAAACCCCACTGATCCCACACAATGGATGTTACCAAATACCCTTCCCACAAAACTTATGCAACACAAGAAAAGAAGTAGAGAAAGAAAGTATTGCAAAATCTGACAGCACCTCCCTTGAAAGAAGCATAACAAGGGGAACATAGAGTTTATACAGGATATAAAGGAAAGCTAATTCACATAGTATAATAAAAATGCAAAGATAGTAATGAACATTCATGACCAAATAAAAAGATAGGTAACTCAGTCCACCCCAAAAATCTGTTTAACTACCAAGAAAGGCTAAAACATATTAATCCCTCATATTAGACCCTCCCTGTTTAACATCATTATTAAGCAGTGGTTCCTTTATTTAAAGGTGTAGTGGTCATGCTGCTACATCCCTTCTTTTCCCAAAGCAAAGATCATGTGCCTGCATCAGACAATGAAAGAGTGAGATGACACATCTCAGCAAGTAAAAAGAGCAAACAACAACTGGACAATGTAAACAAACCGTGCTTAAACAACCACGTAGTTCACAACTTCCTTCTTGAATAGTAATTTGCAGCAAGTAAACATGTAACCAATTACTTAGTTACAAGATGTAGCACAAGGTAAAGATCTACACTATCCACATCCACATAATAGGTTCCACACTTCACCCCTGAATGCACATGGCTACAGATGCAGTAATGACTTCTGCCTTCATACCTCTAAGGATATGAAGCTGCGTCATACCCCTTCTCGGGCAACATATGATGCTCATTGTACCGATACGATCGGACCATAAGATTGCGACGAAACTTCCATGCAATGGATGATGAATGCATTATGCATGTCAACAACATGAGTCCTTCCCAAATAAAATGTGCTAGACATATACTTCCACCCATTCCACATAATAAATCACATGGGTAACATGATCAAACCACAACCTCAACATATGTAATCAATAAAACATGGATATCTTCAAACGATGGTACCCAATTAGGAATATGAATACGAACACAAATGGCACAAACATAATCAAGTATAAGACTCTTTAATCGACAGACGGAATAACCATCACTATTTTACTTGCCTTCACCGGAAGTTTGGGCAAATCCCTAAGTACGATCCGGAAGTCCACCACCTGCTTTTGGCACACAATTTACTGCACTAATTTCACATAATAACGCTCATAAACTACGCCGCACCTACGCACAATCTCAAACCCCGCCGCGGGTAACAACTCTCCCCACACCCACCAAACTGCAGCGGCGCTGCTTAACAATTTCATAACTTTAAAATTATGACAGCAGTGGTAACAAACAAAAACTCCAGAGGCATCTACATAAAATTCCCCACAAGTTTTGTATACAATTTATAATTAAATTCCAAAATCTAATTAGCCCAAAACAGTCCACAAGATCAACCCTGCAATCTGTTTTTTTCTTTTGGGCAGCGACATACCCAGATTCAAACAGCGATATCTTTTAAAATATAATTCCGAATCGAGCGCATAAGTACTCGTTGGAAAGGTATGCCAAAGCTCTACATGATTCTCATATTTATTACCACTAATTTCCTATGAAAAATCCCCAGAAACTGCTACTACTACTGCTGTTCGCCCACCTGCAGAAATCTGTTTTTTGGACAGCAACACACCCGGATTCAAACAGCGATATCTTTTAAAATATAATTTCGAATCGAGCGCATAAGTACCCGTTGGAAAGGTATGACAAATCTCTACATGATTCTCATATTGATTACCACTAATTTCCCACGAAAAGTCCCCAGAAACTGCTACTACTACTGCTGTTCGCCTACCTGCAAAATTTCTGGACAGCACCTCTACCGATTCGCATAGATAAACATATAATCGATTGGATTGCAGCACAATTAAACAAGATACAAACACAAAAGTCACCTTAAATCCTCCCCTTTCCTCCCTTCTTCTTCCCTCCACGAAAAACCACCGGGAGACTTGCACCAACGCGACGTAGATCCGAGCGGGAAAGGAATGACACCTTGAAGAGAAGGACTTGAGGAGGGGCGGCTAGGGTTTGATGGGGGAGAGGTGGGTGGCGGCTGCAAATAGGTGGAGGAGTGAGAGGGGGTGGCGTCCAAGGCTAGAGAGAGGGGATTAGGGGAGGACGACTAGGGTTAAGGGGAGGCTAATGGACCGGATCGAGATTCATGGCCCAACTCGCCCACACGACAGCTCCCGACCTCGTCGCCAGCGTCTAACCAAAGAAATTCTACTGTCTTACTAGTGAATGTTTTCCACAAATTCCAAATCCCAAAGCGCATCACCCGAATGAGAAAAAAACAAAAAAAGAATACCTCTAACTTCTCTTCTTTGCAAACCGGGTATCACAACAAATCACCCGAAGCCCAACTCCGAGGGCGCGACGGTGATGAGTCGTGGGTTTTCCCCTGGCGGCGGTGCTTTTGTCACTCCCGCTTCTCTCAGCACTCGGCTTAAGGTCCCCGATTCGTTCAATTGACACGAGAAGAGAGGTGCGAACTTTATACTCGGTTTCAGCCACCAACGACCCGCCCCAATCGCGCGGCCGGCGAGATCTTCGGTGGCCGGTGCGGTTTCCCGCGTCGATTTACGTGCTCGGTGGAGGTCATCGTTAGGTCGGAGGGGAGTATAACACCATGGCCCACACGATGGTGATGGGAAAAGACATGGAATGAGGGCTGGACTGCGGGCCCGATCTTCAGTGACCATAGGCACAGGTGTGTGAGCTGACCTGGAGCGAAGGTGGGCTGGCGGGTAGGAATTCAGCCCACGGCCACAGGTGAGACTTCTTTCTTTTTTTCATTTTGTTTTCTATTTTAGTTTTCAACCTAAATTCGAAATTCCAAACCATAGTTTCAATATTAAACTCTTAAAATGAACAAGCACAATAAACTCTACCATGAAAAGTAAATTTTTCATATTAATTATTTATTTATTTTTATATGCATGCAAATGTTTTTAAATAGATAGTCATTTCAAGGAAATAGTTTCTAGTGTATATCCTTTCATAAAGGAATGATCTTACAGTCGGAACTTGCTCTCTTGGGCAAGTTGATCCAACGGGGGAGTAGAAATGGTGCAAACAAAGTTTAAAGCGGGATGTCAATTGCTCTGCTAATCTCGCCTGTCAAGGGCACTGTACGGGGGTATTTATAGGTACCCGAGCGTCGACCATCCCAAGACAAGGATGGTTATGTCCTCGGGTACCTGGATTATCCCCAGAATATTCCATAAAGGAGGGTTACAGACCGTCATTACAGAAAAGCTATTACAGCTGAGGCCCGTAACCTGCCTGTCCACGAGGGGCCTGTTGCAGTGGGCCGAATTCCACGTGGGCCTCCGGGCGCGATGAGGGACGTGGGACCATCAGACTTCGTTGGGGTCTGGCCTTCGTCTTGCGATGGAGAGGACGAAGGGAAACCGAGCCAGTCGTCACGCGTTCGTTGATGTAGCGACACGACGAAGGCTTCGAGCGAAGGGTAGCGTCTTTGCCTTTGCCCCAACATTTGCCCTCCAAGGGACCAGTTCGACTGAGTCATCTGGTGCCGAAGACGTCGCTAGATGGCTGAGACGCTGCCCTCGCTCGAAGTGGTCCCGCATGGGTTTTTGAGGTGACCATTGATGGGACATGGCACTGTTGGACTGCGGGTTTCCCAAAGCGTCGCGCCGTGTGTATAAAAAGGGGCGGCGCAGCGGGCTAACTCTCACCCTTGCGTGCGCCGGAAAACCCTAGTTTTTTGAAATCGTTCGCCCGCTCGCCTGCCCTCCTGGTTCCTTCTGCATCGGAGATCTGGCCCGCGTCAAGCAAACCACACGCCACCGCCGACGGTACGTAGCGATGTCGTCCTCTTCCTCATCTGCTGCAAACACGCCGCCGACCGATTCGTCATCCGAAGATACTTTGAGCGATTTGGCGACGATGGAGTTACAGCCGGGCCACACAGTGGAGTTCAACATTTCGAGGATTTCTTCGGTTCGCGTGCAGGATATGCAACAGTTGGGGTATTTTGGGAACGGTGTTGGGCGTGTCCCGGGGCGGAAGAGGTTCCCGAGCCCAAGGGCGAGTTAGTCGTGTTTGAGGCATTCTTCACCGCCGGCCTTCGCCTACCTGCACATCGTTTCGTGGTGGAGGTCCTGCAGAGATTTGAGGTCCAGGTCCACCAGTTGACGCCGAACGCCGTGGTGGCCCTGGCGAAGTATGTATGGGCAGCGACTTCGTACAGTGGTCAGCCTTCTGTAGAGGTCTTCGCCAAGAATTACTGTCTGCATTGGCAGAAAAGAAAGATTGGAAACAAGATTGCACAGTTTGGATCGTGCACCTTCACGCCGAGGACCGGAAAGACTTCGGCGGAAGTCACGGAGTTAGTTCCCTGTGCTCGCAATAAGTGGGGCAACTGGTGGGATTATTGGTTTTATGTTTAAGGAAGCGAAGTCGAAGACCTCCCAGGGCTCCCCGCGGCCGTGATGTGCTCCCATTGTTATGTGGCATTCCCACAATTTGAGGTCGCGGAGGATGATGAGGACGAAGGGGCCCTCCGATGCGCTGCCCCGCATGAGCAGTGGGCGTGATTTGGTTGAAGAGTTCATTGGTTATGGAGTATGGCCCCTGGCGCATGGCTGGGTGCTGGGCGAAGTATGCCCTCGCTAGATGCCTACTTTGGGCCAGCAGCTGGTGCAAAGTCTGGCCTTCTCTTTGGTTCTGCGTGGCCGAGACCCGACCGTGTTCGTTCGTGAAGTGGAGGACAAGGCGGTGAGGATTGTGGGGCGGTATGCGCCGAGGATAGAGAGCCTGCGGAGTTGGGATATCTGAGGGTCCAATGTTCGCTTGAATCGGGTCTTCGAATTAAACCGTTTGCCATAAGGTGGTTATCCTGGAGATGATGCTACTGCGGCTGCTGACCGCCGCGGGAAAAAACTAGTGGCCATGGCTGAGGAAGGCCCTTCGTGGGAGGCTGCCCCAGCCATTAAGAAGAGAAAAATATGTACTGCAGTGGGGGGGGGTTGGGGGTCTCTGATCATTTTGCTGTGGAGTTGATGGGGACTTATGCGGCCCTCGGGGGAAGGATGTCTTCGCCCGAGCTCCGGGAGTCTTCGGCGCGAATGCTGAAGGTTACTGGGGTCAATGGCCAAGGAATGTTCCGATCCCCCGAGCGGCCGATGAAGACATGTTTACGTCTCGTATGGCTCGTGAGTTGAAGATTTTTCCTTATGGACGGAATATTGCTGTTGTTGTATCGGCAGTGATAGAGAAGGATCGTCAAGATGCGGCGCGGAAGCGCCGGGCGGTCACTAGGGTCAGGGACCCTTTCCGCGAGGCGAAGAAAGCACGGGGAGGCGTGAAGTCTGTCGCCCCTGGAGGTAGCAAACCACCGCCGGCTGCGAAGCCGGCCGCCCCCGGGCCCAGCAAGTCTTCGGCGGGTGCGAGGGCTGCTGCTTCTGGCGCGGGCAAGCCGCCCTCGGCCGAGCCCGCGAAGTAGCGAAGGCCGCCGTCGCTGGTGCGGACTGACGTGACGGCGGCGTGTGTTGCCGACTTTGACACGGACATCTGCGTGGGGGATTATCTTGTTGGTAATATTAATTTTTTTTAACGGGGACTAGGTCTTAAACAAGATCATGGTGCAGGGTCGGACACGGGGCGGCTGGCTGTTGTCCCGACTCCGGTGGCGGCCACTTCGCCAACGATGGCGGTTGGGACTAAGGGTGCTTCGTAGGACCCGTGGTCCAACTTCTGCGCGAGCAGCGAGATTTCATCGGCCGCCGCCGCTAAAGATGTGGCGGGCTCTGTGTCCCACCAGATGAGGCATGCGTCAGCTGAAGCATGTAAGTCGTGTTGGAATTCGTTAGTTCATTGTTTTTATGTGGTTGCGAATCTCATGGGTTTTTTGTGGCAGGCGGCCGCCTTTGCCGACCATGTTGCATCGGGTGCCTTGACTTCGAAGTTTGTTGCCGAAATCGAGCGTCTCCAGGCACAGCATACGGATGCTATTCAGGAGAAGTCGGCTACGTAAAACAAAAGCAGCAAGCTGACGGAGAGGTTGGCTGCTGCGGAGGCCGAGAAGGGGGATCTTCGGCGTCAGTTGGCGAAGGAGAGGAGGGACGCGAACAAAGCCTGTGCTGATGTGCAGGCTACACAGACTGAGGCCAAAATTGCACGGGCGGAGGCTAGTCTTGGCCACCAATGCGCCAAGGAGCTGGAGGCAAGGCTCAGCGGCCTGCGCAACCGCGTGGATAAAACCGAGGCCTCGACGCGTGCGGAGGTCGAGCGGACGCATGCGCAGCTCGTGGACGCATACTGAGAGCTGGGTGCATGGACCGCCGCCTTCGAAGCGCCCAGCCAAGAGGTGGGCCTCTGCTTCCTTGAGTGGCTACAGGAGGAGCTAGGGGTGCTCCCGACAATCGTGACAGGCCTCATGTCCTTTGCCTCCCTCGTCACCTGCGAGGGGGCTATCAACGCTTTGTCCCGTGAGGGGTGCGGGCACTTTGAGGTCTTCGACCAGTCGGACGAAGGCTTCGAGCATGAAATCTTCCAGGTCGAAGACCTGGTGCTGAAGCGATCGCGGGGGCGCTCTTCGACAGGATGTGGGACCCTCACGGCCGGGAGACGGTCCGGGAGAGGTCCGACCGGGCGATGGATCAAGTAAAGGCTTATTCGTGTGGTTATATGTGTGGGTATGTTTGGGTATTTGTGGCTTGCTAAATGAATGTGCTATTGCTGCAGATGGCGCATGACGAAGAGGTTGAGGACCTTGGTGATCTGGACAGCACGCTGCCCGACAGCGTGCTGCCCGAGGCATCGGAGGTGGAGCTGGCGCCGCCATCCGATGCGGGCGAGGGCCCCTCGGTGACCCCCACGCCGACTGGAGCTGGCGAAGACCCCGCGCCAGCCCCTGCACTGACGGGTGAGGACGCCTCAAAGGTGGTGGGCGAACCAGCTACAGAACACCCAGCGGCGGCGGCCGGGCCTTCGCAGGTGGCGGGATAGGGGTTAGGGATTTAAGTGTAAACTTTTGTTTCTGTGATACTGAACCTCGGTTGCTGCGCAAGTGCCGACGTTTGGGCCTGCGCAAGCAACCGCTGCTGACAATACTGATTTTGTGGCGGCCTCAACCGTAGTGCCTGTTGATAATAGTTTGTTTGTCTCTGTGTCTGAGTGTTTTGAGTCTGATGGTGAATCTGGGAGTTCGTTTCCTTGGATGGAGGAGTCCTCGGATGAAGGCTTGGATTATTTTGTTGCGTTGGATGTGGCTGCGGCGGAGACTTCGCCGCGTGTGGAGGGTGCCGGGGATCTTCCAAGTGTGAGTACTGGGTGTAGGCAGCGAAGGGTGGTGGGAAAACATAGTGTGGGTGAATTTTCACGAAGTGGTAGGCACCGTCGTATGAGGATGGAGCGTGGCCGTCTTCGAGTAGACCGGGTTGGGGCAAGAATTGTTGCCCTCGCCGATTGGGGCGAGTATAGGCGAGGGGGATCTTCGGAATCTTTTTGAGGGTGAGGAATTGAGGATAATGTTGTTCAATTACAGGGAGATGGGTATCATCCCGAAGGTTGAGCCGATGTAATATGTGATGCCCTCGCCATGTGTATGTAACTATAATTTGTGTGGTAATGTGGTCTGTTGGCCGTATTCATACGCCTGTGTTGATCCGGCTGCGCCCGTGGGCGACTTTGCGCGGAGTGTCTTTTTAATGAGAGACTTCGGTTAATGCACTTGGTGTGCTATTCCGGCTGCACCCTTAGGTGACTTTTGCGCGGAGCGTTGTTTTTAAATAAAAGACTTCGATTAATGCACTTGTTATGCTATTCCGGCTGCACCCTTAGGCGACTTTTGTGCGGAGTATCTTTTAAATAAAATACTTCGATTAACGCACTTGTTGTGCTATTCCGGCTGCACCCTTAGGCGACTTTTGCGTGGAGTGTCTTTTAAGTAAAAGACTTCGATTAACGCACTTGTTGTGCTATTCTGGCTGCACCCTTAGGCGACTTTTGCGCGGAGTGTCTTTTAAGTAAAAGACTTCGATTAACGCACTTGTTATGCTATTCCGGCTGCACCCTTAGGCGACTTTTGCACATAGTGTCTTTTAAATAAAAGACTTCGATTAACACACTTGTTGTGCTATTCCAGCTGCACCCTTAGGCGACTTTTGCGCAGAGTGTCTTTTAAGTAAAAGACTTCGATTAACACACTTGTTGTGCTATTCCGGCTGCACCCTTAGGCGACTTTTGCGCGGAGTGTCTTTTAAGTAAAAGACTTCGATTAACGCACTTGTTGTGCTATTCCAGCTGCACCCTTAGGCGACTTTTGCATGGATTGTCGCACACGAGGGTAGTCTATGCTACCTCTCGTGGTGACTTCGGAGTGGTCAAATGCCGAAGACCATCGATGCGGTCTTTTTTCGACATGCTGTATCTGAGTGTTTGTTTTTTGCGGGGGCTTTTGCAGGTATATTACATGGCTCCGCCTCGTTAAAAACCTCACCCCCCGGGAGGAAAAGAGTGCAGGCCGAGAATAATATTGTTTGGTGGATTACAAGGGCGCGTAGGCCCTGAGGTTTAAACAAAAAACTTGTGTAGATTGTCGATGTTCCAGGAGTACTCTAAGTCTTCGCCGGTGGGCGTTGATAGCCTGTAAGCGCTGGGGGATGCCTTTGACTTGACGATGAATGGACCCTCCCATTTCGGTTCCATCTTACCCCGTGACTCTGTCCAGGTGGTCCGGATGAGTACGAGGTCTCCTATGTTGAACTCTCTTGGGACGACCGCGTTGTCACGCCAGGCCTTGGTTTGAGCTTTTTATTTATTGAGGGCCTGTAGGGTGAAGACGCGGTTTCCGTTGATGAGGTCTTTAGACGTTGGTTCGTCAACGTCGAGGATTGATGATGTGTTTGTTCGGGGCGACCCATGCTTTATTTCCTGCGGCGTCATGGCCTACGATCCATGTAACAGACAAAAAGGTGTGAATCCGGTTGCCCGAAATTCGGTCGTGTTTAGGGCCCAGACTACTTCAGGTAGTTGGTCGGCCCATTTGCCCTTCTTGTCGTCGAGAAGTGTTTTCTTGATAGCGGTGAAAATCTTGCCATTGGTGCGCTCGATGACGCCGTTGGATTGCGGGTGGTACACCGAGGCAAAGGCAAGCTTGGTGCCGATGGAGAGGCAGAAGTCCCTGAAGTCCTGGTTGTCAAACTGTTTGCCGTTGTCGAATGTGAGCTCGGACGGGACTCCGAATCGGCAAACTATGTTTTGCCAGAAGAACTTATGGGCAGTCTTCGACGTTATTGTGGATACTGCCCTAGCCTCGATCCACTTGGTAAAGTATTCGACGGCGACGAAGGTGAACTTGAGGTTCCCTTGAGCCATAGGTAGTGGCCTGACAATGTTCAGCCCCCAGCGTTGAAGTGGCCATGTGTGGGCAATCAACTTAGTGAACTGCGAAGGGTTTCCCGAGCGGGGAGAAAACTTCTGGCAAGCTTCGCACGACCTCGTGACTCGATTCGCGGCGTAGATTACAACGGGCTAGTAAAATCCTTGACAGATCACCTTGGCAGCGAGGGCCCTGGGCCCTGAGTGGGAGCCGCAAGTTCCGTTGTGGACTTCACGTAGGATCTGAATGCCTTCAGTTTCGGTGACACATTTAAGCATGGGTTGACTGATCCCCTTCTTGTATAGCTGGTCCCCGACTAGTACAAAGTCCCTGCTTCGGTGCTTGAGGCGCTTGGCCTCATTGACATCACTCGGGTGGTAGTATCATTGAAGAAATAGTGTTATTGGGGCCCGCCAATCTTCAGTGATAATGAGGTTGACGATGTGATGGCCTTCGGCATCATTGGTTACTTGTAATCCCTCTGGGTTGCGGACGGCTGGTGTGCCAATGATGTGGTAGAACACGTCGGAGGGTAAGGTCTCGCCTCTGGCCGCTGCCTTAGCCAACGCGTCGGCCTCTTCGTTCCTGGCGCGGTCCACATGCTGTAAGGTGAAGCCCTTGAATTGTTTCTCGAGACTGTGAACAGCCGTGAGATACTGCATGAGTGTGGGGTCTTTTGCTGAATATTCTTTTTCGACCTGGCCGGCAACGACTTTGGAGTCTATCTTGACTATGTAGGTGGTGACACCGAGTGCTCTCAGCTTGTGAAGGCCCAGGATGATGGCTTCGTACTCTGCTATGTTGTTGGTGCATCTGTCGGACTCCAAAGCGAAGCTAAGGCGTGCTGCGTATCTGTGCTTGACGCCTGTGGGTGACGTGATAATTGCAGCCACGCCTGCCCCCGCATGGCACCATGCGCCGTCACAGTGGATGGTCCACACCTTCTCTGAGGGCTCTTCTTGCTGCCATGTCGGCCCTGTCCAGTCGACGATGAAGTCTGCCAGGACTTGCGACTTGATTGCTGTCCTGGGCTCGAAGGTGATATGGTACCCGGAGAGTTCGGCTGCCCATTTGGTGATTCGGGCGGACGCCTCCGAGTTTCTGAACAGTTCGCCCAATCCCCTGTCCGAGGTGACCCGCACCTTAAACGCCTCGGAATAGTGGCGCAACTTGCACGGTGCCATGACGACTGCGTAGTATTTTTTTTCTAATTCCGTCATGTTGCACTTGGAAGTCGTGAGGACTTCAGAGACATAGTAGACTGGACACTGCCGGGTCGTTCCCTCCCTGTCTTGCTCTTGGACTAACGCTGCGCTGACTGCATGTGGCGAGGCTGCAACGTAGAGTAGCAGAGGCAGCAAGGAGTCAAGACTGGTAAGGATTTCCAATTCTGACAGGTGCTGCTTGAGTGATGCGAAGGCTACCGCTTGTTCTGGTCCCCATGCGAAGTCTTTTGCACCGCGTAGTGTCTTGAGGAAAGGTAGACTCCGCTCTGCGGACATGGAAATGAATCTGTTAAGGGCGGCTAATCTGCCTGTCAGACGCTGGACGTCCCTGGTTGACTGCGGAGGTGTCATGTTGATGATTGCTTGAATCTTGGTCGGGTTGGCCTCGATCCCACGGTGCGACACCAGGTAGCCTAGTATTTTCCCCTGGCGAACACCGAAGACGCACTTCTCAGGGTTGAGGCGAAGTCGTGCGTACCGCATGTTTGCGAATGTATCTGTGAGGTCATCCAGGTGGTCTTCTTTATTTCTGCTTGCGATGACGATGTCGTCCATGTACGTGAAAATGTTGCGGCCCACTTGGCTCTCGAGCACTGACTTGGTGAGGCGAGAGAAGGTTGAGCCAGCATTCTTGAGTCCCTCCGGCATTCTGAGGAAGCAGTACGTGCCGAAGGGTGTGATGAAACTGGTGCTGGCCTTGTCTTCCTCCTTCATATATATTTGGTGGTAGCCGGAGAAACAATCAAGAAGTTACATGACTTCACATCCGGCTGCACTATCGACTATCTTGTCGATCCGTGGTAGCGGGAAATTGTCCTTGGGGCAGGCCTTCACTACTAGAAATATGCTTATTAAAGACACACATTTTAAGGCAGATATCAATGTATTTTATAGAAGCGTCTTTTATCAGATGGTGATGAGTAAGGTAAGACGGTTTGTTTAAGATCTGTCTTTAATAAGGAAGTGTTTTGAGACAGTTATATCATAAGAAATGTCTTAAATTGGTTTAAGACAGATTGTTATTCAAAACTGTCTCAAATAAATATACCTTTTGAGTCATTAAGATTGAAAGAATTGTCTTAGATTTTGGTTCCTATATTAGACACTTCTGTATATGACACCATCTCAAATAAAGATATTATTAGAGTCATCTAGACTATAAGAATTGTCTTAGATGTTAGTGAGTATATTAGACACTTCTAAATATAAAATCATCTTTGTATGATATTTCTGATAAGACATATTATGGAAAAACGTAGTAAATAGTGAATTCAGCTTAGTTTGATGATATGTATGATATAAAATGCAAAACTTATCTCTGCAACTGGATATAGATGGTAAAATAGACTCATATGCGACCCAATCATTAATATGCCATACAAAAAACCTCAGTCATCATTTTGCTTTATTTCATATCATTTACATACCAAGGGGTTTATGAAGGTATAAACATCATATGATGAATATATCAGTACTTTTATATTTACATTGTTAAATTCCAAAAACCCAGTCAATTCAGATATTCGGACTCAAAAAAGGAAACCCAACATCCAAATGATTCCTTCTAATAGTATACCAGTTTTCAAGGGATCTAAAAGCCTATGACTTCGAGTAAGAGAATTTCGGGTCCTGAGAATTTGGCTCCAGCACACCTTCAACTTCGAAAAAGAGTTGCTCCATATATGCAATGCCAAGCGAGCCAAGGAACTTAGACATCACTCATTTTGGAGAATTACAGTTTAATTTGTTAAGATTTGAGTAGTTTAGGATCATGAATTATAGTTTCAAATATTTTCTTTTATTATAAATCATTTAAAACGAATTATAAGGTTAAACTGAGGATGTTGCATTCATAGTGTTTTAAAAGTACAAAATATGTTTAAACTATGTTAATATATCCATAGAAGTCCCTTGTATTTTTTTCGTATTTTTCTGATTTTTAATTTTTAAAAATAAAATATGTTAATTTGAAGCACTTAAATATCTTTTTCTCTAAATCTTAACGTGGCTGGCCAGGTGCCTGCCTCCATCTCCCTTTTCCACTCGGGTCTTCACGATGCCGCCGCCGCCACACGACATCGCACATCCGCTCTTCTCCCTCCCCTCGCTCTCGGCGGTCGACGTGCGCTCCCCTGGTGCCATCGCTTGTGCCCGGCTCCCGCCATCGCTGGCTCCCCGATGGACCTCGCAGCTAGTGTGGGGCCATGGATCCCCGACGGATCGAGGGTCGCGCCGCCTCATGAGGTCAGTGAGCCCGCCCACACTCTACTTGCTTGCTCCTTGTTCTACGAGCTTCGGCTGCGCTGAGGCGGTCATGGTCGCTGTTCATGTGGAATTAGATGTGAGAGAAGGAGCGTGCAGCGCCGCCTCAGCTGTGGACTCCCATCATAAAATTCGAACATGGAGAAACTTGAACCTTTTCTAATGCAACATTCATGTGTTGGTATTCTATTTTGGTATATTATAGATTTTGCAGGACAAGATGGAGTTGGAAATTGAGGCATATATTAGGCGACATTATGAAGGGGAAATTTCTGACATAGAAATAATTGAGAAAGAGGATTTAGATCTAGTTTTTTCACTTGCTCTGCATACTGAATCTAATATTCTGTTTGACGTCCATAATGAAATGATGTCATGGCGATAAGTTTGGCTCTGTTTAATTGTTTATGTCTAAGATTTTTCTACAGGAATTTTGATCTTCTTAGGTTTGTGTCGTTCTACTTGTTTATCCATTGATGGCCATCCTTGTGTTATAGCCATAGTGATGTTCATATATCTCTAGAATTTAGCTGAAGTTGAATGCTTTATATGTTTAGACTGAATTTTTGATATTAAACATGTAGATTATCGTTATTTAAATATGAGTAAGGGAGATGCCAATGTGCTAATTGTTTGTTTCTTTTTTCTGCCATTTTGATGTGCCTGGGCCAGGTGTAGAATATAACTTTTAACATCCCACTCTTGTTGCAGAAAAATCATCTTTTTGGCTCGAACAGAAAATACCTGAAGCTTCAATTTGACATCGTGTAGCAATGAATGCGTGCAAGGAATGCTCTTTTACATGTTGAGAATGAAGAAAAATTAGATGTCGTGGAGGCATCCCAAAACATGTACTTTCCATTTTGCACATTTTAGTCCAAGGTTCAATACAAACTTTCTCAGAAAACTATCTCAAACACTACTAATCGTTGTTGGTCTGCAGGGTTTCAAATTAGGACTTAGCCATTTTTCCATCAGCCTGAAACAACCTAATAGTCTTACTTTGATCCCTTGGGAAAAAATGTTCTTATTATTTTGAGTTTTTGACCTATAGTCAGGTCCAGAACATACCCCTGACATCACACTACTAATCTGGGACAAAAATATGTAGTTCTCCAAAAGAAAATTGTTTCTAATCCTGCCCTGAAAATGTTTGCTGAAATACTATTTGGTAAGGTTGCTGCATAGCTAAAAGGTTCTCCAAATGAAAATTATTCCTAATCCTGCCCTGAACAACAAGAAGGAATTCTATGGTTTCCAAAAATGAGAATATGTTTTTATTCGTACATGAAGCTTCTTATATGACCCCTTCCCTCGTATAGGGAGTTTTTCTTTTTGTATTCATACGTGAACTAGTATTTGTTTTTGTAGCAGCACCATAAGGAGGATATTATTTACTAATGTAGAAATGTTTATGTTTTAGCAGTTGCCTTGTAATATTTGTCTTAAATTTTCGTACTTTCCAGCTTTAGTGGCTCGCCAACTAAATCTAGCATGGTTCCCTGCTTCATATAACTAAATCTAGCATTATTGTCTTCTTCTATTTGTTGTACAAGAAAAGATAGAATGGAACTCAAATTTTGGTGGCCTCACAAGTGTGGAGACTTGAATTCATATATATTTAGCACAAATAGTTCTGACCAAGTTTTTCAATTAGTATTAGTTTGGATTTAGAGTACACTTATGTATGAGTTATTCGACAATGCTTATTTATTAGATATTGAATGGTACTTATCTATACTATATTAATTATAATGTTATTAAATATATGTTTATGTATATTTCTCTTTCAAATTATTATAATATGGTATCTGATTATAAATTAAAGAATTTACTGCCATGTAAATCATTTCGTTTAAAAGTACACAAACTCGGTCCTATAGCTTACTGAGAACTTTCATGACCTTTAATTGTTGATCAGAGAGGGTAGCTTGATAGTACCATAGTCTTTAAACCTGTTTTTAGTGTTTATATATATATATATATATATATATATATATATATATATATATATATATATATATATATATATATATATATATATATATATATATATATATATATATATATATATATATATATATGTGTGTGTGTGTGTGTGTGTGTGTGTGTGTATCTACATAACATGAATAGGACATAATAAATAGCTATATTTAGCGTGAAGTATATATGAGAATACAGACTTGGGCCGGCGACATGGTTGAAGCTCGTAGTTTTGAATTGTTGGCATAATGATTTGCCAATGGATTCATTGAGCGAGATGGCACAGCAAGGTGAGTTTCTGATTGGACTCCTCAATGAACTAGCCTGTTGGGCTTTGGCACCTGGAGCAGAGTCATTCTTCAGGTCCCTTCTGTTAGGAAGGATTTGGATGCGCTCCTTGTTTGAGTGCTCCAAATATGAAAACCAAGCAGGTAAGAAAATGTAAAGGCATTGGTCCAATCAGTAATTCCAAGCATATTTAGGGCACATGCATTTAGGAGTCCAAGTGTCCAACATTGCTAGATCAATAAGAAATAAAGATTGATGATTCGGAAAAAACTGAAGTAGCTTAAAGAAATTGTTTGATTGACAAATTCAGATAGCTGTACCTTTGAACTTCCTCTTACTTGGAGGACTTTCAGTGTTTCTTCTATCTGCAGGAATGTCCTCAGGAGGCTTGGAGCCTTCATGCTGGTCAATCTTCCCAAGAAGAAAGGTGTATTGAGACTTCAAATGCTTCTAGTTTGTCTTCAGCTGAGTGTAATCGTCAATTTATTCTTACTGTTTTCTATAAACCTATGTCTGTGGTAGTAAGAAAGAAGGTAGCTACAACAGAAATATGTAATAGAATAATGTCCGTACTCCGTAACATGCTATTTCTTATATGCTGACATGCTATTGTGGCTATTGTGATGTTGCAGCTGCAACCGAAACAGTAGCCAGCTGAACATGCTGACATGTTAATGCGGGTGGTCAAGGCTCAGGATTCAGAGCAGAAGATACACATAAATACTGGTGAATGATGCCATCGACGATGATGAAATGATCAAACGATGGATGATGCCATCGATGAAAGATGGAATGGAACTCAAATTTGGGTGGTCGCACAAGTGTGGAGACTTGAATTTATATATACTTAGTTAGTCTCAATGTTAGCATAAATAGTTGATGAGCAAGTTTTCCCATTGTATTTTAGTTTGAATTTAGAGTACATTTATGTAAGAGTTATTTGACAATGCTTATTTATGAGATATTGAATGATATTTATGTATATTATATTAATTATAATGTTATTAAATATATGTGTATGTATTTTCTCTTTTAAATTATTATAATGTGGTAATTGAAGAATATACTGCCAAGTAAGTCATTTCAAATCTTAATAAGACAGTTCTCAAAACGTCTAATATCAGTCTCCTAAATAAGACGGTTTCTAAAACGTCCAATATCAGTCTCCTAAATAAGATGATTTTTTTGTTGCGAGTGTCTATTATTATAGGATATTCTAGTCAGATTGATAAATCCTTTGTGACTTATAATGTTCGTATTTTCGACAGTTCTTTAGAAGAAGTGTCTTAAGCAAAACCTAATTTAAGACGGTTTATTGGACAAAATGAATTAAATAAATTCCTTTTTTAGACGGTTATAAATTAAAAACTGTCTTATTTAATATCTTTTAAGACGGTTTATAACCATCTTAAAAATGGAACATCTTTTGCGATTCCATCAAATTTGGACACTTCATAAGCGTCTTAATAACTAAAAATTAACCATCTTATATAACACGATTTGTAGTAGTGCTTATTGAGGTTGGTGAAGTCAATGCACATGCTCCACTTGCCGCTTTTCTTTTGTACCATGACTACGTTGGCGAGCCACGTGGGGTAGGCGACTGGTTCAATGAAATTGGCCTCCAACAGGCGGTGCACTTCGACTTTGGCAGCTTCCGTCTTTTCATCGGACATTTTGCGCAGCCGCTGCTTTTTTGGGCGCACCGAAGGGTTGATGCCCAGACTGTGCTCGATGACGGTGCGCCTCACTCCGACCAGGTCGAGGGCGGACCAGGCGAAGACGTCCTTGTTTCTGGAGGGACAGGAGATGAGTTTCTCCTCGTCCTGCGAAGTCAGGTCTTCGCTTATTACAACCGTCTGCTTGGGCGTTGCTGGGTCGAGGGGAACTGTCTTCGTATCGTCGTTGCTCTGCAGCTGTGCTTTTACTTTTTCGTCGGTGGTTGGGCGGGTCGCCTCGGAGACTTCGCGCTGTGTTGTAAGGCAGTGCACGTTCCGTTGACCTGGAACGAAGTCTCTCTCAATGTTGCACGCAGTCTACTGGTTACCATAAACCGCTATCACCCCTTGTGGGCCCGGGATTTTCATGCAGAGGTATAGGCCGTGAATGGCCGCTTCAAATTTGTTGATGGAGCCCCGACCCATTATGGCGTTGTAGGGGTAGACCATGTCGACGATGTCAAAGGTGACCTATTCACTTCGCGCATTGGGTGCTACGCCGAATGACAGGGGTAGCTCTATCTTGCCCACAGGGAAAGTGCCCTTGCCGCCGAAGCCATATAGGGGGTTGTCCGAAGGATTGAGTAAGCTGTGGCTGATGCCCATGCGGTCGAAGACGTGCAGGAAGATGATGTCCGCTTGGTTGCCGTTGTCAACTAGGACTTTGTGTAGGTCCCAGCCTGCCACACTACAGTTGATTACCATGGCGTCGACGTGGGGTGCGCTGCGCAGATCAACATCTCTGCCGTCAAAGGTTAGTGGCACATGTGACCACTTTGTTTGCACGACTGGGCTGATGAGGGCGACGTGGTTGACGCTTCGGTAGTGATCCCTCTTTTGCCGCTTCGTTTCGAAGTCAATGCTGGACCCCTTGGTGATCATGTGAATGACTCCACAATACGGCTGATCGGTGAAGTCTTCTTGTTTTGGTGTTTGGGGGTGATTTTGGTGGTGTGGGTTTGGTTGATGCGGAGGCAGGAGTGGTGGTGGTACGACCTGTACCTCCTGGTGGTGCTGATATGAGTGGTTGGGTAGATGCTGGGCGTGGCCGTGGTTGTATGGTTGTGGGTGGTGGTGTTGATATGTGTGCGCGACAACTCTTTGGTTGTCGACTGGTGGTGCCCGAGACATCCTGTCCCTGGTGGCCTTTGTTTCCGGGCAATCCCTCGTTGGGTGCGCGCAGTCTTTGCCATGAAACAGGTAGTAAAATCTGCGCTGTTGCTGCGCCCGTCCCCAGCCTCGGCCACGCGTGCCATTGCCGCGGCCTTGGGGGGATAGTCTTGACGGCGAGCGGCCTCGCCGGCGGGGTGCTGGTTGGCTATGTTGTGCACCTGCTACTGACTGCGGCTGTCCCGCCTGGAGTCTAACTATGGAGGCCTTGTCTAGGTTCGGCTGGTCAGCGGAGGTTCTTTAGGCTTTCTCTGAGACTCGACCTTGCGCTGATGGAGCTCTTCAGATCTGGCGTACTTCTCGAACAGCTGATTGAGCTCTTGGAGATTTTTGGGTGGGTCCCTGATGCAGTGACTGTATAGGACGCCAGCCCGAAGGCCACTAATGGCGTAGTGTATGGCAATTTGGTCGTCGACCGAAGGCAGTTGTGACTTGAGAGTTAGGAACTTGCGATAGTACTCCCGTAGGGTTTCCTTCTCTTGCTGTTTGCAGAGTGATAGCTCGGCCAAAGCATCGATGTCGGGACGGTACCCTTGGAAGTTGAGCAGAAACTTGTCTCGGAGTCCTTTCCAGGAGTCGATGAACAGTGGGGGCAACCTGGTGTACCAGGTCAAGGCTGGACCCTCGAGGGCGATGATGAAGGACTTGGCCATTGTGGCATCATCTCCTCTGGATGATGCAACGACGACCTGATAGCTCATGATGTATTGTGCTGGGTCGGTGCTGCCGTTGTACTTGGGGTAGGTCCCTGCCCTGAAGTTGGCGGGCCATGGTGACACTTGGAGTTGCGGAGCCAGGGGGCTTCGCTCATCAAGGTAGTTGATGCCCTGGAAAGCTGCGACGTGCAGGATGAAGGGTCCACGCTGGGGAATGAATAAGTCTCCGGCTGGCGCACGCTGTTGGTGAGGTGGGCCGGGCTGCAGATCATGCTGGCCTTCACGCTGTATGAGCGCAATCTCTTGCTCGAGTTCCCGGGCCCTCTGCTCCTCGTCGCGTATCATCTGGCGCACCTTGGCTTGCTCGGTGACACGTTGGTGCTTGGCCTCGAGGATTTCTTTCTGCTTTTGGAGGTTGCAGTTCTTGATGAGCAAGGCCAGTAGCTATAGCTGTTCTTCGGCTGAGACGCCGATAACTTCGTCGTCCTCTGTTGCGTCCTCGCCCTCTAGTGGAGCGAAGCCTGGGGGTGGTGCTTGTGGTTGTTCTCTGGAGCTGCAGGTGCGTAGGGTGCCTTCGGGAGTGGGTTGTTCCTTGCGCTGTCTCTTGCTGAGAGCTTTGTCTTCGCAGGCTTCTTGGGGGGTGTTATATGCGAGGGCCTTGACCTTTTTCTCGGCTAGCAGTGCTGCCTTTGCTGCTTCGTCGACGAATGGGGCTGCCTTCGAACTAGCTCTCTTCGGTGCCATCGCGGGTGGTTTGTTCGTAGCACGAACGGTGGGCGCCAAATGTCGGAACTTGCTCTCCTGGGCAAGTTGATCCAACAGGAGAGTAGAAATGGTGCAAACAAAGTTTAAAGCGGGATGACAATTGCTCTGCTAATCTCGCCTCTCAAGGGCACTGTACGGGGGTATTTATAGGTACCCGAGCATCGACCGTCCCAAGACAAGGACGATTATGTCCTCGGGTACCCAGATTATCCCCAGAATATTCCATAAAGGAGGGTTACAGACCGTCATTACAGAAAAGCTATTACAGATGAGGCCCGTAACCTGCCTGTCCACGAGGGGCTCGTTGCAGTGGGCCGAATTCCACGTGTGCCTCCGGGCGCGATGAGGGACGCGGGACTAGCAGACTTCGTCGGGGTCTGGCCTTTGTCTTGCGATGGAGAGGACGAAGGGCAACCGCGCCAGTTGTCACGCGTTCGTTGATGTAGCGACGCGACGAAGGCTTCGAGCGAAGGGTAGCGTCTTCGCCTTCGCCCCAACACTTACTTAACTTCTTAGGGATTACTCATAGTTTTTGAACCAATAAATTACTTAGTGCCATAGGGATCATTTACATTTAATCTTTTTTTAGATATGTTTTATCTTAAATCCTTTTATGAATGCTTATGTGTATAGTTTTATGAAGGGATAGCTATATTGTAGTCTTGTATTAGAAAAGAGTTTTGTTTTAGAAGGAGTAACATCAAAGTTAATAAAATCCTTGTTAAAGATATTTTAATTTTAAACCTTTGGAGAATCTTCATAAATTCATAAAATAAGATTTTGGGTGTTACAATGTACTAAATGGGTTCAAATGAAAAGGTTGTCAACTACAAAGTTGCATAACGTTTTGAGATCTCCAACTTTTATTTTCATAGTTTCTTCATACGATGTCGTTTATAAAACTTGAATATCAAATTTTAACACTCGAAACATATTTTTCTATAATAAGATGATTTTAAATTTAAAAGTTGTCAACTACAAAGTTTCATAACTTTTTGAGACCTACAACTTCAATTTTGTTGGTTTTTTCGTCTAGGTGGTTTGAACTTTAAAATTCAGACATAGTTTCACATGACAAGATGATTTTAAATAAAAAAATTGCCAATTACAAAATTTCATAACTTTTCAAGACCTACAATTGTTTTGGTGGGTTTTCCATCTAAGGTCATTTGGGAAATTCGAATTTTAATTTTTTTAAATTCAGATGTGGTTTTCTTTTACAAGATGACTTCAAATCAAAAAGGTGTCAACTAAAAATTCTATAACTTCTAAGGGTCTACAAAGTTTATTTTGGTTGTTTGACCATTTATTCATCCACCATGATGGTTTTAACATTGTGCACAAATCTTATACATGTCTCTTGTAGTATCATAAACTATGGGAGAAAGATATAAATTTGTAAAAATTTACTTTTATTTTATCATATGAAGAAATGACCAAAATAAAAACTGTATATTTCGATGAGTTATACAACATTGTAGTTGAAAACTTTTTAATTTGAATTAATTTACTGCTTTAAAATATGATTTAAAAATTGTCTTTTCCTAGTGTGAAAAAACACTCGGCAAAGATGCTCTTTGCCAAGTGTCAAAAATCAGCACTCAATAAAGAAGGTCTTTGCCTAGTGTAAAAAAACACTTCGAGTGCCAAAAAAACACACACTCGACAAAGAGTTCTTTGTTGAATGTTTATTTTGCCGAGCGTTTTTTATTTGGGCAAAGAGTTTCTTTGCCGAGTGTCGAAAAAGCACTCGGCAAACCATGTGACACGCGACAAAGATTATCTCTCCAGTAGTGATGCTTGCCAGATTACAAGCAGTGGAAAATTTCAGTTCCTTGCCTTGTCAATCCAGTACTATCTCCTACCCAAATCACTACTGAAGAATAGTGTACCAACTAGAAACCGGCTATAGTATCAGATTTCCAATCGATATTGGCCAATTAAGACTAAAGGCATAAATCTTTAGTCTCAGTTGCATGGATTGATGCTAAAAGTGATTTTTTGTTTTCCACGCATAAAAAATAATTAATATGTGCATATACAAATGTACAATAGATTCTTTTCAATGGACTAAACTTGTCATTCATGACATAACTAAAGAAATTTGGTTCTTTTTCTGTTCACATACTAATGTACAGATAGTTCCTTTTTTCTTCTTAAAGCCAAGACACTTTATTAAATCTAACAAGTGTATTGCATATTTTCTAGTACAAATGGATAAGAAGGGGTTTTATCGTCTCGTTTCTTCTTCAACCCTTCTCTTCTAAATCAGTTCCTTCTTTTTTTGTCTTCGTCCTTCTTCGGTCCTACTTTTTTTTTCAGCACAGTTCCTTCTTCGTCTCTGGCCAGGATCTTCAATGAGAGACTAAGATGCTCTTAACCAACCACTTGCCTTTAATACAGGAAAAAAATATATTCAACCAAAGGCTAGTGGTAGTTGAAAGTATTTTTCTTATTTTCTGTCCAATTGCTAGTTATTCAAGTTCTTCTCCATAAGGATATCAATATGACAATATTATCATGATTCCTATGAAAATCACATTAAATGGAAAAAATAGAGTTTAAAATATGGATAAACATCATTTTGCGAGTGTGCGAAAAATAAAAACTCTATAGCGAAGATACAAAGAGTTTCCAATGTGCTCGTTCGATGGACATAGCATCACTGCTCATGCTCATACGCTAGGACTTAGAATGAGAAAGGCTACGAGAGAACTACATTTACAGGGGAAACTTCCGTACCAATATAACTAAGAACCAAAACTAAGGACATTCTAGCAGGGGCGGGCCCAGGATTTGAAGACTGGGTATTTTAAATTTTAGTGGGCACATTTTTTTAACAACCTAAATTTGTTATTCATGGGGAACATATAATTATCCATCGGGTACATATATGGTATAATTTGTTATTCATATATATGAGTATGAATATAATAAGATATACATTGGTAAATTTTTCTTGGGTATGGATATACAGTATCCATAACTGTTACCTGATGGGTACTGACATGAGTACAAATCTATACCTACGAACATATATGGGTATGGGTATGGATTGAATTTTGTCTCGTAGTTATGGATTTGTAAACCATATACTCGTGTCCCAACCGCGTGATTGCTATTCCTAGTCGTATAGTAGGGAAATGAAAAAGGTCGGCAAAAGACGATGTTTGGACCAAATAGCTGTAAAACGGTGTTATTTTATGTTTGTATAATATTTCAGTACATAGGTATAACACTACCGGAATAGACGGCTTTGTCGAGTGCCTGAAGCACTCGGTAAAGCCTTAAAAACACTCGGCAAAGACTTTGCCGAGTGTCGCACTCGGTAAAGAGGGCTCGGCACACAGTTCATCGGCAAAGCCTTCTTTGCCGAGTACTTTTTCATGGGCACTCAGCAAAGTGGTTTGCCGAGTGCCAGAGAGCACTCGACAAAGAAAAGCAGCCGTTACGGCGACGGGTGACGGAGACGGTGTCTTTGCCGAGTACCCATGGTGACACTCGGCAAAGGAGTTACCTTTGCCAAGTGTCTGCCCAATAATACTTTTTCTACGAAGAGTGTCATATTCCTGTGGAGTGGGGTCCCTTGATCGACACCAGAATTCATGAAGAAATTGTTCCATGTATGGTGTCACCTCTTCAAGGTTGGTCAATACATATAGCAATGATATGCCGCCACTCTTCATGTGTCAGGGTCTTGGTGGTCGAGCCACTTGCACTTCCGAGTTGGCCTCGAAATATGCTAAGGTTCGATTCATTGTCGCCATCATTGTAACGAGGGGGTGGATTATGCACGCTCAGCAGTTTGTCACCATAATAAGTTATTGTGAAGTTTGAGACCTCCTCTAGAATGTATGCCTCTGCAATGGAAGCCTCGATTTTGCATTTATTTCTACATTTCTTTCGAATAGTCTTTAGACATCTCTCGATTGGATAGCACAACGTCACTGTACGCCCCCCCATTCATGCCTCATAGGGGAGATGAAGAATCAAATGCTGCATTGGATTGAAGAAGCCGGGTGGAAATATCTTCTCAAGCTTACACAGTAACACGGGTGCCAATCTTTCCAAGTCTGCAACCATAGTCCTAGATAACTCTTTTGCACAAAGCTGACAGAAGAAATAGCTCAAGTCTGAAAGCGCTAGCTAGACATGCAAAGGGACATAGCCTCGAACCATCGCAGGAAGAATCCGTTCAATCCATATGTGAAAGTCATGACTCTTCATCCCTAAGACTCGCATAGTAGATAAGTTCACCCCCCTAGTCAGGTTAGCTGCATACCCATCAGGGAACATCAACATCTTGATCCACTGAAGTACTTCCTCTGGGCCCTGCTTAGGACGAAATCGGCCTTAGGCCTTCTCCACGTCTTTCCGCCACTTGGCGGCTTCATCTCTAGGTTTGGTCTATCACATAATGTTGCCAGATCCACTCTTGCCTTCACGTTATCCTTTGACTTATCAGGAATGTCCATAATCGTTGCCCACAGTGCCTCGGCAACATTCTTTTCAGTGTGCATCACATCAATGTTGTGTGGAAGGAGCAGGTCGTCATAATAGGGGAGCCGAGTCAAGCCAGACTTATGTGTCCACATATGTTGCTCACCATATCCCACAAAACCACCTTCTGTATTGGCCACGAGCCCATCTATCTGTTAACGAATTTCGGCACTAGTCATCGTTGTAGGTGGGCGGTCTGTCACTACGACACCTTTCGTAAAGTTCTTGATGTCTAGGTGGAATGGATGGTCAGGAGGGAGAAATTGTCGATGTTTATCTAAGGATGAATATTTGCCACCCTTTTTCAACCAAATGAACCTGAGAGCTTCCTTGCAAACTGGGCATGGGAACTTACCGTGAACACACCAGGCGCAGAATAGCCCATACGTCAGTAAGTCATGCATGGAGTACTGGTACCAAACATGCATTCTAAAGTTTGTCTTTGTAGCTCGGTCATACGTCCATACCCCTTCCTCCCATGCACGTACCAATTCATCGATCAAAGGCTCCATGTACACGCCCATTTTATTCCCCGGGTGTCTGGGAATTATCAACGACACAAATATATTCTGCCTTTGAAAGCACACACCAGGGGGGAGATTGATTGGGATAACAAACACAGGCCAACATGTGTACGGGGCAGCGCTCATTCCATAGGGATTGAACCCATCTGTGGCCAACGCAACACGTACATTACGAGCCTCTTCGGCTTTCTCACGGTGAATGGCATCAAAGTGTTTCCATGCTTCACCATCGGATGCGTGCACCATCTTGTCAGGATTGTATCGTTTTCCATTTTTGTGCCATGTCATCTGTTTCGCGGATTCCTCTGTCATGTACAGACGCTGGATCCTCGGTATGAACGGAAGGTGCTGTAGGATTGCCAAGGGGATGTCGAGCTGCCTCTTCCGTCCATCACCAGAGTCTACCTCCATGAACCGAGACGATTTACACTTGGGACAACATAAAGTTCGGATGAAATCATCGGTCTTTCTAATCCATTCAGTGGTGACATTGTTCCTTCCTCTACGGTCCGTGTACATCCACTCACGGTCCTCCATCCTCTAAAAGAAGCCTAGCAACAGAAAATTTCAAAATCCTGCAATTAAAAGTATCAGCATGATGGCTGATATCCACGCATAATTGAACGACACGATGGTCGGCAATCACATCTATATATATTCAATCTATGAAACATCAATACATGGTGTGTGGCCCATGCATAAAATGATAAGGACATTCAACCAACGCACAAATACCCTCATTCTCCTTCTCATGAAAAATGTGACAGTGTCTACTTTGATTACATTAATATAAACATGTCTACTTTGATTACATTAATATAAACATGTGTTTGCTCAAATGAAACCATGGTAAATAATATTGTTTATTAATTAATACCAGTTAATTCTCAACAAATGACAAAAACAGATGACTAAAAATTTATACCTTGTAGCGAAGAAAGACGGGGTGACGAGTTTGGCAGCCGGGCGGAGAACGGGATGGCCCGACAGCGGTTGCCGAGGCGACGTGGTTGGCGGGCCGGTGACGGGGGAGATGGTCGAGTAGGCGGACGAGGTGGCGGCGTGCAAGGGCGCGGGGAGGCGGCGGCGCGCGAGACGGTGGCACACGGGGGAGACGGTGGCGCGAGGAGGCGGCGGCGCGCTAGGGAGACAGCAGCGTGGGGAGGCGGTGGCGCGGCGAGCGGGTGGGCGCGGCGGGCGGCCGGCACGGCTGTGGCGAGGGGCGGGCGCGGGGAGGGGCGGCCGGATGGCGCGGCGAGGGGCCGGTGCGGCGGCGGGCGGACGGCGGGGTGACAGAGAGAGTGAGATGAGAGAAAGAAGGAGAAAGGAGAACCCGCGGGCGGTTTATTTCTCTTCTTTGCCGAGTGCCCGCGATCTGGCACTCGGCAAAGATTTTTTTTAAAATTTTAAAATATTCTTTGCCGAGTGCCAGATCGCTGACCCTCGGCAAAGTCGCCTTTGCCGAGTGTCCCCTAGGCGACACTCGGCAAAGATTCTTTTACTATTCTTTGCCGAGTGTCCCCTGGGCGACACTCGGCAAAGGCTACTTCGCCGAGTGTCATTTCTAGACACTCGACAAATTACATTTTTATTTTTTTTATTTTCCCAACCAAAATTTTTGTGGTGTGTTCCTACACTATATAGACCTACATGTACCGTTTTGAGACAATTAGAAAAATGTTTTCTATAGCTAGTAGATTTAGTTCGTTTATTTGAATTTCTTCGAAAAAATCACATTTAAACTGCAATCACTCGAAACTTGGAAAACCGTGCATGCAAACATCTTGGCCATGCTATTTAACACAAGTTACGACCGATTTCAGGAGTAGACCGGAAACTTCGAGCACCATGCTCACTCAACATGGCCGTGAACTTGCCATACAGCTGTTTAAAATTTTTATAAAACACAAACAAACTCACAAAATCATGAAACTTGTCCACGTGCCATGATATCATATGTAGAGGCTGTGATAAAAAATTTAGAATGTTTGGAGAAAGTTGTGAGACACTATGTGTAGAAACTTAAGAGAACTACACATGAAATCATAGAGTTTCAATGTGGATCTCTTAGGTTTCTACACATAGTGCGTCACAGTTTTCTCGAAACTTTTTCAAATTTTTATCACAGCCTATACATATGATACCATGACACGTGGACAAGTTTCATGACTTTCTGACTTTGTTTGTGTTTTATACAATTTTAAACATGTGGATGGCAAGTTCACGGCCATGTTTAGTGAGCATGTTGCTCGAAGTTTCCGGTCCGCTCCTGGAATCGATCGTAACTTATGCTAAGTTACATGGATATCATTTTTGCATGCACGGTTTTTCAAGTTTCAAGTGACCTCTAGTTCAAATCTAAATTTTTCGAAGAAATTCAAATAAACGAACTAAATCTACTAACGATTGAAAACTTTGTTATAATTGTCCACAAATGATACATGTAGGTCTACATAGTGTAAGAACATACCACAAAAAGTTTGGTGGACAAAATCTAAAAAATAAAAATATGATTTGCCGAGTGTCCAGAGAAGACACTCGGTAAAGAGTTCTTTGCCGAGTGCCAAATATTAGGCACTCGGCAAAGAAGCCTCTTTGCCGAGTGCCGACCCTCGGCCCTCGGCAAAGACTGACGGCCGTCAGCTTTAGGACGGCCGCTGACGGCCCTTTGCCGAGCACCACCTCTGCCGAGTGTTTGACACTCAACAAACATGTCTTTGCCGAGAGTTTCCTGTGTCGAATGTCCTGCACTCAATAAACCAGCTCGTTACCGAGAGTAGGACTTCGCCGAGTGCGGCTCTCGGCAAAGCCTCCTTTGCCAAGTGCCCAACAAAAGGCACTCGGCAAAGAGGTCGGCACTCGGCAAAGACCCAGATTCCGGTAGTGTAATATGTATATATATATACATAATTTTTATTAAAAAATATTAGATATTCAATTGAATACCCTTACTTCTACATAGACCCGCCCTTGCAATCTCGGCGGGAGAGCGAATGTTCTGGATGGGAACCAAAGTACCTTTTGTACTAATTCTTTGCTAAACTCTCCACTTCAAGAACCGACACTAAAATTGTAATATCCCAAAAAAATTGTTGACCAAAAGTTGATCTTCGGTGCATGGATGAGGGAAAGGGTTGTGGGCCGTTGGATGCAAAGTCAGAAGTCATCTAAGGTGTCATTTCTTTCTCCCACAAAACCCTAGGTGGCCACCCCTTTTCCCTTTCCCCCCACTCTCTTGGCCGCCACCTCCCCCCTTTTCTCCCTTGGCTGGCCGCCCCCTTCCCCTATTGCAGCCTCCCTCCATTGCTTCCTCCTCCCTAGATATCTCCCCCCAACGCAGCAAGGATCGAGAAGAGGAGGGACACGTTGAATTGAAGAGGAAGAGAGGATCAAGGAGATGTTCTATCCCATCTCTTCTTGCATATTTTCTTGGGGAAACCCTAGGTAAGGATAAGATCCATGTTCCTCCCTGTAATTATGTGTTTTTGGAGGTTGTGGATCATGGGGATTGAAGGATTAGAGGTTGGATTAGATGTGGGGTTAGATTTTGATCTCGAAATTAGTTTCTGCAGAATGGCAGATTCGATAGTTTCTGTTCATGCCAGTTTTCCGTGCTCTTAGCGGCCTCAAAAAAATAAAAAGTCTATCTATGAGTCATAGATAATTTGTAGATCTTTCCGTGGCCGCAAAGAAAACCTCTATCTATGAGTCGCAGTTTGATTATATAAGTTTTTCAGTCTCATAATTCTGTGCAGAATCTGTTCTCTTAAGATTTAGGCAATTTTATCAACAAAATTAAACTTTAGGTTGGTAAAAGAAGTTGTAGATAATTTCATATTCTTTTCAGATTGTTAAAGAGTGCATTCATATGAATTTTGAAACTCCAGTTATGTTTGTTTTACTGTGGCTGTTCCTGTTTGCCTGACAAAAATGAGGCGGTCTGTTCACTGGTAGGTTTCAACTAGTAAATGGCCGAATTGTCTCTTCCAGTTATGGAGACTTTTGTAGAGGGATAAAAGTTCTTACTACCAGCAGAATTGCATAATTTTTGGTTGAGTAGTTTGGGAGATATCGAATTTTGAAGTTAACTATGCTGCTGTGTGAAATAGATTCAGTCACTTATCTTGTCAGATGTTTTAGAATTTATAGATGGCAGAATTTAATTATCCATTGAACACCGAAGTTGTAAATGTATTTTGTGTAGATACTCCTAGAGTATTTGTTTGATATCACCACTTTTATAATTTTAAAGATACAAAGTTAACAAATAGCGCGGCTGCTGTATGGCATGTGGTTCAGGGTGGGAGTTTTTCCACCAGGTCTTGGTTTCAAGTGTAGGAGCGATTTGTTGATTGTTGGCAAATGTTTGTGAAATATTTATACTAAGTTTTATGCCCGCTAGCAGGTGGCTACACTTCAGATCATGCCTAATACATTTTTCTTCTTCGATGAAGGCAAGTGAATGTAGCGGTGGTTGCTACCGTTTTGACCTGTTATTTCTATCGCCTACACTCTAATATTCAGAATTATTGGATTATTTCATAATTGAACTCTATGATGATGTTTTACTTGATTGTATTATATTGATGCTCTATCATATATTGATGATGATTATGGTTCGAGTATGACCCATGAGATTAATTCACACCCCTGAAGGCAGATGAAGTATTATTTGAGGTTTGTATTGTATCTGAAGGCAGATGAAGTATTCTTTGAGGTTTGTATTGCATCTGAAGGAAGTGAAGTCTATTGATAAATGCAGCTTGCCATATACATTGCATGACTCATTTGCATCTGAAGTTTTGTCGTGACCTATGGTCCGACCGTAACGGTACAACTTAGCATCGTATGTTGCCCGAGGAGGGGTACGATGCGGCTTCATACCCTTAGAGGTATGAAGGCAGAGGACATATGCATTGCATTCATATGCATTCATTGAAGTGATATTTGCAGATGATGTGGTTTTATACCCTCAGAGGTATGAAGACAGAGGACCTACACATTGCATTCCTATTCATACATTGAAGTGATATTTGCAGGTATTGTTGACGCAGGGAAGTGTTATACAACCTATTATGGTTGTTCGAGGAAATGAGATGGTATTGGTTATTGGGACTACTGAGTTCTATATCTACAAGTATTTCTTATCTTAATTGTGATTCTTTTAAAATGTTGATTAATTCAATTTGTGGTTTAAATATCTCGTCAAAACAATTTGTTTGCTGAGATGTTTTGTTGGGAGCTTGTTCTCAAATGCTATGAGATAAGAACAAGGCAACACAAAGTATTAATGGTTAAAGACCTTCGTCCTTCGAAGCATTATCTCCCTTAGGATATAATGATCTCCAGACGAAGGTTATGAAGGACGTACCTTCATCATTTCAGTATTATAATAATGAAAGTAGAAGCATATGAAACATGGAAAATAACATGAATAATCATATGACATCATTAAGATATTTTTATTATATCATCATGAACAAATATGAACAATATCGAGTTACATTTGTACCTTCGGCTTGACAGAAGGTGAAAATCCAGGTGACGTGCGAGTGAATACAAGTCATCGTGAACAGTACAGGGGTACTGTTCATCTATTTATAGGCACAGGGCGCAACCTGTGTGGATTTACATTTGTGTCCTTTACAACCGGTTACAATTATAACACAAATTATCATGGGCCAATTGGTCTTTTTATCTTTAAGTCGGTGCATCTGAAGGTACGCTACGAAGCTCCCTGATTGGTAGCTTCGGCACCGCTTCTGTTTTGATCTTCCGAAGGTGTTTCTTCTCACAGGACCTTCGGCAACGAAGTAGACCCCAACAGTAGCCCCTTCACGGTGCCAGATCGTTTTTCGTAACGAGCTCGACCCTTGAAAAATTCTCTTAGGCTTCAGAATGCCGAAGGTCCGAAAACACCTTCCCTGAGCTCGTTGTCGAGAAACGATTAAATATTCTGAGTGCGAGGCGGTCCCAACATACGACGGGTACGCGCGATCTGGTGATTCACCTTCTCGCGCACTATGGTCCACCGTTCAGTGGTTGCGGGCGACTGTTCAGCGTGTGCGAGCGACTTGACGATTCACGTTCCCACCTGCAGCACTATATAAACAGACGTGTAGGTGTGAAGTTACCACAGCATTTATTACTATTGCACTGTTGTGCTGCTGAAAAATTTGACCATAGTTAAAGCTTATTCATGGTATTCTCAATCAAAGCATCGCCTTGTTTTAGCTTCATCGTAAGAGGGAGCTTCGGCAAAATTGCAAAAAGTCAACAACTTCGTCAAAACCGTGAGAAATTCAGTATCAAATGGCTAGAGTGCGTTCAATAGCTAGAATTACACGCGACAGAGAGGAGGCCGAAGCTGCTGAGACTGCCCCAATCTCTGAAGTAATGAGGCAATCGGGACTGGTTGTGACAGAGGGTGCTTCTGAGGAAGGTCCACCTGCTGCCGAAGCTGAACAGGTTGACATTGAAGAGGGTAATGCTGATGAAGAAGAGATAGATTATAACACCGTCATGCCATCCAAACCCAGCCACTTGGACTTTGGAAAGTCTACTGTCTCTGAGGCTGATATGCCCATGATGTTAAAGCTAGGCTACTTCGAGGAAGCCGAGAAGAAGCTGATTCATTTTGGCGGGGAAGAAACCGCTCCGAAGCCAGAAAATGATGAGGTGGTAGTTTTTAGAAGTTTCTTCAAAGCAGGATTGAGGTTTCCTTTGCATGAAATGATTGTGGATGTTTTGGAAGATTTCAAAATTTATCTTCATCAGCTGACTCCTAACGCCATCATTAGGCTCAGCGTCTTTATCTGGGCTCTTCGAAGCCAAGGAGTGGAGCCTCTTGCCAAAGCTTTCTGCCGGGTGCACGAGCTTCATTATCAGTCGAAGGCTACAGAAGATGGGCTACACGAGAATTTCGGTTGTTACAACTTTGCTTACCGCAAAGATATGAAGACTCCGGTGATCAGCTATCGCACCAAATGGCCAACCGGTTGGAAGAATGAGTGGTTTTATGTTAAGGTTGATGATAAGAAGGAGAAGATAGTTCAGAGCCCACTGGACCTAACCTTCGGGTTAACTAGGCCCCTGTGCGACATGCTGCAAGGGTCACCATGCCGAGAAGCTGTGGGCGAATTTCGAGTTGTGTCTGAGCATATCGGTACTACGTATGCGTGTGTACGGCGAGGGATAGACATGTTTCTCTAAACAAACATCGTCTATATCACATGTTTCTTTCGCTTAATGTCCTATCGGACATGAAGCTCCATCAACCTGCCTTAAAACGCCGGAAAAGCACGTTTCCGGCTGTTTTCAAGCTCGACCTAAACCCCCTCCGGGGGACTAGCTACCAATAGAGTATTTCCGACGTTAAAGGAATGGAATATGCCGAAGCTTAAAGGAGAAAAGAAAAAGAATGAACTTGTTCGACTGCCCTATCACTTCAAGTTCAAGAAACATTTCAAAGAGCCTTGCCAAGAATGGTTGGAAATGATTGAAGCTATGTGCAATGAAATTTTGGGCAACTATACTAAGAAAGAAGATCAATTGATGACCGCGGCCTTCGGCACCCGACCGAAACGAAGGCTGAACCGAGTAATGGATGCCCTGAAATTTGAATACCCTGACTATGAACGGTTAAGCAAGGGTGCCGAAGGGCCAAAGCGAAAAAGAATTGTCAGTGTTATGAAGAGGCAGGTTGCTAGAATGATAGAAGAAGATGAGAAAGCTTTGAAAAAGAAAAAATCCAGCCCCAAGCCGAAGGTGGCTGTTCCGAAGAAAAGTAAAGCTTCGTCTATGAAGCCAAAAACAACTGATATAGAGGAAGAAATGCCTTCAACGCCTCCTGTTGCTGACGTGGAGGAAATTTTAAAGGTAATGACCGAATCTTTACCTCTCAAGCTAAGTCCACTAGGGCCACAACTGATGAAGCTTTTACCGAAGAAGGAGGAGCCTGCGGCAATCAAGAAGCCTGCTGAAAAAGGCAAAGGATTATTACTATTATTGATGCTATTGAAGAAATGCCACCATCGGCTTCAGCGTCAAAAACACCGGTTGCCGAAGACACTATAGCTACCGAAGCTGCCCCCGCCGAAGTTGCAACTGCCGAAGCTGAGACGGCCGAAGATACAAATATGGAGGGCGCTTTTTTTGATATTGAAAAGATGCTTTTAAACATGGCTGCGGAAGAAGCTGCTATAGCTGCCGAAGAGACTCTAGCCCAGTGCTCGGGAAAGAGAAGGGGAAAGAGAAGGAGATTGCCGAAGATACTTTGGAGGAAAAGGATTTTAATTTTCATAACATACTTGGGCAAAAGCTGTCTAAGGCAGAGAAGGAAGAGCTGAGGGATTATGCAATATCATGCAGCTATCAACCAGGAGCATTGCTCTTTGTTGGCGTTGACGAAGAGAGCTTAGGATGTCTCCGGGACCGGACTGGAGCGAAGGTTGTCAGCACTTTATCGAAGAGTGTTGGCTTTCCGAAGCTTGAGGCCGACCTCAGTAGATACCAGCGACAACATATCGCTGGCAGCTTGTTTTATTCTAATTTTAAGGTAAAGTTCTTACCTTAACTTTTTATTGTTTTCGAGATGAAGGTTATTTCTGATGAAGGTTATTTTTTCAGAATCTACTGCTAAGTAAAACCTTAAGGATGCAACAAGACCTCGAGGACAAGAAAAATGAGATTATAATTGAGGGCTTAGAGGGCAAAATTAAAGATGACGAAGCTGCTCTCGAGATGAAGGATTTTGTGATTCAAATAATGGAGGGTTCGCTGGCAGAAGCCCAAGCCGAGATTGCTAGATTAAACAGTGAACTCTCCATGAAATCAAAAAGCTTCGAACAAGAGAAGAAGGATTTTGATGCAAAGCTTGAAGCCGAAGTTGCAAAGAGTTCGAACTTGCAAAAGTCATTGAAGGAACTTCAAGATAAATGTCTGAACTTCGGCAACCGTTGCGTGCAACGACTGAAGCAGGTCTTCAACTCAATTGGAGCCAGTTCTGAAAAGTTTAAACCTTTAGCTGAAGACCTGCTAGGCATCTTCGATCATATTGAAGGTGAAGTTGATGCTCTTGATGAAGTCATAGCTGGGCATGGTGACTTCTGCGCTTTGCTAGCTTCTCGTGGCATAGCTGTTGCTTTTATGAAGGCTGGTTCCACGCACGAGAATATTGTAAACAGGCCGAACTTCAGCTTATCACCAGTGGACTTGAATGACATCCCCGGCCTAGCCCGAAGCATTGAAAACTGATTCGTAACTCAAATTTGGGCGAAGGGTGGATGAAGCTTGGCTGGTGACGAAGCTCGAAGTCACCTCAAACCGGTAACAAACTCATACCTTGTGCTTACCTTTTCCTTGAAACTTGAATTTACCTTATAATGCTTTGTTATGTACAGGATGATGAAGCCGAAGAGCAGTGATCCGGAGCTTGGTGGATGATCCAAAGCTTAGCGGATGGTGATGAAGCCGAAGACATTGCTATGAAAAAACTTTAGAGAAACTTTTGAATTATCCTTGTAAAGAATATTGTAATTTAAGAATCAGATACTACTCTGTAAATTTGTCCATACCGTGTAATATATTTTTACATTTCCGTCCATGTATGAACTGCTTTGATGTGGACGAAACTTGTATTTTTTGAGCCAAAGGAGAAAAACACCTTCCCTTATTTTCGTACACAATGAAGCATAAATCTGCTTCTTTTCCTTTCGCCGAAGCCTTATCATCAGAGCCAAAGCAATTGTCTGTATTTGTATGATATGATGATGATGATCCAATGTATGTCTAAATGAATGTATATGAATGCAATTAATGATGTGATGTATTGCGCAAATCAATGTCCAGACACATGCTTACGAAGCCACATCAAAACTCTTCATTCCCTTAGGAATAGCTGAAATCTCTTTGTCGTTTATTTTTCGGCTGCACCGCTTATTTTTCGGTGTAAGTTCTGCATCCCCTTAGGAACATCTTTTGAACTTCTTCGCCTTCTATTTCGGTGGTATCACCGTTGACTTTTCGGTGTAAGTTCTGCATTCCCTTAGGAACGTCTTTTGAACTTCTTCGCCTTATATTTCGACGGTATTTGGCTCTGCATTCCCTTAGGGACGACTTTCGAGCTTCTCCCTATTTTTTTTCTTTTTCTGCACTCGATGGTGCATGCTCAGATTTTACATTTTACATATTTTTGGGGGATTTTGCTCTCGTAGAGCTGGATAAGAAAGGAAAAATTACAAACTATGGCCCCATTAAAAACCTTTCTACCCCTTTGGAAAGGAAAAGGGTGCCATAGGAAAAATGAAAAAGATTACATCAAGTTACAAATAATATCGTCGAAGCTCATCCGCATTCCAACATCTAGGAATGTCGTTGCCGTCCATATCCTTCAATCTGTAAGAACCGGGTCTTGACGAAGATACCACCAGAAAGGGTCCTTCCCACTTTAGCTGTAGCTTGCCTACTGTGTCTGGATTGGCCACTCTCTGAAGTACAAAATGCCCTGGCTTAATGTTTTTCAGGCAAACTTTCTGTCATGCCATTTTATTGTTTTGGCTTGATATTTATTGATATTCTCCATAGCCTGAAGTCTGGTCCCTTCTATAGCATCTTTTACCACAGAATAATCAGCTTCGTCCTCTGCCGAAGCTACTGTTCTAATTGACCCTGCCTTAGCTTCTTCTGGGGTTATAGCTTCGTCACCAAACAATAACTTGATCGGTGTAAAACCTGTTGACCTTGATATAGTTGTATTGTGGCTCCACACCACTTTAATCAACTCATCTGGCCACTTTCCTCTTGGTTGATTGAAGATTAACTTCATTATTCCCGTCATTATAATACCATTTGCTCTTTCGACCAGCCCGTTTGACTCCAGGTGCCTGACTGATGCAAAATGAATCTTCGTGCCAATCTGGTTGCAGAAATCTTTGAAAGTTTCAACATCAAACTGTGTTCCATTGTCCACAGTTATAGCCTTCGGCACGCTGAAGAGACAAACGATATTTTGCCAGAAGAATTTCTGGACTGTAACCGAAGTTATTGTAGCCAAAGGCTTTGCTTCAATCCACTTAGAAAAAATATTCTAAAGCCACCACGACATATTTCAAATTACCTTGCGCTGGTGGAAGTGGGCCTAACAAATCCAGGCCCCATCTTTGCAATGGCCATGTTGGTTGTATTAACTGAGTTAATGACAAAGGTTGTTTTTGATCTCTTGCACATTTTTGACAATTTTTGCACTTTTGGACCAGATCTGCTGCATCCGAAGCTGCCTTCGGTCAGTAAAATCCCTGTCTAAAAACCTTTCCCAGCAAAGGCCTGGACCCAATATGAGATCCACACAATCATGCATGTATCTCCTTCATTAGTTCTATACCTTCGGTTCTGGATAAACACTTGAGAAGGGGGGAGCAAACTCCATGTTTGTATAATTCCCCTTCTATTATGATATACGGTCTTGTTCTTGCTTCCATTCTTTTATTATAAACTTCGTCGTCCGAGAGGCAGTTACCCTGGAGGAAAGATATGATTTCAGTCCTCCAATCTTCACTATTTACTAGAGAAATGGCGAGCACTGCTCTCTCCATGAGTTCAACCGAAGGTGCCTTTATTGTTTCAAAAATACTTCCAAAGGTAGAGGGAGCCCCTGAACCGCTGATTTGGCTAACAGATCCGCATGCTCATTTTCGCCTCTTGGAATGTTCTTGACAGAGAAACCTTCGAAAGAAACCTCCAACCTTCGAACTGTATCCAGATATTTTCAAGTTTCGGATCTCTTGTCTTGCTACTTTTATCTACATGGCCAGAAATGACTTGAGAATCAGTTTTCAGAATAGCCCTTCTTATTCCCATTGCCCTTAACTTCCGAAGCCCTAACAGGAGTGCTTCGAATTCGGCAATATTATTTGTACAACTAAAGTCTAGCTTGGCTGCATAACATGTTCTGACTTTCGAAGGTGCTACTAGAACAGCAGCTGCTCCTGCGCCGAAGGTTCCCCAAGAACCATAGCAGAACACTGTCCAAGCTTCGGCATCTTTATTTATCTCTTCTTCCTGAGCCTCTGGCGTCCAGTCAGCGATGAAGCCTGCTAACGCCTGGGACTGAATTGAAGATCTATGCACATAATCAATGGTGAATTCATTAAGCTCTACAGCCCATTTTCCAATCCTTCCAGTAGCCTCTCTGTTCCTCATGATGTCCTTTAGAGGTTGTGACGAAGGAACAATTATGTGGTATCCTTGAAAATAATGCCGAAGCTTTCTGGAGGCCATTAACACACATATAATACCTTCTGCAATTCTGTGTAATTTTTCTTTGATGGACTTAGAACTTTGGAGATAAGTATATTGGAGCTTGCTTTTTAGCATGACCATCTAGCTTCTCCTGTACCAGTGCCGCACTCACTGCAGAATGCGAAGCTGCCACATATAAGAGCAATGGAGCCCCTGGCGCGGGTGGAGTTAATGTTGTTAAATCAATCAAATATTGTTTCAACTATTCAAAAGCTTTTTGTTGTGCCGGGCCCCATTGAAAGACTTCGGCTGACTTCAGTATTTCAAAAAATGGCAGATTTCTTTCCGCTGATCTAGATATGAATCTGTTAATGATGCTAATCTTCCTGCCAGCCGTTGAGCCCCTTTCTTCGTGCTTGGTGGCTCCATCCGATGGATAGCTTCGATCTTGCTTGGGTTAGCTTCAATTCCTTTCGTTGATACCAGACAACCAAGGAACTTGCCTTTCTTCACTCCAAAAACACATTTTATGGATTTATTTTCAGGCCAGCTTGTCTGAAATTGACAAATGTTTCTTGCAAATCAGCAATGTGATTTTCTTGCTTCGTGCTTTTTACTATGATATCATCAACATAGGTCAACACATTTCTGCCTATCTGAGAATGAAGGACCTTGGCTGTCATTCTGCTGAAGCTTCCTCCAACATTCTTGAGCCCCTCAGGCATTCGAAGATAGCAATAGGTGCCACTGAGAGTTATGAAGCTAGTCTTCGGCTCATCTTCCTTCTTCATCCAGATTTGATGATATCCTGAATAACAATCCAATAGACTCATGAGCTCTGAAGAAGCTGCTGCGTCTACAAGAGAGTCTATTCTTGGTAGCTGGAATTTGTCTTTTGGGCATGCCTTGCTAAGATCTGTCAAGTCAATGCACATTCTCCATTTGCCATTGGCCTTCTTCACCATGACAGTATTGGCTAACCACTCTAGGTATTTTACCTCTCTGATGACACCAGCACTGAGAAGCCTTTTCACTTCATTCCGAGCACCTTCGGCTTTATCATCAGACATTTTCTGAAGCCTTTGCTTTCATGGCCTGAAGGATGGGTCCACATTGAGTGAATGTTCAATGTCATTTCTATTGACACCGCAGAGATCATTGGCTGACCAAGCAAAGACATCTTTGTTATTGAATAGAAATCTTATCAAAGTTTTCTCTTGCTCTTCAGATAGCTGAGACCCCAGTAGTACCTTTTGCTCCACTATGTCTTCACATAGAAGCATAGGCTTCGGCTGATCCGCCGAATGAGCCTTCTCTCTTTTGTATTTGCACTGTTCATAGACTTTGGCTCCATCTATATTGTGAATTGCTTTTGAGACTGTCCAATTTCCATCAGCTTTTCTGGCAGCTTCTTGACTCCCATGAACAACAATGGGCCCTTGTTCTGAAGGTATCTTCATGCATAGATATGCTGGATGAAGTATTGCTTCAAAGGCATTCAGTGTTCCACGACCAATGATTGCATTGTAAGGATATTCCATGTCAACAATGTCAAAGACGACCTGTTCGGTTCTTGTGTTATGAACGAAGCCAAAGGTAACTGGCATTGTGATTTTGCCGAGGGCTGTAATCTGTCTTCCTCAGAAGCCACATAGAGGATGTGTAGCATCATGAATCTTGTCTTTTGGCTCTTGCATTTGTTTGAAGGCCTTAGCAAATATGATATCCGTTGCGCTGCCTATATCAACTAGAACATTATGGACCAGGAAACCCTTGATGACACAAGATATGACCATAGCATCATTGTGAGGATAATCTTTGAGCTGAAGGTCTTCTTGGGAGAAGGTAATTGGGATGTGGGACCATTTTGATTTGATGAAGGGTCCCTGCACCCCAACATGTTGTACCCTTCTCTGTGCTTCCTTCTTCTGCTTCTTGTTAGCCAGTTCTGAACCTGAACCACATGTTATCGGAAGCACTAGCAGCTTCGTAGCCGAAGATACTTCAGCTTGGTTGTTGAACGAAGCCGTCAGCTCAAACAGTGGTAGTGAGTTCACCGGAGGTGGGCGCCAATGTTGGGAGCTTGTTCTCAAATACTATGAGATAAGAACAAGGCAACACAAAGTATTAATGGTTAAAGACCTTCGTCCTTCGAAGCATTATCTCCCTTAGGATATAATGATCTCCAGACGAAGGTTATGAAGGACGTACCTTCATCATCTCAGTATTATAATAATGAAAGTAGAAGCATATGAAACATGGAAAATAACATGAATAATCATATGACATCATTAAGATATTTTTATTATATCATCATGAACAAATATGAACAATATAGAGTTACATTTGTACCTTTGGCTTGACAGAAGGTGAAAATCCAGGTGACGTGCGAGTGAATACAAGTCAGCGTGAACAGTACGTGGGTACTATTCATCTATTTATAGGCACAGGGCGCAGCCTGTGTGGATTTACATTTTTGTCCTTTACAACCGGTTACAATCATAACACAAATTATCATGAGCCAATTGGTATTTTTATCTTTAAGTCGGTGCATTTGAAGGTACGCTACGAAGCTCCGTGATTGGTAGCTTCGGCACCGCTTCTGTTTTGATCTTCCGAAGGTGTTTCTTCTCACAGGACCTTCGGCGACGAAGCAGACCCCCAACATGTTTCATCTCACTCTTGCATTACTCAATGCAGGTGCTTGTTACTCATCAAGGGGAGTGGGAAGTAGTAGCACATCCACCTTCACTCTCATAATAACGCTGCCTAGGCGCAGTCATGATTTAATTAGAAACTTCTTGTCAAAGGGTGTTTGTTTTTAACTAGTTGTGCGCACTGGTTAATTCAGTTCATGTCGTTATGGTTGTCTTCACATTGCTAGCAGATTATTAATTTCTATTATGTTTTCTTATCATGATATCTATTTATACTTTGTTGCTTCCTCGTTTATGCAATTTTCAAAGGAGATGCTGTCGAAATTTTATATGGGTGTTTGTGGATCCCAGGGTGTTACAAAAATGATTTGGGCGTAGACCCAAAACATCTAGCGAGAATGGAAAATATTCTTCTAGTATCGAATCTAGGTTAGAACCTATACTAAAGGCTCTCTATTTTTTCTATTAGTTTGATGATCTTTATATTAGTACCAGTTGGTGTTTCCAGCCGACAATAAAAAGTTGAAATTTAGTACCAGCTTATTTTAAATCGAGTTCTAAAGATATCTTTGTCCTTTAGTACTAGTCATTGTGTTTAATCCTTACTAAACACTTGATATTAATATCGGTTGAACATATCAACCGGTACTGATAATATCCTCTGCTCCGACGCAACATTTTTTAAAACTGGTACTAATACTTGTATTAGTACTGATTTTAAAAACCGATACAAACATTGATCGAGGAAAGCCCCATTCTCCCGTGAATCCCGATCCAAACCTAATTAACAACATTAGCCTCTGTATTATACAGCTCTGGGATGTGCCCGATACAATCACGAAGCTCTCGATTGCCCGGTCCACTATGTACGGCAAGAAATGAGCATCGTGCCATGAGGCATAGGGACCGACCTTGAATGCAATAACATATGCAAACGAGAAGGCGCGCACTCCACGCCCTTGATCCTTATATATAAACTAGTAACTGGCGCGCCAGCACGCGTTTTTAATTGTAATTAAGTTAAATTTAATTGTATTTGTTAATAATCATAATAATTGCTTAGATGAGTGATAGAAGTTGATTAAGTAGATATTTACATGTAAAATGATATAAAATGTTCTTTCTGCATAAAGACGGAGAGGAACTTTAAAGGCAATTTTGCTAGGTGTTGCTTTAGCTTGAGGCACGTCATTTTTGTAGGACATATATGGTCTATAATCATATTGGTACACATAAAGATGTGACAAATATAGAGGTACCCGCATGACGGACATGAGGTGTTACTTGTTAAAACAACATGTTTTGTATCTATGACGTACGAATTAATGATTTTTTTAAAGAAAGGTATACGAGTTATCACTTCCGTTCATCTATAATACTTGTAAGAAATTTAACTGAAATGGTTATTATTTGAACTATTGAAGCATTGCACAACTTCAAAATTTATGAACAGAAGAAAACATATTACCTTTCTATGTAACATATGACGAATATAACCGGAAGCATATATGAAAGGTTGAGATGAAGCAAGTTTAGTAAATCAAGGAGGAAAAACAGTTAATTGTTAAGTATAGAAACAATTATGGTGGCTTTATAATATGAATTGTTTGTCATTATTGGACCATATGCAAAAAAGAAAGAAACATAATTTTGATTTTCTCCTATGTCTAGTTCCAAGGCTGCACCAAGAAATGTTAGAAAGCTAGGAATGAAATATTTTGCTGTGTAAATGATCAAAATAAATATTATCATTTCAATGTAAACATGATATGAACAGGGAAAGCACACAATAGAATGGGCAAAAGAGCCTAAGAATCTAGGAATAAGATATATATTGATTAGAAGACATTCTAATAAATATTATCATTTCAATGTAAATATGGTACTAATAGGGAAAGTACATTATAGATATTATATCAGTACTAACAAAACAATGCAATTCTATACAAATAACGCCAATCCTTTTTTTGCTTTTATTCTCTGTTCCTCGCTGGTTTCATGATAAAACACAGAACTGAGTATTATTCGTTCAAAAGTTTGCAATTCGAAGTTAGAGATATGAATCAGTTACAATTTATTATACAATGCAATTAATTACCAAGTTCAACTACAATTAAGAAGATAGATAGAACATAAATATGTATTGAAAAGGGATGCATCTATATTGTTGTCTCATAATGCAAGAGAAATTAATTTTCTTTGTTACCTAAAACTGAACATACATTAAAATATGTATCTTTGCCTAAGAAGCAGCACCTTCTGGTGATCAGTGAATGCATGGTGACCATTTTCTATTTAACATAGTTACTAAATGTTTGAAGATAAGTATGTTTTATTATTTGCAATAGGGATGGTGTCCCAAAACATGTCACGGTGGTTGTTTTCAGATCAATAGTGAGCACCGACTGAGCCGCGCACTGCGGCACCCAGCAAGGTTGGAGTCGGGCAGAAGTATGTAAAAATACTTGCTCCTTCGACCGCAGTTGGTTGTGGCCTAAAATTCATAGGTTGTCTCCTGGCCATCGAGAACCATTCGTGCGAATGAAATATGAAATAATGACGTGAGGATCCCACAATATATATGCAGGCAACCAGTGTAAGTCCTGTTTGAGCCACTCAAAATTTTGTTTTTCATTCTAGCTCACTCAAATTTGACTGACACAATTGAAAGGGAAATGTGCCTTTGGGCCATTTCTAAGTATTTTGGTGATTGAGTGCAAACACAAGTGCTTAAATGTGAAAATATGCCCAAGGATGAACAAAGTGCAAATCACAAGTTAAGGTATGTTTCTAAGCCTTAGTACATTGGTTTTGTGTACTAATATATTTGTCTAAGTGTTAGAAACAGATAGAAGAAGAGAAGAGAAGACTTGGTTGTGTACAGCCAAGGGGCTGCTTCGGTCTGGGGCACCGGACTGTCCGGTGGTGCACCGGACAGTGTCCGGTGGTGCACCGGACAGTGTCCGGTGGTGCACCGGACAGTGTCCGGTGCGCCAGGCTGCCTCGACCGAAGAGGCCGCTCTCGGGTTTTTCTCCGGCGACTTCGGCTAAAATTCACCGGACTGTCCGGTGTGCACCGGACTGTCCGGTGAGCCAACGGTCGGCCGGGCCAACGGTCGGCCGCGCGATCGGCGCGCGACACGTGGCCGAGCCAACGGTCGGAAGGAAGCACCGGACTGTCCGGTGTGCACCGGACTGTCCGGTGCGCCAGATCTGCAACGGTCGGCAACGGTCGGCTTCGCCATTTAAGGAAACAAATCGGGCACCGGACAGTGTCCGGTGTGCACCGGACTGTCCGGTGCGCCACGAGACAGAAGGCAAAGATGGCCTTCCAGATTTGTTCCCAACGGCTCCTAGCTGCCTTGGGGCTATAAAAGGGACCCCTAGGCGCATGGAGGAACACACCAAGCATTCCTACAACTCTTCTAAGCACCAAGACATCAATCTCACGCATTCGTTTCATTGTGATAGCATATAGAGCTCTTGTGGAGTTGTGAACTCTTTGTGTTGCGTTGCGAGCTCTTGTTGCGACTTGTGTGCGTGTTGTTGCTCTGATTTTCGAGTCTTGTGTGCGTTGCTCATTCCCACCTTACTCCGTATTTCTTTGTGAACTCAATTGTAAGGGCGAGAGACTCCAAGTTGTGGAGATTCCTCGCAAACGGGAAAAGATCAAAGGAAAGAAAAACACCATGGTATTCAAGTTGATCATTGGATCACTTGAGAGGAGTTGAGTGCAACTCTCGTCCGTTGGGACGCCACAACGTGGAGTAGGCAAGTTTTGTACTTGGCCGAACCACGGGATAACCACCGTGTCAACTCTGTGATTGCTTTCTTGTGGTTATCGTGTTTTGAGTTCTCTCTAGCCACTTGGCTATACTTGTGCTAACCCTTAACAAGTTTTTGTGGCTTAAGTTTTGAACTTTAAACAGGATCACCTATTCACCCCCCCTCTAGGTGCTCTCAATTGGTATCAGAGCCGTTCTCTTCAAGAAAGGGACTAACCGCCCGAAGAGACGGATCCTAAGGGGAAGGGAATTGTGATCAACGACAAGGAAAAGGAGTCCTTCGTCAACGAGCCAAGGGATGACAAGTCCAATGACTCGGGCTCGGGCCACAAGCGAAGAGATGGGAAGAAGAAGAAGACAAGACGCATCAAGGAGATCGTCTACTACGACAGCGATGAGTCCTCTTCTTCCCAAAAGGACGACGACTACGACAAACAAAGGAAACCGGTTAATTCTAACTTTTCTTTTGACTACTCTCGTATTCCGCAAAGTTCAAATTCACATTTGCTTTCCATTCCACTCGGCAAGCCCCCACACTTTGATGGGGAGGACTACGGATTTTGGAGCCACAAAATGCGTAGTCACCTATTCTCTCTCCATCCTAGCATATGGGAGATTGTAGATAGTGGAATGCACTTTAGTAGTTCGGATAGTCCTATATTCATTAATGAGCAAATCCATAAGAATGCACAAGCTACTACTGTTCTTCTAGCCTCATTGTGCAGGGATGAATATAATAAAGTGAGTGGCTTGGATAACGCCAAGCAAATCTGGGATACCCTCAAGATCTCTCATGAGGGAAATGACGCTACCTTGCTCACCAAAATGGAGTTGGTGGAGGGCGAGCTTGGACGGTTCGCGATGATAAGGGGCGAGGAGCCAACTCAAACATACAACCGGCTCAAGACCCTTGTCAACAAGATAAGGAGCTATGGAAGCACGTGATGGACGGACCACGACGTCGTCCGCCTAATGCTAAGGTCCTTTACTGTTCTTGATCCTCATTTGGTGAATAATATTCGTGAGAATCCCAGGTACACCAAAATGTCGCCCGAAGAAATTCTTGGAAAATTTGTAAGCGGGCGGATGATGATCAAGGAGGCAAGGTACGTCGATGACGCGTTGAACGGTCCAATCCACGAGCCTCAACCCATTGCTCTCAAGGCATCAAGGAGCAAGGAGGCACTACCAAGCAAGGTGGCGCAAATTGAGGCGGCCGGGCTTAATGATGAAGAAATGGCTCTCATCATTAAGCGATTCAAGACAGTGCTAAAGGGTCGCAATGGACAGCCGAGCAAGACTAAGACCAAGGGGAAGCGATCATGCTTCAAATGCGGTAAGCTTGGTCATTTTATTGCTAACTGTCCTGATAATGAAAGTGACCAGGAAAAGGGAAACAAGAGGGAAAAGAAGAAGCATTATAAGAAGGCAAAGGGCGAGGCGCATCTAGGCAAGGAGTGGGACTCGGATTGCTCCTCGTCCGACTCCGACAATGAAGGACTCGCCGCCACCCGCCTTCAACAAATCAACCCTCTTCCCCAACGAGCGTCACACATGCCTTATGGCAAGGGAGAAGAAGGTATGTACTCGCAACTCTACCTATGCTTCTTCAAGTGAGGACGAATCTAGTGATGAGGATGAAGTAGATTATTCATGTTTGTTCAAGGGCTTAGATAGATCTAAGATAGACAAAATTAATGAATTAATTGATGCCTTGAATGAAAAGAATATACTTTTAGAAAAGCAAGAGGATTTGTTGTATGAAGAGCATGATAAATTTGTTGAGGCACAAAAATCCTATGCTTTAGAAGTTAAAAGAAATGAAATGCTTTCTTTTGAACTATCTACTTGTCATGAAACCATTTCTACTTTGAAAGGTGTCAACAATGATTTAAATGCTAAATTAGAAGTAGCAAATAAATCCAACTCTTGTGTTGAACATGTTGAAATTTGCACTAGGTGCAAGGATGTTGATATTAATGCCTGTAGTGAACACTTAGTTTCCATTTCAAAATTGAGTGATGAAGTGGCTAGTCTTAATGCTCAACTTAAGACTAGCAAAAGTGATTTTGAAAAGCTAAAATTTGCTAGGGATGCCTACACGGTTGGTAGACACCCCTCAATTAAGGATGGACTTGGCTTCAAGAGGGAAGCCAAGAACTTAACAAGCCATAAGGCTCCCATTCCCGCCAAGGAGAAAGGGAAGGCACCTATGGCTACTAGTGCTAAAAGGAACCATGCATTTTTGTATCATGATAAAAGACAAACTAGAAATGTAAGTCATGATGTTTTTGATTCATATGTTTATGATTCTCATGCCATGTTTGCTCCTAGTTCCTCTTATGTGTATGATAGAAATGTTACTAGGAGAAATGTTGTTCCTAAAAGAAATGCTATTCATCATGTGCCTAGAAGGAATGTTATTCATGCTCCTAGGAAAGTAGTGAATGAACCTTCTACAATTTATTGTGCTTTGAATGCTTCATTTGCAATTTGTAGAAAGGATAGAAAAGTAATTGCTAGGAAGTTAGGGGCAAAATGCAAAGGTGATAAAACTTGCATTTGGGTCCCTAAGGAAATTGTGACTAACCTTGTAGGACCCAACAAGAGTTGGGTACCTAAGACCCAAGCCTAAATTTGCCTGGCAGGTTTATGCATCCGGGGGTTCAAGCTGGATTATCGACAGCGGATGCACAAACCATATGACGGGGGAGAAGAAGATGTTCACCTCCTACGTCAAGAATAAAGATTCCCAAGATTCAATTGTATTCGGTGATGGGAATCAAGGCAAGGTAAAAGGTTTAGGTAAAATTGCGATTTCTAATGAGCATTCTATCTCTAATGTATTTTTAGTAGAGAGTCTTGGATATAATTTGCTATCTGTTAGTCAATTATGTCATATGGGGTATAACTGTCTATTTACAAATATAGATGTGTCTGTCTTTAGAAGAAGTGATGATTCACTAGCTTTTAAGGGTGTATTAGACGGCAAACTTTATTTAGTTGATTTTGCAAAAGAGGAGGCCGGTCTAGATGCATGCTTAATAGCTAAGACTAGCATGGGCTGGTTGTGGCATCGCCGCTTAGCACATGTGGGGATGAAGAACCTTCACAAGCTTCTAAAGGGAGAACACGTGATAGGTTTGACTAACGTTCAATTCGAAAAAGATAGACCTTGTGCAGCTTGTCAAGCAGGGAAACAGGTGGGAGGAGCACATCACAGCAAGAATGTGATGACCACTTCAAGACCCCTGGAGCTGCTGCATATGGACCTCTTCGGACCCGTCGCCTATCTGAGCATAGGAGGGAGTAAGTATGGTTTAGTTATTGTTGATGACTTTTCCCGCTTCACTTGGGTGTTCTTTTTGCAGGATAAGTCTGAAACCCAAGGGACCCTCAAGCGCTTTCTCAGGAGAGCTCAAAATGAGTTTGAGCTCAAGGTGAAGAAGATAAGGAGCGACAACGGGTCCGAGTTCAAGAACCTTCAAGTGGAGGAGTTCCTTGAAGATGAAGGAATCAAGCACGAGTTCTCCGCTCCCTACACACCACAGCAAAATGGTGTGGTAGAGAGGAAGAACAGGACGCTCATCGACATGGCGAGGACGATGCTAGGAGAGTTCAAGACCCCCGAGTGCTTTTGGACGGAAGCCGTTAACACTGCTTGCCACGCCATCAACAGGGTCTACCTTCATCGCCTCCTCAAGAAGACGTCATATGAGCTACTAACCGGTAACAAACCCAATGTATCGTACTTTCGTGTATTTGGGAGTAAATGCTACATTCTAGTGAAGAAGGGTAGAAATTCTAAGTTTGCTCCCAAAGCTGTAGAAGGGTTTTTATTAGGTTATGACTCAAATACAAAGGCGTATAGAGTCTTCAACAAATCATCGGGTTTGGTTGAAGTCTCTAGCGACGTTGTATTTGATGAGACTAATGGCTCTCCAAGAGAGCAAGTTGTTGAGTGTGATGATGTAGATGAAGAAGATGTTCCGACGGCCGCTATACGGACCATGGCGATTGGAGAAGTACGGCCACAGGAACAAGATGAACGAGATCAACCTTCTTCCTCAACTATGGTGCATCCCCCAACCAAAGATGACGAACAGGTACTTCAAGTAGAGGCGCTTGATCAAGGGGGAGCACAAAATGATCAAGTGATGGAGGAAGAAGCGCAACCGGCACCTCCAACCCAAGTTCGAGCGATGATTCAAAGGGATCATCCCGTCGACCAAATTCTGGGTGACATTAGCAAGGGAGTAACTACTCGGTCTCGATTAGTTAATTTTTGTGAACATTACTCTTTTGTCTCTTCTATTGAGCCTTTCAGGGTAGAAGAGGCCTTGCTAGATCCAGACTGGGTGTTGGCCATGCAAGAGGAGCTCAACAACTTCAAGCGCAATGAAGTTTGGACACTGGTGCCTCGTCCGAAGCAAAATGTTGTGGGAACCAAGTGGGTGTTCCGCAACAAACAGGACGAGCACGGGGTGGTGACAAGGAACAAGGCTCGACTTGTGGCAAAAGGTTATGCCCAAGTCGCAGGTTTGGACTTTGAGGAGACTTTTGCTCCTGTGGCTAGGCTAGAGTCAATTCGAATCTTGCTAGCATATGCCGCTCACCATTCTTTCAGGTTGTTCCAAATGGATGTGAAGAGCGCTTTCCTAAACGGGCCAATCAAGGAGGAGGTGTACGTGGAGCAACCCCCTGGCTTCGAGGATGAACGGTACCCCGACCATGTGTGTAAGCTCTCTAAGGCGCTCTATGGACTTAAGCAAGCCCCAAGAGCATGGTATGAATGCCTTAGAGACTTTTTAATTGCTAATGCTTTCAAGGTTGGGAAGGCCGATCCAACTCTTTTTACAAAGACATGCGATGGTGATTTGTTTGTGTGCCAAATTTATGTCGATGACATAATATTTGGTTCTACTAACCAAAAGTCTTGTGAAGAGTTTAGCAGGGTGATGACGCAGAAATTCGAGATGTCGATGATGGGCGAGTTGAACTACTTCCTTGGGTTCCAAGTGAAGCAACTCAAGGACGGCACCTTCATCTCCCAAACGAAGTACACGCAAGATCTGCTAAAGCGGTTTGGGATGAAGGACGCCAAGCCCGCAAAGACGCCGATGGGAACCGACGGACACACCGACCTCAACAAAGGAGGTAAGTCCGTTGATCAAAAAGCATACCGGTCAATGATAGGTTCTTTGCTTTACTTATGTGCTAGTAGACCGGATATTATGCTTAGCGTATGCATGTGTGCTAGATTTCAATCCGATCCTAAGGAATGTCACTTAGTGGCGGTGAAGCGAATTCTTAGATATTTAGTTGCTACGCCTTGCTTCGGGCTCTGGTATCCAAAGGGGTCTACCCTTGACTTAGTTGGATACTCAGACTCCGACTATGCTGGATGTAAGGTCGATAGGAAGAGTACATCGGGGACGTGCCAATTCTTAGGAAGGTCCCTGGTGTCATGGAACTCTAAGAAACAAACCTCCGTTGCCCTATCCACCGCTGAGGCCGAGTATGTTGCCGCAGGACAGTGTTGCGCGCAACTACTTTGGATGAGGCAAACCCTCAGGGACTTTGGCTACAATCTGAGCAAAGTCCCACTCCTATGTGACAATGAGAGTGCTATCCGCATGGCGGAAAATCCTGTTGAACACAGCCGCACAAAGCACATAGACATCCGGCATCACTTTTTGAGAGACCACCAGCAAAAGGGAGATATCGAAGTGTTTCATGTTAGCACCGAGAACCAGCTAGCCGATATCTTTACCAAGCCTCTAGATGAGAAGACCTTTTGCAGGCTGCGTAGTGAGCTAAATGTCTTAGATTCGCGGAACTTGGATTGAATTGTAGCATACATGTGTTTATGCATTTGATCAGGTTCATTCTGCATTTTGTTGCTTATTGTGGTGCTCAAATTGTACCAACACTCCCTGGACCTCACAAGTCCGTTGCAAAGTGATGCACATGTTTAGGGGGAGATGTGTTACAACTTGACCCTTTGAGACTAACCATTTGCTTGAGTTTGCTTGATTTAGTCTCGAAGGAGGGTTGAAAGGGAAAAGGTGGACTTGGACCATGAAAGACTTCCACTGCACTCCGATGAGAGGGTAACTAATTCCAAGTTCATCTCATGAATTCTTATTGCCATTTGCTCTTAATTGAAGACTTTGGTGAGGCAATGGGGTTAAAAGGCCAAGATTGATCCCGTTTTGGTGCTTGATGCCAAAGGGGGAGAAAATAAAGGCCAAAGCGATAAATGGATCAGCTACCACTTGAGAAATTTTGAAAATATTAGGATAGAGTTTTTGTTTTGTCAAAAGCTTTTATTGTCTCTTATTGTCTCTATTGTCAAAAGTTGGCTTCTTGTGGGGAGAAGTATTGAGTATGGGAAATAGGGGGAGTTTTTGAAATCTTTGATCAATCTCTTTTGGAATGACTCTCTTTATACTTCAACATGTGTGTTTGACTTAGAGATAGAGATTTGAGTTTGATTTGCAAAAACAAACCAAGTGGTGGCAAAGGATGATCCATATATGTCAAAATTGAATAAAACCAATTTGAGTTTTTATTTGAAGTGATTTTGCACTTGTGCTATCTACTTTATGTTGTGTTGGCATAAATCACCAAAAAGGGGGAGATTGAAAGGGAAATGTGCCTTTGGGCCATTTCTAAGTATTTTGGTGATTGAGTGCAAACACAAGTGCTTAAATGTGAAAATATGCCCAAGGATGAACAAAGTGCAAATCACAAGTTAAGGTATGTTTCTAAGCCTTAGTACATTGGTTTTGTGTACTAATATATTTGTCTAAGTGTTAGAAACAGATAGAAGAAGAGAAGAGAAGACTTGGCTGTGTACAGCCAAGGGGCTGCTTCGGTCTGGGGCACCGAACAGTGTCCGGTGGTGCACCGGACAGTGTCCGGTGCGCCAGGCTGCCTCGGCCGAAGAGGCCGCTCTCGGGTTTTTCTCCGGCGACTTCGGCTAAAATTCACCGGACTGTCCGGTGTGCACCGGACTGTCCGGTGAGCCAACGGTCGGCCGGGCCAACGGTCGGCCGCGCGATCGGCGCGCGACACGTGGCCGAGCCAACGGTCGGAAGGAAGCACCGGACTGTCCGGTGTGCACCGGACTGTCCGGTGCGCCAGATCTGCAACGGTCGGCAACGGTCGGCTTCGCCATTTAAGGAAACAAATCGGGCACCGGACAGTGTCCGGTGTGCACCGGACTGTCCGGTGCGCCACGAGACAGAAGGCAAAGATGGCCTTCCAGATTTGTTCCCAACGGCTCCTAGCTGCCTTGGGGCTATAAAAGGGACCCCTAGGCGCATGGAGGAACACACCAAGCATTCCTACAACTCTTCTAAGCACCAAGACATCAATCTCACGCATTCGTTTCATTGTGATAGCATATAGAGCTCTTGTGGAGTTGTGAACTCTTTGTGTTGCGTTGCGAGCTCTTGTTGCGACTTGTGTGCGTGTTGTTGCTCTGATTTTCGAGTCTTGTGTGCGTTGCTCATTCCCACCTTACTCCGTATTTCTTTGTGAACTCAATTGTAAGGGCGAGAGACTCCAAGTTGTGGAGATTCCTCGCAAACGGGAAAAGATCAAAGGAAAGAAAAACACCATGGTATTCAAGTTGATCATTGGATCACTTGAGAGGAGTTGAGTGCAACTCTCGTCCGTTGGGACGCCACAACGTGGAGTAGGCAAGTTTTGTACTTGGCCGAACCACGGGATAACCACCGTGTCAACTCTGTGATTGCTTTCTTGTGGTTATCGTGTTTTGAGTTCTCTCTAGCCACTTGGCTATACTTGTGCTAACCCTTAACAAGTTTTTGTGGCTTAAGTTTTGAACTTTAAACAGGATCACCTATTCACCCCCCCCCTCTAGGTGCTCTCAACAATCAGACAATCAAATCCAATGAACACAATCCTGCGATATTAAAAGGCAATCATACAGTTAAACTCATATGTGACTGATACAATCAGATAGTTAATGGATGATCGAACGGCGTAAAAGTGATGCGGATGGTGTAGCATTCCAGATTGGCTCCCACTCTTAATATATAGAAAGTAGTAGTGCGAATGTCTAGAAGAGACAACATCCACCATTGGGCTAAAATAACAAACTCTAAATCTGCCCTAAACTACTCTATTCTATATGTTCTTCTATTTCTCTGTATCTGATTCCTTGGTTCCAGAATTCCAAATCCTTCGGTTGAAAGAAAAACTGAGACATGGATCAGGGCCTTGTGTGGAACAGAATTGCTATTGAAGATTAAGTTTGTTTGCTTCTAATCACAAATCTTTGGCAAGCAACCATTTAGAAGACAGAAAATCTCGTTTATGAATTCATAAATTTACAGCTCAATAATATCGATAAACATTTGAAATATTGAAAAAAATAATCAATATTGAATACATTGCTTGCTCTTACTTGCGTTTGGGCACTTAAGCTGTTAGGCTCACCTAACTGAGTCACTGCTCACTTTGGTCGGTTGCTTGGGTGCTGTCGAGGGGTGCTGTCTGAGAATGTCGACTGGGCGAGGAGGCCGTTGGTGACTGGTGAGGACAGCCGCGCAAGATCTGCTGAGGGTCGGCTACCGTAGTGTGAGAGCACCTAGAGGGTGGTGAATAGGTGATCCTATAAAAACTTGAAACTTAAAGCCACAAAACTTGATTAAGTGTTAGCGCAATGAAATCAAGTGGCTAAGGAGAGCTCTTGTGAAACACAATTGACACAATGAGAACATGCACAAGAGACACAAGGATTTATCTTGTGGTTCGGCCAAGTACAACACTTGCCTAGTCCACGTTGTGGCATCCCAATGGACAAGAGTTGCACTCAACTCCTTTCAAGTGATCCGATGATCAACTTGAATACCACAGTGTTCTTCTTTCTTTTATCTTTCCCGTTTGTGAGGAATCTCCACAACTTGGAGTCTCTCGCCCTTACAATAAGAATCCAAGTGAAAGCACTAGAGTAAGGGAGGGAAGCAACACACACCAATCCACAGCAATACGCACACACACAGCTAAGACTTGAGCTCAAATGAATATCACAAAGTTCTCACTAGAACGGAGTTCAAATCACTAAGAATGTCAAACGAGTGCGCAAAGATGGAGTGTGAGTGATCAAGAATGCTCAAAGAATGCTTGGTGTGCTCCTTCATGCGCCTAGAGGTCCCTTTTATAGCCCCAAGGCAGCTAGGAGCCGTTGAGAGCAATCCAGGAAGGCAAATCTTGCCTTCTATCGACAGGCGCACCGAACAGTCCGGTGCACCACCGGACACTGTCCGGTGCGGATTTCTTTCCTATTCTAGCGTAGCCGATCGTTGAAGATTTGGAGCCTTTGGCGCACCGGACACTGTCCGGTGCACACCGGACAGTTTGGTGCGGATTTCTTTCTGACCGTTGGCTTGGCCACGCGTCACGCGCGGATTCCGCGGCCGACCGTTGGCTCGGCCGACCGTTGGCTCACCGGAAAGTCCGGTGCACCACTGGACAGTTCGGTGAATTATAGTCGTACGCTGTTGACTTGCTTCCCGAGAGCGGCGACTTCACCGCAGCCGACTCACCGGACAATCCGGTGCACCACCGGACAGTCCGGTGATTTATAGTCGTACACCGGCGTCGAGACCCGAGAGCAGCCAGTAGACCAGACGCCAGCCTGGTGCAACGGACACTGTCCGGTGCACCATTGGATAGTCCGGTGCACCCAGACTGAGCAGGCTCTTGGCTGTTCGAGCCAAGTCTTTTCCATTTGTCTTTTCTCTGATTCTAGCACTTAGACAAATATGTTAGCACACAAAAACCAATGTACTAAGTCTAGAATCATACCTTTGTATTGATTTGCACTTTGTCCATCATTTGGCAGAGTTTAACACTTAAACCATTTGTGTTGGCACTCAACCACCAAAATACTTAGAAATGGCCCAAGGGCACATTTCCCTTTCAATCTCCCCCTTTTTGGTGATTTATGCCAACACAACAAAAAACAACATATAGAAGTGCAATATCAAATGCAAATAAGAACACACATGTTTTGATTCATATTTGGCATATTTGGATCATCCTTTGCCACCACTTGGTTTGTTTTTGCAAATCAAACTCTATTTCCTATATCTAAGTCAAATACACTTGTTGAGGCATAGAGAGAGGTATTCCAAGAGAAATTGATCAAAGGTTCAAAAACTCCCCCTTTTTCCCATAATCAAACATTCTCCCCACAAGAGACCAATTTTGACAAAAAGAGACAATAAGAGTATTTTGACAAAACAAAAGCTCTAACTCTACTATTTTCAAAAACTCAAGTGGTAACTGATCCATTTCTTGCTTTGGCCTTATTTTCTCCCCCTTTGGCATCAAGCACCAAAACGGGATCAATCTTGGCCCCTAAATCCCATTGCCTCACCAAAATCTTCAAATAAGAGTAAAAAGGCAATGAGAGTATGGAGATGAACTTGGAGTGAGTTACCCTCTCATCGGAGTGCAGTGGAAGTCTTGCATGGTCCAAGTTCACCTTTCCCTTTCAATCCACCTTTGAGACTAAATCAAGCAAACTCAAGCACACAGTTAGTCTCAAAGGGTGAAGTTGTAGCACATCTCCCCCTAAATATGTGCATCTCTTGCAAATGTACTTGTGAGGTCCGGGGAGTGCTTGTACAACTTGAGCACCATAAATAAGCAACAAAATGCATAAGGAACATGATCAAGGCATAAAACACATGTATGCTATAAATCAATCCAGGTTCCGCGAATCTAAGACATTTAGCTCACTACGCAGCCTCCAAAAGGTCTTCTCATCTAGAGGCTTGGTAAAGATATCGGCTAGCTGGTTCTCGGTGCTAACATGAAACACTTCGATATCCCTCTTTTGCTGGTGGTCTCTCAAAAAGTGATGCCGGATGTCTATGTGCTTTGTGCGGCTGTGTTCAACAGGATTATCCGCCATGCGGATAGCACTCTCATTATCATATAGGAGTGGGACTTTGCTCAGATTGTAGCCAAAGTCCCTGAGGGTTTGCCTCATCCAAAGTAGTTGCGCGCAACACTGTCCTGCGGCAACATACTCGGCCTCAGCGGTGGATAGGGCAACGGAGGTTTGTTTCTTAGAACTCCAAGACACCAGGGACCTTCCTAAGAATTGGCACGTCCCTGATGTACTCTTCCTATCAACCTTAAATCCAGCATAATCGGAGTCTGAATATCCAATAAAGTCAAAGGTAGACCCCTTTGGATACCAGATCCCGAAGCAAGGCGTAGCGACTAAATATCTAAGAATTCGCTTCACAGCCACAAGGTGACACTCCCTTGGATCGGATTGAAATCTAGCACACATGCATATGCTAAGTATAATATCCGTTCTATTAGCACATAAGTAAAGCAAGGAACCTATCATAGACTGGTATGCTTTTTGATCAATGGACTTACCTCCTTTGTTGAGGTCGACGTGTCCGTCAGTTCCCATTGGAGTCTTTGCAGGCTTGGCGTCCTTCATCCCAAACCGCTTGATCAAATCTTGTGTGTACTTCATTTGGGAGATGAAAGTGTCGTCCTTGAGTTGCTTCACTTGGAACCCAAGAAAGTAGTTCAACTCGCCTATCATCGACATCTCAAACTTTTGAGTCATCACCCTGCTAAACTCTTCACAAGACTTTTGGTTAGTAGAACCAAATATTATGTCATCGACATAAATTTGGCACACGAATAAGTCACCATCACAAGTCTTAGTGAATAAAGTTGGAACGACTTTCCCAACCTTGAAAGCATTAGCAATTAAAAAGTCTCTAAGGCATTCATACCATGCTCTTGGGGCTTGCTTAAGTCCATAGAGCGCTTTAGAGAGCTTACACACGTGGTCGGGGTACCGTTCATCCTCAAAGCCAGGGGGTTGCTCTACGTACACCTCCTCCATGATTGGCCCGTTGAGGAAAGCGCTCTTTACATCCATTTGGAACAACCTGAAAGAATGGTGAGCGGCATAGGCTAACAAAATGCGAATTGACTCTAGCCTAGCCACATGAGCAAAAGTCTCCTCAAAGTCCAAACATGCGACTTGGGCATAACCTTTTGCCACAAGTCGTGCCTTGTTTCTTGTCACCACCCCGTGATCGTCTTGTTTGTTGCGGAACACCCACTTGGTTCCCACAACGTTTTGTTTGGGACGAGGCACCAGTGTCCAAACTTCATTTCTCTTGAAGTTGTTGAGCTCTTCCTGCATGGCCAACACCCAATCCGGATCTAGCAAGGCCTCTTCTACCCTGAAAGGCTCAATAGAAGAGACAAAAGAGTAATGCTCACAAAAATTTACTAATCTAGAGCGAGTAGTTACTCCCTTGATAATATCACCCAAAATTTGGTCGACAGGATGATTCCTTTGAATCGTCGCTAGAACTTGAGTTGGAGGTACCTGTTGTGCTTCTTCCTCCATAACATGATCATCTTGTGCTCCCCCTTGATCACACGCCTCCTCTTGACGAACCTGTTCATCGTCTTGAGTTGGGGGATGCACCATTGTTGAGGAAGAAGGTTGATCTTGCTCCTTTTGTTCCTATGGCCGCACATCTCCAATCGCCATGGTGCATATTGCGGCTGTTGGAACGTCTTCTTCATCTACATCATCAAGATCAACAACTTGCTCTCTTGGAGAGCCATTAGTCTCATCAAATACAACGTCGCTAGAGACTTCAACCAAACCCGATGATTTGTTGAAGACCCTATACGCCTTTGTATTTGAGTCATAACCTAACAAAAACCCTTCTACAGCTTTGGGAGCAAACTTAGAATTTCTACCTTTCTTCACTAGAATATAACATTTGCTCCCAAATACACAGAAGTATGACACATTGGGTTTGTTACCGGTTAGGAGTTCGTACGACGTCTTCTTGAGGAGGCGATGAAGGTAGACCCAGTTTACGGCGTGGCAAGCCGTGTTCACGGCTTCCGACCAAAACCGCTCGAGGGTCTTGAACTCTCCAAGCATCGTCCTTGCCATGTCTATGAGCGTCATGTTCTTCCCCTCTACCACACCATTTTGCTGTGGTGTGTAGGGAGCGGAGAACTCGTGCTTGATTCCTTCATCCTCAAGGTACTCCTCCACTTGAAGGTTTTTGAACTCGGACCCGGTGTCGCTCCTTATCTTCTTCACCTTGAGCTCAAACTCATTTTGAGCTCTCCTTAGGAAGCGCTTGAGGGTCCCTTGGGTTTCTGTTTTATCCTGCAAAAAGAATACCCAAGTGAAGCGGGAAAAGTCATCAACTATAACAAGCCCATACTTACTTCCTCCTATGCTTAGGTAAGCGACGGGTCTGAAGAGGTCCATATGAAGCAACTCCAAAGGTCTTGATGTGGTCATCACATTTTTGGAATGATGAGAGCTTCCCATTTGTTTACCTTCTTGACAAGCTGCACAAGGTCTATCTTTTTCGAAGGTTACATTTGTTAGACCTATCACATGTTCTCCCTTTAGAAGTTTGTGAAGGTTCTTCATCCCCACATGTGCTAGACGGCGATGCCACAACCAGCCCATGCTAGTCTTAGCAATTAAGCATGCATCTAGACCGGCCTCCTCTTTTGCAAAATCAACTAAATAGAGTTTGACGTCTAATACACCCTTAAAAGCTAATGAACCATCACTCCTTCTAAAGACAGACACATCTACATTTGTGAATAAGCAATTATATTCCATATTACATAATTGACTAACGGACAACAAGTTGTATCCGAGCGATTCTACTAAAAACACATTAGAAATGGAATGCTCGGATGAAATTGCTATTTTTCCTAGTCCTTTAACCTTGCCTTGATTCCTGTCACCGAATATGATTGAGTCTTGGGAATCTTTGTTCTTGACGTAGGAAGAGAACATCCTCTTTTCCCCCGTCATGTGGTTTGTGCATCCGCTGTCGATAATCCAGCTTGAGCCCCCGGATGCATAAACCTGCAAGGCAAATTTAGGCTTGGGTCTTAGGTACCCAACTCTTGTTGGGTCCTACAAGGTTAGTTACAATAGCCTTAGGGACCCAAATGCAAGTCTTGTCTCCCTTGCATTTGGCCCCCACCTTAGCAATCACCTTTTTATTTTTGCATGAAAGAACAAATCTAGTATTGCATGCAAGAAATACAGTGGTAGATTCATTACAAACTATCCTAGGAGCATGAACAACATTTTTCCTAGGCATATTTCTACCATGCATAATAGAAGAACTTGAGGCAATCATGGCATGTGAGTCAAAGGCATTATGACTTCTATTATAATGAACATCCCTAGAATGTCTCCTATCATGGTACATGAAAGCATGGTTCTTTTGAACACTATTAGCCATAGGGGCCTTCCCTTTCTCCTTGGCGGAGATGGGAGCCTTATGACTTGTTAAGTTCTTGGCTTCCCTCTTAAAGCCAAGCCCATCCTTAATTGAGGGGTGTCTACCAACCGTGTAGGCATCCCTTGCAAATTTTAGTTTATCAAATTCATTTTTGCTAGTCTTAAGTTGGGCATTAAGACTAGCCACTTCATCATTTAATTTAGAAATGGAAACTAGGTGTTCACTACAAGCATCAATATTAAAATCTTTACACCTATTGCAAATCACAACATGTTCTACACAAGATGTTGATTTATTAGCTATTGCTATCTTAGCATTCAAGTCATCATTTATGCTCTTTAAGCTAGAAATAGATTCATGGCATGTGGACAATTCACATGAAAGCATTTCATATCGTTTAACTTCTAAACTAAGAGAATTTTGCGCATCTACAAATTTATCATGTTCTTCATACAAAAGATCCTCTTGCTTTTCTAACAATCTATTCTTATCATTCAAGGCATCAAATAATTCATTGATCTTATCAATCTTAGTTCTATCTAAGCCCTTGAACAAACTAGCGTAGTCTATTTCATCATCGCTAGATTCATCATCACTAGAAGAAGCATACGTAATAGTCTTTCGAGTGTTTACCTTCTTCTCCTTTGCCATGAGGCAGGTGTGATGCTCGTTGGGGAAGAGGGACGATTTGTTGAAGGCAGAGGCAGCGAGTCCTTTGTTGTCGGAGTCGGACGACGAACAATCCGAGTCCCACTCCTTGCCAAGGTGTGCCTCGCCCTTAGCCTTCTTGTAAGCCTTCTTCTTTTCCCTCTTATTTTCTTGTTCCTGGTCACTATCATTATCGGGACAATTAGCGATAAAGTGACCAATCTTACCACACTTGAAGCAGGAGCGCTTTCCCTTCGTCTTGCTCTTGTTGGGATGCTCCTTGCGACCTTTGAGCGCCGTCTTGAAGCGCTTGATGATGAGGGCCATTTCGTCTTCATTTAGCCCGGCCACCTCAACTTGCGCCACCTTGCTAGGTAGCGCCTCCCTGCTACTTGTTGCCTTGAGAGCAATGGTTTGAGGCTCATGGATTGGGCCATTCAACGCCTCATCGACATATCTTGCCTCCTTGATCATCATTCGCCCGCTTACGAACTTCCCAAGTATCTCCTCGGGCGTCATCTTGTTGTACCTAGGATTTTCACGAATAGAGTTGACAAGATGTGGATCAAGGATAGTGAAGGACCTTAGCATAAGCTGGACGACGTCGTGGTCCGTCCATCTCGTGCTTCCATAGCTCCTTATTTTGTTAACCAGGGTCTTGAGCCTGTTGTATGTTTGAGTCGGCTCCTCCCCCCTGATCATTGCGAACCTTTCTAGTTCGCCTTCCACCAACTCCATCTTGGTGAGCATGGTGACGTCGTTCCCCTCATGCGATATCTTGAGGGTGTCCCAGATCTGCTTGGCGTTATCCAAGCCGCTCACCTTATGGTATTCATCCCTGCACAATGATGCTAAAAGAACAGTAGTAGCTTGTGCATTTTTGTGAATTTACTCATTTATAAATATAGACTATCCGTACTATCAAATTGCATTCCATTTTCTACTATCTCCCATATACTTGGATGTAGAGAGAACAAGTGACTACACATTTTGTGACTCCAAAATCCGTAGTCCTCTCCATCAAAGTGAGGAGGTTTACCAAGTGGAATGGAAAGCAAATGAGCATTGGAACTTTGCGGAATACGAGAATAATCAAAGGAAAAGTTCGAATTAACTGATTTCTTTTTCTTCTCGTATTCGTCGTCCTTTTGAAAAGAAGAGGATTCGTCGCTGGCGTAGTAGACAATCTTCTTGATTCGCCTCTTCTTCTTCCCTTCCTTCTTCTTTTGACTCGAGCCGGAGTCAGTAGCTTTGTCGTCCCTCAGCTCGTTGAAGATGGTGTCCTTCTCCTTATCGTTGACCACCATCCCCTTTCCCTTAGGATCCATCTCTTCGGGCGATTAGTCCCTTTGTGATGAGAACGGCTCTGATACCAATTGAGAGCATCTAGAGGGGGGGTGAAGAGGTGATCCTGTAAAAACTTGAAACTTAAAGCCACAAAACTTGATTAAGTGTTAGCGCAATGAAATCAAGTGGCTAAGGAGAGCTCTTGTGAAACACAATTGACACAGTGAGAACAAGCACAAGAGACACAAGGATTTAACCCGTGGTTCGGCCAAGTACAACACTTGCCTAGTCCATGTTGTGGCGTCCCAATGGACGAGAGTTGCACTCAACTCCTTTCAAGTGATCCGATGATCAACTTGAATACCACGGTGTTCTTCTTTATTTTATCTTTCCCGTTTGTGAGGAATCTCCACAACTTGGAGTCTCTCGCCCTTACAATAAGAATCCAAGTGAAAGCACTAGAGTAAGGGAGGGAAGCAACACACGCAAATCCACAGCAATACGCAAACACACAGCCAAGACTTGAGCTCAAATGAATATCACAAAGTTCTCACTAGAATGGAGCTCAAATCACTAAGAATGTCAAACGAGTGCGCAAAAATGGAGTGTGAGTGATCAAGAATGCTCAAAGAATGCTTGGTGTGCTCCTTCATGCGCCAAGGGGTCCCTTTTATAGCCCCAAGGCAGCTAGGAGTCGTTGAGAGCAATCTAGGAAGGCAAATCTTGCCTTCTGTCGACTGGCGCACCGGACAGTCCAGTGCACCACCGGACACTGTCCGGTGCGGATTTCTTTCCTATTCTGGCGCAGCCGACCGTTGAAGATTTGGAGCCGTTGGTGCACCGCACACTGTCCGGTGCGGATTTCTTTCTGACCGTTGGCTTGGCCACGCATCACGCTCAGATTCCGCGGCCGACCGTTGGCTCGGCCGACCGTTGGCTCACCGGACAGTCGGGTGAATTATAGTCGTACGCTGTTGACTTGCTTCCTAAGAGCGGCGACTTCGCCGTAGCCGACTCACCGGACAGTCCGGTGCACCACCGGACAGTCCGGTGATTTATAGCCGTACACCGTCGTCGAGACCCGAGAGTAGCCAGTTGACCAGACGCTAGCCTGGCGCACCGGACACTGTCCGGTGCACCACCGGACAGTCCGGTGCACCCAGACTGAGCAGGCTCTTGGCTGCTTGAGCCAAGTCTTTTCCATTTGTCTTTTCTCTGATTCTAGCACTTAGACAATGTTAGCACACAAAAACCAATGTACTAAATCTAGAATCATACCTTTGTATTGATTTGCACTTTGTCCATCATTTGGCATAGTTTAACACTTAAACCATTTGTGTTGGCACTCAACCACCAAAATACTTAGAAATGGCCCAAGGGCACATTTCCCTTTCATAGTGCCACACAGCGCATGGTGAAGCCCACGGGCGGGGTTGCGGGGGCTAGATGTGCGACTATGCTGCTCTAGCTACTGAGACAGACCGCAGCCACACGCGCAGGAGAAAGGCGGTGGCCGGCCCCCGATGGGAATGCGGCGAGGTGAGTGGAGGAGGACTGGGGCTGTGGAGTCGTCGCACCATTGCGGCTTCACCGTTCGTGAGAGATGGTGTGTTTGTGGCCTGCGCTCGTGGGAGAAGGTGAGTTTGTGGCCTGCGTAGCTTCCAGATTGTCCGGGGGAGCGATTGGACGGGAGGCGGAGGGAGAATAGCTTAATTAGGGTTCGAATGCTTAGTTTTGCACATCAGGAAGGGAAGAGGGGGCGGTCGTACCTGGTGTGGTGAGTGCTTGTCGCCGGTGTAGATAACCTAAGCGTAGGGCAGCGGGGGCCTCCTAGTTGTCGCGCACGCCAGGTAAACGAGAGAAGAGACGGGAGAAGAGAAACGACGGAACAGCCGAGCGCCCGAGCCGAGCAAGGTACCTTCTCTGGGCGTGCTACTGGAGCGATTTCTCTCTCGTTTTTCCCTTTTCTCTCTCTCGTTTTCCCCTTCTTCAGTAGGTGCACTACATTACAAGCATGGAGAAAGCTGTGGCGCCGACGAATCGAAACAAAAGTTGTATGGTCGCGCCGTCCTCTAGCCACATCGCGTCCATGGAGGGAATGGGACAAACAACTGGAGCAACAATGAAGGTGACAGTGCAAAAGACGACGGATTTGATGCGAACTTGCAAAGCCGATGACTGAAGCCAAAGCTGCCGGGAAAGATGAAACGACTAGAAGAGAAGATGAAATGACGGGAGAGGGACAACGGGGAGAGGGCGATGTGGAGGGAGCGAGGAGAGGCATCAGAAGTATCCATAAGTAGAGGGAGCGAGAGAAAACATATATCCATGATCGAAGCGTGGAGAGGCGGAGCGAGCGAGGGAGCGAGAGGAGACATCAACCTTTGATTGGCGATCGGACGACCCGATTTTTTTTGACGAAGTGGATGGCCTCGTCGTTCACATTTCTGTCCGGCTTTAATATATAAGAAACGACGCGAACCAAAATCGATCACCGAAGACGACATATACAAAAGCTAGTCAGCAACTCAAGAAGCTCTGATCCAGTAAGTATGGCGAGCTCGCCAACGCCGGCGGCAGGATGCTGGCGACGGTGCTGTTTCTTGGGCTAGCGCTCCTCGTCGCCCACACCACCTGCCGCGGCGCAGACGATGTGGGTAACCGTCACTAGTAGAAAAGAGATCTAAGGTGGTGGCACGCAAAAATTTATACTGTCTGTTTCAGTTACAGCATGCCAGTGAAAATGAACAGGTGGGCCCGTCTTAAGAAACCGTCAGTGTAAATATATTTACATTGGCGGTTCAATTAACTGAACCGTCAGTGGAAAGAATATATTTACACTGACGGTTGTATTAAGTGAACCACCAGTGAAAATATCATATACACTGACAGTTCACTTAACTGAACCGTTAGTAAAAATGATATATTTACACCGGCGGTTGTATTAAGTGAACCGGCAGTGGAAATATCATAAAAACTAACGGTTCACTTAACTGAACCGTCAGTGTAAAGGATATATTTACACTGGCGGTTGTATTAAGTGAACCTCCAGTGAAAATATCATATACATTGGCGGTTCACTTAACTAAACCGTCAGTGTAATACAAATATTTACACTGGCGGTTGTATTAAGTGAACCGTCAATGGAAATATATATACACTAACGGTTTACTTAATGAAACAGTCAATACATTGCATGATTACTCAGTACCAGAGAGTGATCAGTACCCCAATACATTGCATGATTACTCAATACAGAGAGTGATTGGTACCCCAATACATTGCATGATTACTCAGTACAGAGAGTGATCGGTACCCCAATACATTGCATGATTTCTCAATACTAGAGAGGTGATCACTACCAATGTCATTACCCCAATACATTGCATGATTACACAATCTATACCCAGCAATCTGAGATACACTACATAAATATATTACTACTTCATTACATATAACTACTTCATTACATACATTACATCAATGATACTCCAACAGCGATCCAATCTCTCACTAATGTCATTTCTTGACTTGCATTTACATTCACCCAATTTGACACATTGTAATCAGCTTGGCCATGCGAGCTACTCCCTAATCCTCCTATATGGCCTCGGTCCAACAAATAGTTATGCAAAGCAAAACAAGGAATTATAATCTTCACTTGCATGCTTCTTTCGTAAAATGGGAGTCCTCGTAGCACATGCCACCTTGATTTGAGAAGCCCAAAAGCCCGTTCAACTACATTTCGTAGACTCAAGTGGTGGAAATTAAACTTTTCCTGCACAGTCTCTACTCCCGTTTGATTAAAATCTTCTAAGTGATGTATCTGATTCCGATATGGTGCCAAGTAACCTTCGCGAATTCAGTAACCAACATCCACTAGATAATACCTCCCTGTACACAAACAAATAAACTCAGAAAAAGATTTACTAGATCGTAATGCATGAATACAATGTATGCAATGGCGCCAACATAACATGCATGCCACCATACCTGCTGGTGGGTGTGGATAGTTCGCTTCTCCCATACAACTCCTGAGCACTGCCATGTCATGGCAAGAACCAGGCAACCCAGCACCTACAAAAGTGAACCGCATATCCATGTCCACTATACCTAATACATTGTAGCTAGGCCACCCTTTTCTATTTATGTGTTCAAGCCTCGACTCATGATACGTGAGCTGGAATGTGTGTACCATCTAAGGATCCTATGCACCCATCAAAGAAAGGGGCATAAGGTCTAAGCTTGTTATGCACTTTAGAAAATGTTGGATCCTTTGGACATATAATGGTCTGTGCAAAACCATACATAGCATCTGCCACCATAGCCATTTTTCTACTAATGGTATACAAAGACCTTTCGAATCTATCTCTAATTTGGCGTGTCGCTTGTTGTGTCCCACATGCCCATAAGAACATCCCTAATGCCTCACATGACTCCACCTCTTGTGTTGACCTTAACCCGTGATACCTCACTAAAGCATCATGCAATCCAATAAAAGAATCTGGTGTCATACGAAAATTGTCAAGACACTTCCTGAAGTCCCTCATATTAAGTTCCACCCATTGTCGTCCTGTCACGTGCAACAATGGAGCAGGAAGATAAATCATAGGAGCAAGAGTATACGAACGAAAAGCGAAAGCAGCTAGAATCGCCATGGCACCAGCTTGCTGGAATATGTTGGAGCTATCATCACTTGTCATGTCGCTATGGCTGGAGTCTTCTGCACTACTCATCTCGGAGTTTCCTACATTTAACAGAAATGCAATACTCATCTCCAGTTTGATTATAAATCATTCAAAATAGAAATGCAGTACTTAACTTGTATGTTATAAAACTAAAGTGCACAAGCACATAAATAAAACTGAACCGCAATATGTCCGCAAACATCAAAGCGACCCAAAGTTATTACAACACACACATTCAAAACTAGATTGGAGAACTTAACAGTGTACATCAAAGCATTATTACAAGACCACACAGACAAGCTACTTAGAAATATGATTCCATTGGAACCTAATCCAATGGAGGCGTCCCTCTTTAGTATTCAAATGAAGGAAAAACCTCCTATCTATATCATTTTTGCATAGAATATTTGCCATGCAGTACAAATCAGAGTCTTCTTCAAGTCCATCTTGCTTTAAGACTCGCACAACTTCGTTAACTTCTTCTTGTCCACGACTAAGAGTTCTCCGGTTTCTAATACAAATGGACTTAGAAATATTAGAAATGTGATCTTCCAAACTCATCTTTTTTCTTAGGAGGGCTATCCACTATGTCTTCCCTGATCCTTTTGGACGATGATCTAATATTGGAGCAACCCACACCATCATCAGGAGTATCCTGGCTGCCATAGCTTCGCGGGGGCTCATGGACACCTTCAGCACTTATCAAATTGCCCCTGTCGTGTGTGGTTCGACCAAACAAAGTGTAAAACTCATCAAGAAAGGGTGGTGGTTTTCCTCGACTGCCCTGAGTATTAGGATCTTGCATTTGAACATAGTGCAGATTTAGTATTGGTCCACAAAATAAAAAACTTGTAATCAATTCATGAGCAACGTACCCCTTCCTGGGTCCCAATAAGAATCTTCAGCCGCTATATCACTAGTCCTTGAGTCAAGGCCAACCCCAGTATGGTTCTGCAAGTATTGCCAATGCTGGAAAGACCTTCGAAGCAAGTTCAATTTGTTTTGCAGTTTTGCAGTTTTTTGTTTTCATAATCAAGACCAGTCTGCTCTTTGAAGCTGTGATACACTTGTTGCCATCCATATTTAGTTAAGCCCATGCTATTGAAGTTATTAAGGTTCTTCTGAATGATGCATAGGTCAATGAATATTTTAGTTGTCATTGCATCCTAGCTGGCACGGTCTGAACTCATCTCTGGGCAAGTTGCACATGCACGTAACTATTTGGAATAGAGGACATGTAGTAAAAGAAACAAGAACTTGCCGTGGTAAAAGAAACAAGATAAGAACTTGTTTTAGGTCAATGAATACAAAGGCGCATTTAACAATTTCTAAAATAGAGGACATAAGAAACAAGATAAGTTATGCACATAAGAACTTGCTGTGGCAGTTGTTTTGGCACGCTTCTGGCGTAGGTTGTACTGAGTAGGTGCAGTTGTCTTGCCACACAGGTTGTACTAAGTAGGTTTGTCTGGGGAATAAAAATCATTGAATGAAGGTGAAAGATTGGGCAACCTTATGCAGGAACTGCGCTAAAAAAGAAGAGTGATTTAAGTCATTAAAATGGAGTCATGAGTGCAGATAGTAACAGTAAAATGGAGGAACTAAGCAGTTAACCTAGATCCACGTCTTGGTGTCTAGCGCATGGTGTGCAGATTTGACGGCCGAGCCCGCCACCTACTTCACTTCGGCTAGGACGATAGAGGGAGGCTGAATCCGGCAACGACAACGAAGGGGAGGCGCGAGTTGGCACGTCGGCGGCTGGAGCGATAATGGAGAGCAGGGACAGTACTAGGGCGTCTAGAGCGGCGAAATGCGAGGAGACGATTGAGGCGTATATAATTAAAACGATTTCTACTGGCGGTTCTTACAAAGAACCGCACTGGCGGTTCTTACAAAGAACCGCCTGTATAAATGATTTCCACAGTCGGTTCCTTAAGCCAGCCGCCAATGTTAATTTAGCATTTTCATAGTCGGTTCCTAAAGCCAACCGCCAATGTTAATTGAGTGTTTTCACTGGTGGTTCCTTAAGCCAGCCGCCAGTGTTAATTTTTTCACTGGCGGTTCTTTAAGAGAAACGCCAGTGGAAAGTATTTTCGGGTTCTAAAATCATCATATTTCATCAGAAAAGTATTAGTTAACAAGAACTAAACTTTATTCATTAAAAAGGATTGTTTCAACCTAGTACAAACTACTACTTTTCCTACCAGAATAAGCTACCATGCAGCAGCCGACGATGCTTGCTGGGAGGCATCTCATCACATTGGCTTGCCCTGCCATCATCATCACCGTCATTGTCGCCATTGTCGTCGCTGTCCTCGTCACTACTGCCGTAGTCACTACTGTCGTCGTCGTTCTCGCATCGTCGTCTTTGTCGTCCAAGGAGCCGATGCCTATCCAATGTCCAGAGATCGGGTCATCATCATTGTGGAAGAACTCCACATTCGACAATTCTTTGTTGTACGTCCAAGACCAGTTAGTGCTGGTTTCGGAGTCTAGTTCCCCATCAACGAGGAACTGGAGGTCGTCCCCATCGGTGAGGTCACCATCGGATTCCGATGCAACCTCAAAGTCCCATCCATCTGCATCCCAATGCAAAGGGGCATGATTCTCATATGTCGGTATAGGATCCAACTCTGGGGTTGGTTCACGGCAAGAGGAATGGGAGACAAAAGAAGCAGAGGAATCACTCGGTGATGTCGCCATGGGTGGAAAGCTGAAGCAAGATAGTTTTTTCAAAGTTTGTAGGCAATGAATAGTGGAAATGTGGCCGATGAGCATTTAAATAGATTAAAATCTAGAACTGGATCGACATTTACGTGAACTTCGAGGAGCAAAGAGGCGTTCAAAGTCGCCGCTTCGTGTTCGGCGAGCATAATTGTCGTTTCAATTCTACAGGGACAGTTGAAAAGACACAACTATTCAACATGAAATGGTTTCCACTGGCGGCTGAGTTAAGAGAGCCGCCAGTGGAAAGAACATTTCCACTAGCGGTTCCTTAAGACAACCGCCAGTGATATTTTCACTGGCGGTTTCTTAAGCAACCCGCCTGCGAACTTTGTATTGTAAATACCCCTTTCTCCCCCGACAGGAATCTCACAGCCAACTTCCATTGGAGGCGATGTTGGAGGTCTAGATTACATAAAATAGAAGGGGAGGTTTTGATCTTCATTTTTTGGAGGAAGGTTGCTAAGAAAGGTTGGTTTTATGTTTCTTTGTCAATTTTTGTTCATATTATTTCTCATTTTAGCCAAATTTTGGATCTCGGATTTTACCATGTGAGAGAGAAGTAGTGTAGCCACATTTCATATCTAGGGTTTCACCATGTTTGGGATAGAGGGAGAAATGTTTGGTACTTATGGGTTATTTTTAATTTATTAGTTGTTATGAGGTAATTGGTTTATAATTATGTTTGAATTGCCAATTATTGTTATAGATATGTTAATTGGGTATTAAGTTTAGTTGTTATGAGGTTTGTTTATTAATTATGTTTGAAGTGCCAATTTTTGTTAGAGATATGTTAATTGGGTATTAAGATTTTATTTATTAATTAGTTGCTAGGAAATTAAGTTTGGCTTATGTTTCTCTTGCCAACTTTCATTGGAATGCTAGATATATTTCACAAAATACAAGTGGTAGGTTTCGTTCTTTAGTTGTTAGGAAATGTTAGTTTTTTTCTCTTGCCAATTTGTGTTCTTGTGTGTTTTATATTACTTTTTACATGTAGTGATGGAGAGGACATCCTATATGTTTAACTTATCAAGGCCAGATCCGTCATACATATCCGAGGTCCATAGGTTTATTGATGTCGCTACGAAACATACTTGGAGAACAAAGACAAAGCACATATATTGTCCATGCATGGACTACAAAAATGTTGTTGTATTTGATGACACAAACCAAATCATATCTCATCTGGTATGCCGAGGATTTGTGAAGGATTACATAGTTTGGACAAAGCATGGAGAGGGTAGCGCACCTTATATGACTGGAAACCCTGAGGACGATAGATTTTAGTTCGTTCACGGGACACACCAACCTCTTCCACAGAGCAAACATGTAGTGCCAAATGTTACTAATCATGGTTACTGTGGAGGAAATGAACATGATAGAACTCATGTTCTGCCAAATGTTATGGATGAGGAAGATGTAGAGTTCTTAGAGGCAATGTTGCGTCATCATACGGATCCATCGATGTTCTTCAAGAAAGGTATGGTGTCCCTGAAGAAGGCAGCAGAAGAGCCTTTGTACGATGAGTCTAAGGGTTGTACCAAAGAGTTCACGATGCTCTGGTCTGTGTTAAAGCTGTTGATGTTTAAAGCTAGATATGGTCCGTTTGATGCTGGCTTTGAAGCGTTCTTGAGTATCATCGCAGACATGCTTCCAAAGGAGAACAAAGTGCCTGCTTACACGTACTATGCAAAGAAACTAATTAGTCCGCTCGTTATGGATATGGAGAAGATCCACGCGTGTAGAAATCATTGTATCCTTTATCGAGGCGATGATTATAAAGACTTGGAGAGCTGCCCAAAGTGCAATGCAAGTAGGTACAAGATGAATAAATTCTACCAAGAGGAAGAGTGTGTTGCATCCATGTCTAAAGGGAAGAAGCTAAAGAAAGCCCCAAAGAAGACTTCAAAATCCACGAGCAAAGAAAAAGAACTAGACTATTATGCGCTCAAAAAGATTCCAGCTTTGGTGATGTGGTACCTCCCCGTCGTCGATCGATTGAGGTGTTTGTTTGCTAACCTTGAGGATGCCAAACTTATGAGCTGGCATGCTTCTAATGAGCACCAAAACGATGGGAAGCTTCGACATCCAGCCGATGGGAAGTAGTGGCAAGATTTCAATGACAACCACCGAGACTTTGTCGATGAAGCAAGAAATGTTAGGTTCGCACTGAGTACTGATTGAATGAATCCATTTCCTGAGAGGAGCAGCAAGCATAGCACATGGCCGATGATCCTCACCATATACAACCTTCCTCCATGGTTGATGCAGAAACGAAAGTACATTTTGCTAACCATTCTTATTTCTGGACCTACACAACCTGGAGTTGACTTGGATGTATTTTTGGATCCCTTAATGGAGGATATGAAAATATTGTGGGAAACAGGTGTTCAAATGTTGGATGAGTATTGTAAAGATTCGTTCACACTAAGAGCAATTATTTTTGTTACGATCAACGATTACCTTGCTCTCTTCACATTATCAGGCCAGTTTAAGGGAAAGGTTGGTTGCACAGTATGTATTGATGGAACTGCTTATGTGTCCCTTACTGCATCTAAGAAGATAGTGTACATGAGGCACAAAAAAATTTTATTGGAAGGACACATGTACCGCATGCGAAAGATGGATAAGTACTTCGACAATAATGGTGTACTACATTCTACTCCTCCATCGGGTAACAATAGAGGTCATAGAGTTTTTGAAATAGTCAGGAATATCAACTTTGTTTTCGGGAAGAAGACAAATGATGGGAAAACAAGGAAGGATGCCAAACCAACTTTGGGGGCTATATTCAAAAAGAAGTCTATTTTCTTCCAGTACTTGCCTTACTAGAAAGAGTTAGATGTGCGGCATGCGATTGATGGTATGCACGTTCAGAAGAACGTGTTTGAAAGCATAATTGGAACCTTGCTAGACATAAAGGGAAAAACAAAAGAAGGGCTCAATTCACGTGCGGACTTGGTAAATCTAGGCATAAAAAGGAACTACATCCTGTTCTTCAAGAAAATGGGAAGTACCATCTCCCGATAGCAAGCTACAATCTTAATGTAGATGAGAAACATGCGATGTGTGTTTGGCTCAAGAATTTGAGAGTCCCATTCGGATTCTGCTCTAGCATACAGAGTATTGTGTCAATGAAAGACCTGTCGGTCACCAACTACATCACATGATTGTCATGTCATGTCATGTTGACTACATTCCTACCTATTCCCATCAGGGCTATAAATCCTTTGTTTTTAAAGGTGACAATCACATGGTTGTGCTACTTTTTCAATAGAATTTCACAAAAGGTAATTGACAGTGATGAGTTGGCATCTCTTTAGGAATTCGCAGTGGAGACAATATCACAGTTTGAGATGTGTTTTCCTCCATCGTTCTTTGATATTATGGTGCACCTTGTGGTGCTGTTGGTACCACAAATAGAGGCATTGGGTCCTATGTACTTGCATGAAATGTGGATGTATGAGTGTTTCATGTCAATACTGAAATGCTTTGTATCAACCCGTGCTTGTCCCGAGGCATCCATGATAGAGGGGTACTGTACCGAAGAGGCCATTGAGTCCGGAGGTCCATTTTGCAATAGTATTCTGAAAGACCAGGTTGCAATAGGTTTGCCTTCGTCATGATACGAGGGTAGACTGTATGGAAGCGGTAGGATGGGATGGAAATCCTTAATCCCACTGGATTGCAATACAGTACTTGAGCCACATCATAGCATCCTACATCAGCCCTCGATAATGGAGCCATTTATCTAACAACACATCAATGAGCTTCACGAGCAAAATCCTGGGCAAACAGATGATTGGGTAATTGTAAAGCCCAAAATTTGTATCACAGAAAAATAATGATATATATATTAATGTGTTAGTATTTTGGGGATTTTTTTTGGAACCCTTCGGGATTAATTGATTTCTTCCCTCTTTTCATATTCAAATAATGGAATTAAGGTAGTCAAATAACAAATAAATAAATACAAAAGTATGCATATCATGCTGAAGTTATTGTATTTTTGAACTTTGTATTCAAATTTGTGACACAAGTTTGAGTTAGAAAACTAGAATTCGAAAATGGAAATAGAAAAGAAAAGAGAAGAAAAAGGAAAAGAATATGTGCTATAAAGGAAAAATAATAATAATGATATATAAATAGATATGTCTTCTCATACTGGTATTCTAATTGTGCACTTGATCTATGTGTAAAACTCACTAACAAATTCAAATTCAAGTGGTAAATTTAGAAAGGGAGAAAGAAAATGCAAACCATAAAAGAAAAAGGAGAAAACAACTTTCTGGGCTGAATTACGCTGGCCGGCCCACTTGTGCTTCCCGTCCACTCCTGCGCGACCCAACCCAATGCACCCACGCGCCGACACGCTGGTCCCACGGGACAGCCTCACGCCAGCGCGCCTGTGGCTTTGCTGTCTCCGCCAGGTGGGGCCCCTCTGTCAGGTTCACCTTGCTCCACCAGACAATCTGAGTCCGCACGAATCTGTTGCGTGCGTGCGGGTCGCGGTCGGGATTGTTGGGATACTCCGCCTCCTCCGATGGACTCCTGGGTATATATGCTCCTGCCCCGGGGTCCTCTCGCCCTGCACCAGTAGCCACACCAAGCCATATCCGAAGCCCTCGTAGCTAACTTATCGTAATTGCCGTAAGAACAGAGAAGAGGAAGGTATGGGAGATAGACCCTGGAGAACCATACCGGCGGCGCAAGAAGTAGGTCGGGCGCGGGGTAGAAGCTTCCCGGTGATGCGGGGTTCATGTGGGGCTCTTTTGGGTGATGCGGGTCGATTGGGATGGATGAATTCCTCGCCGGTGGGGACGAAGCGCTGTTGTCCGCCGCGGATCTGCTCTCAACCATGGCCGTGATTCTCCACCGCCCCGACCTCGACGACGTGTGGGGGATGATGGTCTGGGCACCAGGGACCCGTGTGTGGTACTCCCGAACGATGTGGGTCACCTGAGCGTCGGGAATCCCTCACCGGAAACCTCCATACACCACGGTGCCGCTATCCAGTGTGGGCGGCCGGATTTTTCGCCTCCAGCGTCGGTACAGGCACTCTCCATCACTTTGCCTTCCTTCCCTCAGTGTATAGCGTCGTCCGCGTTTAGGATTTGGGGTCTCTGGTGCTCTGTGCGGGGAGGAACTCCGGTGATCTCCATGGGTGGAGCTCGGTCTCGCCGCCGCCACTGCCTGGAGATGGGCTGGTGAGGGTGTTGTGGGACGCTGACCGTCGGATCTCTAGACGGACGCGCTAGATTCAATTCTGCATTTTAAAGATCTGGAGCGTCGATCTCTTGATGGACGGTCTTGATGGGATCTAACATATCTCTTTGACTAAAGTAATCTGGACCGCGTATCCCTGATCCGACGTGTCAGGTTGCATACCGGTTCACACGCTGTGCGATCTAATCTGATCCGTCTGTTTTGGATCGGACGGCTCAGAATAGATCTTACCCTTTCGGCCATGCCATTATGCAAAAGAGACCCCGAAAAACTTGCTATTCAACCCGCCATCCACCGCGGGGTAAGTCTGTGTCATGGGTTTCTTTCGCGTTAGACCCTGGACTTCTCTGTAATTGACGCTCAGTCCAGAATATTATAAAATCCAGAAAAAGGAATTAGAAAATAATTTTTGATTTAAAAATAAATGCTAGAATTTGTTTAATTCATAGAAAATGCATACATAGTCCAAATTAATTCATTACAATTTCTATAATTTTTTAATAATGTTGTTTATCACCTAATGCCTCTGTTTTGACATGAAAACAATAATAAAATTGATCTCCTAATTAATCTCATATCAAATACATAAAATCTTAGGAAATTCATAACTCCTCCGTTTTAACTCCGATTTGATCCGTTCAAGTTGCGTTAGTCTCGCAGAAACGCGTAGATCATTATTGTTCAGTTTGTTCTTATGTTTGATGTGATGTTAATTTTATCTATACCATGTCTGTTTGTATTGCTACGACTAGCGCGAAGGCGTATCATCTGAAAAGCAAGTTGGTACCTGGAATCTCAAGTGCCAGGCAAGTTGTGCCCTTGATCACTTCTTTCTACCCAGCCATGTTCTGATTAATCATAATGATCTGCATAGGTTAATTTTGATGGGACCCAATAGGTTACCCTAGTTTGTCTATCTTTATACCTTGTTTACCACTGAACTTTTTGGGTAGTACTTGCTAGTGCTTTATGTGGTTTTGGGTATGAAGATACATTACTCATGATTATACTTTTGTTATCCGTTGTTATTTATCGTTCATGATAAGATCATTATGTTAATTGGAACATGGAGCGACCACCCGGGAAAACAGTGCTACCACAAGGGTTTAATGGGACGCCCTTAGCTGATTAATTAGGAAATCTAGTGGAGGACTACCTTACCCGAAAGGGGCAAGGGCAGTAGGGGAGTGGTCAGTGTAGGGAGGCCCTCGGGAGGATTTTGCTGCGATGGCGGTCCTGCAAGGGATTCCTGCATTGGAGCTTCCTATAAACTGTAGCGGGTTTTCTGAAGCTAGTGGAACTTTGTAAAGGCCTCGTAGTGTTACCCTGCCTCGCCTCCTCGGTAGAGGTGTATGGGAAGTCGCGATCCCTTGGCAGATGGGTAACACGACTTGTGGGTAAAGATGCGCAACCTCTGCAGAGTGTAAAACTGGTATACTAGCCGTGCTCACGGTCATGAGCAGCTCGGACCCTCACATGATTAATCTATGGAACTTAAATTCAATTTGTCATATGCATTTCATCGCAGGTGATGTTGTTACTTCTGTTCTACTATTTAATTGGGTTGGTATTTACTTATACTTAGTAACTGCTAATAAAATTTTGACCAACTTTAAAAGCAATGCTCAGCTCTAACCATCCTATTTGGTAAGCCTTACACTTCACGTGAGCTCCCACCTTTGGCGAGTTCATGCACATTATTCCCCACAACTTGTTGAGCGATGAACGTATGTGAGCTCACTCTTGCTGTCTCACACCCCCCCCACAGGTCAAGAACAGGTACCGCAGGATGAGGCGCATGGAGGATGCTGTGACGAGTTCGTGAGTGGTCTAGGCCGTCGTCTCCCAGTCAACTTTGGGTTGCTGGACCGTTGTTTCCTTATAATGTAATTATTTATTTATTTTGTATAGAACTCCTATTATATAGTAAAGTTGTGACATCCGATCCTGTGCCATGATTCATCATATGTGTGAGACTTGGTCCCAGCACACCTGGTGATTATGTTCGCGCCCGGGTTTTTGGTGCCTCGAAACCCGGGTGTGACAGAAGTGGTATCAGAGGAATGTTGACTGTAGGACGAAACCTAGATAGAACTGGACAACCATTGTCTACTTACCTTTGCTACTCTGATCTTTTCTAAACTTTCCTTAATCTTTCTCATCTATTTCCGCTTGACTCTGATTATTCTTACCTTTTCATTCTAAAGACATGTGGATTTCACACTTTGAAGTCCTGTATCTAAAGTAACTTTTAGGAGTAGGAGACCTATTCTTAGGAACAAAAAAAACAAAACTATTTTTTTATATATATAGATATCTATGAACTTGAATGCTTGTTCTTATGATACTTGTCTGATTTGGATCTTTGATTGAGTGTGATGAGATGTGGAGTAACGTCCACAATTACATCTCTCTATATATAGAAAAAAATGTTAATAAAATAACTAGACAAACTATATTATATCTCATTAAAGTATCTAGCCTAACAATATCCATCTCACCCATAACTACTTCGACCATATTCCCCCAACTCTGATGATATACACCGACCCTGACTCAATGAGACCAAGATCGGAAAAGAACAAGATCAACCTCGTCAAGGAAGGAGAGAAGTCAAACTCAATCTTTAGATGCATTACCACCCAACGCTGAGTTCTTCCTCGCCATAAACCTTCTTACCCCAGGCTATTTTTGCCCTCTATCTTTTATTCTACATAATAAAAAGGATATACATATAGACGCCCATGCTTTCCTAATCACTTTCTTATTAACATGAAACTTCTTATTCATAAACTAATTAGAAGTTAAAGGCCAAACCGTAAATACAACCTTTTACATCCCTGCCCTTACAAATCTCGAGGGCGAGATTTTTGTTAGGGGGGTAGGATTTGTAAAGCCCAAAATTTGTATCACAGAAAAATAATGATATATATATTAATGTGTTAGTATTTTGGGGATTTTTTTGGAACCCTTCGGGATTAATTGATTTCTTCCCTCTTTGCATATTCAAATAATGGAATTAAGGTAGTCAAATAACAAATAAATAAATACAAAAATATGCATATCATGCTGAAGTTATTGTATTTTTGAACTTTGTATTCAAATTTGTGACACAAGTTTGAGTTAGAAAACTAGAATTCGAAAATGGAAATAGAAAAGAAAAGAGAAGAAAAAGGAAAAGAATATGTGCTATAAAGGAAAAATAATAATAATGATATATAAATAGATATGTCTTCTCATACTGGTATTCTAATTGTGCACTTGATCTATGTGTAAAACTCACTAACAAATTCAAATTCAAGTGGTAAATTTAGAAAGGGAGAAAGAAAATGCAAACCATAAAAGAAAAAGGAGAAAACAACTTTCTGGGCTGAATTACGCTGGCCGGCCCACTTGTGCTTCCCGTCCACTCCTGCGCGACCCAACCCAATGCACCCACGCGCCGACACGCTGGTCCCACGGGACAGCCTCACGCCAGCGCGCCTGTGGCTTTGCTGTCTCCGCCAGGTGGGGCCCCTCTGTCAGGTTCACCTTGCTCCACCAGACAATCTGAGTCCGCACGAATCTATTGCATGCGTGCGGGTCGCGGTCGGGATTGTTGGGATACTCCGCCTCCTCCGATGGACTCCTGGGTATATATGCTCCTGCCCCGGGGTCCTCTCGCCCTGCACCAGTAGCCACACCAAGCCATATCCGAAGCCCTCGTAGCTAACTTATCGTAATTGCCGTAAGAACAGAGAAGAGGAAGGTATGGGAGATAGACCCTGGAGAACCATACCGGCGGCGCAAGAAGTAGGTCGGGCGCGGGGTAGAAGCTTCCCGGTGATGCGGGGTTCATGTGGGGCTCTTTTGGGTGATGCGGGTCGATTGGGATGGATGAATTCCTCGCCGGTGGGGACGAAGCGCTGCTGTCCGCCGCGGATCTGCTCTCAACCATGGCCGTGATTCTCCACCGCCCCGACCTCGACAACGTGTGGGGGATGATGGTCTGGGCACCAGGGACCCGTGTGTGGTACTCCCGAACGATGTGGGTCACCTGAGCGTCGGGAATCCCTCGCCGGAAACCTCCATACACCACGGTGCCGCTATCCAGTGTGGGCGGCCGGATTTTTCGCCTCCAGCGTCGGTACAGGCACTCTCCATCACTTTGCCTTCCTTCCCTCAGTGTATAGCGTCGTCCGCGTTTAGGATTTGGGGTCTCTGGTGCTCTGTGCGGGGAGGAACTCCGGTGATCTCCATGGGTGGAGCTCGGTCTCGCCGCCGCCACTGCCTGGAGATGGGCTGGTGAGGGTGTTGTGGGACGCTGACCGTCGGATCTCTAGACGGACGCGCTAGATTCAATTCTGCATTTTAAAGATCTGGAGCGTCGATCTCTTGATGGACGGTCTTGATGGGATCTAACATATCTCTTTGACTAAAGTAATCTGGACCGCGTATCCCTGATCCGACGTGTCAGGTTGCATACCGGTTCACACGTTGTGCGATCTAATCTGATCCGTCTGTTTTGGATCGGACGGCTCATAATAGGTCTTACCCTTTCGGCCATGCCATTATGCAAAAGAGACCCCGAAAAACTTGCTATTCAACCCGCCATCCACCGCGGGGTAAGTCTGTGTCATGGGTTTCTTTCGCGTTAGACCCTGGACTTCTCTGTAATTGACGCTCAGTCCAGAATATTATAAAATCCAGAAAAAGGAATTAGAAAATAATTTTTGATTTAAAAATAAATGCTAGAATTTGTTTAATTCATAGAAAATGCATACATAGTCCAAATTAATTCATTACAATTTCTATAATTTTTTAATAATGTTGTTTATCACCTAATGCCTCTGTTTTGACATGAAAACAATAATAAAATTGATCTCCTAATTAATCTCATATCAAATACATAAAATCTTAGGAAATTCATAACTCCTCCGTTTTAACTCCGATTTGATCCGTTCAAGTTGCGTTAGTCTCGCAGAAACGCGTAGATCATTATTGTTCAGTTTGTTCTTATGTTTGATGTGATGTTAATTTTATCTATACCATGTCTGTTTGTATTGCTACGACTAGCGCGAAGGCGTATCATCTGAAAAGCAAGTTGGTACCTGGAATCTCAAGTGCCAGGCAAGTTGTGCCCTTGATCACTTCTTTCTACCCAGCCATGTTCTGATTAATCATAATGATCTGCATAGGTTAATTTTGATGGGACCCAATAGGTTACCCTAGTTTGTCTATCTTTATACCTTGTTTACCACTGAACTTTTTGGGTAGTACTTGCTAGTGCTTTATGTGGTTTTGGGTATGAAGATACATTACTCATGATTATACTTTTGTTATCCGTTGTTATTTATCGTTCATGATAAGATCATTATGTTAATTGGAACATGGAGCGACCACCCGGGAAAACAGTGCTACCACAAGGGTTTAATGGGACGCCCTTGGCTGATTAATTAGGAAATCTAGTGGAGGACTACCTTACCCGAAAGGGGCAAGGGCAGTAGGGGAGTGGTCAGTGTAGGGAGGCCCTCGGGAGGATTTTGCTGCGATGGCGGTCCTGCAAGGGATTCCTGCATTGGAGCTTCCTATAAACTGTAGCGGGTTTTCTGAAGCTAGTGGAACTTTGTAAAGGCCTCGTAGTGTTACCCTGCCTCGCCTCCTCGGTAGAGGTGTATGGGAAGTCGTGATCCCTTGGCAGATGGGTAACACGACTTGTGGGTAAAGATGCGCAACCTCTGCAGAGTGTAAAACTGGTATACTAGCCGTGCTCACGGTCATGAGCAGCTCGGACCCTCACATGATTAATCTATGGAACTTAAATTCAATTTGTCATATGCATTTCATCGCAGGTGATGTTGTTACTTCTGTTCTACTATTTAATTGGGTTGGTATTTACTTATACTTAGTAACTGCTAATAAAATTTTGACCAACTTTAAAAGCAATGCTCAGCTCTAACCATCCTATTTGGTAAGCCTTACACTTCACGTGAGCTCCCACCTTTGGCGAGTTCATGCACATTATTCCCCACAACTTGTTGAGCGATGAACGTATGTGAGCTCACTCTTGCTGTCTCACACCCCCCCCCACAGGTCAAGAACAGGTACCGCAGGATGAGGCGCATGGAGGATGCTGTGACGAGTTCGTGAGTGGTCTAGGCCGTCGTCTCCCAGTCAACTTTGGGTTGCTGGACCGTTGTTTCCTTATAATGTAATTATTTATTTATTTTGTATAGAACTCCTATTATATAGTAAAGTTGTGACATCCGATCCTGTGCCATGATTCATCATATGTGTGAGACTTGGTCCCAGCACACCTGGTGATTATGTTCGCGCCCGGGTTTTTGGTGCCTCGAAACCCGGGTGTGACAGTAATGAAGCAACATAAGCAGTGGTTCAACACATGGCTAATGGTGAAGGACATTCCACACGGAGATACAATAGAAGAACAAACCATCAAGTGGTTGGCATCTGGACCATCATGCCAGGTCATGACATGGCAAACCTATGACATTAGTGGATTTATATTTTGTACCAAGTCCAAGGACAAAAGGAGCATATCACAAAACAGCGGTGTTCGATGTGAGGCCATAGACGATGAAACTGGTGAGACTATTACATATTTTGGTTTTATTGAGGACATATGGGAACTAGACTATGGTACATTTAATATCTCAGTTTTCCGATGTCAATGGGTTGAAGACAAACATGTCACGATAGACAAATATGGTGTGAGAGTTCTTGATCTAAGTAAGGTAGGTTACAAAGATGACCCATGGATCCTTACTAATCGTGTTGCACATGTCTTCTATGCTGAACAGATCATTTCTAACAATGAGAAGAAAAGCACCGACGAATCGAAGCATGTAGTTTTTCCTGGAAAACAACAAGCTATAGGAGTTGATGGTGTATCTGATATGGAGGATTTTAACCAATTCAACGACATGTCTCTTTTCATAGACCATCCAACCAAGATAAGGAACGTTGAGCAAAGCATCCCACGTAAATTGTCGCCCTTGATACGCCACGATGGACAGACAGAATAATAGCTCCCTAGATTATAAACTTGTCTTGTAATTGATTATTGTTAGGACCATGTCTACTATATGTTCGAGATCAATATATATATTTCTTCATTGTCTTAATTCACTTTTCGTGGCCAAGGAAAGATGTTTAATTCCATTAGCGAGGGAGAGGGGGGGGGGTGTAACACCCCTGGTGTTTACCTCCTGTTAAACTGTGCTTATGAACTCAAGCACGGAATATCGGCAATAATAACAGTCTCTATGTTCTAATATTCAACTATCAAAAATTCTGATATCTTTTCCGTCGTTGTCTATCCGGCCTGTTCTAACTGCTTTGCGAAGTCAAAACATATTTGTTCCGGAAAACCGGCGAGTCTGGTGATTATTTAAAATTCATCGTTCGCGCAAAGACGAATTTGAAAATTTAGTCCAGTCCTCCGATTTCATCCGAAACAGATTAAATAGAACTCGACGACTAAAGTTTTCGGTGCAAAATAATTCAGTCTCCACTCGTCAACTGAGAAGTCGTGTCCATGGAATTATAATTGAAATTAGATTCTCCACGTAAATTATCTATGGCCGTGGAATCGGGTGTGGAGACTGCGGATGAAATTAGTTGATCTCAAATTGAATATTCGCATATCCGTATTTTCATCTATGTCTATCGGGACTGTTCAAAATATTTCACGAAGCTCGGACTTTAGTAACCTTCAAAAATGCCGAGTCCGGTGCTATTTAGATTGGTCCAGAGCATAAGTGCACTTTCGGAAATAGTTCGAGTTTATAATTTCGACCGCGTCCATGTTCAAGAAATATAAAGCGTAGAGTTATTAACCGAATTGCTCTCTAGTCGAATGTTCGAATAGCGGGAAAAATTCGTCTAAATTTAACCGAAACAAATGCAAATTAAATTAATCGATTAAGGCAAATTGGAAAGGTCATCTATGTATTTCGCTCTTGTTCGAGCGGTCTCTACGAATTTGGTAGAGACACTACTAGGGGCAGGTTGTTTAAATAAACCAAACCCGAACTAACTGAAATCGGAATAATTGTTAGCCGATTCGGTGTCCTATTTTAAAGTCTAAGAAAATAATATGTGTAGCCGAAATATCGTTTAAATTCGGTATGTTATTCTCGCTGAGATCTACAACTTCAGATATAAATAACTGATTAAAATTCATATGACTACAGAATATTCATCAAATCAAATCTTGTCCAAATATTGTTGTTGATCTTGTTTCGTTTGATTCTTTTATACATCTTTTAGATCCTGATTTATAACCTCAAAATATCTGCATTTTAATTTAGTCTAAAAAATGGAAAAGAAGGAAAATCCTATTTCTATTTCTCCTGGACGTTCACATCCTCCCACCGCTCAAGCCTCTTTGCTCCTTATCCACGCCGTGGAATTTTTTTTGCTGAAGCCGCCGCAGCACCTGCCTCCCTCACGCAAGCCATTCGTCTCTCCCTCCCATGGTGGCCTCGGGTGCTCTGGATCCATGGCCGTCGGCCTCTGGGCGCGAGCACCCCTTGGCTCTCTTCTCAGCGACAGCTCCGGCGACCTCCTCCCCACGGCACAGCAAGCCGACGCCCCCTCCCTCCATCTTTCTCTCCAGGGATGAAAGTAGGATGGGAAAATCCCGAACCGACCGTTATCGTATAACCGATTTTGTTAGTTTTGTTCCGATCGATTTCGAATCCGATATAAAAAACGAAAACGGGATATACAAAACAGTAAACGGAAATGGTAGAGTTGTTTTCTCGACCGTTTAACCGGGATCCCGTTTTTAATCGGGATGATCCCGCTTTGTTACCGTATTTTGTAATTCTCTCTGCTACAGCGCCTAGCTCGCCCAGCTCGCCATGGCCGCCGAGCTCGGTCTCTGCTCTAGCCTCTGCTCGTCCATGGTTGCGCGCACATCTCCCATGGCCGCGTCCGCCCTGACATCCGCTCGCCCTGCGCGCATTCTTCCCTGCCATGGCCGCGCCCTGTTCCCTGCGCACGTGCCGCCGTTGAATTCCCTGCGTCGCGTGCAGTCTCCAGCTCGCGGAGCTCTCTCCCTAGTCTCCCATGGCGGCAGCCGCCGTCCTTGTGGCTGTGATGGTGCTCATCGCCTCGCTCGCCGGTGACTCCCCACTGCCGTCGCGTTGCCGTGCGTCCAGCTCCTAGCTTCCCCAGCGTTCCTCCCTGTGTCGCTCCCTGCGTCTTGGGTACCAGCGCCCCCCTATGGAATTCGCTGCTCGGCCCTGCTCCCTTGGCCGTGCTTAGCTCCAGCTCTGTGTCTTGTCCCTGGCTGCGCGCGAGTGTTTCACTGTTTGGTTGTTGTCGCGCCTAGCCCGGATTCCAGCGCCCCTTCGTGCTCTGGTTTTCTCTTTTCACATCGATGTTCAAGCACCTTCGTGCTCGCATCCCTTGGGCCCGTTTCGCCTTCGCGCGACACCGGCTGCGAGCTGAGTTTGATTTCGCCGGGTTACTCGGATTAAATCCGATCGGTATTGAGAGTTCGTCATGTGGTGTGTGGCGTGGAGATACATGAGGAAGGATCCTGGCCGGTTATGGAGAAAATTGTTGAACGTCAGATGATGATGTGCGTGAAGTTCGTGTATTACCTGCCAAGCGGTCGGCAAATTGCCTAAATCGGAGAATCATTATCGATCTCGCGGATTCGAGTTAGCTATTGAAATGGTAAGCCGATTCACTACTTTTACTATTGATTTTTATGATCTTGAAATAAGACGCTTAGTTTGCGTATGAAGTTTAAGTAGAAATACCAGTGATGTGAGGTGTGTTTCGATGAGTTTAGTTGTCGAGTATGTTTAAACTAGTTCTAAGTCGTAGTGTGTGGTATATCGGTAGTGTGTAGGTTAAGTTTAGTATTTTAAGCAATTATCGATAAGTCTGTTGATGCTAATTGTGTTCAGTGCGCGTAAGATGAAGTCGATGTCTTATGTTATGATCATCATGTTATGTCTAGTGATCGGCTAGATATCTTGTATAGGTAGTAATTGCCATTGTGAGTATTTAAATAAGAGTTCTATTAATATGTTGATTTCAACTGAAATCTAATAATTTCTTAGTAGAAAGGATACACAAGCGCTTTAGATATTTAATCTGTTGAGTTTGCAGTTTTTCGGAAACACTATCCTTTTTATAATGCTTTACAGATAGATCGAATAGCGATATCCTTCACATGATAATTTAGTATATTAATTCTATAGCTAAATGAAGTTCTACAGTTCGTTATTTTAAGTATTGGGCGTTTATAATAGTAAGTCTGAGTTTTAGATGTTAAGCTCTAGTCAAGAGATAGAGTGCGTATGAATGGTTCGTTATGTTTGCTGTTAGACTTGGATCCAGTTAAGTTAGAATGTCATAGCCATAGTTCTTGATGTGAGATCGACACCTAATGTTTTCGTATTTAGAGTTGGTGACGTCTTGCAATGCGTGTCTAATTCTCTTCGGTAGCAATTATAGTCTTGTACTATTCTTGTTTATATGCATTCATGTGCATTATGCAAATCATTTAGGTACGTTTATTGACTACGTGATGCGGAGAACCAAAGCTGAGTCGACCACAAGATGTCGTTGCACGTAAGCTTCTCCGCAGGATGATGCTGATGGACGAACCGGAAGATGGATAATCTAAACGAGTGCCAACACAAAAACATGGTCGTCAAGTGATTGACGTATAACAAACACTAACCTAGTGTTATCTAGGCAAGTCCCGGTGCATGCAACCCCTTCCTTGTGTTTTTAAATGATTTTTACACACTTTAAGTCTAGTAAAATGTGCATTATGTTTATAGGAGTTGCTTGGAAACCCTTTGATGCATTGGCTACCTTGAAATCCATTCCTTTTATAGATACTTCTGTTGAAGTATCAAATATTATTTGAAAAATTGCTTAGCCCTGTTTAGAGGTAAATCTTGCGGATAGAGTTTGTCCTTTGCGTTAATGCCTAGCTCAGGGGTTATCCTAAGGAAGGATGGCTTCTACCTGCAAGAATATTTTCATTGGGAGCGTGGTGGGATCTTACTGCAAAGTTCCCTTTGACGCACTTTTCATCCTAAGGAGTATAAACAATCCTAAGGATGGAATTACTTAAATCGGGACATGGGCTTGGAACATGTGATGTTCTACCCAGGTTGATTAAGGATTATACTGAATGTAGGCCTGCTGACCGAGGACCCTTTAACAGGTCACTGACCGAGGCGGAGTCCATCGTCTTCCGGAGTCGAGGTTGAGTCCGAGCCCTAGGGTCGAGCGAGGCGGAGTCCGTCGTCTTCCGGAGTCGAGGCTGGGTTCGAGCCCTGGGGTCGGGCGAGGCGGAGTCTGTCGTTTTCCGGAGTCGAGGCTGGGTCCGAGCCCTAGGGTCGGGCGAGGCGGAGTCCGTCGTCTTCCGGAGTCGAGGCTGGGTCCGAGCCTTGGGTCGGGCGAGGCGGAGCTTCCTATGGCGCCCGAGGCTGGACTTAGCTGCTGTCGGCCCCACTCTTGCGAGTGGCACAGCAGTCGGAGCAGGGCAGGCGGCTCTGTTTTCCTGTCAGGTTGGTCAGTGGAGCGGCGAAGTGACTGCGGTCACTTTGGCCCTATCGACTGAGCGCACGTCAGGATAAGGTGTCAGGCGACCCTTGCATTAAATGCTCCTGCGATACGGTCGGTTGGCGTGGAGATCTGGCCAAGGTTGTTTCTCCGCGAAGCCTGCCCGAGCTGGGCCTCGGGCGAACCGAAGGTACGCCTATTGCTTGGGGGCCCCTCGGGCGAGACGTGAATTCTCCGGGGTCGGCTGTCTTTGCCCGAGGCCGGACTCGGGCGAGGCGGGATCGTGTCCCTTGGGCGGAGCCTTGGCCTGAATCGCGCCCATCAGGCCTTCGCAACTTTGTGCTGATGGGGTTTACCAGCTGAAATTAGGAGTCTTGGGGGTACCCCTAATTATGGTCCCCGATAGTAGCCCCCGAGCCTCGAAGGGAGTGTTAACACTCGCTTGGAGGCTTTTGTTCGCACTTTTTTGCAAGGAGACCGGCCTTTCTCGGTTGCATTTCGTTCTGCTGGGTGCGTGCGAGCGCACCCGCCGGGTGTAGCCCCCGAGGCCTCGGAGGAGTGGTTTGACTCCTTCGAGGTCTTAATGCCTTTCACGATGGCTCGGCCGGTCTGGTTGTTCCCTCATGCGAACTGGACATTGCCCGGGTGCTTAGTCAGGTTCCAAGTTCTCGAGCTGGTATGTTGACGCTGTCAATGGTTTGGCCGGAGCCGGGTTTGCGAGAGCAGCCCCCAAGCCTCCGCACAGAGCGAGAGGACGGTCAAGGACAGACTCGGCTTTTTTCATACGCCCCTACGTCGCCTTTCCGCAAGGAGGGGGGGGGGAAGCGCCATGTTGCCCTCGGAGGGCGCTGAACATGGTGTCTCCATTGAGTTGCTAACGGGTGATCCGAGTGGACGCCCGTGCCCCGTTTGTTAGGGGTCGGCTAGTGGCCCAGAGGCGCGCTCCAAAAGTACCTGCGGGTGATTCGCCGGACCCGGTCCCCTTTTGACGGGGTCCGAGGGCTCGATGCCTCCCTCTGGTGGGATTCAGTTACAAATCGTTCCCGCCAGTCTCGGAAATGTCTTAGGGTACCTCGGGAGCGTAGCCCGAGCCTTGGTTATGTATCGAACGTACCCAGAGTCATCCCTCGCTCTTCGTGCTCTGAGGCGGCTGTGAACCCTTCGGGGGGCCAGCCTGCGAACCCCTGATCAGTAATGGGCGCGGAGCCCGAGTGGCCTGAGGCGGTTGTTGAACCCTTCCGAGGGGCCAGCCTTCGAACCTCTGACCAGTAATGTGCGCGGAGCCTGAGTGCTCTGAGGCGGCTGTCGAACCCTTCCGAGGGGCCAGCCTTCGAACCTCTGACCAGTAGGAGGGCTCGGGGCCCGCTTCCTTCGCGGAGAAGGATCCATTTCGGAGTATCCCCTTTCCCGGTCCCTGTAGCAAGAGAGAGAAAGGGGAAGAGGAAAAGGATACGAAATGGAACGACGTGGCGCACCTTTTTTGACGCGGTCATTATGGCAGAGGTGAAGTGTCGCCTGCTTCGCTTGCCAAAGGTGTCGCCTGTCCTGCCGCAGAGTTAATGCGACGAGACGAGTGCTTCGTGGGGCGGTTGTTGTGCATGCACGAGCCGTTCGAGGAACGGGCGTTTCGCTTTTGAGTTTTGAATTTCGCGGCGGGTTCGGGCGAAGTGTTGAACGGGTCTCGCCCGGGCCTTTATATGTTCCGAAGAGGGACTGGTGGTGGTTCTTTACTCTGCTGCTCGCCTACCGCTTAGGTTTCCGCAACCTGAGGGAATAGCCAGAGAAAGGAAACCGCGCACCTTGCCCTTTTCGCCGCCACCTCCCTCACTTGGTGATGGCCGACCGGGTGACCATCGTTCCGCCTCGCGACCCGTGGCCCTTCTCCACCGTTACGGCGGATGACCTGGAGGCCCTTGTTGCCGATGGCTTGCTTCGCCCACTCTCCGGTGACCTACAGCCGGAGTGGATAGCTCCTCTGAGCGGAGTCGCCCCGTCCCCACCACCGGGGTATGTGCTGAGTTTCGTCTCTTTCCACGAGCGGGGGTTCGGAGTGCCCGCAAGTCGTTTCATGCGGGCGATTCTGCCTTCCTATGGGGTGGAATTGCACAATCTCAGCCCCAACTCCATCGTGCAAGCAGCCATCTTTGCGACAGTTTGCGAAGGGTTTTTGGGGATTGAACCTCACTGGGATCTATGGACCCATCTCTTCACCGTGGAGGCCTTTGCCTTGGCGACGGGAGAGAGGAGAGTCCGCACGGCGGTGCGGGCCGGCGGCTGCATCCTCCAGTTGAGGCAGGCGCGTGCGCACCAGTATATCCCCGCCATCCTTGCGTCTTCGAACAAGGGGTGGCAGCGCCGGTGGTTTTACCTCCGGAATGACAATGGGAGGCTCCCATCGTTTTCTCAACGAGTGGTGACCGCCGCCGGTAGCAATTGGCGCTATGGGACCCCGTGCGAGAGACAGGAGAATCTCGAGCCTCTCCTGGAGGCCTTGCAGAAGCTGCGGGATGGAGGGCTCACTGCCACGGGGGTGGTTGTCTCCATCCATCGCCGGAGGGTGCTCCCCTTGACAGAGCGGCGGCTGCTTCTTTCGGAGATGACGCCGGGGGTCGACTTGGAGGGCTCGCAGATGTCCTCGGTCCCCCTCCCCGCCGATGATCTCTATAGGCGGGTAGCTGGCACGGTAGGAAAGCTGGATGACGGCGTCCTTACCCAGCCCTCGATGCGTCCCGAGCGCGGGTGCATATCCCTGGTGAGTGTCTGCTCCTTCTTCCTTGTATCAGATTGCCCTTAGTTCTCACAGCCGAGACTTCTCGCCCATCTCCAGGAGGTGGGGTTTCACAAGCCTTCCCGACCGCGGGTCCCGGAGGACGCAGTGGACCAAGCCGCGCGGAGGGTTGCCGCAGAGAAGGAGAAGGAGAAGAAGGACGCGAAGAAGGCTCGGGCTCGCGCACGGACGTGGGCTCGAGATGCCTTGGAGAAGCGTCGTCGTCGGCAGGAGAGGGACGGACTCCCAAGGGAGCCGCAGCCGGAGACGCCTGACGATGACGACGACGACGACGATGATGACGATGATGAAGATGATGACATGGCTGCCCGCCTCGGTCTCAGCCCAGATCTGAGGCTGGGCCAAGGGTCGTCGAGCCAGCCCCCGAGTAGGCTGGCGCCGTCGGTATCCGGGGCCGGTACATCGGGTCCCGGTCCGTAGTACGGGGGCAGGCTGAGGGGGTACTTGACCCCTTGGCCGAGGTAGTTGAGGTGGCCCCGGGGAGTCAGGCCGACCTGCCTGTTCCCCAAGAGCCATCACCCGTGCTGTCTGCACGGAAGGCTGATCCTCAGGTCGTCGTGTCTGCGCTTGGGCAGGCCGTCCCTCTGGCGCCTCGGGCACCTGAGGCAGGGATGGTGCCGAAGCCGGCAGCGGGGCGAACCTTGGAGGTGCCCGCGGGGACTGAGGCTCGAGGGCCTCCCCGCAGGCACGATTGATCGTGGCCCGGAGTGGGTAAGTGTCTGAGGATACCTTTGTCCGGGCTCTTTCTTCGTGTGTCCTAATCTTTCTCTTCCTTTGTTTCCAGCAAATGGAGGCATGGCTCGACCGGTCTGGCTCCTCGGAAGGTCCTTAAGACGGTGTCGGCTTCTGTAGCCAGTGCTGCACCGGGCCTCGCCGGTCGACCGGCCTCTGCACAGGGTGCCCCTAAGCTGGGGGCTCAGGCGGCACAAGTTGTCGTGGGGCGAGCTCCCGAGGCTGACTCCTCCATCGAGGCGGTCGTCGTGCCGAGGGAGACTGCTGGCGCAGCCGCGGCCTCGGGCCCACTAGACGTGTCGCCGGTGCTGGCAGCAGCTCCTGCCGAGGCTGTTGCTGCTCTAGCCGTGGAGCCATCCGTCGCCGCCGATGTTGTGATGGTCGAGGCGCCGCCACTCGAGGTCGACGATCGGAAACCTGCCTCCTTGGCCGAGGTGGCACCCGATGGGCCAGCTGCAGGAGGTGCTGACGCCTTAGAGGAAGGTGGCGCAGAACCGCGGCCCGTCCTGGGGGGCGGCGACCTCACCCTTGCACGGCGAGGTCCCAACGAGCGGCGTAGGGAGAGGCTTCGGTTCTGGACCCATGGTGCTTCAGAGCCCCTTCTCGTTCTTGATGATGAGCGAGAGGAGCAGACTTGGGACGATCTTCGCGAGTGTGCCGAGGCGACGGTGGGGTCGCTCCGGTCGGCCCTGGGGGTCCTTTGTAGGGACGTTCCCAGGATTCTCCAGGTAAGGATTTCATGCATACCTTTCATGTGATCAGGGCATTCTTTGTGATGCCCTGCTTCCCTTCCTCAGAATCTGACGGATCTGAGCACCGCCAAGTCGTCATTCATCCGCCGCGAGGCCGACGTCTGGGGTTCGCTGCGGTTCCTGAGGACCATGCTTGTTGAGACTACCGAGCGCCTCTCCCAATGAAGCGCCGAGGTGGCGGACCTTCGGTTGCTCTGTGTCGACTGGGGCAGAGGCGGCGACGGCACGCGCAGAGGCGCAGCGGCGACAGTTGGAGCTCGGCCAGGTCATCGGTGAGCGGGACCAATCTCGGGACCGGGCCACCGAGGCTGAAAGTCGAGCTGAGGCCCTTGGAGGCCAGCTAGCCGAGGCGTCCGCTCGGGCCGGAGCTCTTGCAGCAGACCTGGCCATGGCCGTCGGGTCTGCTCAGTCCGCCCAAGCCGCAGCCTCAGAGCAGCGTGCCCGAGCCGGAAGGTATGTTTTGGCTATTTTTGAGATTTTGATTCAGCTTCATTCTTCAACTCGTGTTTGAAGACTTCTGCTTTGGCTGTTTGCAGAGCTTGAGTCTGGCCTCAACGAGTCCGCCAAGGCACTTGCCCAGGCGGCTGAGCAGAGGGAGGCCGACCACGTGGCTATGTCCGAGGCTGTCTCGGCCTTCTGCCAGACCTTTGGTCTTGACGACATCCCCTCGGGAAGCTCCCCCAGAGTCGTTTGCTGGCCTTGGGTGACCACGCGCGTGGCAGACTCCGCGAGGCGCTGCATCATGGCGTTAGGCGGGCCTTCGCCGTGCTCGCTTCCCACTACGATGTGGACTTGGAGCGGGTCAGCGAGGGGTACTGCCTCCCCGATGAGGACGAAGCTGCCCTGGCCAAAGTCCCGAGGCTTGACGCGGCCGCCGCGGGCCCAAGCGCGGTGCTGGCGTCCACCTTCGAGGTGGAGATCCCCCCGCTTGCGCCGTCGCCCGAGGGCGGGGCGAATCTTGCCGAGGGTGGAGATGAAGCCGAGGATGCAACTCCTCCCCCGGGCGATGCCTGATTCTACGGGAGCAGTTTATTTTGAATATGTGTGTGTCTTTCTCGGCCGCCGAGGCCTGAACACTTTATCGTCGTGAAATAAAGCTGTGTCTCTTTTCCTCCTGTTTCGCATATCCGGGCTTGTTTGTCAATAGCAGGATTGCTTACCCAAGTAAGAGTTATTTTTCACGGTAGGTGACGAGTGAGGTATCCATATCCCGGAGGCGTAGGAATTCCTCGGCTCGGTCGGCCTTGCCACTTACATGTACTCTTATTCGTTTCTCGGGGTTTTGTTACTGACATAGCCGGGAAACACGAAAGTCGTTTTGGTGGAAGACTTTTTTCGAGGAAAATTTTGACGCAGAGGGGTTCCCCCCTTCTAGCCCCCGAGGGAGGGTCGGGCTTTGCTGAGGCAAGGCTGACCCTTCCTTGATGGTTAGACTTTATTTGCGTATGTAAACGAGGTGTATGAACGACTTGAAAACATCTTAAGGGTAGAAGCGACGTAGCTGTCGGATGTTCCAAGCGTTGCTGTAGACCTCGCCTTGACTGTTGGCCAGCTTGTATATTCCGGGCTTCAAGATCTTGGCGATGATGAACGGCCCTTCCCAGGGAGGCGTGAGCTTGTGCCACCCTCGGGCGTCTTGTTGTAGCCGAAGCACCAAGTCGCCCACCTGGAGGTCTCGGGACCGAACCCCTCGGGTGTGGTAGCGTCGCAAGGACTGCGGATACCGCGCCGAGTGTAGTAAGGCCATGTCCCGAGCCTCTTGCAGCTGGTCCAGTGAGTCTTCTCGGTTGCTCCGGTTGCTTCGGTCGTCGTACGCCCTCGCCCTTGGGGAGCCGTATTCTAAGTCCGTGGGCAAGATAGCCTCGGCCCCATAGACTAGAAAGAACGGCGTGAAGCCTGTGGCTCGGCTTGGCGTTGTCCTCAGACTCCAGACCACCGAGGGGAGTTCCTTCATCCATCGCCTGCCGAATTTGTTGAGGTCGTTGTGGATCCTCGGCTTGAGTCCTTGCAGAATCATGCCGTTGGCACGCTCCACTTGCCCATTCGTCATGGGGTGAGCTACAGCGGCCCAGTCCACTCGGATGTGGTGGTCCTCGCAGAAGTCCAGGAACTTTCTGCCAGTGAACTGGGTGCCGTTGTCGGTGATGATGGAGTTCAGGACCCCGAAGCGATGGATGATGTTGGTGAAGAACGCCACCGCCTGCTCGGACCTGATGCTATTGAGGGGTCGGACCTCGATACACTTGGAGAATTTGTCGATAGCGACCAGCAGGTGCGTGAAGCCCCCGGGTGCCTTCTGCAAGGGACCGACGAGGTCCAGACCCCACACAGCAAACAACTAGGTGATGGGTATTGTTTGCAGAGCTTGGGCGGGCAGGTGCGTCTGCCTTGCGTAGAATTGGCACCCTTGGTAGGTGCGAACAATTCTAGTGGCGTCGACCACCGCGGTCGGCCAGTAGAAACCCTGTCGGAAGGTGTTTCCAACAAGGGCCTGAGGTGCTGCGTGGTCACCGCAAGCCCCTGAGTGTATTTCTTGTAAGAGTTCCTGACCTTTGACGATGGATATGCATCGCTGGAGGATGCCTGAGGGGCTGCGGTGGTAGAGCTCCTTTCCGTCGCCCAGCAAAAAGAATGACTTGGCACGCCGCGCAAGCCACCGAGCCTCGGCTCGGTCGAGGGGTAGCTCTCCTCGGTGGAGATATTGTAGGTACGGGGTCTGCCAGTTTCGATTTGGCGTGACCCCATTCCGCTCTTCCTCGACGCGTAGCGCCTCACCCTCGGGCTGGTCCGAGGGCGCCTCGGGCAGGGCCGAGGCCTTCTCGGGCTCGGGCATGTCGTCGGTCTTGACTGAGGGTTGATGCAGGTCTCGGGAGAAGACGTCCGGGGGAACCATTGTCCGGCCCGAAGCTATCTTCGCCAGCTCGTCCGCAGTCTCGTTGTATCATCGGGCGACGTGGTTGAGCTCGAGCCCGTAGAACTTGTCCTCCAGGCGCCGAACCTCGTCGCAGTAGGCTTCCATCTTCGGGTCGCGGCAATGGGAGTTCTTCATGACTTGGTCGATAACAAGCTACGAGTCGCCACGAGCGTCGAGGCGCCGGACCCCTAGCTCAATGGCGATGCGCAACTCGTTGACCAGAGCCTCGTACTCGGCCACGTTGTTGGACGCCGGGAAATGGATGCGCAGCACGTAGCAGAGGTGCTTCCCAAGGGGCGAGATGAAGAGCAAGCCCACGCCCGCTCCTGTTTTCATCAGCAACCCGTCGAAAAACATGGTCCAGAGTTCCGGTTGGATCGGAGCTACTGGAAGCTGGGTGTCGGCCCATTCAACCACAAAGTCTGCTAAGACTTGGGACTTGATGGCCTTCCGAGGAGCGAATGAGATTGTCTCGCCCATGATCTCCGCTGCCCACTTTGTGATTCTACCCGAGGCCTCTCGGCACTCACTGATTAAGTAGACCGGCCTCTGGACGGGCAATGTGTGCCCTTCTTCTCGTCTCTCGACCACGATCGCGGCACTGACCACCTGAGTGGTAGTGGCGACGTATATCAAGAGGGCTTCTCCAACAGCGGGGGGCACCAAGATGGGTGCGCTTGTTAGGAGCGCCTTCAGGTTCCCGAGGGCTTCCTCGGCCTCGGAGGTCCAAGTGAAGCGCTCGGTCTTCCTCAAGAGGCGGTACAGAGGTAGGCCTCTTTTGCCGAGGCGCGAGATGAAGCGGCTCAGGGCCGCAAGGCATCCCATGACCCTCTGTACGCCTTTCAAGTCCTTGGTGGGCCCCATGCTGGTGATGGCCGCGATTTTCTCCGGGTTGGCCTCGATGCCCCGCTCGGAGACGACGAACCCCAGGAGCATGCCTCGGGGGACTCCGAAGACACACTTCTCAGGGTTGAGTTTTGCGCCTTTCGCCTTGAGACACTCGAATGTCGTCTCGAGATCAGAGAGGAGGTCGGAGGCTTTTCTCGTCTTGACTACGATGTCATCGACGTAAGGCTCGACCGTTCGACCAATGTGTTCGCCGAACACGTTGTTCATGCACCTTTGGTATGTCGCACCCGCATTCCTCAAACCAAATGGCATTGTGATGTAGCACTACATGCCAAAGGGTGTGATGAAACAAGTCGCGAGCTGGTCGGACTCTTTCATCCTGATTTGGTGATACCCTGAGTAGGCATCGAGGAATGACAGGGTTTCACACCCAGTAGTGGAATCCACGATTTGATCGATGTGAGGCAGAGGGTAGGGAACCTTCGGACATGCTTTGTTTAGACCAGTATAGTCTACACACATCCGCCATTTCCCTCCTTTCTTGCTCACAAGCATAGGGTTGGCAAGCCATTCGAGATGGAATACCTCTTGGATGAACCCTGCAGCCATCAGCTTGTGGATCTCCTCGCCTATGGCTCTACGCTTTTCTTCGTCGAATCGGCGCCGAGGCTGCTTCACGGGTCGGGCTCCAGCTCGAATATCCAGCGAGTGCTCGGCGACATCCCTCGGTATGCCGGGCATGTCCGAGGGACTCCACGCGAAAACGTCGGCGTTTGCGTGGAGGAAGTCGACGAGCACTGCTTCCTATTTGGGGTCGAGCTCGGAGCCGATCCGAACTTGCCTGGAGGCGTCGTTGCTGGGGTCGAGGGGGACGGACTTAACCGTCTCGGTCGGCTCGAAGTTGCTGGTGTGGCGCTTCGCGTCGGGCGCCTCCCTGGAGAGGCTCTCTAGGTCGGCGATGAGGGCCTCGGATTCGGCGAGGGCCTCGGCGTGCTCCACGCACTCCACGTCGCATTCGTACGCGTGTCGGTACGTGGGGCCGACGGTGATGACCCCGTTGGGGCCCGGCATCTTGAGCTTGAGGTAGGTGTAGTTGGGGACGGCCATCAACTTGGCGTAGCATGGTCTCCCCACCACTGCGTGGTATGTTCCTCAGAACCCGACCACCTCGAATGTGAGGGTTTCCCTTCGGAAGTTGGAGGGAGTCCCGAAGCAGACGGGCAGATCGAGTTGCCCGAGGGGTTGGACGCGTTTCTCGGGAATGATCCCGTGAAAAGGCGCCGCACCGACCCGGATCGAGGACAGATCGATCTGCAGGAGCCCGAGGGTCTCAGCGTAGATGATGTTGAGGCTACTGCCTCCGTCCATGAGGACCTTGGTAAGCCTGACATTGCCGATGACGGGGTCGACAACGAGCGGGTACTTTCCCGGGCTCGGCACGTGGTCGGGGTGGTCGCCTTGGTCGAAGGTGAAGGGCTTGTCGGACCAGTCTAGGTAGACTGGCGCCGCCACCTTCACCGAGCAGACCTCCCAGCGCTCTTGCTTGCAGTGCCGAGCCGAGGCGTTCGCCACTTGCCCACCATAGATCATGAAGCAGTCGTGGACCTCGGGGAACTTCTCTGCCTTGTGATCCTCCTTGTCGTTGTTGTGGGCCCTACCACCTTCCGTCGGTGGCCCGGTCTTGTGGAAGTAGCGCCGAATCATGATGCAATCCTCAAGGGTGTGCTTGACGGGACCCTGATGATAGGGGCACGACTCCTTGAGCATCTTGTCGAAAAGGTTGGCGCCTTCGGGAGGCTTCCGAGGGTTCTTGTACTTGGCGGCGGCGACAAGATTTGCATCGGCGGCGTCGCGTTTCGCTTGCGACTTCTTCTTGCCCTTCTTCTTTGCGCCGTGCTGAGCGGACGCCTCGGGGACGTCTTCCGGCTGGCGCCCCTGAGGCTGCTTCTCCTTCCGAAAAATAGCCTCGACCTCCTCCTGGCCAGAGGCGAACTTGGTGGCGATGTCCATCAGCTCGCTCGCCCTGGTGGGGGTCTTGCGACCCAGCTTGCTCACCAGGTCGCGACACGTGGTACCGGTGAGGAATGCGCCGATGACATCCGAGTCGGTGATGTTGGGCAGCTCGGTGCGCTGCTTCGAAAATCACTGGATATAGTCCCGGAGAGATTCTCCCAGCCACTGGCGGCAGCTTCGGAGATCCCAGGAGTTCCCAGGGCGCACGTATGTGCCCTGGAAGTTGCCGGCGAAAGCTTGGACCAGGTCGCCCCAGCTAGAGATCTGCCCCGGAGGTAGATGCTCCAGCCAGGCTCGGGCGGTGTCGGAGAGGAACAGGGGGAGGTTGCGGATGATGAGGTTGTCATCGTTCGTTCCACCCAGTTGGCAGGCCAGCCGGTAATCCGCGAGCCACAGTTCCGGCCTCGTCTCCCCCGAGTACTTGGTGATGGTAGTCGAGGTTCGGAACCGGGTCGGGAACGGCGCCCGTCGTATGGCCCGACTGAAAGCCTGCGGACCAGGTGGTTCGGGCGAGGGGCTCCGATCCTCCCTACTGTCGTAGCGTCCCCCGCACCTGGGGCGGTAGCCTCGGCGCACCTCCTCGTCGAGGTGGGCTCGACGGTCGCGGTGGTGGTGCTCGTTGCCGAGGCGACCCGGGGCCGCAGGCGCTGAGTTGCGCGTGCGCCCGGTGTGGACCGAGGCTTCCCGCATGAGCCGGGAAGTCGCGACGCGATGCTCCGGGGGGTATCCCTGCCTTTGGGAGGCAGAGCTTTCGGCCCGTCGGACCATGACATCCTCCAGGAGATTCTTGAGCTCTCCCTGGATACGCCGCCCCTCGGTGGTGGATGGTTCCGGCATTGCTCGGAGTAGTATTGCCGCTGTAGCCAGGTTCTGGCCAACCCCACTGGAAGCCGGTGGCGGCCTTGCCCTGGCGTCGTCGGTGATGCGGTGCTGGACGTCCTGGGGCAGATGACGCGTTTCTCCGGTTAGAGCTCAGCCTGCCCACTCCTGCCCGATGTTCTGCCGGAGCTGCGCAAGTGTTCCTGCTTCCTCGTCGAGCCTGGCCTGCATCTCACGAATTTGCTCGAGCTGTGCGTCCTGACCCCCCGCAGGGACTGGGACCACAGCTAGCTCCCGAAGGATGTCAACGCGAGGCGCAGGCCTAGGGGGATCGTCGTTCTCCGGCAGACCAAGATGGTTGCTTTCGCCGGGACCCCCTAGATCGATGTGGAAACATTCATGACTTGGGCCATAGTCCTCGTTGCGAGGCTGTGGCTACCATCGGAACAATCGGAGAGGCAGTAGTCACATGCGGTCATGAAGTCCCGCATGGCGCTGGGGTTACCGAGCCCGGAGAAATCCCAACCAGAGTCGGGCTCGTCATCTTCCTCGGAACCCGAGGGCCCGTAGGTCGAGACGGCCGTCAGTCTGTCCCAGGGTGACCGCATATGGTACCCCGGAGGGTTTGGGTGTGCCTTAAGGAAAGCGCCCACCGAAGCGGGATCACCTGGTGGTTCGAAGCTGAATCTAAAAGGCATGAGATGGGAAACAGTCGGTACCTTTTGATCGACGGACGGTGACGGAGTCGCGTCAGGGATGGACTGCACCGTTGTCTCAGGTACAAGGGTGATGCTTAGCAAGTCCTTCACGAGCGTGCTGGCGTCGTCCGTCTGCTTGGGGCTGGCGTGTTGCGGAGAGACGGCGCTCGTCTTCGTCTCAGACGCGAGGTCTATGCCCGACGTGTCCCCCGCTGGGGTGTCGGCGCCGTCGACTCGCTCAACAGCTGATGAGGTGCTGCCTCCTGCTTGGCCATGTCTGCCCCACCTCCTCCTCCGTCGGCGGGGAAGGCGACGGGACGGGCTCGGATGTTGTTCTTCCACCGCGTGGGGAAGACGTTGTCGATTCCGCCGCGGGCGGGCGGGCTGACGGCCGCCATTGTCGTTGTCTCGTGGCGGAAGAAGGAGTACCATGTCGTAGCTGCCGTCGAGGGACATGAACTCGAGACTCCCGAAACGAAGCATCGTCCCGGGCCTGAGAGGTTGCTGGGGACTACCCATCTGGAGCTTGACGGGAAGCTATTCGTCAACACGCAGCAGGCCCCTACCTAGCGAGCCAACTATTGGCGTTTCGACCCCGGGGGGTCCCTGGACCGACGAGTAAATTGTCGCTGCGTGTCCCAGCCCAGATGGGTCGGCGCGAGATGGAACACAAGGGGAGAGAACACTAGGGGGAAACCGCGACCTCGTGTTGTCCTGCGCCCAGGGCGGATGTGCTTGCAGTAGGGGGTTACAAGCGTTCGCGCGGGAGAGAGAGAGAGCCTAGTTCGTCGGCCCTGTTCTCCCGCGCGGCCACCTTTCATTGCCACTTGCGGCTACCCTTCTCGCTACTTCGCTCTCCCTCTCGCGTGAGGGCCCTAGACCTTCCTTTTATAGATGTAAGGAGGAGGCCCAGGTGTACAATGGGGAGCGTAGCAACGTGCTACGTGTCTAGTAGAGAGGAGTCGGAGCCCTAAGTATATGCCGACGTGGCTGTTGGAGAGGTGTTGCTGCCCTGTTCATGTGATGTCGTGGCCGTCGGAGGAGTGCTTGAGCCCTATGGAAGTACAGCTGTCGAGGCTGTCGGATCCTTGCTGACGTATCCTTGCTTCCGTAAGGGGCTGAGAGCCGCCGTCGTCACGGAACATGCGGGGCGCCATCATTACTTGTTTACTGGGGTGAGCCAGATGGGACGCCGGTCTTGTTCCCCGTAGCCTGAGCTAGCTAGGGGTAGGGTAATTATGGCCCCCTTGTGACGTGGTTGGTCCGAGCCCGGGGTCGGGCGAAGCGGTGACTCCTCCGAGGTCGAGGTCGAGTATGAGCCCTAGGGTCGGGTGAGGCGGAGTCCATCGTCTTCCAGAGTCGAGGTTGAGTCCGAGCCCTAGGGTCGGGCGAGGTGGAGTTTGTCGTCTTCCGGAGTCGAGGCTGGGTCCAAGCCCTGGGGTCGGGCGAGGTGGAGTCTGTCGTTTTCCGGAGTCGAGGCTGGGTCCGAGCCCTAGGGTCGGGTGAGGCGGAGTCCGTCGTCTTCCGGAGTCGAGGCTGGGTCCAAGCCCTTGGTCGGGCGAGGCGGAGCTTCCTATGGCGCTTGAGGCTGGACTTAGCTGCTATCAGCCTCACTCTGGCGAGTGGCACAGCAGTCGGAGTAGGGCAGGCGACGCTGTTTTCCTGTCAGGTTGGTTAGTGGAGCGGCGAAGTGACTGCGGTCACTTCGGCCCTGTCGACTGAGCGCGCGTCAAGATAAGGTGTCAGGCGACCCTTGCATTAAATGCTCCTGCGATACGGTCGGTTGGTGTGGCGATCTGGCCAAGGTTGCTTCTCCGCGAAGCCTGCCCGAGCTGGGCCTCAGGCGAACCGAAGGTACGCCTCTTGCTTGGGGGGCCCCTCGGGCGAGACGTGAATTCTCCAGGGTCGGCTGTCTTTGCCCGAGGCCAGGCTCGGGCGAGGCGGGATCGTGTCCCTTGGGCGGAGCCTTGGCCTGAATTGCGCCCATCAGGCCTTCGCAGCTTTGTGCTGATGGGGTTTACCAGCTGAGATTAGGAGTCTTGGGGGTACCCCTAATTATGGTCCCTAACAAGTCATGTTTGTATTTGTTTATAAACTTCCTTTACAAGAATTTCAAAAAGGAAATCTAGAAAACTTGACCGAAGTTGCATTGTATGGTATAGTTGAAGACCGATGCACATTCATATTAAAAGAGGTCATTTCCGGTGAAGAGAAATATCACGACGCTTCCTGTACATTAGCTATACCAGAGTTTAGAATATTAATAGAAGTTAGTAGACTATCTCTTAAATGAGATAGTTATTAGAGCATAGGTGAAAACAATTGATGTATAGAATGTATGATAGAATTTTAATTCAATTTTGTTTGAAAATTTATGGCTATAAACAGAAGAATATATTGTAAACAAAAGAATTTGTGTTAATAAATATAATATTCAATTTTGTTTGAAATTTTTTAAAAAGGCAGGAAAACATATACTTGCGAGAAATGTTAAGCAACCCGTCTGTGCTAATGTTATTTCCACTGGCGAGCTGCTTAAAAAACTGCATATGGAAACAAGATTTTGACATGCGGTTTTCTTAAGCAGCCCGTGAGTGCTAATGTTATTTCCACTTGCGGGCTGCTTAAGAAAACAGTCAGTGGAAATCTTGTTTCTACAGGCGGTTTTCTTAAGTAGCCCGCCAGTGCTAATGTTATTTCCACTGGCGGTTGCAAAACAACCACCAGTGAAAAGGTTGATTTCTACTGACCCCTAGCACTGGCGGCACTGAAAAACGCCAGTGCAAATAGCTCTAGCACCACAACTATAGAGCTTCTGTGTACTAGTGCATCGTCACCGACGCCTTCTGTTGAATTAATGTAGGCCTGGCCCATATTAATATTTAATAATAGTCAATGCTATAGGCCCACTTTAATGCTACGATGTACTAATGTGACGCAGATTACATTCTGTTTTTAGTAATTGTGCATGTTTTACTTTTGTTTACTACTTATGCGAGAAGTGATACAGACATGCACATATAGGTCGTCACATACATCGCTATGATTTTCTGGATTAAATTAAAACTGGAAATGTCTATTTATCCAACAATCCAAAAACCTCATGTTATGCATTTTTCTGTTAGTGGTTTTGCTACTGCGTTAAAACCTAGTGAACTTTTGGTGGGACATTTTACAAGAGGTGATGTAGTAAGATGATACTATGGTTGACTGCAATGAACTGATATCACGCCGCACAGGGGAAACCCGAACAGTTCACTCCTGAAGAAGAGAGAATATTCGACGTTGCCGATAACCTGTTTTGAGGCACCGTGATTGGCACTCTTGCCAACAAGTATGTTGATTCTTATCTAACGTGCACACTTGCAAAAGAGTTATGGGATGCATTAGATGAGAAGTTCGGTGTTTCTGATGCTGGTAGAGAGCTGTCATCATGGAGCAGCTATTTGACTACAAGATGGTTGAGAACCATCCTATAGTTGAACAGGCTCATGAAATACAAGCACTGGATAAGGAACTCGAACAGTTCCCGTGTGTCTTGCCTGACAAGTTCGTGGCTGGTGGAATTATGGCTAAGCTGCCACCTTCTTAGACGGATTTTGCTACCACTCTAAAACATAAGAGATAAGAGTTTAGCGTGGCTAAGCTTATTGAGTCTCTTGACGTTGAGGAGAGGGCGAGAGCAAAAGACACTCGAGGAAAAGGAGTTGAGACTTCTAGTGCCAATGTCGTACAAAAGAAGAACTCCAATGTGTCACATAATAATAAAAGGAAGAACAAGCAACAGAATGCCATGAAGCCCATGCAAGCAGCCTCGTTTAAAAAGAAGAACAAAGGAGCTGGTTGCTTTGTTTCCAAGAGTACTGATCACTTGGCAAGCGTGTGTCCAGACCACAAATTTAAGCAAGAGAAAAAACCAGCTCATGAGAAGAAAACAACAAACATGGTTGTTAGCGAGACCGCTGAAAGAACATCGAGGTATGGTAATATTTTACCTACTGTTCTTTTAATGTGTCAATCCCCTGAGTGGTGGGCTGACACTGGTGCTAACATTCATGTGTGTGCTAATATTTCTTTGTTTTCTTCTTATCAATGCAAAGGGGCTGGAGCCTTGCTGATGGGGAACAGATCACATGTGTGTATTCTTGGTGTTGGTACAATCATTCTAAAGTTTACTTCGGGAAAGACGGTGTTATTGAAGAACGTGCAGCATGTCCCCTTCATCAAAAAGAATCTTGTTAGTGGCTCGTGCTATGTCGAGATGGCTATAAACTTGTGTTCGAATCCAATAAATGTATACTGTCAAAGTATGAGATATTTGTTGGAAAAGCTATGATAGTGGAGGCTTGTTCCGCTTATCTTTGCATGATGTTTGTAATAAGTCTGTGAACAATGTGATTTCGAACGAGTCGTATATTTGACATTCACTATTTGTCACATCAATTTTGGTTGTGTGTCGTGGTTAGCAAATTTAAATTTAATCCCAAAATTTGATTTAGTCAATGGTTCTAAGTGCCAGGTGTGCGTGCAATCTAAGCAACCTCGCAAACCTCATAAGGCTGCGGAGGCGAGGAACTTGACACCACTAGACTTAATACATTCCGATTTATGTGAGATGAACGAAATATTGACTAAGGGAGGCAAACGATATTTTATTATGTTTATCGATGATTCTACTAGATTTTGTTATGTGTATCTCTTAAAGTCAAAAGACGAAGCTTTGCATTATTTTAGGACCTACAAAGCTGAAGTGGAAAATCAACTCGAGAGGAAAATTAAACGGTTAAGGTCTGATCGTGGTGGAGAATATTTTTCAGGTGATTTTTCGAATTTTTGTGTGGAACATGGTATTATTCATGAGAGGACACCACCATACTCACCACAATCCAATGGGGTTGCTGGGAGCAAGAACCGTACTCTAACTGATTTGGTTAATGCCATGTTAGAGACTTTGGGGCTATCTAAGGAATGGTGGGGTGAGACAATCTTGATGGCGTGTCATGTACTGAATAAAGTTCCCACAAAGAATAAAGAAATCACACCATTTGAGGAATGAGAAAATAGGAAATTAAGTATCTCCTACTTGGGCACCTACGGTTGTTTGGCTAAAGTGAATGTGGCAATTAACAAGAAGCGCAAATTAGGACCGAAAACTGTTGATTGTGTTTTCCTTGGGTATGCTTTTCACAACATTGGATATAGGTTCTTAATTATAAACTCTGGAGTACCGGACATGTTGGTAGGTACTATTATGGAGTCTAGAGATGCTACGATCTTTGAGGACGAATTTCCCATGAAAGCTACACATGATACGTCTAGTGATGAACCAACGATACCCCATGAGCATTTTATGTCGGTAGAACACACTGAGGAATCCCATATACATAATCTTGTGGAAGATGACAATGTATCAACTCTAAAGAGTAAGAGACCAAGGATTGTAAAGTCCTTTGGTGATGATTACATTTTATATCTTGTGGATGACACCCCAGGTACCATTGAAGAGGCATATTCCTCTCCTGATGCTGACTTTTGGAAGGAAACAATAAGGAGTGAGATGGATTCTATTATGTCTAATACAACTTGGGAGGTCGTTGAGCCTCCTTATGGGTGTAAGCCCATTCGGAGTAAATGGGTGTTCAAGAAAAAGCTTAGGCCTGATGGTACTATTGAAAGGTACATGGCGATGCTTGTAATTAAAGGCTATTCACAGAAATAAGGTGAGGATTTCTTTGATACTTATTCACTTGTGGCTCAATTGACCACAATTCGTGTGCTACTTTCTCTAGCCGCCTCTCATGGTCTTCTCGTCCATCAAATGGATGTTAAGACAACAATCCTAAATGGAGAGCTAGATGAGGAAATCTACATGGAGCAGTGAGCTGGGTTTGTAGAAAAAGGTCAAGAAGACATGGTGTGTATGTTATTGAAATCTTTATATGGACTAAAACAAGCACCTAAGCAATGACATGAAAAGTTCAATAGAACTTTCACATCTGTCAGCTTTGTTGTTAACGAAGCAGACAAATGTGTATATTATCGGTATGGTGGGGTGAGGAAGTAATCTTGTGCCTGTATGTTGATGACATTCTAATCTTGGGGACGAGTCTTTATGTGATTAAAGAGACAAAATACTTTTTGTCCAATAATTTTGAAATGAAAGATTTGGGAGAAGCTGGTGTTGTTCTTAACATTAAGGTACTGAGAGAAGGCAATGGTGGGGTCACACTTGTGCAATCCCACTATGTGGAAAATGTTTTGAGTCGCTTTGGTTATAGCGAATGTGAACCTGCTCCAACACCTTATGGTCCTAATAAGCTATTGAAGAAAAATTGAAAGATAGCTAGGGATCAATTAAGATATTCCCAAATAATTGGTTCACTCATATACTTAGCTAGCGCTACGAGGCCTGACATCTTGTTTGCTGTTAGCAAACTTAGCCGATTTGTTTCAAATCCGGGAGATGAACACTGGTGTGCTCTTGAGAGAGTTTTGCGCTATCTAAAAGGTACTATGAGTTTAGGCATCCATTATACCGGGTACCCAACAGTATTGGAGGGTTATTGTGATGCAAATTGGATATCTGATGCTGATGACATATATGCTAGAAGTGGATATGTGTTTTCACTTGGAGGTGGCGCTGTTTCATGGAAGTCTTGCAAGCAGGCCATCTTAACGAGGTCGACTATGGAAGCAGAACTCACAACATTAGGTACCGCTTCAGTTGAGGCTGGGTGGCTTCGTAAACTCCTTATGGATTTATCGGTGGTTGAAAAACCTGTGCCGGCTATTTCTATGAACTGTGATAATCAGACTGTGATAATCAAGATAAACAGTTCTAAGGATAATATGAAGTCAACAAGGCACATAAAGAGAGGCGTTTAAAATCTGTCAGGAAATTGAGAAACTCTGGAGTAATAGCGTTGTACTATGTCCATACGTCTAAAAATCTGGCAGATCAATTTACTAAGGGGCTATCACGTAGTGTGATAGATAGTGCATCGAGTGAGATGGGCCTGAGACCCACCTAAAGTTTATCATAGTGGTAACCTGTTCTATGTGATCGGAGATCCCATGAATTAGAATTGTGAAACAAGCTAGTGGTAGACTGAGAGGAAAGACCCTTAATACGGTTCATTTCAGATGCACATCTTTCCTTACTGTAAGGTAGGATGGTGTTTACACCTTAATATGTTCCAAGTGGCTTTGTGAAGCAAAGATGTTGTCCTATAGAACATCTTTAGAGGGACATACCTATATGGGTTAACTGCTAGTCACATTTTATAAGATTTGGGTGGTCTCTAGATACCCATGAAAGGCTATGGAGTTTGACTTATATGCTCCAACCAGAGGGGATGCGCTCGACAACCTAGTACTGGTAAAGAGTTTAGATGAAACTAATTCCACGCAAAACTGCCAATTCAAGGCCTAGTCCACAGTGCAGTTGTGGTCAAGTGTAGTCTAGATTCTAGGTGGATGTTCAACTTAACAGTCTCCATTGAAACACCAGTATATCAAACGTTTGAGATGATGAGAGCATTTTAGTGTGACTTAGCATTTGGTGGGGATTGTTGAATTAATGTGGGCCTGACCCATATTAATATTCAATAATAGTAAATGCTATAGGCCCACTTTAATGCTATGGTGTACTAGTGCTTTAGTACCATACCGGAAGTTCAAGGGACAGTTCACTCAACTTAAATAGGTGGACCGTTGGTGCATCTATCGAGAAGCTGAGAAAAGGGTGAAGGACTGCCACTTGCGCGCGCACCGCGGGCCGGGTCGGGCCGTGGCCGTGGTAAATCGGACCTTGGTCCGAATATTCCTTCCTAACGGTTGCACATTTTGCCTAGAGTGATGACCGTCCATTACTGTCGTACGTTACTGGCCATTTCCTGTGTTATGGCTAGTAACGGACGAGTTGTAATGGTTGTCAGCTAGTAACGAACGTCACTAATGGCGTCAGTTTCTAGCTGATTGTAATGGTAGCTCTGATGGCGACCGTTACTGTCCGTTGGCCTCCCTCTGTGTGTATATATACGAGGAGGGGAGGCTGCTTCTGGGTTGACAGAACAGTACACACATACGACATTCTCTGACGCGTTGTGTACAACCCATCCCCGTCCCACCTTCTGCGAGCACAGAGAGTGTGGGAGAGCAGGCCTTCGAAATCCCCGTCCACAGAGAGACACTTGCACGGGTGTGCGGGCGATCAGATTTTTGGGGAGCGTACTCGCGACTGCTTGCTTCGTCCGCCCGACCAATGCTAATCAAGTTCCTTGTCACCAGCGCCGTTCGAGGGACTACACTGCATACATCTGCCTGCATCGACTGCGTACGACTACATCGAACATACACACGAGATGTCTCGTGTGAATGGATCCACTGATGCCTTGAACATCGGTCCCTCCGCAGGGTACATTCTGTTTTTAGTAATTATGCATGTTTTACTATTGTTTACTACTTATGTGACTAGTGATACACACATGCGCATACATGTCGTCACATACATCGCTCTGGTTTTCTGGATTAAATTAAATCTAAAAATGCCTATTTATCCAACAATCCAAAAACCTGATGTTAGACATTTTTCTATTAGTGGTTTTGCTGCTACGTTAAAACCTAGTGAACCTTTTGATGGGACATTTTACAAGAGGTGGCGTAGTAAGATGATAATGTGGTTGACTGCAATGAACTGCTATCACGCCGCACAGGGGAAACCCGAATAGTTCACTCCTAAGGAGGAGAGAATGTTCGACATTGCCGATAACCTGTTTCGAGGTGCCGTGATTGGCGCTCTTGCCAACAAGTATGTTGATTCTTATCTAACGTGCACATCTGCAAAAGAGTTATGGGATGCATTAGATGAGAAGTTTATCTCTGATGCTGGTAGCGAGCTGTACATCATGGAGCAGTTGTTTGACTACAAGATGGTTAAGAACCGTCTTGTAGTTGAACAGGCTCATGAAATACAGGCACTGGCTAAGGAACTCGAACAGTTCTCGTGTGTCTTTCCTGACAAGTTCGTGGCTGGCGGTATTATCGCTAAGCTGCTACCTTCTTGGACGAATTTTGCTACCACTCTAAAACATAAGAGGCAAGAGTTTAGCATGGCTGAGCTTATTGGGTCTCTAGATGTTGAGGAGAGGGCAAGAGCAAAAGACACTCGAGGAAAATAAGTTGGGACTTCTAGTGCCATCAAGCTGACTAGGAGACGCCACCTAGACTTCCTCGTACTCCTCGTAGTAATCCTCCTCCTAAGCTACCTGCTCTTCACCTGTGGGAGGTGTAATACCCAACATTGTAAACCAAATAAAAGAGGAATGGTTTTCCTATATAAAATTTTTCTATGTCTATATCACATGTAAACACCCTTATTTAAGTAATTAAATAACCAAAAACACATAAATAATATGTGCATCATGCTAGACTTTTCTTGCTTGTGAATCAAACACAAAAATTATAATTGAGGCAAGTCTAGATTTGAATTCAAAATTGGAGCACTAAACAAAATGAGATAAATTAGAGTTTGAAAATAAGAAAAAGGAGAGAAAAGAAAAAAAAGAGAAAAGATATAAAAATATAAATAATATATCTAATAGTATCTCCAAAATTAGTACTTTTAATTGCACAAATATAATTTGTAATTACTGAGCCACAAGGTTTGAATTTACATTTGAATTCAAATTGAATTTGGGAATAAGGAAAAAAATAAGAAAGAAAAAAAAGAAAAGGTTAAAATGCTGCTTGGGCTGGCTTAACCTCAGATCGGCCCATCTTGCTCACTGCCGTGCGGCCCAAGTCCTCCACGCGCGCTCAGCGCTGGCAACCGAACCCCACTACCCAGTCTCCCTCTGCGCGTGCTGACTCACTGAATGGGTGGTCCCCACCTATCATCCCTTTCCTCACCGTGCGGTGCGGAACCACTCACCCGTGAAGACCGCGTCGCCGCCAACAGGCTCGGAATTCAACCTCTTGGCTCAATGACCTCCGACCGGGTCGGTCGCCCTCACCTATCCGCCCATAAAACCATCACGAAGCTCGGGCGCAAAACCCTAGCACCCCACTCCCTGTTGCGGCGTGAATTCTTCTCGCCATCAACATGCTGCCATATCCGCCACATGCCACTACTCGTCTACTCTTGCGCTTGACGATCGGTGGACACCGGGGGGTCCGTCTCGACACGCCGGAGTTGAGCAGGGTGTTCTCGCGACGGAAGCACTGCCGGTGGTCACGGAATTTCTCGCCGGAGCGCGAGATTCGTCCCGCCTTCGCCTCCGCCGTGAACTACTACAAACGCCGCGCCTTACCCGGTAAATCACTGCCCATGCGGATCATCACCTTTGTCTCGTTGATTAGCGCCGGTTGGAGTAGGAGTTCGGTTCTCGGGCCACCTATTAGCTATTTTCTAGCGGGCTTGCCACCGTCTAAACGGGTGGCATCGCCGCGGTTCTGAGGGCACGGATTGAATTTAACGCAGGAGCTCTGCGACCATTGATCTGTGAAAGCACGACTAGGATTAGAAACTGGAATACCCCTTCATCCAATAGAATCGCGACCGTTGATCGGATCCGAGGGCCACGAACGTATATCAAATAATTAAATTTGGGCTGCTCGCCGTTGATCGGACGTTCAGGAGCACATACCGCTTCGCGATCTAATCCTGCACGCAAAAACCAGATCCAACGGCCAGATCTGGCCGATACCTCTTCAGCTTGCATGATTTGCAAATAAGACTCTCGGGTTATTTAAAAAAAACCTGCAGTCCACTCGTTTGGGCTCTGAGTCCTAGAATATTTTGCGCAGATCCCCTTATGCTTTTTAATTATTGATGCCCAATCGAGAGAAGGTTAGAAATAGACAAATAAATATAGAAATTGGTTTTTAATACAAAATAAATTCTAGAAACTTGGAAAATTCATATTTAATTCATTTTAATTCCAAATTGATCCATTCCAGTTTCTAAATTTTTGTAATATTATTATTTACCACCTAGAGTCTCTGTTTTAGCATGAATATAGTAAGAAAATTTATTTCTCGTTTAATCCTATTCCAAGCACATAAAACATTTGGAAATTCGTATCTTAAAATCCATAACTCCAAATTAATGATTCATGTTCCTAGAATTTTATTTTAATGTGTAGATTATTATTGTGTATTTTATTTACATATTTGGTGTGATGTTAATTTTTGCTATACTATGTATGTATTGTGTTGATGCGAGTAGACGAGCAAGCTACTGTGGATTCTGGGGTTCAGTAGATAGAAGTTGCTGAGCAGGAGCTCATTGAAGGCAAGTTGTGCCCTTGATCACTTATTTTTACCTAGCCATGTTCTTATTATTCATAATGATCTGCATAGGTTAATTTTGATGGGATCCAATAGGTTACCCCAGTTTTGGCTATCTTTATACCTTGTTGCCACTGAATATTTTTGGGTAGTACTTGCTATTGCTTATTGTGGTTTTGGGTATGGAGATACACTATTCATGATTACATCTTTATTATCTCTTATTATCTGTTTATTATTACTATTCATGTTAAGATCATTATGTTAATGGGAACATGGAGCGACCACCCAGGAAAACAGTGCTACCACAAGGGTTTAATGGGACGCCCTTGGCTGATTAACTAGGAAAGCTAGTGGATGACTACCTTACCCGAAAGGGGCAAGGGCAGTAGGGGAGTGGTCAGTGTAGGGAGGTCCTTGGGTTGATTTTCGTGCGATTGTGGTCAGGCGAGGGATTCCTGCACTGGAGCTTCCTATAAACTGTAGCGGGTTTTCTAAAACTAGTGGAACTTTGTAAAGGCCTCGTAGTGTTACCCTGCCTCGCCTCCTAGGTAGAGGTGTATGGGATTGGCCGTCTCTTGGCAGATGGGTAACATGACTTGTGGGTAAAGATGCGCAACCTCTACAGAGTGTAAAACTGGTATACTAGCCGTGCTCACGGTCATGAGCAGCTAAGACCCTCACATGATTAATCTATAGAATTAAAATTCAATTTGTCATTTGCATCGCATTGGGGATTATTTTACTATTACTTTTATTTATTATTACTAAGGTTTGGTATTTACTTACACTTAGTAATTCCTAATAAAATTTGGACCAACTTATAAAAGCAATGCTCAGCTTCAGCCTTTATTTTGCTGATCAGCCTTACACTTCACTTGAACTCCCACCTTTGGTGAGTTCAAGCACATTATTCCCCACGACTTGTTAAGCTATGAACATATGTGAGCTCACTCTTACTGTCTCACACCCCCCACAGGAGAAGAACAGGTGGTCAAAGAGGAGCCGGCTAACACTGAGGCTTTCGACTTGATCTTGGTGGCGTCTCTCAGTCAGCTTTGTGGCTCCAGGGAATAATATATAGTTCGTTTTTATTTTATCATTTATTTTTGTAAGACTTCTGCTATGTAGTAAGTACATTTATGATATTTGTGACATTTATCTCTATGCACTCTGTTATTATATGTGTTGTCTTCTCTAGCGCATATATGAGATGCACTTGGCTTTGTTCCTTAAAATCGGGTGTGACAGGAGGGTTATATATCGCAAGGTTGAGATCACAAAAGATCATAGCTCAACAAATTGTCGGGAATAATGTGCATGAACTCACCAAAGGTGGGAGCTCATGTGAAGTGTAGGGCTGATCAACAAATAATGGTTAAAGTTGAGCTTTGCTTTTAATAGGTTGGTCAAATTTTATTAGCTATTACTAAGTATAAGTAAATACCAGCCCAAATAATGAGAGATCATAATTAATAAATAAACCACTATGTGATACAAATGACCAACTAAATTTAATTCCATAAGTTACTCATGTGAGGGTCCGAGCCGCCCATGACCGTGAGCACGACTGATATACCAGTTTTACACTCTATAGAGGTTGCGCATCTTTACCCACAAGTCATGTTACCCATCTGCCACAGGGTTGTACGGGCCCCATACTCCTCTACCAAGGAAGCGAGACAAGGTAACACAACGAGGCCTTTACAAAGTTCCACTAGCTTCAGAAAACCTGCAACGGTTTCTGAGGAGCGCAATATAGGAATCCCCCATATGAAAAGCCATCTCAGCAAAATCAACCCAAGAACCTCCCTATACCGACAACTCCCCTACCGCGCTTGCCCCTTTTGGGTAAGGTAGCCCTTCACTAGCTTTTCTAATTAGTCAGCCAAGTGTGTCCCATACCACCCTTATGGTAGCACTGTTTTCCCTGGTGGTCGCTCCATGTTCCAATTAACATAATGATCTTTTCATAAACAATAAATAACTCTTTTGTAATAAAAGCATCATCATGAATAAAGTGTATCTTAACACCCAATACCATATAAAGCAATAGCATATACTACCCAAAAATTCAGTGGTAAACAAGGTGTAAAGATGAACAAACTAGGGTGACCTATTGCGTCCCGTCAAAACTAACCTATGCAGATCATAATGATTAACATGAACATTATTGGGTAAAGAAAAGTGATCAAGGGCACAACTTGCCTTCAACGAGCTCCTGCTCAGTATTTTCCACCTGCTGAGTGTCGGGATCCTCGGTTGCTTGCTTGTCTACTCACAACAATACAAACAATCATGATATAGGAGAAATTAACATCACACCAAACATGAGGGCATACTGCATAATAATGTTCTACGCATCGTAACGAGAACGTAGGTTCGAGAATCACTAAATTTGGAGTTAAGGTTAAAGAGTTACGATTTTCTGATGATTTTTAAGTGTTAGCTATAAAACACATTAGGGCTTGTTCGGTTATCTCTCAATCCACATGGATTGAGTGGGATTGGGTGGGTTTAAATCCCAACTAAGTCAAACCCTTTCTTAATTTTTTTCAATCTCATCCAATCCATGGGTAACGGGATTAACCGAACAAGGCCTTAAGTGTAAAATTTTATCCCATGTTTCATAACAAAATAAAGTTACTAGATGATAAACAATATTAATATGAGTCTAATGCAACTGGAATGGATCAAAAATGAGTTAAAATGAATTACATATGAATTAAACAAGACTCTGGAATTATTTGTATATAAGAAATCATTTTTGAATTATTTCTTACTAATAAACCAAGACCAATGGACAGCAGACACCATTTATGAATAACCGAGGGTCGGTTCTGCAAAATCCAGGGCTTCTCTGTAATGGTTTTAACACTATCCTAGACTACGGATTGATTTGTAAAGATTCCAGGGGTTGTTTTGTAAGTCTGCCTGGCCGAAAGGGTATCTCCGCATCCCTACCATTGGATGCCTATCTAACGGTTAGTGTTGGAGACTTGTTCTCAAATGCTGATTTAAGAACAAGGCAACACAAAAAATGTTAAATGTTAATGCCCTTCGTCCTTCGAGACATTATTTCCCTTAGGATATAATGATCTTCGGACAAAGGTCATGAAGGACATACCTTCATCATTGCAGTATACGATAATGGAAAGAGAATCATATGAAATGTAAGAGATAACATGGACAATTATGTATCATTATCAGCTCATTTCTATTTTATTATCATGGAAAAATAGAAATAATATCAAGTTACAAATGTACCTTCGACTTGAAAGAAGGTAAAGGTACGAGCGTGACGCAAAAGCAAATGCCAAGTCAGCGTGAGCAGTACATGAGCACTATTCATCTATTTATAGGCACGGGACGCAACCCAAGTAAAATTACACTCATGCCTTTACATTTGCTAATGACTCTATAGTGATCCATCGAGGTCTAAATAGCCTTTTCCCTTTTAAGTCGGTTCCCTTTTCGGCTATCATGCCGAAGCTCCCTTGCGCATAGCTTCGGTCTGCGTCAACCTTCGTATTCTTCGTGCTTCTCACACTGTGGTTCTGATCCAAGTCCGAAGGTACCTGTTCATGTATTACATTCCAGAAACATTGTTAAATCATGTTTTTGAGGACCTTCGAAAGACGAAGGCCCCCAACAGTAGCCCCTCGCAATATTAATTTGTTAGAATAACGAATTCAGATTGCGATATGGACGAAGGCCCTAAGCCAAAGGTCCGAAAAAACACCTTCCCTTTGCTAGAATAGCAACAATCAATGACAGACGGGGCCCTCCAATTTGGAGCGCACTGGGCGTATAAATAAGAACTCACCCCGAGCACATTTGGTACGCTACTTGCCGCCTACTTTGCTTGCTCAATTTTTGAGCTCTTGCCTACCAACGCTTGCTTGGTTTTTTAGATTTTCTAAGCTTCGGCTTTAAGAACACATTTTCACCATTTCTGAAGAGAAGATGTCTCAAGATAAAAAAGTTGTTGCTGAGACGAAGCTGAGCGAGGAGGAGAAGCTCCTTGAGGAGAAGACTGCTGGATTTATTGAATCAATAGCAAAGACAAATACAGAAAAGATTACTAAGGAGATTCTAGAAGGCTTATCTGAAGATACCGATGACAACGATAGTTATGATGCGGAAAGTGGGGGCGAAGACTCCGAAGATCGGCCTTGGCGACCAAGTCATGTAGTTTTTGGAAAATCGACTATCAGACAGAGTCATCTTGATAATATGAGAGGAAGGTATTTTCGAGATATGTCTATTGTGAGGGCTGACAACGGAGACAGGATTATTCATGTTCCCGACGAAAATGAAGTCGTGATCTACCGAAGCTTCTTCAAAGCTGGGCTTCGGTTCTCCTTAAGCAGATTTGTGGTTGAAGTTTTAAAGATATATCAGATTTTCCTTCACCAGATTACTCCCGAAGCAATTATCAGAATGGGGATCTTCGTTTGGGCCGTGAGGAGTCAAGGTTTGGAGCCAAGTGCAAAATGTTTTTGCAGCATGCATGGACTTTCGTATGAGACGAAACTCTGGGATAATAACAATATCATAACAATTTTGGTTGCTATAGCTTCGTTGCTCGTTCTGGCTCAAGTTGCCCAGTGCCAACTTTTCAAAAGAGATGGCTCGGAGACTGGATGAAAGAATGGTTCTATATGAAGAATGATTTAAAGGCGAGAGAAGACATTACAGAGATCATCATGCGCCCCATTTGGTCCCGCTTCGACCTTCGGAAGCCGAAGGTAGAAATTGACGAAGCAGCCGAAGGATGCCGAAGGGCCTTCGACACATTTTGCTCTTTTATCGAGACAAGGGATTTAGTTCAAGAACATGTAGCCTACAGGATATGGCCACTGATAGACAGCTGGGAAATGCCAGAGGAAACCATCACTAACCCTAGCGAAGGTGGTTTGGTTCGATTGAAATATACCTTTAGGTTTGGAGACCAATTTATCGAAGCACACGATGACTAGTTGAAGTGTGTTGAAAATACTAGTGATGAACTACTTGGAGCATACTCCAAGTCTGAAGATAATGCACTATCTGCAGCCTTCGGGAGCCGAAAAAAGAAGAGGATAAATAGAGTTTTTGATGCTATTGGATTTATGTACCCTAACTACCGCTACCCACCACGGGGGCAGAAGAGAAAGAATAAAACTTCTGGAAACGTCGCTGCTTCGGCTGCTCCAAACGAGCCTGCGCCGAAGAGGAAAAAGCTGAAGGTCCTTACCCACCGACCGCGCTATATTGAACCCGCCATAGTGCCTGAATTTGGCGGTGAGACCTCTTCGGCTATTGTAGCCAAAGGACCTGCTCTTATGCAGAGGATTGAAGAGCCGGCTGCAATGCCGAAGACTGACAAAATTGAAGAACCGAGAATCGAAGGGACGAAAACATTAGAAGTTCTAAGCCCTTCAGCAGGAGTGGAGGTGCTGAAGACACAAAAGGGTCTAGCAGCGACCCCTAAGAGAAAAAGGATGGCTAGTGTACTAGATGTGCTGGAGACAATAAAAACTTCAAGCTCTACTCTAGGGAAAATTGTCAAGGCTTCGAAAGCGCAAATTGAAACCGAGACAAAGCTGACCAAAGCCGAAGCTACAATGAGCCAGGCCGACGCCGAAGCTCGACCTTCAGAGCCTGCCAAGGAGAAATCCTTGGAAACTGAAGAAAAAGCAGCGGAAGAAGAAGCTACAGAACAGATTCTGCCTGAAAAAGTTGCCACTCCTACACCCGAAGCGCCTTCTGAAGTTCTTGATTATATTATTCGACACACTTCGAGAAAAAGATTATCTGAAGAAGAAAATTTTGAAGCTAAACACTACGCCCGAGAACTGAAGTACCCGGAAGGGGCCTTAGTGTTCAATGGCATAGATGAAGATGACTTCTTGTATTGCCTCCCAGACAACAAAGAATTATCCGTCTGTCGGGAAATGGCCAGAAGTATGGGGTTCCCAAAGCTTGAAGCTGTCCTCTGCGCCATGACGAAGGACGATCTTGCGGATAGCCTTGCATATAACAGTCTGAAGGTACAAAAATTGTATATTTGGAAGTTTATGAATTTTGAATTATTCCTTTGTTCTTATATTAGCCCATTCATTTTTTTCATATAGGGTTTAATACTTAGCAACGATTTAAGGGCGCAAAAGAATGCCGAAGACGAGAGTTGTACTATTGCTCTCAATAACCTTCGAACGGAGGTTATCAAACTAAGGAACAAAGCTTTGGAAAAAGGACAAAATTCTACTTACATTGGTGGATAAAGTAAAAATGGATGAAGCTAACTTCAAGGCTCAATCTGAAGTCCAAAGGAATGAAATTGAAAATCTTCAAAAACAACTGGCCGAAGCCAAATTGAAATGCGATATTGCCGAAGCTGACCGAGATGCCAGTGATTACTGGAAAAATTATTGGGAAAAACAGTTGTAGAACTTCGCTCATCAAAAGAAAGATGTTTTGAAAATCTGTAGAATGCGTCAACAAGATAAAAACTAGCTTCGCCAACGTGGGCGGGTACTCGAGTGAAGACAACTTCATAAGAGGCGATCCTGAGGGCCCAACTGAGTGGATCAACAGCGAAGTCGAAGCTTTTGAGGAAATCTAGAGTGACCGTGGGGACGTCTGTGCCTTCTCTGGTGCGAGGGGAATTGCATCTATTTTGGAGAAGTCAGGTTGTGAGCATGTTAAAACCTTGGTTCAGGCCGAAGCTGCCCTCTGCATTGATGATACGAAGGACCCCTCGGCCGAAGCAAGCTTAATAGGTGGAAAAATTTTCACTAACATATGGGAAAATGGCGGCCGAGGAATGGCCCATGAAATAATAAAGAAAATCGAAAAAGATGTTCACGACACTCAAGAGTCGATAAAAGCAGCTGAAAAGGCTGCGGAGCTTGAGAAACGAATAGGTATTACTTAATGGTTTTTGACTTTGTTGCTTATTTTTGTGACTTCGAACTGATTTACACTTTCTACAGCACCCGAACTATCTCCTCCCCCAGAGCCCTTCGAGTCACTGGCCGACCTAGAGGCAAAGGAATCAACAGAAATTATTAGCATGGCTGAAACTATTATGGACGAAGTTGTCACCAAATTATTAACCGAAGCTGCAGAGAAAGTCCTGAGAGAAGAAGACTAGCTATTTATAAAAACATTGTTAGAATATTAATGTAACATTTGCTAGACTAAGCTTGTACTATTCAGTGCTCATAGGTTTTGAATGTAATATATGAATGGTTTTGTAATTCATTTCTTTGCGATGCATGAAACTTTTATGTACATACCGTTTTTGAGCCTTCGACGAAAAAACACCTTCCCTTCTTTTCATGCTTCGTAAAGAAGAGCTTTTATGCTTCGTAAAAAATCCTCCAAGCATTGCAAAAACATTAATGCTTCGTCAACAATAGATTTTTTCCTCCACATCAGAGCTGATGAAGCTGTATTTCTTCAAAACTTATTTTGTGCCTTAGCACAATTTCACTTTTTCGAAGCATTCTCCGAAGGTCAACATTGTATCTCCTTCTTGTGCCATTGATGCAATATGATGTATGATGTTATGTTATGCGAAATGATGTGATGATGTTATGTTATGCAAAATGATGTTTATGCCGAAGATACACACTCACACCCCCATAGTGGAATACACAATCTCTTTGCCGCTTATTTTTTGGCTTCACCGCTTATTTTTTAGTGTATCAGCGCTGACTTTTCGCTGTAAGTTCTGCATTCCCTTAGGAACGTCTTTTGAACTTCTTCGCCTTCTATTTCGGCGGTATTCGCGTTGACTTTTCACGCTTCGCCTTATATTTCGGTGGTATTTGGCTCTGCATTCCCTTTGGAACGACTTTTGAGCAGAAAACTTACACTGCGCTCCCTTAGGAACGACTTTTTGTAGCTTCGGCAAACTTATGCTGCGTTCCTTAGAACGACTTTTTGTAGCTTCGGTGATACTTTGTAATGTAATTTTTAGCCCCGCGTTTCCTTAGGAACGACTTTTGTGCTTCAGCGACTTTTTGAACTTCGTGAGTCTGTGGATAAGATATATTTCACTATGGCAAGAACGAAGCTATTACAAGAAATGGAAAATGACAAGAGAACTAGGTTTTCAATAATTATTCCTTATTAAAAAAGAAAATGACAATGAATGTAAAAACTGTTTCCGGGTAGGATATCTCTCAAGAGATATGCTTCGATTCTAGCACAGTACTGTTGACTGTACGAGCTTCGGACTCCTCCCTGAAGTCTCGCTGCTGATGGGTCTGTTGGCTCCCTTCTGGCTGCTGGCTTTGTGAATATACAGGTTGTAGTGGTGGCGGAGGTGGAGGCTGTTGCCAAGATGCCTGTGGCTGGCTAGCCGAAGCAACAGATGTTGCAGGATGGTTACCCACATATTGTGGTATGTAGGGTGAGTGATACGAAGCAGTATGCATGACCTGCTTCGGCTGGTTCTGCTGAGCTACAGCTTCTGCTATTTCCTTTTGTATCTGAATGGTGACATGGCACATCCTTGTAGTATGGACCTTGTCCTCACCACAGAATAAGCAATAAATTTTCCTAGGTTGATCACCAAACCTTCCTCCGAAGCCCCTGGCGCCTCTGCCTCTTGGAGCTGGCGGCCAGAAACAGCTTGTTGCTGCCCCGAAGCTTGCGAGGAATATTGTGGCCTCTGTTGTTGACTTCCTCTATCATCACTCTGGGTGGAGTGGATTGACCTGACATGCCTTGGGTGGATTCTCCCTCCGAAGCCCCTTGTCATCTCAGAGAACCTGTAGGCTTCCTCCCTTCTTTGGCGAAAGTCATTGTCAGCCCGGATGTATTCATCCATCTTTTGAAGCAGCTTCTCCAAAGTCTGTGGAGGCTTTCTAGCAAAATACTAGGCAGTAGGTCCTGGACAAAGCCCCTTGATCATGGCCTCAATGACAATTTCATTGGGCATTGTAGGCGCTTGTGCTCTCAAACGTAAGAACCTTCGGACGTATGCCTGGAGATACTCCTCATGATCTTGCGTGCATTGAAACAGAGCCTAAGTTGTGACTGGCTTCGTCTGAAAGCCCTGAAAACTTGTCACCAGCATATCCTTGAGCTTCTGCCATGAAGTGATAGTTCCTGGCCGAAGAGAAGAATACCACGTTTGGGCCACATTCTTAACTGCCATGACGAAGGACTTAGCCATGACAGCTGCGTTGCCTCCATATGAAGATATGGTTGCTTCATAACTCATCAAAAATTGCTTCGGGTCTGAATGCCCATCATACATTGGAAGCTGAGGTGGCTTGTATGATGGGGGCCATGGGATAGCCTGCAGTTCTGCTGCCAAGGGAGAAGCATCGTCAAAAGTAAAGGTACCATGATTAAAATCATCATGCCATCCATCATCGTCGAACAGGCCTTCTTGATGAAGCACCATGTGTTGGGGCCTTCGTTCTTGTTCATCTTGAGCAAGATGGCGTACTTCTTCAGTGGCTTCGTCAATCTGCCTTTGAAGGTCAGCTAGTCAGGCCATCTTCTCCTTCTTTTGCACTTGCTGATGAAGCATCTCCATGTTTCTGATTTCTTGGTCCAACTTGTCCTCCTGGGGGGTTGGACTAGTGGCCTTCCTCTTCTGGCTTCGGGCCTCTCGAAGAGAAAGGGTCTCCTGATTTGGGTCCAGTGGCTGCAAAGCGGCAGCCCCTAGCGCTAAAACTTTCTTCGGTGGCATGACGAAGGTCAATGCTTGCCGAAGGTGGTCGAAAAGAGTTCACCGGAGGTGGGCGCCAATGTTGGGGACTTGTTCTCAAATGCTATGAGTTAAGTACAAGGCAACACAACAAATGTTAAATGTTAATGCCCTTCGTCCTTTGAGACATTATTTCCCTTAGGATATAATGATCTTCGGACAAAGGTCATGAAGGACATACCTTATGTTGGAACTTGCTCTCCTGAGCAAGTTAATCCAACGGGGGAGTGAGGGGAATGCAAACAAGGTTTTAGCCTGAGATGGCAATTGTTGTGTTAATCTAGCCTCTTAAGGGCACTGTAGGGGGGTATTTATAGGTGCCTGAGTGCCCAACGTCTTGGAGTAAGGATGCATGTGCCCTCAGGCGCCTAGGCTATCCCCGGAATATTCCCATAAAGTGGGGTTACAACATGTCATTACAGAAAAGTCATCACAAATCGGGCCCGTAATACACTTAGTCGTGCGGGGCATGTTACATTGGGTCGAATTCTTCGTGGGCCTTCGTGTTCGACAAGGACGTGAGACGTGGGCGACCTCGTCGTAGGCCTTCGTCTTGCAGCGTAGTGGTCGAAGGGTGGAAACCGCCGGTCGTTTCGCCTCCGTTGGTGCAGCGAGATTGGCGAAGGCATCGAGCGAAGGGTAGCGTCTTCGCTTTCGCCCCAACATTTGCCCTCCGAGGGACCAGTTCGACTAAGTCATCTGGTGCCGAAGACGTCGCTAGATGGTGGAGACGTTGCCCTCACTCGAAGTGGTTCTGTGGGGGTTTTTGATGTGACCGTTGACGGACGCGGTACTGTTGGACTGCGGGTTTCCCGAAGCGTCGTGTGCTCTGTATAAAAAGGGGGACGGTGCGGCGCGGAGTGGGGCGTGTCGCGATTTTCCTCGGTCCGCGTTCAAGATATGCAACAGCTTGGATATTTTGGCAGCGGAGTGGGGCGTGTCCGGGGGCGGAGGAGGTCCCCGAGCCAGAAGGCGAGTTGGTTGTTTTTGAGGTTTTTTTCGCCGCCGGCCTTTGTCTGCCTGCACATCGATTCGTGGCGGAGGTCCTGCAGAGTTCGAGGTCCAGGTCCACTAGCTGACGCCGAATGCCGTGGTGGCCCTGGCGAAGTATGTCTGGGCGGTGACTTCGTATGGCGGTCAGCCCTCTGTGGAGGTCTTCACAAAACATTATTGTCTGCATTGGCAAAAGAGGAAAATTGGACATGAGATTGCACAATTTGGATCATGCACATTTATGCCGAAGACCGGCAAGACTTCGATGGAAGTCGTGGAGTCCCTGCGCCCGCAATAAGTGGGGCAACTGGTGGGAATTCTGGTTTTACGTTTCCGAAGGTGCAGTCGAAGACCACCCAGGACTCCCCGTGGTTGTCATGTGCTCCCATCATTATGTAGCGTACCCGCAGTTTGAGGTGGCGGAGGATGATGAAGATGAAGGAGCCCTTTGGTGCGCTGCCCACATGAGTAGCGAGCGCGATTTAGTTGAGGAATTTATTGGGTATGGGGTATGGCCCTTGGTGCATGGTTGGGCGCTGGGCGAGGTGTGCCCTCGCGAGATGCCCTCCCGAGGCGGCCAGCGGGTGCGAAGTCCTACCTTCGCGTTGGATCTGTGTGGCCGGGATCCCGCCGCATTCGTGCGTGAAGTGGAAGACGATGCGGCGAGGATCGTGGGGTGCTACGTGCCGAAGACAGAGGGTCTGTGGAGCTGGGATATTCGTGGGTCCAACGACAGATTGAATCGGGTCTTCGAACTGAACCGTTTGCCATACGGTGGTTATCCCGGGGAAGACGCCGCCGACCGCCGCGGGAAGAAGCCGATGGGCGTGACCGAGGAAGGGCCTTCGCAGGAGGCTGCCTCGGCCACTAAGAAGAGAAAATTAGGTACTGTAGTGGGGGGAATGAGGGTGTCTGATAATTTTGCTTTGGAATTGATGGGGACATGCGCGGCCCCCGGGGGAAGGATGTCTTCGCTCGAGCTCCAGGAGTCTTCGGCGCGAATGCTGGAGGTTACCGGGGGTCGATGGCCAAAGAATCTTCTGATCCCCTAGGCGGAGGGCGAAGACATGTCTACGTCTCGTATGGCTCGTGGCTTGAGGATTTTCCCTTACGGACGGAATATTGCTGCTGTTGTGTCGGTAGTGATGAACAAGGACCGTCAAAACGCTGCGCAGAAGCGCCAGGCGGTCGTTAGGATGGCAGATCCTATGCGCGAGGCGAAGAGGGCGCGGGGGAGCACGAAGGCCGCTACCTCCGGCAGTAGCAAACCGGTGCCGGCTGCGAAACCGGCTGCCCTCGGACCCAGCAAGGCGTTGACGGGCACGAAGACTGCAGCCTCTGGTGGAACCAAGCCTCCCCCGGGCGGAACCGCGAAAGGACAAGAGTTGTCATCGCCCGCAAAAGGACGGGAGCTGCCCTCGCCGGGGAGACGTGTTGCTGACTTTGGCACGAATATCAGTGTCGAGGATTATTTTGTTGGTAAGTTTTTTTTGACCGGAGATATTTTGCACGGTCGGGTGAGGGACAATTGACTGTTGTCCCGCCTTCGGCGACAACCACTTCGCCATCGGCGGTGGTAAGGGCGAAGGGAGCCGCGCAGGACCCGTGGGCCGCCTTCTGCGCGAGCGGCGAAATTCTGTCAGCCGCTGCCGCCAAGGACATGGTGGCCTCCATGTCCCAGCGACTGAGGGAGGCGTCGCAGCAGCTGTCGCAGCAGCTAAGTCAAGTAAGTTGAGCTGGACTTCGGTGTTTGTTGTTTCCATGAAGATTTGGGTCTCATGTGTTTTTGTCAGGCGGCCAACTTCGCCGACCGCGTTGCGTCGGGTGTCCTGACTGCGGACGTGGCCGCCGAAGTCGAGAGTCTTCGGGCGCAGCATGCAGATGCTGTCCGGGAGAAGTCGGCTACGGAAAGTAAAAACCGCAGGCTGGCGGGAGAAGGTGGCCACCCTGGAGGCCGAGAAGACGGACCTCCGGCGCCAGCTAGTGGAGGAGAGGAGGGAGGCGAACCGTGCCATCGCTGAAGCGCAGGGTGCGCACGCGGAGGCCAAGGTGGCGCGTGTGGAGGGCAGTCTCGCCAGCCAACGCGCCGAAGAGCTGGAGGCGAGGTACAACGCCTTGCGCGGCCGCATGGACAAGGCCGAGGCCTCGACACGCTCGGAAGTCGAACGGTCGCATGCGCAGTTTGTGGACACGTACCGCGAGCTGGGTGCATGGACTGCCGACTTTGAATTGTCCGGCCAAGAAGCGGGCCTTCGCTTCCTCGAATGGTTGCAGGAGGAGTTGCTGGTTCTCCCGAACATAGTGACGGGGTTCATGTCCTTCGCCTCCCTCGTCACCTGCGAGGGGGCGATGAATGCACTGTCCCGCGAGGGGTGCAGGCACTACGAGGTCTTCGACCAAGCTGACGAGAACTTTGAGCGTGGAATCTTCAAGGTCGAAGACCCTGTGGTGAAGCAGTCAGCGGAGGCACTCTTCGATATAATGTGGGGTCCGCATGGTCGGGAGGTGGTCAGGGAGCGATCCGACCGGGCGAGAGAGCCGGTAAAGGCTATTTTTTGTGTGGTTGTGTGTGTGGGTATGTGTGGTCTTTGCTGAGTGAATGTGTTGTTGCTGCAGATGGAGCGTGCCGAGGACGTTGAGGACTTTGGAGGTCTGGTTGGTGCGCCGCCCGAGGCTGCGGAGGTCAATCTGGTACTGCCCTCGGATGCCGGTGAAGGCCCCTCGTCAGTGCCCGCACCTACTATGGCCGGCGAAGACCCTTTGTCGGCCCCTGCACCGACGGTCGAAGATGCCTTGAAGGTGGTGGCAGAGCCGGCAGTCGAAGACCCCACATCCGCGTCCGGGCCTTCGCAGGTGGCTAAGTAGGTGCGGGGGAGTTTGTAAATTTTGTCTGTGTGTTACTGAACTTCGGTTGCTGCGCAAGTTCAGGGTTTTGGGCCTGCGCACGCAACCGCTACTGATAATGCTAATTTTGTGGCGGCTTCGACCGTGGTTGCTGAAGACGATTCTGATGATTCTGTGTCTAAGTTTTTTGAGTCTGATGATTCTGGGGGTTCGATTGTGTGGACAGAGGAGTCTTCGGACGAGGACTTGGACTATTTTGCAGCATTGGATGTGGCTGCGACGGAGACTTCTCTGCGTGTGATGGGTGATGAGGATATTCCGGGTGAGAGTGCTGGGCATAGGCGGCGAAGGGCGGTGGCGAAACGGAGGGTGAGTGAGTTGTCGAGAAGTGATAGGCGTCATCATGGTGAGGTGGAGGGCGGTCGTCTTCGTGTGAACGGGACTGCCAAACGGGAATAGTTGTCCTTGCCGGCTGGGGCGAGTGTAGGTGAGGGTGAGCTGCGAAATCTTTTTGAGGGTGAGGAATTGAGGATAATGCTATTCAACTACAGGGAGATGGGTATCATCCCGAAGGTTGAGCCATTGTAATGTGTGATGCCCTCGCTGTATGTATGTAACTATGATTTGTATGATGAGGCTGCGTGCCTTCGTTGATCCTGCCGCGCCCGTAGGCGGCTTGTGTTCGGGTGCTTTTGGGGAAGTCTTCGTTTTTGCGCGTTTGTTGAGTTAGTCCGGCTGCACCCGTAGGCGTCTTTCGCACGGAGTCTTTTGGATTAGACCTTGATTTTGCGTACTTGTGATATTCCGGCTACACCCGTAGGCGACTTTTGCACGAATAGTCTTCTGGAGAAGACCTCTATCTTGCGCACTTCTTGTGCTATTCCGGCTGCACCCGTAGGCAACTTTTGCACAGATAGTCTGGCTGCACCCTTAGGTGACTTTTTGCACGAAGAGTATTTTGGAGAAGACTTCGATTTTGCGCACTTATTGTGCTAGTCCGGCTGCACCCGTGGGCGACTTTTGCGTCGAGAATCCGGCTGCACCCTTAGGCGACTTTTGCACGGAGAGTCTTTTGGAGAAGACTTTGATTTTGCACACTTTTTGTGCTAGTCCGGATGCACCCGTAAGCGACTTTTGCGTGGAGTGTCGCACGAGAGGGTAGTCAGCGCTGCCCCTCGCGGTGACTTCGATGTGGTCGAATGCCGAAGACCGTTGATGCGGTCTTTTTCGACATTGGCTTAGTTTTTTGCGGGGGATTTTTGCGTGTATATTATATGTCTCCGCCTCATTAAAAACCTCACCCCCCGGGAGGAAAAGAGTTAGGGCCGGAATAAGACTGTTTGGTGAATTACAAGGGCGTGTTGGCCCTGAGTATTCAAACAAAAAATTTACGGAGATTGTCAATATTCCAGGAATGCTCTAAGTCTTCGCCGGATGGCGTTATGAGCCTGTACACGCTGGGGGGTGCCTTTGTCTTGACAATGAAGGGCCCTCCCACTTTGGCTCCAGCTTGCCCCATGACTCTGTCTGAGTTGTCCGGACGAGGACGAGGTCCCCTTCGTTGAATTCTCTCGGGACGACTGTGTGGTCGTGCCATGCTTTTGTTTGAGCTTGGTATTTGTTGAGGGCCTGCAGGGCGAAGACACGGTCTCCGTCGATGAGGTCCTTGGAAGTTGGTTCATCTACGTCGGGGATGGCTGAAGAGCTTGTCCGTGGTGACCCGTGTTTGATTTCCTGCGGGGTCATGGCCTCCGATCCGTATAGCAGGCGGAAAGGAGTGAACCCAGTTGCGCGACACTCAGTTGTGTTCGGCACCCAGACTGCTTCAGGTAGCAGGTTGGCCCATTTGCCCTTCTTGTCGTCGAGAAGCATTTTCTTGATGGCCGTGAAAAATTTTCCGTTGGCGCGCTCCATGACGCCGTTGGATTGTGGGTGATATACTGAGGCGAAGGCAAGCTTGGTGCCAATTGAGAAGCAGAAGTCTTTGAAGTCCTGGCTGTCAAATTGTTTGCCGTTGTCAACTGTGAGCTCGGACGGGACTCCGAATCGGCAAACAATGTTTTGCCAGAAGAATTTCTGGGCAGTCTTCGATGTTATCATGGATACTGCCCTCGCCTCGATCCACTTGGTAAAATACTCAACGGCGACGAAGGTGAACTTGAGGTTCCCCTGGGCCGTGGGTAATGGCCCGACAATGTCCAGGCCCCAGCGCTGAAGGGGCCACGTGTGGGCGATCAGCTTTGTGAATTGCGAAGGGTTGCCCGAGCGGGGGGGAAATTTTTGGCAGGCTTCGCACGATCTCGTGATTCGATTTGCGGCGCAGATCATGGTGGGCCAGTAGAAGCCTTGACGGATCACCTTGGCAGCGAAGGCCCTGGGCCCTGCGTGAGAGCCGCAAGTCCCGCTGTGGACATCGCGCAGGATTTGGACGCCTTCAGTCTTGGTGACACATTTAAGCATGGGTTGGCTGACCCCCTTCTTGTAAAGTTGGCCTTCAATGAGTGCGAAGTCTCGGCTTCGGTGTTTGAGGTGCTTGGCCTCGTTTATATCGCTTGGATGGTAATATCCCTGCAGGATCAGGGTTATTGGTGCCTGCCAGTCTTCGGTCATGATGAGGTTGACTATGCGGTGGCCCTCGGTGTCGTTGGTTATTTGGAGGCCCTCTAGGCTGCGGACGGCTGGCATGCCGATGACATGGTAGAATACGTCGGAGGGCAGGGCCTCGTCTCTAGCGGCTGCCTTGGCCAATGCGTCGGCCTCCTCATTCTTTGCTCGATCCACGTGCTGCAAGGTAAAGCCCTTGAATTGTCTCTCGAGACTATGGACAGCCGCGAGATACTGCATAAGTGCGGGGTCCTTTGCTGCGTAATCTTTCTCGACTTGGCCGGCAACCACTTTGGAGTCTGTTCTGATTATGCAGGTAGTGACACCAAGCGCCCTTAGCTTGCGAAGGCCGAGGATGACAGCTTCGTACTCTGCTACATTATTGGTGCACCTGTCAGACTCCAAAGCAAAGCTGAGGCGTGCTACATATCTGTGCTTGACCCCTGTGGGTGACGTGATGACTGCAGCTGTGCCTGCCCCCGCATGGCACCATGCGCCATCGCCGTGGATGGTCCACACCTTCTCTGCAGACGTGTCCGGCTGCGTTGCTGGCCCTGTCCAGTCGACGATGAAATCTGCCAGGACTTGTGACTTGATGGCAGTCCTGGGTTCGAAGGTGATATGGTAGCCGGAGAGCTCAGCTGCCCATTTGGCGATCCAGACAGATGCCTCCGGATTTCTGAATAACTCGTCGAATCCCCTGTCTGAGGTGACCCACACCTTGAACGCTTCAAAATAATGGCGCAACTTGCGCGAAGCCATAACGACTACGTAGGCGATTTTTTCCAGTTCCGTCATGTTGCATTTGGATGTTGTGAGTACTTCGGAGACGTAATAAACTGGACATTGCCTGGTCGTTCCCTCTCTGTCCTGCTCTTCAACCAGCGCTGCGCTGACCGCGTGCGGCGAAGCTGCGACGTAGAGCAACAGGGGTAGCAAGGGGTTGGGGCTTGCAAGAATCGCCAGCTCTGACAGGTGCTGCTTTAGTGATGCGAAGGCCGCTGCTTGCTCTAGTCCCCATGCGAAGTCCTTTGCGCCACGTAGCGTTTTGAGGAAGGGTAGGCTTCACTCTGCAGACTTGGAAATGAATCGGTTGAGGGCGGCCAATCTGCTTGTCAGGCGTTGTACCTCTCTGGCTGACTGCGGTGGCGTCATGTTGATAATAGCCTGGATCTTGGTCGGGTTGGCCTCGATCCCGCGGTGCAACACCAGGTAGCCAAGTATCTTCCCCTGGCGAACGCCGAAGACACACTTTTCGGGGTTTAGGCGAAGTCGTGCGTCCCGCATGTTCGCGAATGTTTCTGCGAGGTCTGCTATATGGTCCTCTTTGCTTTTGCTGGCGACGACGATGTCGTCCACATATGTAAATATGTTCCTGCCGACTTGGCTTTCGAGCACTGTCTTGGTGAGGCGAGAGAATGTGGACCCAACGTTCTTGAGTCCCTCCGGCATTATGATGAAGCAATACATGCCGAAGGGTGTTATGAAACTGGTGCTGGCCTTGTCTTCCTCCTTCATATATATTTGGTGATAGCCGGAGAAGCAATCAAGGAGTGACATGACTTCGCACCCGGCCGCACTATCGACGATCTTGTCGATCCGGGCCAGCGGGAAATTATCCTTGGGGCAGGCCTTGTTGAGACTGGTGAAGTCAATGCACATCCGCCACTTGCCGCTCTTCTTTTGCACCATAACTACGTTGGCGAGCCACGTAGGGTAGGCGACTGGCTCGATGAAGTTGGCCTCAAGCAGGCGGTGTACCTCGGCTTTTGCGGCTTCAGTCTTCTCATCAGACATCTTGTGCAGCCTCTGCTTCTTTGGCCTCACCGAAGGGTCGATGCCCAAGCTGTGCTCGATGATAGTGCGACTGACTCCGACCAGGTCGAGGGCGGACCAGGCGAAGACATCCTTATTTTTGGACAGGCAGGAGAGGAGTCTCTCCTCGTCATGCGAAGTAAGGTCTTCGCTTATGATGACCATTTGCTTGGGCGTTGCCTGGTCAAGGGGAACTGTCTTGGTCCCATCGTTGCTCTGCAGCTGTGCCTTTTCATTCTCTTTGGCGGTTGGACTGGTAGCCTCGGGGACCTCGCGCTGCGCCATGAGGCAGTGTACGTTCCTTTACCCTAGAACGAAGTCTCTTTCTATGTTGCGCGCGGCCTGCTGGTTGCCGTAGACTGTGATCGCGCCTTGCGGACCCGGGATCTTCATGCACAGGTAAAGTCCATGAATGGCTGCCTCAAACTTGTTGATGGATCCCCGACCCATTATGGCGTTGTACGGGTACACCATGTCGACGATGTCGAAAGTGACTTGCTCACTTCGTGCATTGGGTGCTACACCAAGGAGAGGGGTAGCTCTATTTTGACGACAGGAAAGGTGCCCTTGCCGCCGAACCCATACAGTGGGTTGTCTGAAGGTTTAAGCAAGCTGTGGCTGATGCCCATGCGGTCGAAGGCGTGGAGGAAAATGATATCCGCCTGGCTGCCGTTGTCAACTAAGACTTTGTGCAGGTCCCAGCCTGCCACGCTGTAGTTGATGACCATGGCGTCGATGTGGGGTGCGCTACGCAGGTCGACGTCTCTGGCGTCAAAGGTCAATGGCACATGGGACCACTTTGTCTGCACGACTGGACCGGTGACGGCGACGTGGTTGATGCTACGGTAGTGGTCCCTCTTCTGTCGCTTCGTGTCGAAGTCGACGCTGGACCCCCCAGTGATCATGTGAATGACTCCACGATACAGCTGATCGGCGAAGTCTTCTTGTTTTGGTGCTTGGGGGTGGTTTGGGTGGTGGATGTTTGGCTGTTGCGGGTGTGGAGGTGGGAGTGGGGGAGGTACGATTTGTACCTCCTGGTGGTGTTGGTATGCGTGGTTAGGTGGATGTTGAGCGGGGCCGTGGTTGTATGGTTGTGGGAGTTGTTGATATGTGTGCGCGACAACTCTTGGGTTGTCGGCTGGTTGCGCTCGAGACATCCTGTCCCTGGTGGCCTTCGTTTCCGGGCAGTCCCTTGTTGGGTGCGCACAGTCTTCGCCGTGAAACAAGCAGTAAAATCTGCGCGGCTGCTACGCCCGTCCTCGGCCCCTACCACGAGTCCCATTGTCGCGGCCCTGGGGGGATAATTGTAACACCCCTGGTGTTACTGTAACTAAAACTTGAGCATGACATCATAATCATTAGCATTGCATATGTTTGATACACCTAGAGTGCATTCACTAGGCAAAAATTTCAAACAAGTTGTATTGTTTTAGTGTTTTGCAAATAGAACCCTGGTTAGGGAACTTAACCCTAAATAGGGATTAAAGGGGTAAAACATAACCCAAATTGAGAAAACCTAAAGACTTTAGGGAATTAGTCATAAAATGCCCCCAAAAATAAAGTTGAATCACATTTATACCCCTGGGATACCAGAAACCCTAATTGGAACCCTGGAAAACCCTAAAATCAAACCCTAGGGACCTATGTGCAAAATTAGTCCACTTTTGGACTAAAGTGCAAAAACCAAGTTAAATAAGTATCTTAAGTCACATGGTTCACATTTGTGAAGATTTGCAATCTAAACCCTGAGGTTTGGACTTAGGTGCAAATGAGCCACACTTTTTCTCAAATGCTTAAGTCTGAAATTCAATGTTGAAGGCTCAACTTTGGGGCTTTGTAACTTTCAAAGCATAGGGTCTTTGCCCTAGATCACCACACCAAAGTTGTAGAGCAATCAAAGGAGAACAAGTTTGCTTAAGAGTGCAAGCCATGTTCTTGTGTGAAATTGGAAGATAATCTTGCCCAAAGTTGGACTGTCAGGCTGGTATAGACTGAACTTCAGTTGGACAGTGACTTTGATCCAACATTAAGAGCCATTTAGACTAAAATCCAATGGGAATTTACCTTGGATTGCTATAACAAAGTTGTAGAGCTACCATACAAGAACAACTTTGCTGCAGAAACTTAGGTGTGTTGCCATTGGAATTTAGGAGCAATTTGGCCCTAAACCGTGGCTGTCAGGTGTATTTAACTGAACTATCCCATGGTACAGTATATGGATCAGGACGCCAGTGCAGCCACCTTACCGCCGGCGACCGATTGCCGCCGTGATTCGTGCGACCGCCGGTCCACTTTGTGCTCTGGATAGTTGGATAGCGTCGCGGGGTTAAAAATCTTCACCGCCGGTGAGTTGGACACCACTCCGGCTAGCCGTAGTTCATCTCCCCTAGCTCACCGCCCGCGGGTAAAATTGGTCACCGTCGTCGTTCCATCCCCGTCGTCCAACGCGTGTCCTAACCGCGCCATCGTGTCGCCGTGACTCCCTACCACTGTCCTGTCAACGCCGGTGAGCTTGCCACGGCGTTAGCCACGAATTCACCGCGCCGCCTTCTTCTTCATCTCCGGCCGCCAGCACGGCTCGTCCAAATTGATCACCACCGCTCGCGGGCTCTATAAATTGACCGTGCCCCCAGCTCCGCCATGTATCCAAGCACCTACTGCACCCACCTGCATCTCAAATCCCTCACTAGCAAGCACGAATTTCGGATTCTCCCCAATCCGGTTCTAAAACACCGTGAACTCAACCCTGCCGTGGTCAGCCCAACTCCGGTTAGCTCTTCCCCTCTGCTCCCTTGTTTAAGCATTCTTATGCGTCTGTGATACTTGTCGACCCACTCAATCGAGCTAGGAGCCCTTTGGTCGCCGGGAACGCGACTGTCTTGCCGCGATGTTCACGGCCACCGTGGCTAGAGCTCCGTAGTTGGTCTTAGCTGCAATTAGGTTGGGGGAAATGATCAAGGTAGCCCCGATTTCATGTCTGCTGCTCGGAGACCCTAGCCGTTGCCCCATTCGGCCGGTGCAGGCACTCGCCGGAGCTCGGCTGGGCGTGAGCGCCGTCGGGGACCTCCCTCTGCGAAGAATTAGAACTGCAGGGGCTTCTTTGCAATCTGTCAGCGACACAGTGCAACAGTAAAGAAGCTCGTTTTCCAATTAGCCAAACCCCGAGGGCCTCTGTGCAAAGCCGCCAGGGCGCGGGCGCACGCGCGCGCTTTCCCCTCTGGTCTGGGCCGCCTGGGCTGAAACCAGCCCATTACTGTTGAAGCCTTTTCTTTTTCTTTTTCAGCAGAACTTTGGAAATCTGTTAAAAATTGTAGAAAAATCCTAAAATTGTGAAACCAATTTTCCTAGGCTTGTTATTTTCCCTAGAATTTAATAAAAATAGTTTTATGATTTTTAGAGGAAATAAGAAATTTTGAGGTATTTTAAGTAGTTTAAAGAAATAGTTCTGAATTTTTAGAAAATAGATAATAAGTCCAAAAATGCCCAAATTTTTTATATAAACTTAAAACATTATTTAGAAGCCTTGGGTAGAGTTTGAATTGATTTGGACCATGTTTGATAACTAGAACCCAAACCCCCCTGCTCTATGAACTCCTTTACCGACTCCGGAAACCCTAAGTTCTCGAAGTTCCGTGAAGGAAAGTTGTATTCAAGACTTAGATAATAAATCTTTATTATCTTCGCACTCTCATGAGCATTACATGGCATTCATTCTTATATATATATATATGGTTATGTTAGAACATGAAGAAGAAGAAGTGGAAGTCACCGAAGAAAGGACACCACCACCCTCGGATTCTCAGGCAGACAACTGCTTCTACTTTGATATTTGTGGATCCGAGCCAGACTCACCTGTGAACGAAGGCAAGCCCTGGTGCATGCAACCCCTTCCTTGTGTTTTTAAATAATTTTCGCACACTTTAAGTCTAGTGAAATGTGCATTAGGTTCATAGGAGTTGCTTGGAACCCTTTGATGCATTGCTTTCCTTGATATCCATACCTTTATAGATACTTTCGTGAAGTATCAAAATATGATTTACAAAAATGCTTAGCCTTGCTTAGATCTTGTGGATAGAGGTTGTCCTTAGCCTAGCTCGAGAAAGGATGGCTTCTACCTGCAAGAATATTTTCATTTGGAGCAATGGTGGGATCTTACTGCAAAGTTCCCTGTGATGCTCTTTCATCCTAAGGAACAGAAACAATCCTAAGGATGGGAATACGTAAATTGAAACTTGGGTTAGGAACAGGTGATGTTCTACCCAGGTTGATTAAGGATTGATGCGTATGTAGGCGTGCTGACCGAGGACCCTTTAACTGGTCACATGCCTCGTCATGGGTAAGCCTTGCCTCGGGCAGACTAAGGCCAGAATAAGATAACACAAAATGGGCGTGGAGCGATGGCGAGAGTAGCGTGTACCCTCCATGGCAAGAGGCTGGACGGTGGTGTATATGTGCTCTCGGTTTGCGTGAACCTGATCTGGTCTTAAGAACCCCGGTGGCGGGTTGACATATGCAAGGGTTAAGTGCTACATATGTCGTGTGATTGGAGATCCTCAGCTGAGTATAATCGATTCGGATCGCTGTACCTTCGCGGTTATGAAGACTTGGTCACTTCCCTGCAACCTAAGTCAGGATGTGAACACTATGGATAAAAATGATGTTGTATTGATGAGATGGTGAAATTAGACTAGATGAAAATAGAGTCTATTAATACCTAATATGGCGTTAAAAGATTGAAAGTAAGGACTCACTTTAGTAAGCTACTTCTGCAAAAGTATAAGTTGATTTTTGCTAAAGCCTCTCCTTGACTCCTATTTATCCAGCATACCCTTGAGAGTCTTTTCCTTAGTCGGGTAAGACTTGCTGAGTAATTCCATACTCAGGGTTTATCCCTTCGTTGTTTTTAGGTGAGGAAGTAGCAGATTTCTGTTGCTTCTGTGCTACGGTGGTTCCCCATGATGAGAAACAAGAGTGAAGATGCGGGAGGACGTGGTCCTCCATAAGGAAAACTTTTGTGAAAAACTTATTGGGAGGAGTTTTTGCCTCCCTTAGTTATGTAATAATACTACTCTGCACTCGCTTATATTTCTGGTCTGCAATAAACAACTTGAGCTTACTTTTTAATAAATGTAAATTTATGTAATCGCTTCCGCATTTCTTTATCTCCGATGTTCTGTAATGTCTGTAAGACGGGTGAAACGTTCCTGGAAAGGTAAGGAAAGATACCGAACTTGTCAAGTGACTTAGGAACGTCTACAGGGTGTCTGATGTCTGTTAGACAAGGACAACTGTAGGTGGGCCTATTTACTTGGGAGGTTCCGTCACAATAATCTTGGCGGCGAGGGGCCTCACCAGCAGGGTGCTGGTTGGTGATGTTATGCACCTGCTGCTGACTGCGGTTGTCCCGACCGGAATCTGACTGCGAAGGTCTTGTCCATGTTCGGCTGGACTGCGAAGTGTCCTTGGTTTTCCTCTGGGACTCGACCTTGCGCTGGTGGAGCTCTTCGGATATGGCCTATTTTTCGAACAGCTGATAGAGCTCCTGGAGGTTATTGGGTGGATCCCTGATGCAGTGGCTGTAAAGGAAGCCAGCCCGAAGGCCACTGATGGCGTAGTGAATGGCGATTTGGTCATCAACCGAAGGCAGTTGTGACTTGAGGGTTAGAAACTTGCGGTAGTACTCCCGTAGAGTTTCTCTCTCTAGCTGCTTACAGAGTGACAGTTTGGCTAAGGCATCGGTGTCTGGGTGGTACCCTTGGAAGTTGAGCAGGAATTTGTCCCGGAGACTTCTCCAAGAGTCGATAGACAGCGGGGGCAACCTGGTGTACCAGGTTAGGGTCGGGCCTTCGAGGGCAATGATGAAGGACTTGGCCATCGTGGAGTCGTCCCCTCCAGACGATGCGACGGCGACCTGGTAGCTCATGATATACTATGCTGGGTCGGTGCTGCCGTTGTACTTGGGGTAGGCCCCTGCCCTGAAATTGGCGGGCCATGGTGACACTTGCAGGTGCGGCGCTAGGGGACTCCGCTCATCGAGGTAGTTGACGCCTATAAATGCTGCGGTGTGTGGGATGAAGGGTCCGCGCTGGGGAATGAGAAGAACTTCGAGTGGCGCGTGGTGTTGGAGGGGCGGGCCGTGCTGCAGATCATGTTGGCCTTCGCGCTGCATGAGCGCAATTTCGTGTTCGAGCTCCTGAGCCCTCTGCTCCTCGTCTCGTATCATCTGGCGCACCTTGGCCTGCGTGGAGACACGTTGGCGCTTGGCCTCGAGGATCTCTTTCTCCTTCTGGAGGTTGCGGTTCTTGATGCGCAAGGCCCGCAGTTGTAGCTGTTCCTCTGCTGAAACGCCGATGACTTCGCCATCCTCAGTGGCGTCCTCGCCCTCTAGTGGAGCGAAGCCTGGGGGAGGTTGCGGTTGTCCTCTAGAGTTGCAGGTGCGGAGGGTGCCTTCGGGTGTAGGTTGATCATTGCGCTGTCTCTTGCTGAGTGCGTCATCTTCGCAGGCTTCTTGGTGGGTGGTGTCAACAAGGGCCTTGCCCTTTTTCTCGGCCAGCAGCGCTGCCTTCGCTGCTTCGTCAACTGATGGGGCTGCCTTCGATTTAGCTCTCTTGGGTGCCATTGCGGGTGGTTTTTTTCGTAGCACGAACGGTGGGCGCCAAATGTTGGAACTTGCTCTCCCGAGCAAGTTGATCCAACGGGGAGTGAGGGGAATGCAAACAAGGTTTTAGCCTGAGATGGCAATTGCTCTGTTAATCTAGCCTCTTAAGGACACTGTAGGGGGGTATTTATAGGTGCCTGAGTGCCCAATGTCTTGGAGTTAGGACGCATGTGCCCTCAGGTGCCTAGGCTATCCCCAGAATATTCCCATAAAGTGGGGTTACAGCATGTCATTACAGAAAAGTCATCACAAATCGGGCCCGTAATACACTTAGCCGTGCGGGGCCTATTACATTGGGCCAAATTCTTTGTGGGCCTTCGTGTTTGACAAGGACGCGAGATGTGGACGACCTCGTCGTACGCCTTTGTCTTGCAGCGTAGTGGTCGAAGGGTGGAAACCACCGGTCGTTTCGCCTCCGTTGGTGCAGCGAGATTGGCGAAGGCATCGAGCGAAGGGTAGCGTCTTCGCCTTCGCCCCAACACCTTCATCATTGCAGTATACGATAATGGAAAGATAATCATATGAAATGTAAGAGATAACATGGACAATTATATATCATTATCAGCTCATTTCTATTTTATTATCATGGAAAAATAGAAATGATATCAAGTTACAGATGTACCTTCGCCTTGAAAGAAGGTAAAGGTACGAGCGTGACGCAAAAGCAAATGCCAAGTCAGCGTGAACAGTACAGGAGCACTGTTCATCTATTTATAGGCACGAGATGAAGCCCATGTAAAATTACACCCATGCCCTTTACATTTGCTAATGACTCTATAGTGATCCATCGAGGTCTAAATAGCCTTTTCCCTTTTAAGTCGGTTCCCTTTTCTGCTATCATGCCGAAGCTCCCTTGCGCATAGCTTCGGCTCTGCGTCAACCTTCGTATTCTTCGTGCTTCTCACACTGTGGTTCTGATCCAAGTCTGAAGGTACCTGTTCATGTATTACACTCTAGAAACATTGTTAAATCATGTTTTTGAGGACCTTCGGAAGACAAAGGCCCCCAACAGTTAGGATTAGATCACATATTTCTGAACCGATATGCAAATCAAACCGTCGATGGGGAGATCAATGGACGAGATTTTATTATTCGCGCTCTAATCGTGGCCGGTGATCCAAACATGTGTGGTAGAAATCCATCCAGATGCAATCTAATCTTAGTCGTCCATACGCGATGAATGGCTACGAACTCATCATCTACCTCCCGCACCAGGGCGCAGTGGCGCAGATGCGGCCGAGGCGGCGCTCTTGTCGCAGTTCGACCAATCCGGCCATCTACCGACCCGATCCAAGCGAATCCTATTCCGTTTGAAAGGGGAGAAGAAAGCGAATTCGTCGGTGCAACCATACCCGTGGATCAGCGCGAGGGCAGGTCCTGCTGCGGTAGCTCGGTTTCTTGGCCAATCTTGAGTCCGATGAGCAATTCCGGCACCACCAGCACTACACCTCCCCGGTTCGAACGCGCGCACGATCAGTGCGGCCCAGAAAAGCACCAGGGACCTTGCTCCAGCCTCGATCGTCGGCGATAAATCGTAGCATGGCGGCAGTGGAATCTTCTTCCGGCGGCGATGGTGGAAACCGGTTGCGTGACGTTGTTCTTTTGCGTGGAAGAAGCGATTGGTTCAGGCGCATGGCATGGGCGACCTAGGCTTTAGTAGTTCGAGGGTGAGGCCACAACGACCACGTCCGAAGTGGGTGGGGACGACGGGGTCGGCCATGCACGGGGATTATGTGTGAGGTGAGGGAAGGAAGTTGTCGATGGGGACCACCTATCAGCCACAGGTGACCCGACGTGCGCGGGCGGGTGACGTCCTGCCATCGAGACCTACATGTCGGTACCAAGTTGTGGGCCCGGGCTACCACATGGGCCGGCCCAGAATTGGCCTAGCACAAGGTTTCCTTCTCTTTTTTTCTTTTATTCTTTTTTTCTCATTTGTTTTCAAATCAAATTTTCAAGTATTCAAACTAAATTCAAATTTCTGTTTTGAACTCCAATTCTCAAACATAATTCCAATATGAATAGTACTTCCACTGTTTGCCATAATATTATTTTATTATTATTATTATTATTACTTTCCACTCTTTTGCTCCTATATTTTTTAGAGCTCAAATTTGAATTCAAAGCTAGATTTGTTTTAATTATAAGTTTGAGTTTTAATGCACAAACAAAGGAATTTCAGCATGATGCATAAGTTCATGTGTTTATTTAGTATGCATTTAAAAGAAAAATATGCCTCAATAACAAGTCACATAATCAAATTTGGCTCCTTTATTATTTCTCACATGACTCGAGTCCTAGAGATTAGATTCTAGGGTTTACAAATCCTACCCCCCTTAAAAGGAATCTCGACCTCGAGATTAAGATGAACGAGGGAAAAGGTTGGGAAATTCTACTCGTAGTTCTTCTCTCTCTCCCAAGTAGCTTCATCCTCACTGTGATGACTCCATTGCACTTTGCACATTTTGATCACTTTATTCCTCATGACGCAAGTTAAAGTATCAATATCTTGATAGGGTACTCAGTATAAGTCAGATCATCTTGAACACTAAGCTCCTCCATTGGCAGTTGCTCTTTTGGTACCCTGAGGCACTTCTTCAACTGAGATACATAGGAGACATCAGGTATATGCACAAGATGGTCGGGTAGTTCCAATTGGTAGGCAACTTCACCCACTCGCTTTAGGATCTTAAATGGTCCAATAAAGCGAGGGGACAACATCCCTTTAAGTTTAAACCTCCTCAGACACCAGATCGGTGACACTTTCAGATACACGTGATCACCCTCCTTAAACTCTAACTGCCTTCTCCGGGTATCTACATAACTTTTCTACCTAAACTGTGCAGTTCTCAAGTTCTCTCGTATCAACCGGACTTGTTCTTCTGCCTCTTGTACGATTTCTGGCCCAAAGAGGTGCCTTTCACCAGTTTGATCCCAATATAGAGGAGTTATGCACTTTCTGCAATATAAAGCTTCAAACGGGAACATCTTCAAACTGGCCTAGTGTAACGCCCTGAATTTGGAGGTAGATTTTTTTCTTCTTTAATACTCACCACATTCAGGCGTTACTCTCTTTTCTCTTCTCGTTTCGCTCCTTCTTCCCAATTTCAAAGCAGTATAGCGACTGGAGTCCGTATTGCGTGTGAACAAAACCTAAGTTGACATGAGTGTTGCATCATGCCAAATCATATTTCTTTTGTTTGATGTCGTGTTTAAATCGCGTGTTCGTCTCGTCTCATTGCGGATTTTGTTTCGCGTTTGGATTCCGATCTGTGGTTGTGCGTGCCGCAGGATTTCGACCCGCGGTGCAGCCCAGCCCAGCGCAGCCCAGCCTGGCTCGGTCTGGCCTAGCTTGGCCCGGCCTTGGCCCGCGCGCCCCCGGCGCCCCACCTCCCCATGCGCGCACCCCCTCCCTTCTCTCCCTTTCTCTCATTCAATTTTCCCACGCAACAACTTCCTCTCCTCCACCTCTCTCATTCTCCCCCGTGGTGCCCTAGGTTTTGTAGACAGTGATCGCCGGATTTGGACCCCGAGGTGAGCTCTTCCCCCCTCCCTCTCCCTTCCTCTCTCCCTTCCCTTCTCCCTCCCTGCGTGCCCCTTTCTTTTCTCCCTGCGCGCGCGCGTTGGCGGCCTCGAGCCCTGGCAGCCCCGCGCCCTGCGCCCCGGCGGCCTCGCGCCCTGCGCCCCGGCGGCCTCGCGCCCTATGCCCCGGCGGCCTCGCGCCTCGGCGGCCGCGCGCTCTGCGGCCCCGCGTCCCGCGCCCCGGCTGTAACACCTCTGGTGTTACTGTCACTAAAACTTGAGCATAACATCATGATCATTGGCATATCATGTGTTTGCTACACCTATAGTGCATTCACTAGGTAAAAATTTCAAAAAAGTTGTACTCATGTGACTAGAGGTGTGATTAACCCTAGGGTAGAGTGTTTAACCCTAGATCATGGCTTATGGATTTAAGTGAAGCCCAAATATGTGAAAATCTCAAAAGACATGATAAATGATCATAATATATCATCTTTAATGGATTTTAGTAACACCAAAACCCTAAAGTGCTAAAAACCCTAAAAAGACCCCTGGAAAACCCTAAGTAAAACCCTAGGGGGGTAAATGCAAAATTTGTGCACTTTTGGATCAAAATGCAAATACCAAAGTAATAGAACCTCACAAATCGTGTGTTTTTTCACATTGGAGGGTGTACAAGTGGAATTGTGGGATTTGGGCTTATTTGCAAAAAGACACCTTATGCCTCTCATATGCCTAAGTCCAAAATCAGATGAATAGGGCTGACTTTGGAGCTCTACATCTCAGGATTCTTGAGGATTTTGCTCTTGGTTAGTATAGAAAATTTGTAAAGCTATGTAAGGAGAACAAATTTGATTAAGTGACCAAGCACTAGTGTTGCACAGAAATGAGAGATAGATAGGTCTGAAATGGGGCTGTCAGTCAGCTATTGAACTGAAATATGGCCACCAGTGATCGTGGCATGACTTTGTAGTTGAATTGGAGTAGGATCTAGTGGTCGGTTGGGGATGGTTACTATAGTAGAATTGTAGTTGGATTGTAGATTTACAACTTTGTTGTAGAAGGATTAGCTAGTTGCTATATAGAAATTAGAGATCAAAGCTCTACAAGGTGCTCTAACAGAGGCTCTGAATGGGGTTTCCCATGGTACAGTACACTGAAAAAGATCTTCCGGTTCATCCCCCTCGCCGCCGGTGACCCGCGCGCCCAGATTCGCGTGGCGCCGCGATTCGTGCCCTCTGTGGCATGGATTATGATTGACCATGGAAAAATCTTTGCCTTGGATGAACTCAGAACCCTGTAGCCGCTCTGTCATCCATTCACTTGCTGGCGACGTGGCCGCACGGCCATTACCGCGGCCACCGCCATTTTTCTTGGTCGTGCCACGCCTTTGGCTATCTTACCACGTCGTCGTGAGTCATGGTCGTTACCCAGTGATCGTCGTGGCTTATTACCCCGCAGTCGCCACGAATCACCGTGCCAGTGCTCTTCCCTCTCTCTGGCCGCTAGCGCGCCTTTTCAAATTCACGAGCCACCGCATTTGGGTCCTATAAATTGAGCGTGCCATCGGCTCTGCTAGGTTATCACACACCCAACGCATTAGCCCATGCCTCAGATCATCCACCAGAGCGCTCCAATTTCAAAGTTACCCCAATTCAGTCAAAACTCCGCCATGAGTGAGCTCACCGTGGCTAGCTCTCTACAGGTCCGATCATGCCTTCCTCGCTCTCGTTTCAACATCCCTGTGTGTTGTAGATGCTTAGCAACCCGGCCAATTGAACTAGATCACTCTAGATCCCAGGGAACGCCTCGGTTTGTCTATTGATCGCGCTGTCACCGTGGGTAGAGAGACTAGGAGCTAGAACCTTGCAATTGATCGAGGGGAAACGATTGTCAAGGGTAGAATTAGGTGTCAGCCAAGCTAGAACACCGGCCATTGCGTATCTTGGCCGGTACATGCTCGCCGGAGCTCGGCTTGTCGCCGTCCACTGTCGTGGACCTGACATTGTAAAGAAAAAGAAAGGGAAGGGTCTCGGTGTAAATGTTAGTGACACAAGCAAATAGTGCGCGGGACTCTTTACGGGTTTTTCCAACGACTAGAGATCTCTGTGCAAAATGGCACCGCAGGCGCGCGTGGACGCGTTCTACCTGTCGTGGGCCGGATCGGGTTAGATTAAGCCCATTACTGTTTGTACTTTTCCTTTTTCTTTTTCTGTCAGAATTAGGAAATCCATAGAAAATTATAGAAAAATGATAAAAAGATGAGACTAATTTTGTTGGACTCATAGATTTCTCTAGTATTTAATAAAAATAGTTCTAGCATTTTTAGTCCAAACAAGGAATTAATCAGTATTTAAAAGAGCTTAAACCTATACCTCTGGAATTTTAGGAATTATTTAATGACTCCAAAAATCACTAAACTTTTTGGATAAGCTTAATATGATATTTAGATCCTATGAGTAAAGTTTGATTCCTAAACCCCAAAACCCTAGCTCCTTAGGGTAAAAATGTCTAACCACTAAGGTACTGACCTAGAAAAACCATAGTTACCCTAGTGCACCGTGAAGGAAAGTTGTATTCAAGATACAGCTTGATACATCCTTTCTATTATTGCATTTTCATAAGCATTACATGAGCATTCATGGTTATATATGGTTATGTATATAGAAAACGAAGAAGAAGTGACTGTTGAAGAGGAAGAGACTACTCCATCGACAAAAAAAATCCACCTGCCGGGAACTGTTTTTACTTTGACATCTGTGGAACAGAGCCCGACTCTCTTACAACATAAGGCAAGCCTCGGTGCATTTGCCACCTCCTTGCTGTTTTAAACTGTTTATCACTTGACTGATGCATTAGGTGATAGGAGTTGGGTGTTAAACCAATTGCTGCATTTCTTTCCTTGAAACTGTTTACCATTCCTTGGTTACCTGTTTTATTAAAAGAATTTTCTGATGCTTAGTCCTGCTTTAGAGAAACAAATGTTTTGTTTTAAAACAAAAGGTGATGCTGCACAGTGGATGAGATGTTTTCAAAAATAAAACTTGATGGTGGATTCATCATGGCCATGATGGGTTCAACATCGGAAAAGATGTACCTCTGTCAGGTACCAAACTTTGGGTTGAAATAATAAAGCTGAGACCGGGTGAGTGACTTGCACGAGAAGTGAGTCTCGGTGTAGTGTCTCCATCTAAGTCGATTAAGGACCTTGTCGATGTAGGCCTGATGACCGAGGACCCTTTAACTGGTCACATGCCTCGTCATGACCCTTTAATACAAGAAAGGACAACATGCAATGGGAGTGGAGAGATGGTGAAAGTAGCGTGTACCCTCTGTGGCAAGAGGCTGGACGGTGGGGTATTTATGCTCTCAGTTGGGATGAACCCGGTCTGGTCTTAAGAAACATGGTGGTGAGTTCACATATGGAAGGGTTAAGTGCTACATATGTCGTGTGATTGGAGATCCTCAGTTGAGTATTAATCGATTCGGATCGCTGTTACTTCTCGGATATAAAGACTTGGTCACTGACTTACACGTAGCATTCCAGTAAACATGAAGGGGTTGATAAAAGGATGGCTAGTATAGGCCAAGTGCTTGAACTAGGATAGAAAGAACTCTAGTGACAGGTAATGACTTAACTTGTTAATAAAACTAGATTTTTAAGGATCCACAATTAGTAAGATTTTTTGCAAACAGAGTCTTGATTCTTGATTAAGCCTTAGCTTGACTCCCTTAAAGCCAGCATATCCTTGAGAGTCTTTTATTTTGATGGGTAAGACTTGCGAAAGTACACTCCGTACTCAGGGTTTTCGAACCCATGTTGTTGTAGGCGAGGGAACAACAGACTTTGTTATTTTTGCTCTAAGGTGGTGCCGAAAGAAGAACCTCAACAGTGAAGCCTTGGGAGGATGTTGGCCTCCCTCTTGAAAAATAATATACTTTTATGCAGGAGGTGTTTTTGCCTCCCAAGTTTGTAATAATAATACTTATGCACTCTTATGACCTGGTGATGTAATAATGACACTCTTTCTATGTTTTAATGAATGTAAATTAAGTTATTGTAATTCGCTTCCGCTTATTCGTTCCTCCAATGTGTTGTAATATCTACGTGACGGGTGAAACGCTCTTGGGAGAGGAAAAGAATGCAGATACCGAACTTGTCGAGTGATTATGTGCATCTACAGGGTTGTCCGAGGTCCGTTGGACAAGGACAACTGTAGGTGGGCCTAATGAATTGGGAGGTTCTGTCACAGCTGGTATCGGAGCGATGCCCATCTCTACAAATATTATGAAGCATTTCAAAAAGAATTTTCAAAGACTTATCCAAGAAAAATTCTTTCATTCTTACCTTGCGACTTTCTGGAAGTTCTCATCTTGTAAGACCAGGTAATATAGTGCAATCTATAGACAATTGGTGATCAATGTAGGTTGATTCTGTAATTATTAGGATTATGCATGCATCATGTTTAAAAACTATACTAATAAATTGTGGCGGAACCGCCCGAATTATTCCAACTTAAGTGTATAAGTCCCACCTTAAAGGCTAGACCACACTTAAATAGGAATAAAATGTCAGTCCCTCGGATCCAGTCCGACGAGGCCACTAATAGGATCAAGTACCACGTACTCACTCGATGGTGAGGCACAGAGCAAATACAATAAAGCATAAAACCATACATTAAGGAGTATTAAATTTATTAAAACATCATCGGAGTTTTAGCAAAAGTAGTGATCATTGTTCGGAATGCAGCGGAATAAAACTAATGATAAATAAACGGAGGGATGGGGAAGCCTATCCCATCACTCCTCATGCTCCTCCTCAGCCGAGGTAGGGTCCCACTCGACTATCCAACCCGGTGGCACGATGGACGACCAAGTCACGCCAGCAACCATGTCCTCCAGAGAACCTGTAAAATTATGCCACAAGCAAGGCTGAGTATACTAATACTCAGCTAGACTTACCCGGTGTGAGGAGTCTACTCCTCTACCTCTAGACATGTAGCTGTTTGGCTGAGAGGTTTGGTTTGCCAAAAGCACTAGCTGAGTCTAAAATCAAGTTTTAGCTTTTCAAGTTTTAGCGTGACTCTCTTGAGACTAAATGTGTACCTATCTAATCATACATGGTATCAAGCATTTAGCAATCAACAACTTTTGCCAAGTCATCACATTTCCACTTGTTACTCAATGTAGCAGCATGGATCAAGCAGTCTCATTAGCTGCGAGAAGCAGATGATTCGATTCGAGTTTTTATCCTTGCAAGGTAAACCTAAACACACGACGCGGCGAGGCACTCCGTCCCCACGCACATCAACCGTCCCCATCTATTCCCTGGCAACAGAAATGGGCTCACCGCCTTGGCGTACAATGCCTCACTAACCCCGACTGCCGTCGTGCAGTTACCGCACTTGTACCCACCATAACCGGAATGGGAGACCACATCTCAGGTCGCGTGAGGAGGGCAATCTGCGGGCAGGTTCACTCAGGTACTAGTCTTACCGATTTACCATATTTCTCGGCATACGTTCAAACGCTTGACACACTGTACAACACCTTAATCCTTATCCCAATTTTTCCGTCTCGTAGACAACCAATCCCCATGGATTGTTGTCCACACACCAACATCATTATGATATAAAAATGGATACAACCAATTCCTGACCTCGAGCGAGTGCTAGAAAACTCACTCGACTTCTACCGAGATCCCTAATTAGTAAAGCAGCTACTCGACCTAGCATACTAGTATCCATCTCAAAGGGAATCCTGAGTCATGCAACTAAAGTTCCAAACAACTCCTACACTTAAGCGCACATTCAAACCTACAAACAATAAGTGTAGTAAAATAGCATAATAAGTAGGTTATGCATAAAACGGGGCTTGCCTTCCAAAGCTAGGGCAGGTAGATCCTCGATGGCAGGCTCTGGTGCTGGATCCTGGGCTACCTCCTGAGCAACTCTTTGCTCCGGCACGAGGATGTATTCCCCGTCGGCGAGATTACAGTCTATCGAATGCAATGCATAAGATATATGCATAAAAATGATATGAACATTTGGAAAGGTTATGCATAGTAAAACAGTATTAAGTTTAGTGTTTCTCTAGGGTTTCTTTTTGGATATACTTAAGGGTTTTGTATTTTCATCTATTTCTCCCAAAGTTTCCCTTTTTCTTTCTATTGCTTCTTATTAAGCATTTTTGAACTATCAGGGTTAGTTAACATTTTCCAAAAATGTTATAAAAATTATAGTGGGTAAATATTGACATTTGTGGGTTCTCCTAAAAATTTGAGGTGGAGATTATTTCAGATACTACTTGTGCAAAATTAACAAAAACAAGTGTAAAAGGGCATTTTACACTATAGCTATGATTTAAGTGAGGTCTCTGTACCAAATTTTATTTTTGTCAAGATTCATAGGTGAATATAGGCCTCTATGTTAAATACCACAGAAAATGACCTATTGGATATTTAGTTGTGATTTTCTAAAGTTTAATGCCAAAAAAGTACTTACAACTAACTTGTTATTTGAAAAATATCAAACAACAGAACTTACATCTTTCCTAGATTCATAATAACATATTATTAGTTATCCCAAAGTTTGGGGTGTTTTCTCCTCACGGTTATTTTTCTAGGATTTTTCTAAGTTTTCCTTATTTTCATGAAATAAAAGGTAGTGCATTTCTTTTGTACTAACAGAGGGTCTACTAAAATTTTCCAGTGAACTATGTTCATTAAGTGAGCTAGCAAAAAGGTGGTTGCCCCTGGTTTTTATTTTAAATCCCTTTTTTTAACTTTGAGCCTAAATGAGTTTAAATGAAAAACCCTTCCTTAATTTGGTGTACTGAGGGGTGTACCATTTTTAAACAGATTAGGGAGTGGTTAAGTACTTCTCTGATTTTTCTTAACCCTAGTCTAACAGTGTAGCTATTTTTCCCTATTTTATTTAGCTTTTGGTCAGAATACTATTTAATTCAAAACTTAAAAATCTTCTGTAATACTTAGGGTGTTTTGTATTTCTCCTAAGTACTTCATATTATTTAGAACCTAGCAAAATTGGTTTGACTAATTTTGGCTAAACAAAACTGAAGTTATGAATTTTACAAGCTCTGTTTGTATTTAAAAGAGAAATGCTTAAAAGGTTTTCTGGAAAACCAGTTTACACCGAGGACCCTGGGTTTTTCCTAAAACAATCCTTTAACTCATACCCCTGTGCAACTATTCACCTGAGTCGCTGACAATTCAAAAACCCCCCGACTTCTATTCCTTCTTCCCTGAGGTCCCTCCCCCCTTTTGAACAGTACCCGCAGAAGGAAAATAGGGCGGCGCGGCTTACCGACGGCGAGGGAGGTCCGGCGAAGGGTGGGGTGGGCTCTCGGATGTTCTTGCGGTCACGACGAGGTGCGGCTTGCCGTCGGTGATGGCCGGAATCGATCGGTCCACGAGCGCAGGCGGGTGAGCTCGTCGGCTGCGTGTGCTCCGGCCTATCCACAACGATATAGGTCAATCCAAGGGCACTGGGAGCTTCACGGGGTTCTATTGAGTCGACCCGTGCAAGGAATCGAAGAATAACTCACCGTGGAGCTCGGTCTACGTTCGCCAGCGGTCGGGTGAAGTCCGGTGACCCTGATCTGGCGTCTCCGGCGAGGCAGACCTCGATTCCTTGCTCTAGGAGCTTCACCGAGGCATGCAGAGTCTCTCCCGAGGGTCGGACGGTGCTGGGGATGGCTCGGTTGGCCAGTCTACGGTGGTGGGTGTTCGGGCGGCCGCTGGCACGCTGTGTGCAGGGCAAACTCAGGTGATCTCGTGCTCCGGTGAGGTCGAGAGTGCGTGGGGGCGTATGGCTGAAGCCTTGGTTGGTTTTATAGGCGCGTGCGCGGGCAATGGCACGGGCTCGGCTTGGCGCGACGCGGGGCGCGCGGGGTCGGGCGCTGGGCGTGCTCTGGCGAGTTCAAGGTGCATCGAACACGTGCAGGTGTTCTTCTGCTCTTGTTCAAAAGCTTGCTGAGATCGCAAACGTGCGAATCTTGGCGAAAATCCGGTGCAGACCTCTTCCTGGCACCTAGGGCTGTCTCTTGTATGTGAGTTCCAATGGCAGATATGCCCTAGGTAGGGAGATTTGTGGACGCCAGATCTGGGTTGTCTCACTGTTCAACCCGAGACAAAAGTGGTGTCAAATCATGTCAAACAAATTTGGCTCGGGTTCAAACATTTCTAGTGGGTGCCTTAGGTGGTTTGGCACCTTTTTGGTATTCAGACCAAGTGGTTTTGGCGCCATTTACTAAGTGAACACGTCTGATCTCTAGATTAGGGTTAAATTTGGACTTAGAGAAGATTAGAGAGCTCTAGTGTGCTCTCTACTTAAGGAGTGGATTTGGGGTCTTTGAGGGGCCTTTTTGTAATGTTTCCCTTCTGCATTTTATAGGTTTTAGTGTGTACTTAACTTTGGTTAAAGATTAGAATCAAGATTTGGCTACTTGATTAACTTATCCACTGATCCCTTGCTTGGAAGTCTAGTGCCTTTAGGGGTCTAGGGTTTAAACTCTTTGGCTCAAGATGACAATTGTTCAAAATGTTTGGGTAAAGCTTTTGTCATTAACATTTCTTAGCTAACCCATGTTTCCAAGGTTTTAGGTGCTCCTTCTCCTCCAATTAACCACATGTGATAACAAGTCATCAGTGCAAGTATGAAGCCAGTGTCTTGGTAACACCTGAGGTGTTAGAGCCCTCCCCCCTTAAAGGAATCTCGTCCCGAGATTTTGGGTAGGGATCCTTTAGGGGGTACCAAGAAGGTGTGCTAGGGTGTTGCATTTTCCTTTAGCCAAGTTTCTCTAGTTAACTGCTCTTCGAATGTCATTCTCTTTGCAACTTCAGAAGGAAGTCCTTTTAAAGTTATTTTCAAAGCTTACTATACCTTTAACATCTAAGTTTTTCTTATATTTAGATTCAAAGGGCAGGTGGGGTGGGGTTTTTGGATTACGTACCAACTCCTTTGGGTAGAAAATTGGGGAAGCGAGAACGTAGAAAATCCTCAATCTCCCATGTAGCCTCTTCTACGGAATGGTGGCTCCACTGAACCTTATACATCCGGATCGACCTTGCTCGCGTTGATCTCTTCTTTTGGTCCAATACCTTGACGGGGTGCTCTTGATAAGATAAGTCTGGTTCTATCTCCAATTCTGGTTCAGGTAGCACTTCTGTGAGTAAGAGGACACACTTTTGTAGCTGAGATACGTGGAACACATCATGAACTGCTGACATATGGGGTGGCAACTTCAATTGATATGCTACAGGCCCGCAAGTTTCTTTGATCTCATAGGGCCCAATGTAGTGAGGAGCTAACTTGCCCTTGATTCCAAATCTCTGAACACCTTTGGTGGGTGACACCTTAAGATAAACATGATCTCCCACTTCAAACTGTAGAGGCTTCCTCCTCTTGTCATGATAGCTCTTTTGCCTGGCCTGTGCAGCCTCTAAATTCTTCTTAATGACTCTGACTTTCTCCTCTGCTTCTAGTACCAAGTCAGGTCCAAAAATTTCCCTCTCTCCAGCTTGTGACCAATTTAGCGGTGTCCTACACCTTCTCCCATATAAGGCCTCAAAAGGTGCCATCTGTAGACTGGACTGGTAGCTGTTGTCATATGAGAACACCAAGGAAAGGCACTTATCCCAATTCTTACCATAGTGTAGCACACATGCCCTCAACATGTCTTCCAAAATCTGATTCACCCTTTCTGTTTGACCATCTGTTTGAGGATGGTATGCTGAGCTTCTTATTACATGGGTCCCAAGTGATTCTTGCAGTTGCTCCCAGAAACGTGCTACGAATGGTGCTCCTCTATCTGACACAATAGTGCTGGGTATCCCATGCAAATGAACTATCTGGTCAATATAGATTTCTACATACTTCTCTGCCTTGTGGGTGGTATGTACTGGCAAGAAATGAGCTATCTTAGTCAACCTATCCAGAATGACTCAAATAGAATCGTGGTTCCGGGAGGTATTGGGCAATCCCACAATGAAATCCATGCAAATATCCTCCCATTTCCAAGATGGTATGGGAAGGGGTTGTAAAGTGCCTGCCACCTTCAAATGACTAGCCTTGACTCTTTGGCAAGTGTCGCACTCAGATATATACTTAGCAATTTCCCTTTTCATTCTGGTCCACCAGTACAAAGATCTGAGATCATGATACATCTTGTTACTGTCGGGTGCATGGAGAATTTGGAAAGGTGAGCTTCATCCAATATTTTCTTTCTAAGCTCGGGGTTTTTGGGAACAACCAATCGGTCTCCAAACCATAGAATTCCATTGCTGTCCTAACGGAAGCATTAGTATTTGTCCACCTTATGTTTGATCATTTCCTTAATGACTTGAACACCCTTGTCACCAATTTGTGCCATGACTATTTGCTCATGTAAGGTGGGCTCCACTGAAATATAACTTAAAGCATCGGAGGAAACAACTTCTATGTTCAGCTTGCACAACTCATCACAAAGGGTGGTGATTTTTGCATCCATACTCACACAGTTGCACTGGGACTTTCGGCTTAAGGCATCTGCCACAACATTGGCTTTGCCAGGATGGTAATGCACTTCCAAATCATAGTCCTTGATGAGTTCCAACCATCTTCTCTGCCTCATATTAAGATCAGCCTGAGTGAAGATATATTTGAGACTCTTATGATCAGTGTAGATATTACAATGAGCTCCCATCAAGTAATGTCAACAAATCTTGAGAGCATGAACTAGGGCTGCTAACTCTAGATCATGTGTGGGGTAGTTCTGCTCATGGGGTCTGAGTGCTCGGGAGGCATAAGCAATGACCCTGTTGTCTTGCATCAAGACACATCCCAATCCAGTACCGAAAGCATCGCAAGAAACCTCAAAGGGTTTGGTGTTGTCAGGCTGAGCTAGCACGGGTGCTGTTGTCAAATGTTGCCTTAGTGTATGAAAGGCATCCTCACATTTCTGGCTCCATTCATACTTGACTCCTTTCTTCAACAATTCAGTCATTGGCTTGGCAATCCTAGAGAAATCCGGAATAAATCGCCGATAATACCCTGCCAATCCCAGAAAACTCCGAATATGTCGTACAGTGGTAGGAGGTTTCCAATCCATCACTTCTTGGACTTTCTCAGGATCAACAGATACCCCATCCTGAGAAATGGTGTGGCCCAAGAACTTGATTTCCCTCAGCTAGAATTCACATTTGGACAATTTAGCATACAACTGATGGTCGCGCAGTCTCTAAAGTACGGTATGCAAATGCTTAGTGTGCTCGGCTTCATTCTTGGAATAAACCAAGATATCATCGATGAAGACCACCACAAACTTGTCCAGCTCTGGCATAAATACTGAGTTCATCAAATACATGAAATAAGCCGGGGCATTGGTCAGCTCGAAAGACATCACCAGGTACTCATAAAGCCCATATCTGGTAGAGAAGGTCGTCTTCGAAATATCACTGGCCCGGATCTTGATCTGATGGTAGCCGGAACGAAGGTCTATCTTTGAAAATACCTGGGCTCCCACCAACTGATCAAACAATACTCATATAGCCCATATCTGGTGGAGAAGGCCGTATTTAGAATATCACTGGCCCAGATCTTGATCTGATGGTAGCCGGAACGAAGGTCTATCTTTGAAAATACCTGGGCTCCCACCAACTGATCAAACAATACATCAATGCAGGGCAATGGATACTTATTCTTGATGGTCATCGCATTGAGAGGGCGGTAGTCAACACACAACCTCAGACTCTCATCCTTCTTCTTTACAAACAAGGCTGGACATCCCCATGGAGAAGTACTTGGGCGAATGAATCCCTCGTCCAACAATTCTTGTAGTTGCTTTTTCAATTCCGCCAATTCTACTAGAGGCATCCTATAGGGTCTCTTGGATATAGGTGCAGTTCCAGGTTGCAACTCAATCGCAAACTCGATGTCTCTGTCGGGTGGCATCCCTGGCAATTCATCCGAAAAAACATCTGGGTATTCATAGACCACTGGAATCCTTTCGACGAGTGACTCTATCATGGTGAAGGCACAGGATCGGGCACAACCCTGGTTAGGCAAATATAATGTAGTCTCGCCACAAGTAAGGGAGTGAATCTCAATGGCCCTTGCTGCAATAACAAGTACTGCCTGATGCCTGGATAACCAGTCAGTTCCCAATATGATGTCGACACTATCCAAACCCAAGATGAGGAGGGTGGTTCTAATCACAAGACTACCAAATTTTATAGGCACCTGCCTGTTGATTTGATAGGTGGCAACCCTGCCTCCTGATGTTGAAATTGTAATACCCCCATTGGTGTGATGGAAAGGTAACTGGCATTTGGCACTAAATTTTGCACTGATAAAACTATGTGATGCACCAGAATCAAAAAGAATGATTGCAAGATTATTCAAAACAGAAAAGATACCATTCATGAAGGGTGCTCCCTCTGGAATGTCAGCCATGGTGGTGAAGTTCAGCCTGCCTTGTCTCACTTGCACCTTCTGCCTCTTGCCTTGATTCTGGTTGGAATTCTGTCCTTGCCTCTGCTGGTTCCTGGGGCAATTCTTGGCATAGTGTCCAGTGTTACCACAAGTGAAACACCTATTGTCATTGGCCTGACGGTACTGCTGCTGCTGTGGCTGATTGTTGTTCCTCTGAACTGGGAGCTGAGAGCGGTTGGGTGCCTGCTGCTGCTGCTGCTGCTGTGGTCGGATCACCCAACGTCCTTACTGCTGTTGAGGTCCCCTGTTCTGAGTGTCAGACACAATTCTGAAGCGCTGAGGCAGAGCTGATGATCCTGCCACAGGGGTCTTCCTCTTCTTTTCTGCCTGACGGGCTGTGATGCAGTCCTCCTGGGAAATGGCCATGTTGACTAACTCATTGTAACTATTGGCCCTGACGGTGTTGAGATGGTCGCGGAGCTTAGTGTTGAGCCCCCTCCTGAACCTATCCCTCTTCTTCTCATCAATGTCAGCATGATATCCGGCATACTGACATAGGTCATTGAAGGCCTGAGCGTACTGCAACACAGTGCGATTTCCCTGAGTAAGTGTAAGAAACTCATTAAGCTTGCGGTCCATAATGCCTGCTGGTATGTGATGCCCTCTGAAGGCTGCCTTGAACTCCCTCCATTCCACCATGTGGTCAACTGGCTGTATAGCGAGGAAATGGTCCCACCATGTTCGCGCAGGTCCGTGAAGCTGCTGGGTGGCAAACCTGACCTTAGCCACATCTAAACAAACTCCATTTAGTAGTGGGAATTTGGATTCCACTACCCTGAGCCATACATCAGCATCAAGTGGGTCCTCTGCCCGAGTGAACAATGGCGGTTGAGTGCTAAGGAACTCCTAATAAATGGCCGCTACTGGGGGACGCTGATGGTGATCACCACCACCATAATGCTGGGGTGGCGGCTGACGCTGAGCCAACTATCGCAGAATCTCATTCTTCTGAGCCATCAAATCTTGCATGGTAGGAGGCGGTGGCGGTGGTGGAGGAATGCGTTCATTCTGTGCACAACGCGCTCTTCCTGTCATCTGAAAAATTAAGGATGCCCTCAATATCATACGTCTGATGTTAGGGTTCATACGTGGTGAAAGATTTGAAAGGGTAAAACCAATATTTTCTTGCATAATTCATGAAAGATACTACGTGGCATAAAACTTTTCTTCATAAATTAAAGCTAACATCATTCATCGTCCATATTTCCAAAAGAGTTTGTTACGATTACATCAGTGACCCAAAAGACTCAACTCTGTCTAGCCTAGTACCCCAAGGGTGCAAAACCTAAGCTAGCTTCAAGGAGTCCTACCGCCACACACTTCTAACTCTATCCCTGCAACCTAGTGAGCAAACGAGGCAACACTGGACTCGGGGGAAGGTGGTCTCCCTGAGTCAGCAGTGTCCAAACTGGATGCAGGCTCCGGCTCCTCTCCTCCCTCGATGTCGACATCCTCGTTGGCCTCCATGTCCTGGATCTCCTGGTGGTGCATATCCAAATGTTGGTTAGCTTCCTCAAGTTGTTGCTGAGTGTTTAGAAGCTGATCCTCGAGAACCTCGATGGTGTTCTCCCTGGTCCATACTAAATCCTCCAGCTCCTGGATCTAGTTGGCCATCTGTTCCACCTGCAGATCCTTTTCCACCATTTCAATGGATAGGTCTACCACCAGTTCCTCTCTGTTATCTAGGGTGATCTTGGTAGCTTCCACCAATGCCATTAGTTGAGACATTGCCTCTCCTCGTACCGCTTGCAGACGATACAGGGCATTCATGCATCGCACCGTGAGGTGAGCAGTCTGCCCTGGGTAAAGAGCCCATATATCCTTGGCATGTTCCACTCAATCCTTCCACATTGGGTCGTCCTCCTTCTCCGCGGGGAACAAACCAATGGGGTGAGTGGACAGCTCCAAGGGGTGAAAACCACAGAAGGTTGTCAGCCCGTGGAGAGCAATGGCCTCGATAGTGTCCTCAGCCTGGTATCCGAAAGACTCAGAGTCCAACGAACGCCAGCCTAGCTGTAGGGGATGAGGCTCCAGGGTCATCCTCACCCTACAGCGGGGCACCCGGTGCTCCTCGAATAGCTGCACCGCGTAATGGGGAGGCGTCGTATAACCTGCTCCCTGAAGTACCTCCCACAAGATACGGGGAAAACCCTCTCGTGCAAGTCCGTCCGTGTGGGAATGTGCGTTCCCTCCTTTCGAGGAACCGTGAGAGGTCATCTGTGTAAGGGTAAGCGTAAGCGAAAAAGAAAAAGAATTATAAAAATAAATGGGAATCAGTGCCTGACTTTTCTAAGGTTGTGTTGAGGTCATGGAGTGTACTTAATCTTTTGTTGTCATGTCTCATAGCATTTTAAAGCTCTTAACTAATTACCAAGTAGTTTGATTAAATGATGCATGCATGCTCGTACTAAACGACCTCACATCAACTTATAGGGAATAGGGAAAAATCCCCATCCCCTCTAGTAGCCTATAGGTGTCGGCGTTTCGACCCCGGGGGGTCCCTGGACCGACGAGTAAATTGTCGCTGCGTGTCCCAGCCCAGATGGGTCGGCGCGAGACGGAACACAAGGGGAGAGAACACTAGGGGGAAACCGCGGCCTCGTGTTGTCCTGCGCCCAGGGCGGATGCGCTTGCAGTAGGGGGTTACAAGCGTTCGCGCAGGAGAGAGAGAGAGCCTAGTTCATCGGCCCTGTTCTCCCGCGCGGCCACCTTTCGTTGCCACTTGCGGCTACCCTTCTCGTTACTTTGCTCTCCCTCTCGCGTGAGGGCCCTGGACCTTCCTTTTATAGATGTAAGGAGGAGGCCCAGGTGTACAATGGGGAGTGTAGCAACGTGCTACGTGTCTAGTAGAGTGGAGCCAGAGCCCTAAGTATATGCCGACGTGGCTGTTGGAGAGGTATTGCTGCCCTATTCATGTGATGTCGTGGCCGTCGGAGGAGAGCTTGAGCCCTGTGGAAGTACAGCTATCGGGGCGGCCGGATCCTTGCTGACGTATCCTTGCTTCCGTAAGGGGCTGAGAGCCGCCGTCGTCACGGAACATGCAGGGCGCCATCATTACTTGTTTACCGGGGCGAGCCAGATGGGACGCCGGTCTTGTTCCCTGTAGCCTGAGCTAGCTAGGGGTAGGGTAATGATGGCCCCCTTGTGACGTGGTTGGTCCGAGCCTGGGGTCGGGCGAGGCGGTGACTCCTCCAAGGTCGAGGTCGAGTCCGAGCCCTAGGGTCGGGCGAAGCGGAGTCCATTGTCTTCCGGAGTCGAGGTTGTGTCCGAGCCCTAGGGTTGGGCGAGGCGGAGTCCGTCGTCTTCCAGAGTCGAGGCTGGGTCCGAGCCCTGGGGTCAGGCGAGGCGGAGTCCGTCGTCTTCCGTAGTCGAGGCTGGGTCCGAGCCCTAGGGTCGGGCGAGGCAGAGTCTGTCGTCTTCCGGAGTCGAGGCTGGGTCCGAGCCCTGGGTCGGGCGAGGCAGAGCTTCCTATGGCGCCCGAGGCTGGACTTAGCTGCTGTTGGCCTCACTCTGTTGAGTGGCACAGCAGTCGGAGCAGGCAGGCGACACTGTTTTCCTGTCAGGTTGGTCAGTGGAGCGGCAAAGTGACTGTGGTCACTTCGGCCCAGTCGACTGAGTGCGCGTCAGGATAAGGTGTCAGGCGACCCTTGCATTAAATGCTCCTGCGATACGGTCAGTTGGCGTGGTGATTTGGCCAAGGTTGCTTCTCCGCGAAGCCTGCCCGAGCTGGGCCTTAGGCGAACCAAAGGTACGCCTGTTGCTTGGGGGGGCCCTCGGGCGAGACGTGAATTCTCTAGGGCCGACTGTCTTTGCCCGAGGCCGGGCTCTGGCGAGGCGGAATCGTGTCCCTTGGGCGGAGCCTTGGCCTGAATCGCACCCATCAGGCCTTCGCAGCTATGTGCTGATGGGGTTTACCAGCTGAGATTAGGAGTCTTGGGGGTACCCCTAATTATGGTCCCCGACAGTAGCCCCCGAGCCTCGAAGGGAGTGTTAATACTCGCTTGGAGGCTTTTGTTTGCACTTTTTTGCAAGGGGACCGGCGTTTCTCGGTTGCATTTCGTTCCAGTGGGTGTGCGCGAGCGCACCCGCCGGGTGTAGCCCCCGAGGCCTCGGAGGAGTGGTTTGACTCCTTCGAGGTCTTAATGCCTTTCGCGATGGCTCGGCCGGTCTGGTTGTTCCCTCATGCGAACTGGACGTTGCCCGGGTGCTTAGTCAGGTTCTAAGTTCTCGAGCTGGTATGTTGACGCTGTCAACGGTTTGGCCGGAGCCAGGTTTGCGAGAGCAGCCCCCAAGCCTCCGCACAGAGCGAGAGGACGGTCAAGGACAGACTCGGCTTTTTTTCATACGCCCCTACGTCGCCTTTCCGTAAGGAGGAGGGGGGAAAGCGCCATGTTGCCCTCGGAGGGCGCCGAACATGGTGTCTCCAATGAGTTGCTAACGGGTGATCCGAGTGGACGCCCGTGCCCCGTTCATTAGGGGTCGGCTAGTGGCCCAGAGGCGCGCTCCACAAGTACCTACGGGTGATTCGCCGGACCCGGTCCCCTTTTGACGGGGTCCGAGGGCTCGATGCCTCCCTCTGGTGGGATTCCGTTACAAATCGTTCCCGCCGGTCTCGGAAATGTCTTAGGGTACCTCGAGAGCGTAGCCCGAGCCTTGGTTATGTATCGAACGTACCCAGAGTCATCCCTCGCTCTGCGTGCTCTGAGGCGGTTGTGAACCCTTCGGGGGGCCAGCCTGCGAACCCCTAATCAGTAATGGGCGTGGAGCCCGAGTGGCCTGAGGTGGCTGTTGAACCCTTCCAAGGGGCCAGCCTTCGAACCTCTGACCAGTAATGGGTGCAGAGCCCGAGTGCTCTGAGGCGGCTGTCGAACCCTTCCGAGGGGCTAGCCTTCCAACCCCTGATCAGTAGGAGGGCTCGGGGCCGGCTTCCTTCGTGGAGAAGGATCCCTTTCGGAGTATCCCCTTTCCCGGTCCCTGTAGCAAGAGAGAGAAAGGGGAAGAGGAAAAGGATACGAAATGGAACGACGTGGCGTACCTTTTTTGACGTGGTCATTATGGCGGAGGTGAAGCATCGCCTGCTTCGCCTGCCAAAGGTGTCGCATGTCCTGCCGCCGAGTTAATGCGACGGGACGAGTGGTTCGCGGGGCAGCCGTTGCGCGTGCGCGAGCCGTTCGAGGAACGGAACACGGGTGCGTCGTCTTCACGCCGTGGGAGAGGGTTCCCCTGCTGCTCCAGGAGGGGACGTGAGCCTGCAGATGATTTGACTGCTGCCTCCGCCCGCCTGCTACCGCCATTACTGCCGGCCCACTTTTGGCCATATCGACCGTCGCGCCTTCTCCTGCAGCTGACTGACAAGTGACCGATCTGCTTGGTTGTCACTGTTGGGCCATGCGCAGGGTTGCCTCGAGTCGCGGCACCGGTCCCGCGGTCGAGAAGGCGCGGTACCGGCGCAAGTGGCGGTGCAGCTTCTTGCACGTAGTAACCGGCGCGCCGGTTACATGACGTGTGGGCCTGGGCCTCCATGCTGGACGCGTCGAAGTCGAAAGGGTGTGCCCCCTTGGTGCGGTTGCATGCCACCTGCATGGCGGTCCGCCCTTTCACCCGCTGGTCTGGGCGAAAGTGGAGGAGTGTTTGTAACCGCCGGGCAGTTACGCTCTCCGCGCGCGGCGGCTTAGCTTCTTCTGCCCTGGGCCAGCCTGCATGACACGTGGGACCCAGCCCCCGTGTCGTAGGGGGAGGATCTTGGAGCATGTTGGCGAAGACTCTGTCCGCGACGGTTGAGGACGCAAGTGGGGAGAGTCGCCTTTTAAAGGAGGGCGACCCCCTTGGATGGCAGCCATGCCTTCGCATTCCCCTCATGCATTGCGCCCTTCCACCTTCCGAGCCCCCGGATGGGGGGCGCCCGCGTCGCTTTCGTCTGCGCTGTCGTTGGAGGAACGCAACTTCACGAAAGTTGGTACCTTTCAGCCATCGCTCGGCTTCAAGGATTTTCATCAGGCAGCCCGGCTGCATCCCCTCGCCGATGGTCACCCAAGATGGTGACCACCAGCTCGATGGTGGGGAGAAGCGAGCCGGGCTGCGGCCTCTGCCCCGCCCTCAGCTTCAAGGATCTTCATCATCCTTGCTGGGGTGGAGGGCGGGCTGAGCCGGAGCTCCACCTCCCGCATGGGCTCGTGGGCGACCTTCTCCTTCAGCTTCTGGGGGTGGAAACCATCCCCTAGCTCTGCGGAGGAGGCGTCCTCCAGCCATGCCGGGGAAGGCAAACTGTTGCTGCCAAGCTAGGGTGCAACATTCCGTCCTCTGTCCTCGTTTTTGTGGCGAGGACGGGAGGGAGGACCTGCCGGTACGCTTTGGGGCGGCCAGCGCTCGCTGGTGCGGTGCTGGTGGATAGGTAGACGCCGTCGTCGGTGCTGAGGTGGTGGCAGCGGGAGAAAGCTTCTCCGTCGACGAGACTATCATCGCCTCCTGCGGACTGACCTCCGGCTCTTTGGCTTTGATATATGGTTTGCGCCCCTTGAGTGGGGACGTGAACGAGAGCCTTCTGGAGGTCGCATCTGCCCGGGGACCATCGCTGCTGCTGCAGAGGCCGCTGGTGAGTCGCCCGGAGTTCGTCGTCTCGCAGGTTCTCCGATGTGGAGGTTGTTCATACCCGCGTGAGTGGAACCGGAGTTCCGCTTGTAATGGCACTTTGAGTGCCGGTGTTTGTTCATTGTGGCTGTCGGGGCCTGAACATGTAGGTATTTTTGGGTGTAATACCATGTTTTGTATCCCGGAGGCGTAGGAGTCCCTCGGCTCGGTCGGCCTTGCCTCTCGAGGCTTCACTTGCTTAGTTAAAGGAAACCCTTGACCGCTCTGAGGTGAGCCGGAGCCGAGGGCAGCGGCATCAGCATGGACAGAGGCGGAGATGGCTCGAAAAGAAGCTTCGTCGGCCGGAGCCTGGTCGGGTCGTCCTCTAGCGGGACCGACGTCGGAGTCGAGTTGCCGAGGCCATGAGCCGGGCAGATGTCCTTGGGGGACAGCTGGCTGAGGCTTCGGTGCGGCCGGCCGAGCCGTCTGCTCGGGCCGGGTTCCTGGAGGAGACCCTGGCGGCGGTGGCCTGGGCGCGGTGCTGACATCTTCCTTCGGAGTGGAGATCCTCCGACCGTGTTGCCGTCCAAGGCCGGGTCGGATTCCGCCGAAGGTGGAGTCGACGCCGAGGGTGCTGCTGCTCCCCCCATTGATGTCTGAACCTGCAGGATTCGTTCGTCTGTAGTATGTCTATGTCTTTTGCGGCCACCGAGGCCCAAACATACCGTCGTCGTGTTGTAAAGCTGCGTTTCTTTTTCCCTTTGTTTCGAGTATCAAGACTTGTTCGTCGGTAGCCGAGTCGTTTGTCTGAGCAAGAGTTACTTCTCACGGAAGGTGATGAGTGAGGTATCCGTATCCCAGAGGCGTAGGAGTCCCTCGGCTCGGTCGGCCTTGCTGCTTACGTGTACTCTTACTCGTCCGTAGGATTCTGCTATCGATGTAGTCGAGAAGGCCCGAAAAATCGTTTCGGCATAAGAGTCTTCGAGCGTTAAGACTTGTTCGGTCAGAGGAATCGCTTATCCGAGCGTGAGTTACTTATCGCAGAAGGTGATGAGTGAGGTATTCGTATCCCAGAGGCGTAGGAGTCCCTCGGCTCGGTCAGCCTTGCCTGCTTACGTGTACTTCGTCGTTTTCAGGATCCCACTGTCGAAGTAGTCGAAAAGCAGAAAGATGTTCTGGCAGAAAGACTTTTTCCGAGGAAAATTTTGACGCAGAGGGGTTTCCCCCTTCTAGCCCCCGAGGGAGGGTCGGGCTTTGCCGAGGCAAGGCTGACCCTTCCTTGATAGTTAGACTTTATTTGCGTATGTAAACGAGGTGTATGAATGACTTGAAAACATCTTAAGGGTAGAAGCGACGTAGCTGTCGGATGTTCCAAGCGTTGCTGTAGACCTCGCCTTGACTGTTGGCCAGCTTGTATGTTCCGGGCTTCAAGATCTTGGCGATGATGAACGGCCCTTCCCAGGGAGGCGTGAGCTTGTGCTGCCCTCGGGCGTCTTGTCGTCGCCGAAGCACCAAGTCGCCCACCTGGAGGTCTCGGGACCGAACCCCTTGGGCGTGGTAGCGTCGCAAGGACTGCTGATACTGCACCGAGCGTAGTAAGGCCATGTCCTGAGCCTCTTCCAGCAGGTCCAGTGAGTCTTCTCGGTTGCTCCGGTTGCTTCGGTCGTCGTACACCCTCGCCCTCGGGGAGCCGTATTCTAAGTCCGTGGGCAAGATAGCCTCGGCCCCATAGACCAGAAAGAATGGCGTGAAGCCTGTGGCTCGGTTTGGCGTCGTCCTCAGACTCCAGACCACCGAGGGGAGTTCCTTCATCTATCGCCTGCCAAATTTGTTGAGGTCGTTGTAGATCCTCGGCTTGAGTCCTTGTAGAATCATGCCGTTGGCACGCTCCACTTGCCCATTCGTCATGGGGTGAGCTACGGTGGCCTAGTCCACTCGGATGTGGTGGTCCTCGTAGAAGTCCAGGAACTTTCTGCCAGTGAACTAGGTGCCGTTGTCGGTGATGATGGAGTTCGGGACCCCGAAGCGATGGATGATGTTGGTGAAGAACGCCACTGCCTGCTCGGACCTGATGCTGTTGAGGGGTCGGACCTCGATCCACTTGAAGAATTTGTCGATAGCGACCAGCAGGTGCGTGAAGCCCCCGGGTGCCTTCTGCAAGGGACGACGAGGTCCAGACCCCACACACCAAACGACTAGGTGATGGGTATTGTTTGCAGAGCTTGGGCGGGCAGGTGCGTCTGCCTTGCGTAGAATTGGCACCCTTAGCAGGTGCGGACAATTCTAGTGACGTCGGCCACCACGGTCGGCCAGTAGAAACCCTGTCGGAAGGCGTTTCCAACGAGCGCCCGTGGTACTACGTGGTGACCGCAAGCCCCCGAGTGTATTTCTTGTAAGAGCTCCTGACCTTCGGTGATGGATATGCATCGCTGGAGGATGCCTGAGGGGCTGCGGTGGTAGAGCTCCTTTCCGTCGCCCAGCAAGACGAACGACTTGGCACGCCGCGCCAGCCGCTGAGCCTCGGCTCGGTCGAGGGGTAGCTCTCCTCGGTGGAGATATTGTAGGTACGGGGTCTGCCAGTTTCGATTTGGCGTGACCCCATTCCGCTCTTCCTCGACGCGGAGAGCCTCACCCTCGGGGGCCGAGGGTGCCTCGGGCTGAGCCGAGGGCGCCTCGGGCTGGTCCGAGGGTGCCTCGGGCAGGGCCGAGGCCTTCTCGGGCTCGGGCATGTCGTCGGTCTTGACTGAGGTTTGACGCAGGTCTCGGGAGAAGACGTCCGGGGGAACCATTGTCCGCCCCGAGGCTATCTTCGCTAGCTCGTCCACAGTCTCGTTGTATCGTCGGGCGACATGGTTGAGCCCGAGCCCGTAGAACTTGTCCTCCAGGCGGCGAACCTCGTTGCAGTAGGCTTCCATCTTTGGGTCGCGACAATGGGAGTTCTTCATGACTTGGTCGATAACAAGCTGCGAGTCGCCACGAGCGTCGAGGCGCCAGACCCCTAGCTCGATGGCGATGCGCAACCCGTTGACCAGAGCCTCGTACTCGGCCACGTTGTTGGACGCCGGGAAATGGATGCGCAGCACGTAGCGGAGGTGCTTCCCGAGGGGCGAGATGAAGAGCAGGCCTGCGCCCGCTCCTGTTTTCATCAGCGACCCGTCGAAAAACATGGTCCAGAGTTCCGGTTGGATCGGAGCTGCTGGAAGCTGGGTGTCGGCCCATTCAGCCACAAAGTCTGCCAAGACTTGGGACTTGATGGCCTTCCGAGGAGCGAATGAGATTGTCTCGGCCATGATCTCCACTGCCCACTTTGCGATTCTACCCGAGGCCTCTCGGCACTGGATGATCTCCCCCAGGGGAAGGATGACAGCACAGTCACCGGATGAGACTCGAAGTAGTGTCGCAACTTTCACCGCATCAGAATTACCGCGTACAGTAGCTTCTGAATTTGTGGGTAGCGGATCTTGGTCTCGGACAGTACCTCACTGATGAAGTAGACCGGCCTCTGGACGGGCAATGTGTGCCCTTCTTCTTGTCTCTTGACCACGATCGCGGCGCTGACCACCTGAGTGGTAGCGGCGATGTATATCAAGAGGGCTTCTCCAGCAGCGGGGGGCACCAAGATGGGTGCGCTTGTTAGGAGCGCCTTCAGGTTCCCGAGGGCTTCCTCGGCCTCGGAGGTCCAAGTGAAGCGCTCGGTCTTCCTCAAGACGCGGTACAGAGGTAGGCCTCTTTCGCCGAGGCGCGAGATGAAGCGGCTCAGGGCCGCAAGGCATCCCATGACCCTCTATACGCATTTCAAGTCCTTGATGGGCCCCATGTTGGTGATGGCCGCGATTTTCTCCGGGTTGGCCTCGATGCCCCGCTCGGAGACGATGAACCCCAGGAGCATGCCTCGGGGGACTCCGAAGACACACTTCTCAGGGTTGAGTTTTACGCCTTTCGCCTTGAGACACTTGAATGTCGTCTCGAGATCAGAGAGGAGGTCGGAGGCTTTTCTCGTCTTGACTACGATGTCATCGACGTAAGCCTCGACCGTTCGACCAATGTGTTCGCCGAACACGTGGTTCATGCACCTTTGGTATGTCGCACCCGCATTCCTCAAACCAAATGGCATTGTGATGTAGCAGTACATGCCAAAGGGTGTGATGAAAGAAGTCGCGAGTTGGTCGGACTCTTTCATCCTGATTTGGTGATACCCTGAGTAGGCATCGAGGAATGACAGGGTTTCGCACCCAGCAGTGGAATCCATGATTTGATCGATGCGAGGCAGAGGGTAGGGAACCTTCGGACATGCTTTGTTTAGACTAGTATAGTCTACACACATCCGCCATTTCCCTACGGACATGAACCCTGTAGCCATCAGCTTGTGGATCTCCTCGCCTATGGCTCTGCGCTTTTCTTCGTCGAATCGGCGCAGAGGCTGCTTCACGGGTCGGGCTCCAGCTCGAATATCCAGCGAGTGCTCGGCGACATCCCTCGGTATGCCGGGCATGTCCGAGGGACTCCACGCGAAAACGTTGGCGTTTGCGCGGAGGAAGTCGACGAGCACTGCTTCCTATTTGGGGTCGAGCTCGGAGTCGATCCGAACTTGCCTGGAGGCGTCGTTGCTAGGGTCGAGGGGGGCGGACTTAACCGTCTCGGCCGGCTCGAAGTTGCCGGTGTGGCGCTTAGCGTCGGGCGCCTCCTTGGAGAGGCTCTCCAGGTCGGCGATGAGGGCCTCAGATTTGGCGAGGGCCTCAACGTACTCCACGCACTCCACGTCGCATTCGTACGCGTGTCGGTACGTGGGGCAGACGGTGATGACCCCGTTGGGGCCCGACATCTTGAGCTTGAGGTAGGTGTAGTTGGGGACGGCCATGAACTTGGCGTAGCATGGTCTCCCCAGCACTGCATGGTATGTTCCTCGGAACCCGACCACCTCGAATGTGAGGGTTTCCCTTCAGAAGTTGGAGGGAGTCCTGAAGCAGACGGGCATATCGAGTTGCCCGAGGGGTTGGACGCGTTTCCCGGGAATGATCCCGTGAAAAGGCGCCACGCCGACCCGGATCGAGGATAGATCGATCTGCAGGAGCCCGAGGGTCTCGGCGTAGATGATGTTGAGGCTGCTGCCTCTGTCCATGAGGACCTTGGTAAGCCTGACGTTGCCGATGACGGGGTCAACAACGAGCGGGTACTTCCCCGGGCTCGGCACGCGGTCGGGGTGGTCGCCTTGGTCGAAGGTGATGGGCTTGTCGGACCAGTCTAGGTAGACTGGCGCCGCCACCTTCACCGAGCAGACCTCCCGGCGCTCTTGCTTGCGGTGCCGAGCCAAGGCATTCGCCACTTACCCACCGTAGATCATGAAGCAGCCGTGGACCTCGAGGAACTCCTCTGCCTTGTGATCCTCCTTCTTGTCGTTGTTGTGGGCCCTGCCACCTTCCGTCTGTGGCTCGGCCTTGTGGATGTAGCGCCGAAGCATGACGTAGTCCTCAAGGGTGTGCTTGACGGGACCCTGATGATAGGGGCACGACTCCTTGAGCATCTTGTCGAAAAGGTTGGCGCCTCCGGGAGGCTTCCGAGGGTTCTTGTACTCGGCGGCGGCGACAAGATCCTCATCGGCGGCGTCGCGTTTCGCTTGCGACTTCTTCTTGCCCTTCTTCTTTGCGCCGCGCTGAGCGGACGCCTCGGGGACGTCTTCCGGCTGGCGCCCCTGAGGCTACTTCTCCTTCCGGAAAATAGCCTCGACCGCCTCCTGGCCAGAGGCGAACTAGGTGGCGATGTCCATCAGCTCGCTTGCCCTGGTGGGGGTCTTGCGACCCAGCTTGCTCACTAGGTCGCGGCACATGGTGCCAGCGAGGAAGCTTGGACCAGGTCGCCCCAGCTAGAGATCTGCCCCGGAGGTAGATGCTCCAGCCTGACTCGGGCGGTGTCGGAGAGGAATAGGGGGAGGTTGCGGATGATGAGGTTGTCATCGTCCGTTCCACCCAGTTGGCAGGCTAGCCGGTAATCCGCGAGCCACAGTTCTGGCCTCGTCTCCCCCGAGTACTTGGTGATGGTAGTCGGGGTTCGGAACCGGGTCAGGAATGGCGCCCGTCATATGGCCCAGCTGAAAGCCTGCGGACCAGGTGGTTCGGGCGAGGGGCTCCGATCCTCCCCGCTGTCGTAGCGTCCCCCACGCCTAGGGTGGTAGCCTCGGCGCACCTCCTCGTCGAGATGGGCTCGACGATCGCGATGGTGGTGCTCGTTGCCGAGGCGACCCGGGGCCTCAGGCGCTGAGTTGCGCGTGCGCCCGGTGTGGACCGAGGCTTCCCGCATGAGCCGGGAAGTCGCGGCGCGATGCTCCAGGGGGTATCCCTGCCTTCGGGAGGTAGAGCTTTCGGCCCGTCGGACCACGGCATCCTCCAGGAGATTCTTGAGCTTTCCCTGGATACACCGGCCCTCGGTGGTGGATGGTTCCGGCATTGCTCGGAGTAGTATGGCCGTTGCAGCCTGGTTCTGGCCGACCCCACTGGAAGCCGGTGGCGGCCTTGCCCTGGCGTCGTCGGTGATGCGGTGCTGGACGTCCGGGGGCAGATGACGCATTTCACTGACTAGAGCTCGGCCTGCCCACTCCTGCCCGATGTTCTGCCGGAGCTGCGCAAGTGTTCCTGCTTCCTCGTCGAGCCTGGCCTGCATCTCACGGATTTGCTCGAGCTGTGCGTCCTGACCCCCCGCAGGGACTGGGACCACAACTAGCTCCCGAAGGATGTCAACGTGAGGCGTAGGCCTAGGGGGATCGCCGTTTTCCGGCAGACCAAGATGGTAGCTTTCGCCGGGACCCCCTAGATCGACGTGGAAACATTCACGACTTGGGCCACAGTCCTCGTTGCCGAGGCTGTGGCTACCATCAGAACAATCGGAGAGGCAGTAGTCACATGCGGTCATGAAGTCCCGCATGGCGTTGGGGTTACCGAGCCCGGAGAAATCCCAACCAGAGTTGGGCTCATCATCTTCCTCGGAACCCGAGGGCCCGTAGGTCGAGACGACCGTCAGTCTATCCTAGGGTGACCGCATATGGTACCCCGGAGGGTTTGGGTGTGCCTTAAGGAAAGCGCCCACCAAAGAGGGATCTCCTGGTGGTTCGAAGCTGAATCTAAAAGGCACGAGATGGGAAACGGTTGGTACCTCTTGATCGACGGACGGTGTCGGAGTCGCGTCAGGGACGGACTGCACCGTTGTCTCATGTACGAGGGTGATGCTCAGCAAGTCCTTCGCGAGCGTGCTGGCGTCGTCCGTCTGCTTGGGGCTGGCATGTTGCGGGGAGACGACGCTCGTCTTCATCTCAGACACGAGGTCAACGCCCGACGTGTCCCCCGCTGGGGTGCCGGCACCGTCGACTCGCTCGACAGCTGACGAGGTGCCGCCTCCTGCTTGGCCATGTCTGCCCCGCCTCCTCCTCAGTCGGCGGGGAAGGCGACGGGACGGGCTCGGATGTTGTTCTTCCACCGCGTGGGGAAGACGTTGTCGATTCCGCCGCCGGTGGGCGGGCTGACGGCCGCCATTGTCGTCGTCGCGCGGCGGAAGAAGGAGTACCATGTCGTAGCTGTCGTTGAGGGACAAGAACTCGAGACTCCCGAAACGAAGCATCGTCCCGGGCCGGAGAGGTTGATGGGGACTACCCATCTGGAGCTTAACGGGAAGTTGTTCGTCAACACGCAGCAGGCCCCTACCTGGCGCGCCAACTGTCGGCGTTTTGACCCCGGGGGTCCCTGGACTGACGTGTAAATTGTTGTTGCGTGTCCCAGTCCAGATGGGTCGGCGCGAGACGGAACACAAGGGGAGAGAACTCTAGGGGGAAACCGCAGCCTCGTGTTGTCCTGCGCCTAGGGCGGATGCGCTTGCAGTAGGGGGTTACAAGCGTTCGCTCGGGAGAGAGATAGAGAGCCTAGTTCGTCGGCCCTGTTCTCCCGTGCGGCCACCTTTCGTTGCCACTTGCGACTACCCTTCTCGCTACTTCGCTCTCCCTCTCGCGTGAGGGCCCTGGACCTTCCTTTTATAGATGTAAGGAGGAGACCCAGGTGTACAATGGGGAGCGTAGCAACGTGCTACGTGTCTAGTAGAGAGGAGTCGGAGCCCTAAGTATATGCCGACGTGGCTGTTGGAGAGGTGTTGCTGCCCTATTCATGTGATGTCATGGCCGTCGGAGGAGTGCTTGAGCCCTGTGGAAGTACAGCTGTCGGGGCTGTCGGATCCTTGCTGACGTATCCTTGCTTCCATAAGGGGCTGAGAGCCGCCGTCGTCACGGAACATGCAGGGCGCCATCATTACTTGTTTACCGGGGCAAGCCAGATGGGACGCCGGTCTTGTTCCCCGTAGCCTGAGCTAGCTAGGGGTAGGGTAATGATGGCCCCCTTGTGATGTGGTTGGTCCGAGCCCGGGGTCGGGCGAGCCGGTGACTCCTCCGAGGTCGAGGTCGAGTCCGAGCCCTAGGGTCGGGCAAGGCGGAGTCCATCGTCTTTCGGAGTCGAGGTTGAGTCTGAGCCCTAGGGTCGGGCGAGGCGGAGTCCGTCATCTTCCGGAGTCGAGGCTGGGTCCGAGCCCTGGGGTTGGGCGAGGTGGAGTCCGTCTTCTTCCGGAGTCGAGGCTGGGTCCTAGCCCTAGGGTCGGGCGAGGCGGAGTCCGTCGTCTTCCGGAGTCGAGGCTGGGTCCGAGCCCTGGGTCGGGCGAGGCGGAGCTTCCTATGGCGCCCGAGGCTAGACTTAGCTGCTGTCGGCCTCACTCTGGCAAGTGGCACATCAGTCGGAGCAGGGCAGGCGGCGCTGCTTTCCTTTCAGGTTGGTCAGTGGAGCGGCAAAGTGACTGTGGTCACTTCGGCCCTGTCGACTGAGCGCGCGTCAGGATAAGGTGTCAGGCGGCGCTTGCATTAAATGCTCCTACGATACGGTCGGTTGGCGTGGCGATCTGGCCAAGGTTGCTTCTCCGCGAAGCCTGCCTGAGCTGGGCCTCGGGCGAACCGAAGGTACGCCTGTTGCTTGGGGGGCCCCTCGGGCGAGACGTGAATTCTCCGGGGTCGGCTTTCTTTGCCCGAGGCTGGGCTCGGGCGAGGTGGGATCGTGTCCCTTGGGCGGAGCCTTGGCCTGAATCGCGCCCATCAGGCCTTCGCAGCTTTGTGCTGATGGGGTTCACCAGCTGAGATTAGGAGTCTTGGGGGTACCCCTAATTATGGTCCCCGAGAGTAGGGCTCACTCAATTAGCCACCTAGCTACCCTTCTATTACCCTAAGGCTTCACGCTCTATTTCCATACCTATCGCCTTACCAATCTATCCAACATTTGTTTCTAACAATTTTTACTTTTGAAAAAGGATGGTATTTATAGTTTATTGATTCCTCTGTGGTGGTACAAGCTCCGATACCAGCTGTGGCGGAACCGCCCGAATTATTCCAAATTAAATGTATAAGTCCCACCTTAAAGGCTAGACACACTTAAATAGGAATAAAACGTCAGTCCCTCGAATCCAGTCCGACGAGGCCACTAACAGGATCAAGTACCACGTACTCACTCGATGGTGAGGTACAGAGCAAATACAATAAAGCATAAAACCATACATTAAGGAGTATTAAATTTATTACAACATCATCGGAGGTTTAGCAAAAGTAGTGATCATTGTTCAGAATGCAGCGGAATAAAACTAACGATAAATAAACGGAGGGATGGGGAAGCCTATCCGATCACTCCTCATGCTCCTCCTCAGCCGAGGTAGGGTCCCACTCGACTGTCCAACCCGGTGGCAAGATGGACGGCCAAGTCACGCCAGCAACCATGTCCTCCAGAGAACCTGTAAAATTATGCCACAAGCAAGGCTGAGTATACTAATACTCAGCTAGACTTACCCGGTGTGAGGAGTCTACTCCTCTACCTCTAGACATGCAACTGTTTGGCCGAGAGGTTTGGTTTGCCAAAAGCACTAGCTGAGTTTCAAATCAAGTTTTAGCTTTTTCAAGTTTTAGTGTGACTCTCTTAAGACTAAATGTGTACCTATATAATCATACATGGTATCAAGCATTTAGCAATCAACAACTTTTGCCAAGTCATCACATTTCCACTTGTTACTCAATGTAGCAGCATGGATCAAGCAGTCTCATTAGCTGCGAGAAGCAGACGCTTCAAATCGAGTTTTTATCCTTGCAAGGTAAACCTAAACACATGAAGCGGCGAGGCACTCCGTCCCCACGCACATCAACCGTCCCCATCGATTCCCTGGCAACAGAAAGGGGCTCACCGCCTTGGCGTACAATGCCTCACTGACCCCGACTGCCGTCGTGCAGTGACCGCACTTGTACCCACCATAACCGGAATGGGAGACCACGTCTCAGGTCGCATGAGGAGGGCAATCTATGGTCAGGTTCACTCAGGTACTAGGCTTACCGATTTACCATATTTCTCAGCATATGTTTAGTACATTCAAACGCTTGACACACGGTACCACACCTTAATCCTTATCCTAATTTTTCCGTCTCGTAGACAACCAATATCCATGGATTGTTGTCCACAGACCAACATCATTATGATATAAAAATGGATACAACCAATTCCTGACCTCGAGCGAGTGCTAGAAAACTCACTCGACTTCTACCGAGATCCCTAATTAGTAAAGCAGCTACTCGACCTAGCATACTAGTATCCATCTCAAAGGGAATCCTGAGTCATGCAACTAAAGTTCCAAACAACTCCTACACTTAAGTGCACATTCAAACCTACAAACAATAAGTGTAGTAAAATAGCATAATAAGTAGGTTATGCATAAAATCGGGGCTTGCCTTCCAAAGCTGGGGCAGGAAGATCCTCCATGGTAGGCTCTGGTGCTGGATCCTGGGCTACCTCCTGAGCAACTCCTTGCTCCGGCACGAGGATGTATTCCCCATCGGCGAGATTACAGTCTATCGAATGCAATGCATAAGTTATATGCATAAAAATGATATGAACATTTGGAAAGGTTATGCATAGTAAAACAGTATTAAGTTTAGTGTTTCTCTAGGGTTTCTTTTTTGATATACTTAAGGGTTTTGTATTTTCATCTATTTCTCCCAAAGTTTCCCTTTTTCTTTCTATTGCTTCTTATTAAGCATTTTTGAACTATCAGGGTTAGTTAACATTTTCCAAAAATGTTATAAAAATTAAAGTTGGTAAATATTGACATTTGTGGGTTCTCCTAAAAATTTGAGGTGGAGATTATTTCAGATACTACTTGTGCAAAATTAACAAAAACAAGTGTAAAAGGGCATTTTACACTATAGCTATGATTTAAGTGAGGTCTCTGTACCAAAATTTTATTTTTGTCAAGATTCATAGGTGAATATAGGCCTCTATGTTAAATACCACAGAAAAAAGACCTATTGGATATTTAGTTGTGATTTTCTAAAGTTTAATGCCAAAAAAGTACTTACAACTAACTTGTTATTTGAAAAATATCAAACAACAGAACTTACATCTTTCCTAGATTCATAATAACATATTATTAGTTATCCCAAGGTTTGGGGTGTTTTCTCCTCAGGGTTATTTTTCTAGGATTTTTCTAAGTTTTCCTTGTTTTCATGAAATAAAAGGTAGTGCATTTCTTTTGTACTAACAGATGGTCTACTAAAATTTTCTAGTGAACTATGTTCATTAAGTGAGCTAGCAAAAAGGTGATTGCCCCCTGGTTTTTATTTTAAATCCCTTTTTTTAACTTTGAGCCTAAATGAGTTTAAATGGAAAACCCTTCCTTAATTTGGTGTACCGAGGGTTGTACCATTTTTAAACAGATTAGGGAGTGGTTAAGCACTTCTCTGATTTTTCTTAACCCTAGTCTAACAGTGTAGCTATTTTTCCCTATTTTATTTAGCTTTTGGTCAGAATACTATTTAATTCAAAACTTAAAAATCTTCTGTAATACTTAGGGTGTTTTGTATTTCTCCTAAGTAGTTCATATTATTTAGAACCTAGCAAAATTGGTTTGACTAATTTTGGCTAAATAAAGCTGAAATTATGAATTTTACAAGCTCCGTTTGTATTTAAAAGAGAAATGCTTAAAAGGTTTTCTGGAAAACCAGTTTACACCGAGGACCCTGGGTTTTTCCTAAAACAATCCTTTACTTATACCCCTGCGCAACTATTCACCTAAGTCGCTGACAATTCAAATCCCCCCGACTTCTATTCCTTCTTCCCTGAGGTCCCTCCCCCCTTTTGAACAGTACCCGCGGAAGGAAAATAGGGCGGCGCGGCTTACCGACGGCGAGGGAGGTCCAGCGAAGGGTGGGGTGGGCTCCGGGAAGTTCTTGCGGTCACGACGAGGTGCGGCTTGCCGTCGGTGATGGCCGGAATCGGTCGATCCACGAGCGCAGGCGGGTGATCTCATCGGCGGCGTGTGCTCCGGCCTATCCACAGCGATATAGGTCAATCCAAGGGCACGAGGAGCTTCATGGGGTTCTAATGAGTCGACCCGTGCAAGGAATCGAAGAAAAACTCACTGTGGAGCTCGGTATACGTTCGCTGTCGGTCGGGTGAAGTTTGGTGACCTTGATCCGGCGTCTTCGGCGAGGCAGAGCTCGATTCCTCGCTCTGGGAGCTTCACTGAGGCACGCAGAGTCTCTCCCGAGGGTTGGACGGGGTTGGGGATGGCTTGGTTGGCCGGTCTACGGTGGTGGGTGTTCGGGCGGCCGCTGGCACGCTGTGTGCAGGGCAAACTCCGGCGATCTCGTGCTCCGGTGAGGTCGAGAGCGTGCGGGGGCTTACGGCTGAAGCCTTGGCTGGTTTTATAGGCGCGGGCAATGGCACGGGCTCGGCTTGGCGCGACTCGGGTGAGAGCACCTAGAGGGGAGTGAATAGGTGATCCTGTACAAACTTAAAACTTATTTCCACAAAAACTTGGTTAATCGTTAATGCAATAGGATCAAGTAGCTGGAGAGGAGTACTTGTGAAACACAGAAACCAAAGAGAGAAACAACATAGTAGACACAATGGTTTATCCCGTGGTTCGGCCAAGTACAAAACTTGCCTACTCCACATTGTGGCGTCCCAATGGACGAGGGTTGCACTGAACCCCTCTCAAGTGATCCAATGATCAACTTGAATACCACGGTGTTCCTTTTTCTTATCACTTTTCCCGTTTGCGAGGAATCTCCACAAGTTGGAGTCTCTCGCCCTTATAGCAAATATCAAAGTGAAAGCACTAGAGTAAGGGAGGGAAGCAACACACACAAATCCCAGCAATACGCACACACACAAGCCAAGACTTGAGCTCAAATGAAACACAACAAGTTCACCACTAGAACGGAGCTCAAATCACTAAGAATGTCAATCGAGTGTGCGAAGATGGAGTGCGGGAGTCTTAGAATGCTTAAAGTATGCTTGGGGTAACTCCTCCATGCGCCTAGGGGTCCCTTTTATAGCCCTAAGGCAGCTAGGAGCCGTTGGGAGCAATCCGGGAAGGCAATTCTTGCCTTCTGTCAGGTGGCGCACCGGACAGTCCGGTGCACCACCGGATAGGCACTGGTCAGTGTCCGGTGCAGATTGCTTTCCTAAATTGACGTAGCCGACCGTTGAAGATTCGGAGCCGTTGGCGCACCGGACAGTCCGGTGCCCCCATCAGACCGTTGGCTCGGCCACACATCACGCGCGGATTGCGCGGTCGACTGTTGGCTCGGCCGACCGTTGGCTCACCGGACAGTCCGGTGCACCACCGGACAGTCTGGTGATTTTTAGCCGTACGTTGTTGACTGTTTCCCGAGAGCGACGACTTCGCTGCAGACGACTCACCGGACAGTCCGGTGCACCACCAGACAGTCCGGTGATTTATAGCCGTACGCCGCCGTCGAGACCCGAGAGCAGGCTATTCACCAGGACTGGTCCTGGCACACCGGACACTGTCCGGTGCACCACCGGACAGTCCGGTGCACCCAGACCGACCAGCCTTTTGGCTGTACACAGCCAACTTTTCTCCAAAATGATTTCTCATGTTTCTAGCACTTAGACACAATACATTAGTCTTCAAAACAATGTACTAAGTCTAGAAACATACTTTTAATCTTGATTTGCACTTCTTTAGTCTTTGGCACAAATATCACTCAAAGCATTTGTGTGGAGCACTTAATCAACAAAATCTTATAGAAATGGCCCAAGGGCACATTTCCCTTTCAATCTCCCCCTTTTTGGTGATTTATGCCAACACAACAAAAAGCAACTAAAAGAAGTGCAACATCAATGCAAATGAGAACAAAAATTTGTTTTTGATTCAAATTTGGTATATTTGGATCATTCTTTGCCACCACTTGGTTTGTTTTTGCAAATCAAACTCAATTTCCTATCTCTAAGTCAAATTCACTTGTTGAGGAATAGAGAGAGGTATTCCAAGAGAAATTGACCAAAGATTCAAAAACTCCCCCTTTTTCCCATAATCAAACATTCTCCCCACAAGAGACTAACTTTTGACAATAGGAGACAATAAGAGTATTTTGACAAAACAAAAGCTCTAACTCTACTATTTTCAAAATTCTCAAGTGGTAGCTGATCCATTTCTTGCTTTGGCCTTAATTTCTCCCCCTTTGGCATCAAGCACCAAAACAGGATCATTTTTTGCCCGTAAACCCCATTGCCTCACCAAAATCTTCAATTAAGAGTAAAAAGGCAATAAGAGCATGGAGATGAACTTGGGATAAATTACCCTCTCATCGGAGTGCAGTGGAAGTCTTGCATGGTCCAAGTTCACCTTTCCCTTTCAATCCACCTTTGAGACTAAATCAAAAAAACTCAAGCACATGGTTAGTCTCAAAGGGCCAAGTTGTAGCACCTCTCCCCCTAAGTATGTGCATTACTCACACATGGACTTGTGAGGTCCGGGGATTACTTGCACAACGTGAGCACCATAATTAAACAACAAAATGCATATGGAACATGATCAAAAGCATAAACCACATGTATGCTATAGATCAATCCAAGTTACGCGAATCTAAGACATTTAGCTCACTACGCAGCCTGCAAAAGGTCTTTTCATCTAAAGGCTTGGTAAAGATATTGGCTAGCTGGTTCTCGGTGCTAACATAAAACACTTCGATATCTCCCTTTTGCTGGTGGTCTCTCAAAAAGTGATGCCGGATGTCTATGTGCTTTGTGCGGCTGTGTTCAACAGGATTGTCTGCCATGCGGATAGCAATCTCATTATCACATAGGAGTGGGACTTTGCTCAGATTCTAGCCAAAGTCCCGGAGGGTTTGCCTCATCCAAAGTAGTTGCGCGCAACACTGTCCTGCCGCAACGTACTCGGCTTCAACGGTGGATAGGGCAACAGAGGTTTGTTTCTTTGAACTCCACGACACCAGGGACCTTCCTAAGAATTGCCACGTCCCTGATGTACTCTTCCTATCAACCTTGCATCCAGCATAATCGGAGTCTGAGTATCCAATCAAGTCAAAGGTTGACCCCTTTGGATACCAGATCCCGAAGCAAGGCGTAGCGACTAAATATCTCAGTATTCGCTTAACGGCCACTAAGTGGCACTCCCTTGGATCGGATTGAAATCTAGCACACATGCAAACGCTAAGCATAATATCCGGTCTACTAGCACATAAATAAAGCAAGGAACCTATCATAGACCGGTATGCCTTTTGATCAATGGACTTACCTCCTTTGTTGAGGTCGACATGTCCGTCGGTTCCCATTGGAGTCTTTGCGGGCTTTGCGTCCTTCATCCCGAACCGCTTGAGCAAATCTTGCGTGTACTTCGTTTGGGAAATGAAGGTGCCATCCTTGAGTTGCTTCACTTGAAATCCAAGGAAGTAGTTCAACTCACCCATCATCGACATCTCAACTTTTTGAGTCATCACCCTGCTAAACTCTTCACAAGACTTTTGGTTAGTAGAACCAAATATTATGTCATTGACATAAATTTGGCACACAAATAAGTCACCGTCACAAGTCTTAGTGAAAAGAGTTGGATCAGCTTTCCAACCTTGAAAGCATTAGCAATTAGAAAATCTCTAAGGCATTCATACCATGCTCTTGGAGCTTGCTTAAGTCCATAAAGCGCCTTAGAGAGCTTACACACGTGGTCGGGGTACCGTTCATCCTCAAAGCCAGTGGGTTGCTCTACGTACACCTCCTCCTTGATTGGCTCGTTAAGGAAAGCGCTCTTCACATCCATTTGGAACAACCTGAAAGAATGGTGAGCAGCATAGGCTAACAAAATGCGAATTGACACTAGCCTAGCCACAGGAGCAAAAGTCTCCTCAAAGTCCAAACCTGCGACTTGGGCATAACCTTTTGCCACAAGTCGTGTCTTGTTCCTTGTCACCACCCTGTGCTCGTCCTGTTTGTTGCGAAACACCCACTTGGTTCCCACAACGTTTTGCTTGGGATGAGGCACTAGTGTACAAACTTCATTTCGCTTGAAGTTGTTGAGCTCTTCCTGCCTGGCCAACACCCAGTCCGAATCTAGCAAGGCCTCTTCTACCCTGAAAGGCTCAATAGAAGAGACAAAAGAGTAATGCTCACAAAAATTAGCTAATCTAGATAGAGTAGTTACTCCCTTGCTTATATCACCCAAAATCTGGTCGACGGGATGATTCCTTTGAATCGTCGCTCGAACTTGAGTTGGAGGGTCCCGTGGTGCTTCTTCCTCCACAACTTGATCTTCTTGTGCTCCCCCTTGATCACACGCCTCCTCTTGAGGAACCTGTCCATCATCTTGAGTTGGGGGATGCACCATGGTTGAGGAAGAGGGTTGATCTTGCTCTTGGTGTTCCTGTGGTCGCACATCTCCAATCGCCATAGTGCGAATTGCGTCCGTTGGAACATCATCTTCATCTACATCATCAAGATCAACTTGCTCTCTTAGAGAGCCATTAGTTTCATCAAATACAACGTCGCTAGAGACTTCAACCAAACCCGATGATTTGTTGAAGACCCTATACGCCTTTGTATTTGAGTCATAACCTAACAAAAACCCTTCTACAGCTTTGGGAGCAAATTTGGAATTCGTACCTTTCTTTACTAGAATGTAGCATTTACTCCCAAATACACAAAAATATGAAACATTGGGTTTGTTACCGGTTAGAAGTTCATACGACATCTTCTTGAGGAGGCGATGAAGGTAGACTCGGTTTATGGCATGGCAAGCTGTGTTCACAGCTTCTGACCAAAACCTCTCGGGCGTCTTGAATTCTCCAAGCATTGTCCTCGCCATGTCTATGAGCGTCCTGTTCTTCCTCTCTAACACACTATTTTGCTGTGGTGTGTAGGGAGCGGAGAACTCGTGCTTGATTCCTTCCTCCTCAAGGTACTCCTCTACTTGCAGATTCTTGAACTCAGACCCGTTGTCGCTCCTTATCTTTTTCACCTTGAGCTCAAACTATTTTTAGCCCATCTTAGAAAGCGCTTGAGGGTCCCTTGGGTTTCTGTTTTATCCTGCAAAAAGAATACCAAAGTGAAGCAGGAAAAATCATCAACAATTACTAAACCATACTTACTTCCCCCGATGCTGAGGTAGGCGACGGGTCCGAAGAGATCCATATGAAGTAGCTCCAGAGGTCTTGATGTGGCCATCACGTTCTTGTTGTGATGAGCACTTCCCACTTGTTTACCTGCTTGACAAGCTGCACAAGGTCTATCTTTTTCGAAAGTTACATTTGTTAGACCTAACACATGTTCTCCCTTTAGAAGTTTGTGAAGGTTCTTCATCCCCACATGTGCTAGACGACGATGCCACAGCCAGCCCATGCTAGTCTTAGCGATTAAGCATGCATCTAGATCGGCCTCCTCCTTCGAAAAATCAACTAAATAGAGTTTGTCATCTAGTACACGCTTAAAAGCTAATGAACCATCACTCCTAAAGACAGACACATCTACGTTTGTAAATAAGCAATTGTAACCCATATTACATAATTGACTAACAGACAACAAGTTATACCCGCGCGATTCTACTAAAAACACATTAGATATGGAAGGCTCGGATGAAATAGCTATCTTTCCTAGTGCTTTAACCTTGCCTTGATTCCCATCACCGAATATGATTGAATCTTGGGAATCTTTGTTCTTGACGTAGGAAGTGAACATCTTCTTCTCCCCCGTCATGTGGTTTGTGCATCCGCTGTCGATAATCCAGCTTGAGCCCCCGGATGCATAAACCTGCAAGGCAAATTAGGCTTGGGTTTTTGGTACCCAACTCTTGTTGGGTCCTACAAGGTTAGTTACAATAGCCTTAGGGCCCAAATGCAAGTCTTGTCACCCTTGCATTTGGACCCCACCTTTTTAGCAATCACTTTTTCATTTTTGCATGAGAGAAAAAATTTAGCATTGCAAGTATGAAAGACAATGGTAGATCCATTAATACTTTCCTAGGAGCATGAGACACAAAATTTCTCCTAGGCCTACCATTAAAATTGGAACTTGATGCAATCATGGAATGTGAGTCAAAAGCATTATAACTCCTATTATAATGAACATTTCTAGAATATTTTCCTATCATGGTACATGAAAGCATGGTTCTTTTGACTACATTGGAAATGGGGGCCTTCCCTTTCTCCTTGTTGGGAATGGGAGCCCTTTGACTTGTTAAGTTCTTGGCTTCCCTTCGAAAGCCAAGCCCATCCTTAATTGAGGGGTGTCTACCAATAGTGTAGGCATCCCTTGCAAATTTTAGTTTATCAAAATCACTTTTGCAAGTCTTAAGTTGGGCATTAAGACTTGCCACTTCATCATTAAGTTTTGTAATGGAAGTAAGGTGCTCAACACATGCATCAACATTGAAGTCCTTACACCTATTACAAATCACAATTTTCTCTACACAAGAAATAGATTTATTTGATACTTCTAGCTTAGCATTTAGATCATCATTAATACTTCTTAAGCTAGCCACAGTCTCATGACTAGTAGATAATTCACAAGAAAGCATTTCATTCCTTTTAACTTCTAAAGCAAGAGACTTTTGCACACTTACAAATTTATCATGCTCTTCATATAAAAGATCCTCTTGCTTTTCTAAAAGTCTATTCTTTTCATTTAGAGTATCAATCAATTCATTGATCTTTTCTACTTTTGCTCTATCTAATCCTTTGAACAAGCTAGTGTAATCAATTTCATCATCACTAGAGTCCTCATCACTAGAAGTAGAGTACTTAGGAGTTTCTCTAGTGTTTACCTTCTATTCCTTTGCAATTAGACAAGTATGATGCTCTTTGGGGAAGAGCGACGAGTTGTTGAAGGCCGAGGCGGCGAGTCCTTCGTCTTCGGAGTCGGACGACGAACAATCCGAGTCCCACTCTTTGCCAAGGTGCGCCTCGCCCTTAGCCTTCTTGTAAACCTTCTTGTTCTCTCTCTTCCCACTCTTTTCTTGTCCCTGGTCACTATCATTATCGGGACAGTTAGCAATAAAGTGACCAGTCTTACCACACTTGAAGCAGGAGCGCTTTCCCTTTGTCTTGCTTTTGTTGGGATGCTCCTTGCGCCCTTTTAGCGCCGTCTTGAAGCGCTTGATAATGAGGGCCATTTCATCCTCATTTAGCCCGACCGCCTCAACTTGCGCCACCTTGCTAGGTAGCGCCTCCCTGCTACTTGTTGCTTTGAGAGCAACGATTTGAGGCTCGTGGATCAGCATTGGGCCATTCAACGCCTCATCAACATATCTTGCCTCCTTGATCATCATTCGCCCGCTTACAAACTTTCCAAGTATTTCCTCGGGCGTCATCTTGGTGTACCTAGGATTTTCACGAATAGAGTTTACAAGATGAGGATCAAGGATAGTGAAGGACCTTAGCATAAGCCGGATGACATCGTGATCTGTCCATCTCGTGCTTCCATAGCTCCTAATTTTGTTGACCAGGGTCTTGAGCCTGTTGTACGTTTGGGTTGGCTCCTCCCCCTGATCAATGCGAACCTTCCTAGTTCGCCCTCCACCAACTCCATCTTGGTGATCATGGTGGCATCATTCCCCTCATGTGAGATCTTGAGGGTGTCCCAAATTTGCTTGGCATTATCCAAGCCGCTCACCTTATGATACTCTTTCCTGCACAAGGATGCTAAAAGAACAGTGGTAGCTTGTGCATTTTTGTGAATTTGTTCATTGATAAACATGGAATTATCCGTACTATCAAATTGCATTCCATTTTCAATTATCTCCCATATACTTGGATGAAGAGAGAACAAGTGGCTACGCATTTTGTGACTCCAAAATCTGTAGTCCTCTCCATCAAAGTGTGGAGGTTTACCAAGAGGAATGGAAAGCAATAGAGCATTGGAATTTTGCGGAATATGAGAATAATCAAAAGAGAAGTTTGAATTGACCATTTGCTTTTTCTCGTCGTCATCGTCTCTTTGGGAAGAGGAAGATTCGTCGCTGTCGTAGTAGACTATCTTCTTGATGCGTCTCTTCTTCTTCCTGTCCTTCTTCTTGTGGCTCGAGCCAGAGTCAGTGGGCTTATCGTTCTTGGTTCGTTGAAGATGGACTCCTTCTCCTTATCGTTGACCACCATCCCCTTTCCCTTAGGATCCATCTCTTTGGGCAATTAGTCCCTTTCGTGAAGAGAACGGCTCTGATACCAATTGAGAGCACCTAGAGGGGGGTGAATAGGTGATCCTGTACAAACTTAAAACTTATTGCCACAAAAACTTGGTTAATCGTTAGTGCAATAGGATCAAGTAGCTGGAGAGGAGTACTTGTGAAACACAGAAACCATAGAGAGAAACAACACAGTAGACACAGTGGTTTATCCCGTTGTTCGGCCAAGTATAAAACTTGCCTACTCCACGTTGTGGCGTCCCAATGGACGAGGGTTGCACTGAACCCCTCTCAAGTGATCCAATGATCAACTTGAATACCACGGTGTTCCTTTTTCTTATCACTTTTCCCGTTTGCGAGGAATCTCCACAAGTTGGAGTCTCTCGCCCTTACAACAAATATCAAAGTGAAAGCACTAGAGTAAGGGAGGGAAGCAACACACACAAATCCCAGCAATACGCACACACAATGTAACACCCCCACGGATCCCACACAATGGATGTTACCAAATACCCTTCCCACTAAACTTATGCAACACAAGAAATGAAATAAAGAGAGAAAGTATTGCAAAATCCGGCAGCACCTCCCTTGAAACAAGCATAACAAGGGGGGAACTTAGAGTTCATACAGGATATAAAAGACAGATAATTCACGTAGTATAATCAAAATGCAAAAGTAGTAAAGCACATTCATGACCAATTAAAAAAAATGGGTAACTCAGCCCACCCCAAAAAAATCAGCTCAACTACCATGAAAGGCTAGAACATAATAATTCCCTAGACTTGACCCTCCCTGATTAACAACATTATTAAGCAGTGGTTCCTTTATTAAAGGTGTAGTGGCCGTGCTGCTACATCCCTTCTTTCCCAAAGCAGAAATCAGGTGCCTGCATCAGACAATGCAAGAGTGAGATGACACATCTCAGCAAGTAAACAGAGCAAACAACAATTGGACAATGTAAACCAACCGTGCTTAAACAACCACGTAGTTCAAAACTTCCTTCTTGAATATTAATTTGTAGCAAGTAAGCAAGTAACTGATTACTTAATGACAAGATGAATCACAATGTAAAGATCCACACTATCCACATCCACATAACAGATTCCACACCTCTCCCATGAATGCACATGGCTACAGATGCAGTAATGACTTCTGCCTTCATATCTCTAAGAATATGAAGCTGCATCATACCCCTTCTCGGGCAACATATGATGCTCATTGTACCGGTACGGTCGGACCATAAGATCGCGACGAAACTTCAATGCAATGGATGATGAATGCATTATGCAAGTCAACAACATGAGTTCTTCCCAAACAAAATATGCTAGACATATACTTCCACCCATTCCACATAATAAACCACATGGGTAACATGATCAAACCACAAATTCAACATATGTAATCAATAAAACATGAATATCTTCCAACGATGGTACTCAATTAGAAATATGAATACGAACACAAATAGCACAAACATAATCAAGTATAAGACTCTTCATTCGACAGACGGAATAACCATCACTATTTTACTTGCCTTCACCGGAAGTTTGGGCAAATCCGTAAGTACGATCCGGAAGTCCACCACCTGTTTTTGACACACAACTTAGTGCACCAATTTCACATAATAAGCCTCATAAACGACGCCGCACCTACGCACAATCTCAAACCCCGCCACGGGTAACAATTCTCCCCGCACCCACCAAACTGCAGCAACGCTGCTTAATAATTTCATAACTTTAAAATTATGACAGCAGTGGTGACAACCAAAAACTCCAGAGGCATCTACATCAAATTCCCCACAAGTTTTGTATTCAATTTATAATTAAATTCCAACATCTAATTAGCCCAAAACAGTCCACAAGATAAACCCTATAATCTGTTTTTTTCTCTTTTGGACAGCGACATACCCGGATTCAAACAGCGATATCTTTTAAAATATAATTCCAAATCAAGCGCATAAGTACTCATTGGAAAGATAAGACAAAGCCCTACATGATTATCATACTGGTTATCACTAATTACCCACGAAAAATTCCCAGAAACTGCTAATACTACTGCTGTCACCCACCTGAAAAATCTGTTTTTTTGGACAGCAACATATCCGGATTCAAACAATGATATCTCATAAATTATAACTCCGAATCGAGCGCATAAGTACTCGTTAGAAAGGTATGACAAAGCTCTACGTCATTATCCCACTTATTCCCACTAAATAAACCACGAAAATTCACAGAAATCCCTAGAACTACTGCTGTCCACCCACTCACAAAATTCCTGGACAGCACCTCTACCGATTCGCAAAGATAAACGCATAATCCAATTGATTGCAGCACAAAAACAACAAAAGTTAAACATGAATTCACCTTGGGTTCTTCCCTTCCTCCTTCCTTCTTCCTCCCTCCAAACTCCAATTGAGATCGCAGCCACACGACACAGAACACGCGGGAGGGCTGCACCTTGGAGGGGGGGAAGAGAAATGGGGGGGGCTAGGGTTTTGGGTGGTGAGGGCTGCAAAGGTTTGAGGAGGAAGAAGATGGGAGAGGGGGGAGGGGTGACGTCCAAGAGAAAGGGGAGGGGAAGGGGGCGGCTACAAAAATCCCAAGGGGAAAGGGGGGGGCGGCTAGGGTTAGGGGAGACTAATGGGCCGGATCAAGGCCCAACTCGCCCATGTGACAGCTCCCGACCCCATCGCAAACAACTAACCAAAGAAATTCTACTGTCTTACAGGTGAATATTTTCCACAAATTCCAAATTCCCAAGGCACATCACCCGAATGAGGAAAAAGAACAAAAAGAATAACCTTCACTTCTCCTCTTTGCAAACCGGGTATCACACTCTACCCCCCTTAAAAAGAATTCGACCTCGAATTCTGACGCTTCTATCGGAACGACAAAAGGGAAAAAAATTAATGAATCAACAACACTTACCCACAACAAAAAGTTCCGGATATTTCTGCTGCATCAGCTCCTCAAGTTCCCACGTAGCCTCGTGCTCAGACTGATTAGTCCATAAGACCTTGACATACTTAATTGATCTCTTCCTCAAAACACACTCTGAGGATTCCAAGTTACGCACCAGATGACACACCAAGGTCAGATCTTACTGCACCGCAATTGGTTCCATCTCAATCTGATGGTCCGGATCCCGCAAGAACTTCCTCAGCATAGAGACATGAAAAACTGGGTGTACCCCTGCCATGGAATCCGGCAATTGCAAGCGATAAGCCAAGCTGCCCACCGGGGCCAAGATAGTGAACGGTCCAATATATCTCGGGCTAAGCTTTCCAGAGACACCGAACCAAACAACTCCTTTAGTGGGTGATACCCTGAGAAGGACTTGGTCACCCACTGTAAATTCCAAATCCTGCCTCCTCACATCAGCATAACTCTTCTGACGGCTCTGAGCGGCCAAAATATTCTGACGAATTTCCCAAACCTTTTCAGAAGTCTGTTGTACCCAATCAGGACCAACCAGGGATCTCTCTCTCAAGGTCTCCCAGCACAGAGGGGAGACACACCCCCTGCCATACAAAGCGCCAAATGGTGCCATCTTGATGCTAGCCAGGTAGCTGTTGTTATAAGTAAACTCTGCCAATGCAAGATGATCTTCCCAGCTACCCTTCCAAGACAGAACACAAGCGCGCAACATATCTTCCAAGGTTTGGATCGTTCGCTCCGACTGACCATCAGTCTGAGGATGAAAAGCGACACTAAGAGAAAGCTTGGTGCCCAATGCACTGTGAAGACTCTCCCAGAATTTGGATACAAATTTGGAGTCTCGATCAGAAATAATGGACATGGTACCCCGCGAAGCCTGATTACTTCCTTCATATACAAGGGGACCAAATCTGAAGCAGAATTTGTGGTCTTCATGGGAATAAAATGCGCAGACTTAGTCAAGCGATCCACTACCACCCATATAGCATCTCTGCCCCGAGAAGAACGAGGTAAACCCACCACAAAATCCATGGTGATATGCTCCCATTTCCACTCTAGAATTTCCAATGGCTTCAGTAAACCTGCAGGCCGCTTATGCTCGGCCTTCACGCGCTGACATACTTCACAGGCGGCCACATACTTAGAAACGTCAACCTTCATCCGCTTCCACCAGAAGTTTTGCTTCAGATCTCGGTACATCTTGGTTTCGCCAGGGTGAATGGTGTAAGGCGTTTTATGAGCTTCTCTCAATATATCCATCTTCACCTCTGATTTCTGAGGCACACAAAGGCGACCCCTAAAACGAACCAAATCATTCTCATCGATGGAGAACTCCCGGGGTTTACCATCGCCAACCCTCTTTCGAGCTTCCTGCAATAAACGATCCTTCTGCAGAGCCGCACGCACTCTCTCCATGAGGGAAGATTGAATAAGCATACGAGTCTCCTCACTAGCGGTGCCGACATAGCACAAAGCGATCCCCAAACGGTCCAGATCAGCAATCAACTGCAAGGCCACTTTTGGAACCCCGGACCTGTTAAGGGCATCAGCCACCACATTTGCCTTCCCCGGGTGATAATGAATAGACAAATCATAATCTTTAATCAATTCGAGCCACCGACGCTGCCTCAAATTCAGCTCCTTCTGAGTAAAAATATACTTGAGACTTTTATGATCGGTGTAAATGTCACAAGCCTCGCCATAAAGATAATGCCTCCACGATTTTAGAGCAAAAACCACCGCGGCCAATTCAAGATCATGAGTTGGGTAATTCCCCTCATGCTTCCTCAACTGCCTTGAGCCATAAGCAATCACTCTGCCTTCCTGCATCAACACACAGCCAAGACCAATACACGAAGCATCCGTATAAACTATGAAACGCTTACCGCTCTCAGGTAAAGCTAGGATAGGGGCGTCCACTAACTTGCTCTTCAATGTCTGATAACTGACCTCGCAATCGCTGGACCAGATGAAGAGAACACCCTTCTCCAAGAGTCTAGTCAAGGGCTTAGCAATGCTGGAAAAATTTGGTACGAAATGCCGATAATATCCAGCGAGCCCCAAGAAACTTCGAATTTCAGAGACACTAGAGGGTCTCTTCCACTCCACCACAGCCGCAACATTCTTGGGATCAACCGCAATGCCCTGCTGATTAATCACATGCCCAGGAAAGCCACTTCGAACAGCCAAAATGCACACTTCTTCAACTTGCCATAGAACTGATTCTCCCTTAGCAACATATCCGGATTCAAACAATGATATCTCCTAAATTATAACTCCGAATCGAGCGCATTAGTACTCGTTGGAAAGGTATGACAAAGCTCTACGTGATTATCCCACTTATTCCCGCTAACTAACCCATGAAAATTCACAGAAATCCCTAGAACTACTGCTGTCCACCCACTCACAAAATTCCTGGACAACACCTCTACCGATTCGCAAAGATAAACGCATAATCCAATTGATTGCAGCACAAAAACAACAAAAGTTAAACATGAATTCACCTTGGGTTCTTCCCTTCCTCCTTCCTTCTTCCTCCCTCCAAACTGCAATTGAGATCGCAGCCACACGACACAGAACACGCGGGAGGGCTGCACCTTGGAGGGGGGGAAGAGAAATGGGGGGGGGGCTAGGGTTTTGGGTGGTGAGGGCTGCAAAGGTTTGAGGAGGAAGAAGATGGGAGAGGGGGGAGTGGTGACGTCCAAGAGGAAGGGGAGGGTAAGAGGGCAGCTACAAAAATCCCAAGGGGAAAGGGGGGCGGCTAGGGTTAGGGGAGACTAATGGGCCGGATCAAGGTTCAAGGCCGAACTCGCCCATGTGACAGCTCCCGACCCTGTCGCAAACAACTAACCAAAGAAATTCTACTGTCTTACAGGTGAATATTTTCCACAAATTCCAAATTCCCAAAGCGCATCACCCGAATGAGGAAAAAGAACAAAAAGAATAACCTCCACTTCTCCTCTTTGCAAACCGGGTATCACACACAAGCCAAGACTTGAGCTCAAATGAAACACAACAAGTTCACCACTAGAACAAAGCTCAAATCACTAAGAATGTCAATCGAGTGTGCGAAGATGGAGTACAAGAGTCTTAGAATGTTCAAAGTATGCTTGGGGTAACTCCTCCATGCGCCTAGGGGTCCCTTTTATAGCCCCAAGGCAGCTAGGAGCCGTTGGGAGCAATCCGGGAAGTCAATTCTTGCCTTCTGTCGGGTGGCGCACTGGACAGTCAGGTGCACCACCGGACATGCACTGTTCAGTGTCCGGTGCAGATTGCTTTCCTAAATTGGCGCAGCCGACCGTTGAAGATTTGGAGTCGTTGGCGCATCGGACAATCCGGTGCCCCCATCAGACCGTTGGCTCGGCCACATGTCACGTTCGGATTGCACGGTCGACCGTTGGCTCACCGGACAGTCCGGTGCACCACCGGACAGTCCGATGATTTTTAGCCATACGTTGTTGACTGTTTCCCGAGAGCGGCGACTTCGCTGCAGACGACTCACAGGACAGTCCGGTGCACCACCGGACAGTCTGGTGCACCCAGACCGAGCAGCCTTTTGGCTGTACACATCCAACTTTTCTCCAAAATGATTTCTCCTGTTTCTAGCACTTAGACACAATACATTAGTCTTCAAAACAATGTACTAAGTCTAGAAACATACCTTTAATCTTGATTTGCACTTCTTGAGTCTTTGGCACAAATATCACTCAAAGCATTTGTGTGGAGCACTTAATCACCAAAATCTTATAGAAATGGCCCAAGGGCACATTTCCCTTTCAGCGGGGCGCGCGGGGTCGGGCGCTGGGCGTGCTCTGGCGAGTTCAGGGCACGTCGAACACGTGGAGGTGTTCTTCTGCCCTTGTTCAAAAGCTTGCTGAGATCGCAAACGTGCGAATCTTGGCAAAAATCCAGCGCAGACCTTTTCCTGGCACCTAGGGCTGTCTCTTGTATGTGAGTTCCAATGGCAGATATGCCCTAGGTAGGGAGATTTGCAGACGCCAAATCTGGGTTGTCTCACTGTTCACCCCGAGACAAAAGTGGTGTGAAATCATGTCAAACGAATTTGGCTCGGGTTCAAACTTTTCCAGTGGGTGCCTTAGGTGGTTTGGCACCGTTTTGGTATTCAGACCAAGTGGTTTTGGTGCCATTTACTAAGTGAACATGTCTAATCTCTAGATTAGGGTTAAATTTGGACTTAGAGAAGATTAGAGAGCTCTAGTGTGCTCTCTACTTAAGGAGTGGATTTGGGGTCTTTGAGGGGACTTTTTGTAATGTTTCCCTTCTGCATTTTATAGGTTTTAGTGTGTACTTAACTTTGGTTAAAGATTAGAATCAAGATTTGGCCACTTGATTAACTTATCCACTGATCCCTTGCTTGGAAGTCTTGTGCCTTTAGGGGTCTAGGGTTTAACCTCTTTGGTTCAAGATGACAATTGTTCAAAATGTTTGGGTAAAGCTTTTGTCATTAACATTTCTTAGCTAACCCATGTTTCCAAGGTTTTAGGTGCTCCTTCTCCTCCAATTAACCACATGTGATAACAAGTCGCAAGTATGAAGTCAGTGTCTTGGTAACACCTATGGTGTTACATAAATTTTCCCCTTATGGAGATATGCCACGTACGAGGAGAACCACATGCAAGTCCAGTGGACCTATTGGCGTGCGTCATCATCAGTTGGCTCCAAGACATGAAAGGAGTAGTAGCGGCAGCAACGATTCGATCGGAGACTTGGAAGCCCAAGTAGAACAGCTTCGGACGGAGCTACGTCACCGAAATAGGGTGTGGGCACAAGACAGTCAGTGTATAAATGACTTGGCGGCTGACGTCAGACGTCTGCAAGATGAGCTTGCTGAACAGGATTTGGCAGTCAATTGGGCTGTCAAGTCACGCTCGGTTTCTTGGGACCGAGAGGCTAAAGCTCATGCTCATGTGGTAGAGCTTAGTGTGGCCCTCGACAACTTGCAGGTGTACTGCAATACTTTACATGAGGAAGTACATGTACTGTATTCGCGACTACACCCGAACGTACCTGCCGACCCTGTTGCAATGGGAGCCGGACCATCAGGGACAGCAGGTGAAGGACCTGATGGGGAGCTGGACCTTTTTAGACCCCCTCCTTCTATGAACCTGGCTGACGAGCGGTCTCCTACAGCAGACAGTGAAGCAACCAAAGACGATGAATACTAGAACAGTATAGTTTAGATATAATACTAATGTAAAATAAGTAATGAGGTCATGTTGTACATTTGAGTCAGTATCATTACATCATGGTAATGTAAAATGATGGTGTGTATCGGCATGTTATATTTTTCCCAAATGTTTCTTTGCCTTAGATGCCATCAAGGACTTGTGCGCATGACGGTGCAGGGACTTCCCGTGGTCGGGAAGAAACTCCCAACCCACCGCATGTACACCAAACACTAACCGAGGCTATCGCTGCCTTGGGCAATGCGACCGCAGATAATACCCTGTTCTTACGTGAGATGGCGGGTAATCAATTCCAGCAACAAGGCGGGAGAGTTCATTCACAGGGATCGCGTGAGACTTCGTATCTGGAATTCTCGGAGACGCGTCCTCCACTATTTGTTAAAGCCGAAGAACCTCTTGAAGCTAATGAGTGGATCAGGGTAATGGAGCAGAAGTTCGGCTTAATCTGTTGCACAGAAATACAGAAGCCGTTGTTCGCTGCCCAACAACTGAGGGGCCCTGCCAGTACATGGTGGGGGACATCAAATCACTGGGACGAATTCAAGATAGCATTCCGCGAACATTATGTTCCAGAAGGGGTGCTTCACATGGAACAAGAGGAATTCATTCGACTAAAACAAGGGGGAGATACTGTAATGCAGTATCTCAACAAGTTCAATCATTTATCACAATACGCCATCGATCAAGTGAATACTGATTTGAAGAAAAATAATTGCTTCATGCGAGGGCTCAACGATAGGCTCCAAAAGAAAATGGCCACCTATCTGGACCTTACTTATAGCACAGCCGTCAGTACGACATTGGCCATTGAAGCTAAGAATACAGGCTGTTGGGGGCCTTCGGCTTCCGAAGGTCCTCAAAAACATGATTTAACGATGTTTCTGGAGTATAATGTGTGAACAGGTATCTTCGGACTCGAATCGGTACCACAGTGGGAGAAGCCCAAAGAATACGAAGGACGACACAGCGCTGAAGCTGTGGGCAGGAAAGCTTCGTCGTGATAGCAGAAAAGGAAACCGACTTAAAGATGAAAAGGCTATTCAGACCTCGGTGGATTACTATAGAATTACTACCAAATGTAAAGGGCATGGATGTAATTTTATATGAGCTATCTCCCATGCCTATAAATAGGTGAACAGTGCCCCCGTACTGGTCACGCTGACTTGGCATTTGCTTTTGCGTCACGCTTGTACTTTTACCTTCTTTTGAGCCGAAGGTACATTTGTAATTTGATCTCATTTCTATTTTTTCCACAAATAATAATATAGAAATGAGTTGATGATAATATATAATTGTTTATGTTATTCTTTATATTTCATATGTTTTCTTCTTCATTATTATTTGTTGTGTTTATGAAGGTATGTCCTTCATAACCTTCGTCCGAAAATCATTATATCCTCAAGGGAAATAATGCTTCGAAGGACAAAGGACTTTAGCGTTTAACATTTTTTGTGTTGCCTTGTTCTTAACTCATAGCACTTGAGAACAAGTCCCCAGCATTGGCGCCCACCTCCGGTGAACTCACTTCCACTCTTTGAGTTTTGAACACCTTCGGCAATCATAAACCTTCGCTATGGCGCCGAAGAAAGCTTCATCAACTGGGGCTGCAGCTCTGCAACCGCTGGACCCCAATCAGGAGACTCTCTCCCTTCGGGAGGCCCGAAGTCAGAAGAGGAAGGCTGTCAGCCCGACACTGCAAGAGGATGAGCTAGATCAAGAAATCAGAGACATGGAGATGGTTCATCAACAGGTGCAGAGGAAGAAGGAAAAGATGGCCAGGCTAGCTGAACTACAAAGGCAGATAGACGAAGCCTCTGAAGAAGTTCGTCATCTTACTCAGGATGAGCAGAATCGAAGACCTCAGCACAAAGACCTTCATCAGGAGGATTTCTTCAACGAAGATGACTGGTATGAGAATTTCCACCATGGAAATTTTGCTTTTGATGATGCTTCCCCTCTGTCCGCTGAGCTGCAGGCTACACCTTGGCCTCCGTCCTACAAGCCGCCCCAGCTTCCTATATTTGACGGTCATTCAGACCCGAAGCAGTTTTTGATGAGCTACGAAGCAACAGTATCTTCGTATGGTGGCAATACTGCAGTCATGGCAAAATCTTTTGTTATGGCTGTCAGGAGTGTTGCTCAAACCTGGTATTCCTCCCTTCGACCAGGAACGATCACTTCATGGCAAAAGCTGAAGGACATGTTGTTAACTAGCTTCCAAGGGTTTCAGACGAAGCCGGTCACTGCTCAAGCTCTATTCCAGTGCACCCAGGATCACGAAGAATACCTTCAGGCGTATGTCCGGAGGTTCTTGCGTTTGAGGGCACAGGCACCAACAGTGCCCAACGAAATTGTCATTGAGGCCATGATCAAGGGACTTCGGCCAGGACCTTCAGCTCAGTACTTTGCTAGGAAGCCTCCTCAAACTTTGGAGAAGCTGCTCCAGAAGATGGACGAGTATATTCGGGCCGACAATGATTTTCGTCAAAGAAGGGAGGAGGCTTTCAGGTTTTCCGAAATGACCAGGGGCTTCGGAGGAAGATTTTATCCGAGGCACGTCAGGTCAATTCATAACTCTACTCAAAATGATGATAAGGGGAGTCAGCAGCAAAGGCCACAGGGCTCTTCACAGGCTTCGGGGCAACAGCAAAGCTCTTTCCGGCCGCCAGCTCCAAGAGGCAGAGGCGCCAGGGGCTTCGGCGGCAGATTTGGAGATCAACCAAGGAGAACATTTTGCTTGTTCTGTGGTGAAAACAAGGGCCATACCACCAGGATGTGCCATGTTACCATCCAGAAGCAAAAGGAGATAGCCGAAGCTGCAGCACAACAGGGTCAGCCGAAGCAGATCATGCACACTACTTCGTATCATTCACCTTATATCCCAGAATATGTAGGCAACCACCCTGCAGTTTCTGTAGCTTCGGCGAGTCAACCTCAAGCTTCCTGGCAACAGCCTCCGCCTCCACCACCGCTGCAACAAGGCCAGCAGCCAGAAGGGGGCCAATATGCTCAACATCAAAGGGACTTCAGAGAACAGTCCGAAGCTCGCACAGTCAATAGCACTGTGCCAGAGTCGAAGCACATTTATTGACAAATATCCTACCTTGATAGTAGTCTTTTCCATTCAGTTTTATTTTCTGTGTAATGAAGGACACTTTTTAAATCTCACGTAATGATTTCATTGTCTGCCACAAGGAAAATATATCCCCTCTACAGGCTTAAGTTGTTGAAGCTTAAAGATTTGTGATAGCAAGAAGGACCTTCGAATTATAAAGAGTTTATTTTAAAAGGCCCGGCATGAATTCTTCGAAGCAACAAAAAGTCGTTCCAAGGAACGCAGAGTAAGTTTGCTGAAGTTACAAAAAGCCGTTCCAAAGGGAGCACAGTGTAAGTTTTCTGCTCAAAAGTCGTTCCAAAGGGAATGCAGAGCTTACAGCGAAAAATAAACGCTGATACCGCCTAAGTAAAAGGCGAAGCGCGAAAAGTCAACGCGAATACCGCCGAAAGTAAAAGGCGAAGAAGCTCCTAAGGGAGGCTTACAGCGAAAAATAAACGCTGATTCCGCTGAAGTAAAAGGCGAAGAAGCTCCTAAGGGAGGCTTACAGCGAAAAGTCAACGCTGATTTAAAAAGATTATGTGTTTTATTGCAGGGATGTGCGTGTATCTTCGGAATAAATACCATTTTACATAGCATAACATCATCATATCATTTCGCATAGCATAAGCATCATACATCATGCTGCATATACAAGAAGGGGACACAATATTGATCTTCGGAAGAATGCTTTGAAAAAGGGAAAATCATGCTAAGTCACAAGGAGATACAATATTGATCTTCGGAGTGTAGCTTCGGAAAATGTTTTCACGAAGTTTGGATATTCTTCATCAGAACACTATGGATATAGTTGTGATAAATGAAAAATTCTTCTTCACGAAGCATGAAAAGAAGGGAAGGTGTTTTTTCGTCAAAGACTCAAAAACGGTATGTATGTAAATTTCATGCATCGTAAAGAATTGAACCATAAAAAAACAAGTATATTACATTTAGGGTTACAAGATATTACATATATTACATTTCAGATGTTTTTACAATGGCACCTAGTCTTCCCTAAGTACTACTTCCACAGCTTCGTTCAGGAGTTGATTGACAACTTGATCCATGATAGCTTCAGCCATCTTTTTAATTTCATCGTCATCTTTCGGCTGAGGGCCTGGAGACGCTTTAGTAGGATCTGAGGGAGGATAGGATACGGCTACATTGCTATTACAAATTGCGAACGAAGTTTAAAATCAAAAATTATAACACAATAAAAACCATTAGTTAATACCTATTTGCCCTTCGGGCTCTGCGGTTTTCTCAACAGCCTCTGCTACTTTTCTAGCGTCATGGATGCCTTTTTCGCTTTTCTGGATAATTTCTCGGGCCATTTCTCGGCCACCATTGTCCCAGATATCGGTGAAAAATTTTCCACCAACCATGCTAGCTTCGGATGAAGGATCTTTTGCATCTTCGAAGGGCAAAGTACCTTCGGACTGTGCTAAAATCTTTATATGCTCACAACCCTTTCTCTCCAAAATGGTGGCAATCCCCCTGGCACCCGAAAAAGCGCATATGTCTCCGCGGCTATTTAAAATTTCCTCAAAGGCCTCAGCTTCGTGATTAATCCATTCGATGGGACCTTCGGGGTTGCCTCTTGTAAAGTTTTCTTCACGCGAAAATGCGCCAACACTGGCGAAGCTAGCCTTCATTTTCTTAACACACTCCATAGATTTGTCATAGCATCTTTTCTTGGACGAACGAAGCTCTTCAACAGTTCCTTCTAAATGATTTGCCCATTGGTCGCTAAGTTCTCGCTTTGTTTCTTCAAGTATGCGTTCCTCTTTAGCTCTGGCTAGTTGTTTCAGAAGATCTTCAATTTCACGCTTCTGAGCCTCAGCTTGACTTTTAAAAGTAGCTTCGTCTTCTTTTATTCTATTTATCAATGAATGTAATATTTTATCTTTTTCGAGACCTTCGTTCCTTAATTCAATTACTTCGGAACGAAGGTTGCTCAGGGCCATAACACACCCTTCGTCTTCGGCATCTTTTTGGGCCCTGAGGGCATTGCTAAGTATAAGGCCCTGCAAAGAAAAATGTGTGTGCGTCAATAAATTTAAGCAAACGAAAAATTTTGGTCTCAAGAAAAAATACAAAGATCTCATTTTTTGCACCTTTAAGCTATTGTACGCCAGGCTGTCGGCCAGTTCGTTTTTCGACAGCACCGAGAGCCCGTCTTCTAGTGTTGGGAATCCGAAGCTCTTGCTCATCTCCCGACAGACAGAAATCTCCTTGCTGTCAGGGAGACAATACAAGAAGTCTTCTTCTCCGCTGCCGTTGAATATCAACGCCCCCTTTGGATATTTCAGTTTTTGGGCGTAAAGCTGGGCCTCTTGCTTTTCTTTTTCTGATAATTTTTTCCCCGAAGCATGTCGAACAATATAATCAAGGACTTTGGGGGATGCTTCGGGGGCAACAACACTGATTTCTTCAACAAGAATTGGCTCCGTCATTTTTTCTTCCTCGGTTTCCAAGGATTTTACCTTCGTGGGCTCTGAGGGCCCAGCTTCAGCCTCAGTTTGTTGCTTTGGAGCCTTAGTATCAAAAATTTCAGTTTTCGCTTCGGAAGTTTCAATAGTCTTCTTCGGAGTTGTGCTTGAGGACTTAATTGTCTCCAGAACATCTAGCGCATTGACCATTCTTTTTCTTTTCGGAGTCACCGCTGGGCCCTTTTTAATTCTTGCTACTTCAATTTCTACTGAAGGACTTAAAATTTCTGATATTTTTGATCCCTCAGTTGATCCTTTTGCTTCTTCCATCTTTTCTGTCGGTGGCCCTTCAGCCATCTATTTGGTTTCTGGTAATAAAATCTTTGGTTCCTCCAATTCTGTTGTTGTTAGTGCTTCGGCCAGTTCTGCGACTTCTGGCAGCAAGGTTGGCTCTTCAGCCTCGGTGGCCGAAGAGGTCTCTCCGGTGAACTCAGGCACCGAGGCTGGTTCAATATAGCGTGGCCGATGTGTGAGGACCTTTATCCTTTTTCTTTTCGGTGCTGGCTCACTAGGAGCAGCTGCAGCTTCTTCTTTCGCAGAAGTTGTGCCTTTTCTTTTTTGCCCTCGAATGGGATAACGATAGTCAGGGTAGACGAACCCGATTGCATCAAATACCCGATTGAGTCTTTTCTTTTTCCGGCCTCCGAAGGCTGCCGAAAATGCAGTATCTTCGGCCTTTGAAAAAACCCCAAGTAGTTCATCACTTACATTTTCAATGCTTTTTAACCAGTCATCATCTGGCTCAACGAATTTATCTCCGAACTTGAAGGTATACTTCAGCCTGATAAGACCACCTTCATCAGCCTCCTTTATGGTCTCTTGCGGCATTTCCCATTTTTCCGCGAGCGGCCATACTCTGAAGGCAATATGCTCTTGGACCAAATCCCTCGTTCCAATAAAAGAACAAATAACCCCGAAGGCTCTCTGGCATTCTTCGGCAGCTTTATTCATTTCAACCTTCGGCCTCCGTAGGCCGAAACTTTGCCAAATAGGGCGCATAATTATACCTTTAATATCTTCTCGTGTTTTAAAGTCATTCTTCACATAAAACCATTCTGTCATCCAGTCGCCGGGCCATCTCTTCCGAAAGGTCGGCACGGGACAGCTTGACCCAGACCGAGAGACGAAACTGTAGCAGCCGAAATTATTGTGATATTGCTCCTTACCCCAGGGTTTTGTCTCGTATAACAATTCGTGTATGTTACAGAAACTTTTCGCATCAGGTTCCAGACCTTGGCTTCTCACGGCCCACACGAAGATATTCATCTTTATGATTGCTTCGGGGGTAAGTTGGTGAAGATAGACTTCAAATATTTTCAGCACCTCTACGAAAAAGCTGCTCAGGGGAAATCGTAATCCAGCTTTCAAAAAGCTTCGGAACACTACGACTTCATTTTCCTCAGGGGACGGACAAGTCTTCTCTCCTTCATCGGCCCTCACAATGGATAAGTCCCGGAAATATCTTCCCCTCATGTTGACAAGATGATTTTCTTTGATACTTGATTTGCCGAAAACTGCATGGCTTGGTCGCCAAGGGCGATCTTCGGAGTCTTCACCACCACTATCCACATCATAACTATCGCTGTCATCAGTATCTTCAGATAAACCTTCTAAAATCTCTTTGGTGATCTTTTCTGTATTGGTCTTCGACATTGCTACAAGAAACCCCAGGTTTTTCTCTTCAGAGAGACTCAGCTTCATCTCGACAGCAGCCTTTTTATCTTCAGACATCTTCGAAAATGCTAAAAAACTGTTTTCAAAGCCGAAGCTTAAAAACTTAAAAAGCCAAGCAAGTGTTGGTGCGCAAGAGCTGAAAATTGAGTAAGCAAGGGCAGATGGCAAGAAAGCGTACCAAGTGAGCTCGTGGTATGCTCTTATTTATACGCCCAGTGCATTGAAAATTGGAAAACCCCGCTTGTCAGTGAATGTTGCTATTCTAGCAAAGGAAAGGTGTTTTTTCGGACCTTCGGCTTAAGGCCTTCGTCCATGTCGCAATCTAAATTTATTATTCTAACAAATTAATATTGCGAGGGGCTACTGTTGGGGGCCTTCGGCTTCCGAAGGTCCTCAAAAACATGATTTAACGATGTTTCTGGAGTATAATGTGTGAACAGGTATCTTCGGACTCGAATCGGTACCACAGTGGGAGAAGCCCAAAGAATACGAAGGACGACACAGCGCCGAAGCTGTGGGCAGGAAAGCTTCGTCGTGATAGCAGAAAAGGAAACCGACTTAAAGATGAAAAGGCTATTCAGACCTCGGTGGATTACTATAGAATTACTACCAAATGTAAAGGGCATGGATGTAATTTTATATGAGCTATCTCCCGTGCCTATAAATAGGTGAACAGTGCCCCCGTACTGGTCACGCTGACTTGGCATTTGCTTTTGCGTCACGCTTGTACTTTTACCTTCTTTTGAGCCGAAGGTACATTTGTAATTTGATCTCATTTCTATTTTTTCCACAAATAATAATATAGAAATGAGTTGATGATAATATATAATTGTTTATGTTATTCTTTATATTTCATATGTTTTCTTCTTCATTATTATTTGTTGTGTTTATGAAGGTATGTCCTTCATAACCTTCGTCCGAAAATCATTATATCCTTAAGGGAAATAATGCTTCAAAGGACGAAGGACTTTAGCGTTTAACATTTTTTGTGTTGCCTTGTTCTTAACTCATAGCACTTGAGAACAAGTCCCCAACACAGGCCCAAGAAAATCCAAGGTATTTGGAGGTGACAGGTCCAATCAGGGACCTGAGAAGCGAACCAGGTTGGTAATCCAACCATTTAATCAGAACCATTCTTCGCCTCATCCACCCTCCTATCCATTCAAACAGCCTGTTTTCATTTGTCCTACCACTGCCCCCGCTTCTACAAATCAGCCGAGTTCCCCTGGTGCTCGTTTCCCCGTCCTCCCTAGTTCTTCAACTGACTGCTTCAACTGTGGGAAGTCTGGTCATTTTATCAAAGAATGCCCATACCCGAAGCAGAATAAATTCAACAATCAGCAGAACTCTGGGAGCTCCAATCTAGGCAAAGGAAACATGGCTAATAATTCAGCAGGCAAAAATGTCAAGAAGACAGGACGGATATATTATACTCAAGTGGCCACTACACCGGAAGGAGAGCCGGTAATTATGGGTACGTTCCTTATGGCCAATCACCAGCAGTTATTCTCTTTGATTCTGGTGCTTCGTATACATTCATAAGCAAGAAATTTGTGGCAAAACATTGCATTCCTTGCACTGAATCAAGGGAAGGGTTTATTATTCATTCGCCCGGGGGACAAATATTTACTAAGGAAGTAGCCTTACATGTGTCAGTAACATTGGCTGAACGGGATTTTCCCACCAACATGATTGCTTTGAAAGGCCAAGATATAGATGTAATTCTGGGCATGAATTGGTTAGCCCAGCATAAAGCTATCCTCAACCCTGACTTAAGTACTATCAAGTTGAGCCATGGCCATGAAGAGGTTCTCTTGTCCATCCCTATAGCTATCCCAGCCAAACCATTTGGACGGGTCTATGAAGCTATCATACCTAAAATCTAGGATATTCCGATAGTATGTGAATTTCCGGATGTATTTCCTGAAGATCTGCCTGGATTACCTCCAGAAAGGGATGTAGAGTTTCTGATTGAACTAAAACCCGGTACAGCTCCTATTTCTAGAAGATCGTACCAGATGCCACCATATGAACTGGCGGAGCTCAAGACTCAATTACAAGACTTGCTTGAGAAAGGATTCATTCGGCCTATTTGTCACCTTGGGGATGTCCCACAATCTTTGTCAAGAAGGATCAAACACTTCGAATGTGCGTGGACTACAGACCCCTTAATGAGGTCACAATCAAGAACAAGTACCCTCTTCCCTGGATCGATATCTTGTTCGATCAACTTACTAGAGCATGGGTATTCTCCAAAATTGACCTCAGGTCAGTATATCATCAGATCCATATTCGACCCGAAGATATACTAAAGACCGCATTTACTACGTGGTATGATTATTCGAATATCTGGTTATGTCCTTCGGATTGACAAATGCTCCAGCCCACTTCACGTATCTAATGAACTCGGTGTTTATGCCCGAGCTGGATAAATTTGTGGTGGTCTTCATTGATGATATCTTGATCTATTCCAAGAATGAAGAGGAGCATGCTAAACATTTACGGATCGTATTAACACGCTTAAGGGAACACCAATTATATGCTAAATTTAGTAAATGCGCGTTATGGTTGGAGGAAATCCAATTTTTAGGACATGTATTGTGTGCAAATGGGATTGCGCTTGATCCCAGCAAGGTCATGGATATTCTAGAGTGGAAACCGCCAACCACTGTACATCAAGTTCAAAGTTTCCTTGGGCTGGCTGGCTATTACCGCAGATTTATCCCGGATTTCTACAAGATTGTGAAACCAATCACAAGTCTATTGAAGAATGATACAAAATTTAACTGGTCCTCAAGATGCAACAAAGCCTTCGAGCAGTTGAAGGTATTACTGACCACTGCTCCGGTATTGACTCAACTGGACATTGAAAAGCCTTTTGATGTGTACTGTGACGCATCAGGTAGTGGCCTCGGATGTGTCTTAATGCAAGAGGGCCGAGTTATAGCATATGCTTCAAGACAGTTGCGCTGGCATGAGGAACATTATCCAACTCATGACTTGGAATTAGTCGCTGTGGTTCATGCCCTTAAAATATGGCATCATTATCTGCTCGGAAATGTTTGCCATATATATACAGATCATAAAAGTTTGAAGTATATTTTCACCCAGTCAGAACTAACATGAGGCAGAGGAGATGGCTTGAGCTGATTAAGGATTATGAATTAGAAATCCACTATCACCCAGGGAAGACCAACGTGGTGGCAGATGCACTAAGTCGCAAGGCTTCCTGCCACTGACTTACAGTACAGACTCCAGACACCACATTATGTCAAGACATGGAGAAATTAAACCTGGGAATGATTCAACATGGAACCTTGAACCAATTGAAGCTTGAGTCGATTCTTCTGCAAAGAATTATTGATGCCCAAAGAAATGATAAGGGTATGAAATATATTCATGAGAAAATAGAAGCCGACAAAGCGAATTGTTTCAGAAAGGATGATCAAGGCATTGTATGGTTTAATGATCGCATAGTTGTGCCTAAAAATGAGGAAGTCCGCCAGCAAATTTTGGATGAAGCTCATCTTAGTCGATATTCCATTCATCCCGGAAGCACTAAGATGTATCAAGATTTAAAACAACATTATTGGTGGACAAAAATGAAGATTGAGATTGCACACTATGTGGCGAGATGTGACACCTGTAGACGAGTCAAAGCCATACATATGAAGACTGCTGGTCCACTGCAATCTTTGCCCATCCCAACTTGGAAATGGGAAGACATTAGCATGGACTTCATTGTGGGATTTCCCAGGACAGCTAAAGGTTTTGACTCTATCTGGGTTATAATTGATCGACTTACAAAAATAGCCCATTTTCTACCAGTCAAGACATCTTATCCGGTCCTCACCTATGCCTACATATATATTGCTCGTATTCTTAGTCTGCACGGAGTTCCAAAGACAATAGTGTCGGATCGCGGACCACAATTTGTATCCAAGTTTTGGGAGGAACTGCATAAGTCCCTGGGTACTAAGTTGCTCCACAGTTCGGCCTATCATCCCCAAACAAGTGGGCAAACTGAAAGAGTAAATCAAATACTTGAAGACATGTTGCGGGCATGCGTTCTGGAATTCCCACAAAAATGGGATGAATGTTTACCATTGGCAAAGTTTTCATATAACAATAGTTATCAAGAAAGTATCAAGATGGCACCGTTTGAAGCATTATATGGACGACGGTGTCGTACCCCCTTGAATTGGTCTGAACCAGGAGAAAGGTGTTTTTTCATGCCTGATATGGTGAAAGAGATAGAAGAAAAGGTTCAATGAATCATACATAACTTAAAAGAGGCACAAGCTCGACAAAAAAAGTTATGCACACAAACACCGCCAACCCTTGTACTTTTAAGTCAAAGATTATATGTACCTGAAAGTATCACCGATGAAGGGTGTGACTCGTTTCGGTGTAAAAGGAAAGCTTGCACCACAATACATTGGTCCATTTCTTATTCTTGAACAATGTGGACCAGTGGCATACCGACTCCAACTACCCAAAACATTGTCTATGGTGCACAATGTGTTCCATGTATCCCAATTGAAGAAGTGTCTTAGGGTTCCAGATCAAACCATTGATGTAGCAGATGTTACCTTGGAACCAAACTTAACATATTCAGAACATCCTATTCGAGTCCTAGATCAAAAGGACAGGATCACTCGAAGAAGAACTCTTAAATTCTATAAGATACAATGGAACCAACATACGGAAGATGAAGCTACATGGGAAACCCAAGACTTCTTAGAAAAGAATTTCCCTGGCTTTTTAGCTTCATGTAATTTGTGAGATATGTATAATTGTAAAGATGGAATAGACCCATACCACCCTGTGCCTTGTAAGACAAATAAGGAAATAAAGATGTGACGTGTTTCCTTTTCCACTACTTGCCCTAGGACTTTAAATCTCGGGACAAGATTCTTTTATGAGGGGAAGGATGTAACACCTCTGGTGTTACTTTCACTAAAACTTGAGCATAACATCATGAGCATTGGAATATCATGTGTTTGTTACACCTAGAGTGCATTCACTAGGTAAAAATTTCAAATAAGTAGTACTGATGTGACTAGAGGTGTGATTAACCCTAGGGTAGAGTGTTTAACCCTAGATCATGGCTTATGGATTTAAGTGAAGCCCAAATATGTGAAAAGCTCCAAAGACATGATAAATGATCATAAGATATCATCTTTAATGGATTTTAGTAACACCAAAACCCTAAAGTGCTAAAAACCCTGAAAAGACCCCTGGAAAACCCTAAGTAAAACCCTAGGGGGGTAAATGCAAAATTTGTGCACTTTTGGATCAAAATGCAAATACCAAAGTAATAGCACCTCACAAATTGTGTGTTTTTTCACATTGGAGGGTGTACAAGTGGAATTGTGGGATTTGGGCTTATTTGCAAAAAGGCACCCTATGCCTCTCATATGCCTAAGTCCAAAATCAGATGAATAGGGCTGATTTGGAGCTCTACATCAGGATTCTTGAGGATTTTGCTCTTGGTCAGTATAGCAAATTTGTAGAGCTATGTAAGGGGAACAAATTTGATTAAGTGACCAAGCACTAGTGTTGCACAGAAATGAGAGATAAATAGGTCTGAAATGGGGCTGTCTATCAGCTGTTGAACTGAAATATGGCCACCAGTGACCTTGGCAGGACTTTGAAGTCAAATTGGAGTAGGATCTAGTGGTCGGTTGGGGATGGTTACTATAGTCGAATTGTAGGTTAACAACTTTGTTGTAGAAGGATTAGCTAGTTGCTATATAGAAATTAGATCGGCCATGGAAAAATCTCCGCCTTGGATGAACTCAGAACCCTGTAGCCGCTCTGTCACCCATTCACTTGCCGGCGACGTGGCCGCACGGCCATTATCACGGCCACCGCCGTTTTTCTCGGTCGCGCCACGCCTTTGGCTATCTTACCACGTCATCGTGAGTCGTGGTCGTTACCTAGTGACCGCCGTGGCTTATTACCCCGCAATCGCCACGAATCACCGCGCCAGTGCTCCTCCCTCTCTCCGGCCGCCAGCGCGCCTTTCCAAATTCACGAGCCACCACCCTCAGGTCCTATAAATTGAGCGTGCCATCAGCTTTGCTAGGTAATCACACACCCAACGCACAAGCCCGTGCCTCAGATCGTCCACCAGAGCGCTCCAATTTCAAAGTTCCCCCAATTTAGTCAAAACTCTGCAGTGAGTGAGCTCACCGTGCCTAGCTCTCTACAGGTCCGATCATGCCTTCCTCGCTCTTGTTTCAACATCCTTGTGTGCTGTAGATGCTTAGCAACCCGGCCAATTGAACTAGATCACGCTAGATCCCAGGGAACGCCTCGGTTTGTCTGTTGATCGCGCTGTCACCGTGGGCAGAGAGAGTAGGAGCTAGAACCTTGCAATTGATCGAGGGGAAACGATTGTCAGGGGTAGAATTAGGTGTCAGCCAAGCTAGAGCACCGGCCATTGCGTATCTTGGCCGGTACATGCTCGCCGGAGCTTGGCTTGTCGCCGTCCACTGTCGTGGACCTGGCGTTGTAAAGAAAAAGAAAGGGAAGGGTCTCGGTGTAAATGTCAGTGACGCAAGCAAATAGTGCGCGGGACTCTTTACGGGTTTTTCCAACGACCAGGGATCTCTGTGCAAAATGGCACCGCGGGCGCCCGCGGACGCGTTCTGCCTGTCGTGGGCCGTATCGGGTTAGATTAAGCCCATTACTGTTTGTACTTTTCCTTTTTCTTTTTCTGCCAGAATTAGGAAATCCATAGAAAATTATGAAAAATGATAAAAATATGAGACTAATTTTGTTGGACTCCTAGATTTCTCTAGTATTTATTAAAAATAGTTCTAACATTTTTAGTCCAAACAAGGAATTAATCAGTATTTAAAAGAGCTTAAACCTATACCTCTGGAATTTTAAGAATTATTTAATGACTCCAAAAATCACCAAACTTTTTGGATAAGCTTAATATGATATTTAGATCCTATGAGTAAAGTTTGACTTGCTTTGGACATTGTTTTATTCCTAAACCCCAAAACCCTAGCTCCTTAGGGTAAAAATGTCTAACCACTAAGGTACTGACCTAGAAAAACCATAGTTACCCTAGTGCACCGTGAAGGAAAGTTGTATTCAAGATACAACTTGATACATCCTTTCTATTATTGCATTTTCATAAGCATTACATGAGCATTCATGGTTATATATGGTTATGTATAAAGAAAACGAAGAAGTGACTGTTGAAGAGGAAGAGACTACTCCATCAATAGAAAATCCACCTGCCGGGAACTGTTTTTACTTTGACATCTATGGAACAGAGCCCGACTCTCCTACAACACAAGGCAAGCCCTGGTGCATTTGCCACCTCCTTGCTGTTTTAATCTGTTTATCACTTGACTGATGCATTAGGTGATAGGAGTTGGGTGTTAAACCAATTGCTGCATTTCTTTCCTTGAAACTGTTTACCATTCCTTGGTTACCTGTTTTATTAAAAGAATTTTCTGATGCTTAGTCCTGCTTTAGAGAAACAAATGTTTTGTTTTAAAACAAAAGGTGATGCTGCAAAGTGGATGGGATGTTTCTGAAAATAAAACTTGATGGTGTATTCATCATGGCCATGATGGGTTCAACATCGGAAAAGATGTACCTCTGTCAGGTACCAAACGTTGGGTTGAAATAATAAAGCTGAGACCGGGCGAGTAACTTGCACGAGAAGTGAGTCTCGGTCTAGTATCTCCGTCTGAGTCGATTAAGGACCTTGTCGATGTAGGCCTGATGACCGAGGACCCTTTAACTGGTCAAATGCCTCTTCATGGGTAAGCTTTGCCTCGGGCATACTAATACTAGAAAGGCCAACATGCAACGGGAGTGGAGAGATGGCGAGAGTAGCATGTACCCTTCGTGGCAAGAGGTTGGACGGTGGTGTATCTGTGCTCTCGGTTGGCGTGAACCCGGTCTGGTCTTAAGAAACCCGGTGGTGAGTTGACATATGCAAGGGTTAAGTGCTACATATGTCGTGTGATTGGAGATCCTCAGCTGAGTATTAATCGATTCGGATCGCTGTTACTTCTCGGATATGAAGACTTGGTCACTGACTTACACGTAGCATTCCAGTAAACATGAAGGGTTGATAAAAGGATGGCTAGTATAGGCCAAGTGCTTGAACTAGGGTAGAAAGAACTCTAGTGACAGGTAATGACTTGTTAATAAAACTGGATTTTTAAGGATCCACTATTAGTAAGAATTTTTTGCAAACTGAGTCTTGATCCTTGATTAAGCCTTACCTTGACTCCCTTAAAGCCAACATATCCTTGAGAGTCTTTTATTTTGACGGGTAAGACTTGGGAAAGTACACTCCGTACTCAGGGTTTTCGAACCCATGTTGTTGTAGGCAAGGAAACATCAGACTTTTGCTGTTTTTGCTCTAAGGTGGTGCCGAAAGAAGAACCTCAACAGTGAAGCCTTGGGAGGATGTAGGCCTCCCTCTTGAAAAACAATATACTTTTATGCGGGAGGGGTTTTTGCCTCCCAAGTTTGTAATAATAATACTTATGCACTCTTATGACCTGGTGATGTAATAATGACACCCTTTCTATGTTTTAATGAATGTAAATTAAGTTATTGTAATTCGCTTCTGCTTATTCGTTCGTCCATTGTGTTGTAATATCTGCGTGACGGGTGAAAGCAGATACCGAACTTGTCGAGTGATTATGTGCATCTACAGGGTTGTCCGAGGTCCGTTGGACAAGGACAACTATAGGTGGGCCTAATGACTTGGGAGGTTCTGTCACACCTGCGGCCTCACGCACCGGCGGCCGTGCACCCTGGCGGCCCCGCGTCCCTGCGCCCTCGCGCCCCCGTGTCCCACGCCCCGCGCCCTCTCGCGCCCTGGCGGCCCCATCCTGCGGTCCCGTGCGCCCCCGGCACGGCCTCGCGCGTTCCCGCGCACGTAACCTTAGTTGCGCGATGGTTAACTTTTGGTTTATTCAATTCTAAATTTAGTCTAGTCGATGTACTGCGTCGCGCGCTTGACGATTCATTTTAAATTCACCTTTATTCATGTGCTGTGTCGTGCGCTTCGTCGCACGACGATCCATCTCAATTTCAGGTTATTTAATGTGTGGCATCACGCGTACAGTCATGCGACGTTTTGTTCTAAATTCAGTTTGGATGACGTATGCCGTCGTGCGCTTCGTTGCGTGATGTTTGATGTTATTTTCATAATTAGTTCAAGTGCCTCGTGGCGCGCTCCGTTGCGCGACGAGTTGTTTTATTCTTAATTCAGTCTAAGTGCTGTGTCGCGCGTTTCACCGCGCGACAATCCTTTTAAATTTACTTTGGTCTGTTTATAATGATTAAACATGGAACATGACTTTATCCTATGCATAACGCGATGGCCAAATTAATACTATTCTATTTAGACGAGTACTTTGATTTATAATCGCGTAATGTGATCGCTCTTTGACCGTTCCTCGACCGTTGCTTTCTCTTTCTCGCTTAGTCGTAGGTGTGAGCCCTGCGCCGAGCGTCTGTTTATTTATTACATTCTATTTTATGGTGTACTGTTCTTTTGTATTAAATTTTTGGAATGTATGTTTGAACTTGTATAGGTAACGGTCAGTTGGTGGAGTCCGAAGGAGTTACAGGTGAAGACCCTGAGCAGCAGCTGGTTGGTGAAGGCAAGTGTCCCTTGACCTATCCATGTCCTACTCATTCTTATAATTCACTTCCCGCATTTACACAGTTATACCTAAGGATTGACTAGCTTTCGTTTATCTTGTCCTTGTTTACCTAATTTGGTTGGGTTATTTTGGTTTAGCTTCATGCTAGTGCTTCACATTAATCAATGAACATGATGAGATTATCTATGATATGTTGTTTTCCCTTTTGATTATGATGATATACTTGTGGCATTTAAGGGGACTCGAGCTGTTTCTCGAGTGCCTCTCCGTAAGGACTGGTTCGTTGGATGACCGCCCGGGAAAACAGTGCAACCATGAGGGTGGAATGGGATGCCCTTAGCTGAATAATTGGAGGAACTAGGGTATAGTTTGCTTCGCCGTCGTGCCGTTAATGGGGCTCGGTGTACGCGGCTCGCTCTGCCAAGGTTGGTTTGCCCCTTGGGGAGGAGTGCGGTACATTTAGGAAACCTAACGGGCGGCTAAAGCCTCAGGAAATCTTTGTAAAGGCTACATAGTGAAACCCTGCCTATTCACCTTGGTAGTGTTTAAGGGTTTGATCGGCCTGAGGCAAGAGGGAATCACGGCTTGTGGGTAAAGTGCGCAACCTCTGCAGAGTGTTATGAAACTTATATATCAGTCGTGCTCACGGTTATGAGCGGCCAAGGGAGCTCCATTGATTAGAGATACTTGATCAGAGATGTTTGGTTTACAGGTGGTGACGAGGATGATGGTTATGATTATGTTTATGGTAATGGTAAGTGGTATTCTTTCCGTTTGGAAAGGGTACATTGGGTTAATAACTTGGGTTAATGCTAAAACCTGGCTTTCTACTAGTAATAATAACCTGACCAACTAAAAGCAACTACTTGACTAAACCCCACATAAAGCTAGTCCACTACAGCCAAATGGGACATATTGATGAGTATGTTGATGTGTACTCACCCTTGCTTTATACAACAAACCCCCCCAGGTTGTCCACTGCAACCACTGCTCATGTGAAGATGAAGTCATGGAGGAGGACTTCCAGGAGTTCCAAGAGTACGATGAGTTATAGGCGTGGGTTAGCGGCAAACTCCCAGTCGGCTGCCTGTGAAGGCCTTGTGTATCTATGTTTCTTTTCCGCACTTTGATAATTGTTAAAGACTATGTGGATGTCTCGGACATCATGATGTAATCAACTATTATACCCTCTTTTATGCTATTATTGAGGACTATGTGATGATGTCCAGTTATATAACTGCTGTGTACGTGAATTGCTGATCCTGGCACGTACATGGTTCGCATTTGGTTTGCCTTCTAAAACCGGGTGTGACATAGGTGGTATCAAAGCCATGCTGACTGTAGGACCGCTAACCTAGAGTAGAATGGTCGCTCTAAGGATTATAGACCCATAATTATCACCTTGACTTTGGTATCCCTTCAAAAGTTGGTCATATCGACCAAACCTATGTTCTACTATATATAATATACCTTGCTGAAAATTTTGTTTTATTCTAGTTCCTAATTTGTTTTATGGTTTACTTGCTGGTCATATTAGCTCTATTCTCACTCTTGTGCTTACGGTGTCTTTTGTAGATGGCTCGTCTTAGACACACTGCACGGAAGTCAGTCATTCCTTTCTTGCCTTCTCGTCTCGCGGAGCGTCCGCTTCGCCGTCTGGTGGCTGGTCAGTCTAGCCATTTGGAGAGGCTGCACCACCACCTGCACGAGGAGCAGGAGCGTCGGTGACAGGAGTTGGAGCAGCAGGGCTCTTCTTCCTCGCTTCAGCAGGAGATAGAGTCTGTGAGGAACTGCTCTCCCGAGCCCCCGCTGGAGGCGCCCCCTGCACCACCACTAGGTGTCCCGGCCACTGGAGTAGCTGCTGGAGGAGACTCAGACGATGGAGGTGACGACAGCAGCTCGATCCACAACATGGACCTTTAATAGGAACAGGAGCCGGAGGGATGGGTTGCTCGACCCATCACTCGTGACGTCGCTCGCGGGTGTCACTTTCACGATGCGCTCGACACCTTGCTACGCCAGGCACTTGACTGGCGTTCCTGGTCTATCGAGTATCGATGTTTTGTCTTCCAGCACCGTCGCGGGTGTTGGAGACTTGTTCTCAAATGATATGAATCAAGAACAAGGCAACACAAAGTATTAAATGTTAGAGTCCTTCGTCCTTCGAAGCATTATTTCCCTTAGGATATAATGATCTTCGGACGAAGGTCATGAAGGACGTACCTTCATCATCACGGCTATAAGATAATGAAAGATGAAACATATGAAACATGAAAGATAACACGAACAAACACATAATATCATTCATATGTTATCATTATACAAACTTGAATATTTAAATATGATATTTAATTACATTTGTACCTTCGGCTTGACAGAAGGCAAAAATCCAAGTGTTGCACGTGAGCGATTACAGGATAGCGTGAACAGTACAGGGGTACTGTTCATCTATTTATAGGCACAGGACACAGCCTATGAGAAATTACAATTATGCCCTTTACATTTACTATTGGCTTATAGAAAAATCTATGAGGAGTGAACAACCTTTTCCCTTTTAAGTCGGTTCCCTTTTCTGTGATTTAGCCGAAGCTCCCTTTCGCACAGCTTCGGAGCAACGACAACCTTCGTCACGATCAAGCTCCTCATCGTGTATGCTTTTATCATGAATCCGAATATACCTATCCATAAACCATACTTGGAAGACATTGTTAAATTATGTTTCTGAGGACCTTCGGAGGACGAAGGCCCCCAACAGTAGCCCCTCACAATATTAATTTGTTTGAGATGACAAATTCAGACTGCGACATGGATGAAGGCCTTAAGCCGAAGGTCCGAAAAAACACCTTCCCTTTGCTGGAATAGCAACGGTCAATGACAAATAGGACCCTCCAATTTGGAGCGCGTCGATCGTATAAATAAGAACGCACCCTGAGCACATTTGGTACGCTACTTGCCGCTTGCTTTGTTTGCTCAATTTTTTAGCTCTTGCTTACCAACGCTTGCTTAGTTTCTCAGACTTCCTAAGCTTCGGTTTAAGGACACATTTTTGCCATTTCCAAAGAAAAGATGTCTCAAGACAAAAAAGTTGTTGCTGAGACGAAGTTGAGCGAAGAGGAGAAGCTCATTGAGGAGAAGACTGCTGGATTTGTTGAGTCAATAGCAAAAACAAATACAGAGAAGATTACTAAAGAGATTTTAGAAGGCTTGTCTAAAGATACTGATGATAGCGACAGCTATGATGTGGAAAGTGGAGGCGAAGACTCTGAAGATCGGCCCTGGCGACCAAGTCATGCAGTCTTCGGGAAATCAACTATCAAACAAAGTCATCTTGATAATATGAGAGGAAGGTATTTTCGAGATATGTCAATTGTGAGGGCTGACGTAGACAAATCCGTTCCTGCTCCCGAAGAAAACGAAGTTGTGATCCTCCGAATCTTCTTCAAAGCTGGACTTCGGTTCCCGTTGAGCAGATTTGTGGTTGAAGTTTTAAAGATATACCAGATTTTCCTTCACCAGATCACTCCCGAAGCAGTTATTAGAATGGGGATCTTCGTCTGGGCTATAAGAAGTCAAGGTCTAGAGCCAAGTGCAAGATGCTTTTGCAGTATGCATGAACTTTTGTATGAAACGAAGCCCTAGGGTAAAGAACAATATCATAACAATTTTGGTTGCTATAGCTTCGTTGCTCGCTCTGGCGCAAGCTACCCAGTGCCAACATTTCGGAAGAGATGGCCCGAAGCCAGAATGGAAGAGTGATTTTACGTGAAAAATGATTTGGAGGCGAGAGAAGACATTAAAGAAATCATCATGCGCCCCATCTAGTCCCGCTTCGGCCTCCGAAAGCCGAAGGTAGATATTGATGAGGCAGCCGAAGCATGCCGAAGGGCCTTCAGCACAGTTTTCTCTTTTATTGGGACAAGAGACTTAGTTCAAGAACATGTAGCCTACAGGATATGGCCACTGATAGACAGCTAGGAAATGCCGAAAGAAGCCATCACTAACCCTAGCGAAGGCGGTCTGGTTCGATTGTAATACACCTTCAGGTTTGGAAACCAGTTTGTCGAACCAGATGATGACTGGCTGAAGTGTGTTGAAAATATTAGCGATGATTTACTTGGAGCATATTCCAAGTCCGAAGATAATGCACTATCTGCGACCTTCGGGAGCCGAAAATAGAAAAGATTAAATAGGGTTTTTGATGCTATAGTATTTGTGTACCCTGACTATCGCTACCCGCCACGGGGGCAGAAAAGAAAGGGTGCAACCTCTGGAAAGGTTGCCGCTTCAGCTGCTCCAAGCGAGCCTGCGCCGAAGAGTAAAAAATTGAAAGTCCTCACCCACCGGCCCTGCTATATTGAACCGGCCATAGTGCCTGAGTTTAGAGGGGAACCTTCTTCAGCTACTGAAGCGAAAGGACCTGCTCCTCCTGCACAGAAGATTGAAGAGCTGGCTACAATGCTGAAGGCACCCTCAGTAAAGTTAGCTGAGCCGAAGACTGATAAAAGTGAGGAGCTAAGAATCGAAGGGACAAAACATTAGAAGTTTTAAGCCCTTCGGCAGAAGTGACGGTGCCGAAGGCACAAAAGGGTCTTGCGGCGACTCCCAAAAGAAAAAGGATGGCAAGTGTACTAGATGTGCTAGAGTTAGTAAAGGCTTCGAGTTCTATTCCTTCAGAAAAAATTTCCAAGGCTTCGAAGATGCAAATCGAAGCTGAAACACAACCGACCAAAGTTGAAGGTGCAGTGAGCCAGGCCAGCGCCGAAGCTGGGCCTTCAGAGCCTGCTGATAAACAACCCTCGGAAATTGAAAAGAAGGCAGCAGGAAGAGGCTATAGAGCAGAGTTTGCCTTAGAAAACTCCCGCGCCTGCTCCTGAAGCTTTAAAAGAAAATATTGAATATATCATCCATCATGCATCGGGAAAGAGGCTCTCTAAAGAAGAAGAACGAGAAGCTCAACACTATGCCCAAAAGCTGAAATATCCGAAGGGGGCACTAGTCTTCAACGGCAGCGGAGAAGAGGATTTTTTGTATTGTCTCCCGGACAGCAAAGAGATATCTGTCTCTCGGGAGATGAGCAGAAGCTTCGGATTCCCAACATTAGAAGATGGGCTTTCAGTACTGTCGAAGGATGAATTGGCCGACAGTTTAGCATGTAATAGTATAAAGGTGTGTAAATCAATTTTTGTACTTAAAAAACGAATTTTTTCATTTGTTTATACTTAATACTATGCTCGTTTTACAGGGCTTGATCCTTAGCAATGCCCTCAGGGCACAGAATAATATTGAAGATGAAGGATGCACAATAGCTCTGAACAACCTTCGTTCGGAAGTAATTGATCTAAGGAACGAAGGCCTTGAAAAAGATAAAATATTAATTTCATTGGTGAGCAAAATAAAAGAAGACGAGGCTAGTTCCAAGGCTCAAGCTGAGGCCCATAAAAGTGAATTTGAAGACCTTCAGAAGCAGTTAGCCGAGGCCAAATTAAAATATGTTGTTGCCGAAGCTGATCGAGATGCCAGTGAATACTGGAAAAATTATTTTGAAAAAAACAGTTACAGAACTTCGCGCATCAAAAGGGAGATGCTTTGAAAAATCTGTGTAATGCGTAAAAAAGATAAAGACTAGCTTCGCCAACGTGGGCGCGTACTCAAGCGAAGACAACTTGATACGGGGCGACCCTGAGGGCCTAATCGAGTGAATCAGCAGCGAAGCCAAAGCTTTTGAAGAGATTTTGAGTGACCGCGGGGACGTTTGTGCCTTCTCTGGTGTGAGGGGAGTTGCAGCCATTTTGGAGAAGGCAGGTTGCGAACATGTTAAAACCTTGGCCCAGGCCGAAGCTGCCTTCTCCATCGATGATATGAAGGACACCTCGGCTGAACCAAGCTCAATAGGCGGAAATTTTTTCACTGATATCTAGGAAAATGGCGGCTGAGGGATGGCCCATGAAATAATGAAGAAGAGCAAAAAAGATATTCATGACGCTCGAGAAGCAATGAAAGCAGCTGAAAAAGCTGCGGAACTTGAAAGACGGATACATATTACTTAATGGCTTTTGACTTTGTTATTTATTTTTGTGACTTCGAACTAATTTATGTCTTCTACCGTAGCTAAACTATCTCCTCCCCCCCCCGAACCATTCAACCCACTGGCCGACGCAGAAACAAAGAAGGCAATAGACATTATTAATATGGCCGAAGCTATTATAGACGAAGTTGTCACCAAACTACTAACCGAAGCTGCAGAAAAAGTTCTGAAGGAAGAAGAATAGCTATTGTAAAAACATTTCCAGAATATTAATGTGACATTTGATAAACTATGTTTGTAATATTTGGTGCTTATAGGTTTGTCTGCAATATTTGAATGATTTGTAATTCAGTTCTTTGCGATGCATGAAACTTTATGTACATACCGTTTTTGAGCCTTCGGCGAAAAAAACACCTTCCCTTCTTTTCATGCTTCATAACGAAGAGCCTTTATGCTTCGTAAAAATCATCCATACTTTGTAAAAACATCAATGCTTCGTAAACAATGAATCCCTTTTTTCGCATAAGAACTGATGAAGCTGTGATTCTGAGCTTACTTTGTGCCTTGGCATCTTTTCATTTTTTGTAAAGCATTGCCCGAAGATCAGCCTTGTTTTCAATTGATGTCATTGATGTGATATGATGTATGATGTGATGCTATGCGATATGATGCGATGATATGATGTAAAGAATGATGCTAATGTGTCGTGCCAATGAATGCCCAAACACACACATCCGAAGCTTCATCCACAACCTTCATTCCCTAAGGAATGACTGAAATCCCTTTGTCGTTTATTTTTCAGCTGCACCGTTTATTTTTCGGTGTAAGTTCTGCATCCCCTAAGGAACGTCTTTTGAACTTCTTCGCCTTCTATTTCGGCGGTATTTGTGTTGACTTTTCGCGCTTCGCCTTATATTTCGGCGGTATTTGGCTCTGCATTCCCTAAGGAACGACTTTTGAGCAGAAAACTTACACTGCGCTCCCTTGGGAACGGCTTTTTGAAGCTTCGGCAAACTTACACTGCGCTCTTTTAAGAACGACTTTTTGTAGCTTCGGTGAAACTTTCACTGTGATTTTTAGCTCTGCATTCTTGAAGGAATATCTATTTGTAGCTTCGGCATTCTCGTAAGTCTATGACGACGGTATATTTCATTTTGATATAAACGAAGCTAGTACAGAAAATTAAAAAATAACAAGAAAACTAGGTTTACATTGATTGTTCCTTATTAAAAAGAAAACTACAGTGAATGTAAAACTGTGCCAAAGGTAGGATATTTCTCAATATATGTGTTTTGATTCTGGCACGGTACTGTTAACTGTGCGAGCTTCGGACCCCTCCCTGAAATCTCACTGCTTCGGACCCCTCGTGAGTAAGCAGGCTGTAGTGGCGGCGGGGGTGGAAGCTGTGGCCAAGAAACTTGCGGCTGACTAGCCGAAGCAACAGAAGCTGCGGGATGATTACCCACATATTTTGGTATGTAGGGTGAATGACATGAAGTAGTGTGCAGGACCAGCTTCGGTTGACTTTGCCGGGCTTCGGCTTCTGCAAACTCTTTTTGCTTTTGGATGGTGATTTGACACGTTCTTGTATTGTGGCCCTTGTATTCTCCACAAAATAGGCAGTAGATCTTCCTGGGCTGGTCCCCATATCTTCCTCCGAAGCCCCTGGCGCCTCTGCCTCTTGGAGCTGGCGACCGGAAAGAGCTTTGTTGCTGCCCCGAAGCTTGCGAAGAATACTGCGGCCTCTACTATTGACTTCCTCTATCATCACTCTGGGTGGAGTTGTGAATTGACCTAACGTGCCTCGGATGGATTCTTCCTCTGAAGCCCCTGGTCATTTTAGAGAACCTGTATGCTTCCTCCCTTCTTTGGCGGAAGTCATTGTCAGCCCGGATGTATTCATCCATCTTCGGAAGTAGCTTCTCCAGAGTCTGTGGGGGCTTTCTAGCGAAATACTGAGAAGTAGGTCCTGGACGAAGTCCCTTAATCATGGCCTCAATGACAATTTCATTGGGTATTGTGGGCGCTTGTGCTCTAAGATGCAAGAACCTTCGGACATATACCTGGAGGTACTCTTCATGATCTTGCATGCATTGAAACAATGCCTGAGCTGTGACTGGCTTTGTCTGGAAGCCTTGGAAACTTGTCACCAGCATATCCTTGAGCTTCTGCCACGAAGTAATGGTTCCTAGCCGAAGAGAAGAATACCATGTTTAGGCCACATTCCGAACTGCCATGACAAAGGACTTGGCCATGACAGTTCCATTGCCTCCATATGAAGATATAGTTGCTTCATAACTCATCAAAAACTGCTTCAGGTCTGAATGCCCATCATACATGGGAAGCTGAGGTGGCTTGTATGATAGGGGCCATGGGATAGCCTGCAGTTCTGCTGCCAAGGGAGAAGCATCATCAAAAGTGAAGGTATCATGATTAAAATCATCATACAATCCATCATCGTTGAACAAGCCCTCTTGATGAAGCTCCCTGTGTTGGGGCCTTCGTTCTTGCTCGTCTTGAGCAAGATGGCGCACTTCTTCAGTGGCTTCGTCGATTTTCCTTTGAAGATCAGCTAGTCGGGCCATCTTCTCCTTCTTCCTTTGTACTTGCTGATGGATTATCTCCATGTTTCTGATTTCTTGGTCCAATTCCTCCTCCTGGAGTGTTGGACTAGTGGCCTTCCTCTTCTGGCTTCGGGCCTCTCGAAGAGAAAGGGTCTCCTGATTTGGGTCCAGTGGCTGCAGAGCGGCAGCCCCTGGCGCTGAAGCTTTCTTCGGTGGCATGATGAAGGTCAGTGCTTGCCGAAGGTGGTCGAAAAGGGTTTACCGGAGGTGGGCACCAATGTTGGGGACTTGTTCTCAAATGCTATGAATCAAGAACAAGGCAACACAAAGTATTAAATGTTAAAGTCCTTCGCCCTTCGAAGCATTATTTCCCTTAGGATAAACGATCTTCGGATGAAGGTCATGAAGGACGTACCTTCATCATCACGGCTATAAGATAATGAAAGATGAAACATATGAAACATGAAAGATAACACGAACTAACACATAATATCATTCATATGTTATCATTATACAAACTTGAATATTTAAACACAAACAAAGGACTTTAACATTTAATACTTTGTGTTGCCTTGCTCTTGATTCATAGCATTTGAGAACAAGTCCCCAACAGCGGGGTTTACCCGGACCGCTGGGAGGCGACTTGCTTGGTGCGCCGTCTGGAGAACAGTCTCCGGGGTGCAGAGGTCTGCTCAGAGCATTACTCAATCTCTGAGCGGGACTCAGATGAGGCGGCCATGCAAGATGCCGCATGGTGTGCGCTTTTGCACTACTGCTCAGTGCTCGGTGGGGTGGCTGATGGTCTTAACCTAAGGTATTACCCCCGCCGTCCATCTGGAAACACAAGAGGCGTGGTTGTCTCACCTGTCGGTAAGGACAATCCTAGGTTGAGCAGCATAGTCAACCTAGCCGTCGTGCTAAACATGGAGCTGGACCATGCTTTAGATGAGCTGAGTAGGGCTCGTGCTGAGATCGCCCAGTTGCGGGCTGAGCGCGCGGAGCATCGTCACCTAGTGGATGGTTCTCCCTCCCCCATCGGGACCTAGCACTCGTACCGCTCACCTCAGCGTGGACACCATGCTTATGGTAATCCCGACTGCAGGACCAGGATAAATTTAGAACCATAGATCGTCAGCATCAGATCTTGTAATTAATGCTTAAAATAGAAGTTATAGTCTTAGCATTAGTCTTACTCTCAGTTAGTCTTAGTTGGACAGGGTAGTTTGCTTATCCTATGTTTTTATGTTTGTCATGATGAACAATGATGGATTTGGATCTTTGTAATGACTGTTGCTAGAGTGTGGGTATCCCCTGCACTTTGGTCTACTTGTTAATATTAATAAAATTAGTTATCTTGTTCGGAAGCCCTTTTATTCTACTTTCCTCTTTATATGAGAAGCTATGTTTGCCTGTGTTGGGAATCAATGAAGATGTTCATCTGTCCAGTCTTGTGGAAGAATTCTATACTCTTTTCTTATGCTGCAAGGTTTGCAAGATCAGTTCTGATGTGTGATTGCATTCTGCAGATGTCAGACAACATGCGTAGAGGAGGAAGGTGTGCTCAGCAGGAGCAAGAAGCACCGCAAGAAGAGCCACCCTAGCAGCAGCTGCCACCCCCGCCCTAATGACAATAGAGCAGATGTTCTTGATGTAGACTCAGGCAGTTCAAGCCATTGGTAAGACTCTGGCCGCTATGCAGCAGCAGCATCAGCCCCCACCTCAGCCTCAGATGCCTCAGATGCCCAGAGACAAGAGTGCTGAATTCATGAGAGGTCATCCCCCAGTGTTCGATCACTTTGCTGACCCCATGGATGCTGAAGATTGGCTGCGTACCGTGGAGCGGGAGTTGCACACCGCTCAGTGCAACGACAGGGAGAAAGTTCTGTATGGTCCCCGACTGTTGAGAGGAGCAGCCCAGTCTTGGTGGGAAGTCCTACCTCTCCACCCACGCCAACCCCGACACCATCACTTGAGAGGAATTCAGAGATAATTTCCTTCAGTATCATGTTGTAGCAGGTCTGATGACAGTGAAGAAGGAGGAGTTCCTGGCGCTCAAGCAAGGGCCTATGTCTGTCAGTGAGTACCGAGACAGGTTTCTGCATTTGTCCCGCTATGCTCCTGAAGATGTCAACACAAACGCCAAGAGGCAGTATCGTTTCTTGAGAGGCTTAGTTGATCCTCTGCATTATCAGTTGATGAATCATACTTTCCCCACCTTTCAGCACCTGATTGACAGAGCGATCATGATAGAGAAGAAGCGCAAGGAGATGGAGGATCACAAGCGCAAGATTGGTGGACCTCAGCCTGGAAGCAGCAATCACCCCCGTTTCTCAGGCAACCCACCTTAGCAGTTCAAGCAGAATCAGCGCCCGCCTCAGCAACAGTTTTAGAGGCAGTACCCTCAACATCAGCAGCAGAATCGCCAGAACAATCAATCAGGAGGAAGTCAATTCCAGAGGCAGAATCAGTAGGCACCTCGCCTCCCCGCCCCAGCAACCAACCAGAGCAGTCAAGCAGACCCAGTTCAAGGCGGAAGCAGAGCATGTTTCTATTGTGGAGAGCAAGGCCATTGGGTGATGCAATGTCCGAAGAAGGCATCCCAACAACAGTCTGGCCCTAGTACCCCAGCGAAGCAGAATGTGTCCCAGCATTGAGCAGGCAACTGCGCCCAGACGCGCTACAACCATGGGAGACTGAACCACTTGGAAGCTGAAGCAGTCCAGGAAACACCAGACATGATAGTAGGTATGTTTCCAGTTGACTCCCATATTGCAGAAGTGTTATTTGATAATGGAGCCACGCATACTTTTATACTGCATCATGGGTAGAAGCAATAATATTCCAATAACTACCATGTCAACACACATTCAAATTGATTCAGTCGATGGTAGAATTCGAGCCGATATCATTTGCTTGAATGTAAGTGTAGAAATAAGGGGGATAGTGTTTCCCGCTAATCTCATAGTAACGGGTACTCAGGGAATAGATGTCATCCTAGGGATGAATTGGCTAGATAAGTACCAAGCAAGTATCATTTATGATAAGAGGATATGTTGGGGGCTTGTTCTCAAATGCTATGAATAAAGAATAAGGCAACACAAAATGTTAGTGGTTAAGGCCCTTCATCCTTCGAAGCATTATCTCCCTTAGGATATAATGATCTTCAGACGAAGGTCATGAACATGAAGGACATACCTTCATCATCGCAATATATATATTAATGGAAGAAGAAGCATATGTAACATGAGAAATAACATGAATAATCATATGACATCTTTAACATATCTTTATTAAATCACCATAAATAAATATGAATAATATTGAATTACACTTGTACCTTCGTCTTGACAGAAGGCAAGAGTCCAAGCGTGACGCATGAATCAATACAAGTCAGCGTGAAAAGTACGAGGGTACTGTTCATCTATTTATAGGCACACGACGCAGCCTGTGTAAATTTACATTTATGCCCTTTATATTTACTATTGACTTATGGACAACTCAATGGGACTAGATAGCCTTTTCCCCTTTAAGTTGGTTCCATTTTCCGCCATTTATCCGAAGCTTCCTTGTGTGTAGCTTTGGAGCAGCATCAGCCTTCGTCTCAACCATGCTTCTCACATCGTGTATGGTTTTAACCTGAGTCCAAAGGTATCTGTTCACATGTCACACTTGGAAAACATTGTTAAATCATGTTTTTGAGGACCTTCGGAAGACGAAGGCCCCCAACATTAGCCCCTCGCACTATTAATTTGTTAAGATAACGAATTCAGACTGCAACATGGACGAAGACCTTAAGACGAAGGTCCGAAAAAACACCTTCCCTTTGCTAGAATAGCAATAATCAATGACAGATGGGGCCCTCCAATTTGCAGCGCACCGGGCGTATAAATAGGAACTCACACCAGCTGTATTTGATACGCTGTTTCTGCCATTTGCATTATTTTCTCAATCTTATAGCTCTTGCTCACTAACTCTTGCTAGATTTTCAAGCTCTCTGTGTTTCGGTTTAAAAAAACGTGTTTTCACCTTGTTGGGGACTTGTTCTCAAATGCTATGAATTAAGAACAAGGCAACACAAGATGTTAAATGTTAAAGCCCTTCGTCCTTCGAAACATTATGTCCCTTAGGATATAATGATCTTCAGACGAAGGTCATGAAGGACATACCTTCATCATCGTAATATATGCTAAATGAAAGAAGAAGCATATGAAATATAGGAAACAACATACAAAATCATTTATTGATTCATTTTATATAATCATGGAAAGACAAGAACAATATTGAATTACAAAGGTAACTTCGGCTTGGCAAAAAGGTACAAGCGTGACACAAAAGCGAGTACAAGTCAGCGTGAACAGTATGGGGGCACTATTCACCTATTTATAGGCACGGGACACAGCTCGTGTAAAATTACATCCAGGCCCATTACATTTGTTAATAACTTTAAGGTAATCCACCGAGGTCTAAATAGCCTTTTCCCTTTTAACTCGATTCCCCTTTTCTGCCGTTATGCCGAAGCTCCCTTGCATGTAGCTTCGACGCTGCGTCAACCTTCGTATTGTTCATGCTCTTCACACACTTGTGATTCTGATCCGAGACAGAAGGCGCATGTTCACATATTGCACTCAGAAAACATTGTTAAATTATGTTTTTGAGGACCTTCGGAAGACGAAGGCCCCCAACAGTAGCCCCTCGCAATATTAATTTGTTAGAATAACGAATTCAGATTGCGACATGGATGAAGGCCCTAAGCCGAAGGTCCGAAAAAACACCTTCCCTTTGCTAGAATAGCAACAGTCAATGACAGACGGGGCCCTCTAACTTGGAGTGCGCTTGTGTCATTTGCCTTATTTTCTCAATTTGTTAACTTGTTTTTTACTAGCGCTTGATAGCTCTCAAGCTTTTTAGCTTCGTTTTGAAGGGCACGTTTTTGTCATTTCCAAAGAGAAGATGTCTCAAGACAAGAAGACAGTTGCTGAGACAAAGCTAACCGAAGAGGAGAAGCTTCTTGAGGAGAAGACTGCTAGATTTGTTGAGTCAATAGAGAAAATGAATACAAAGAAGATTACTAAAGAAATTCTGGAAGGCTTGTCTGAAGATACTGATGATAGTGATAGCTATGATGTCGAGAGCGGAGGCGAAGACTCTGAAGATCGGCCCTGGCGACCAAGTCATGCCGTCTTCGGGAAATCAACTATCAAACAGAGTCATCTTGATAATATGAGAGGAAGGTATTTTCGAGATATGTCTATTGTGAGGGCTGACGTAGACAGGGTCATTCCTGCTCCTGAAGAAAATGAAGTTGTGATTTTCCGAAGCTTCTTCAAAGCTGGGCTTCGGTTCCCGTTGAGCAGGTTTATGGTTGAAGTTTAGAAGACATACCAGATTTTCCTTCACCAGATCACTCCTGAAGCAGTTATTAGAATGGGGATCTTTGTCTGGGCTGTGAGAAGCCAAGGTCTAGAGCCAAGTGCAAGATGCTTTTGCAGTATGCATGAACTTTCGTATGAGACGAAGCCCTGGGGTAAAGAACAATATCATAACAATTTTGGTTGCTACAGCTTCGTTGCTCGCTCGGGCGCAAGCTACCCAGTGCCAACGTTTCTATAACGCCCTGAATTTGGGGGTAGAATTTTTTCTTCTTTTCTCTCACCAAATTCAGGTGTTACCCTTTTCTTTTCTCGTTCTCTCGCTAAACCTTGACCTTTTCCAAAGTTTTAGCGGGGATCGGCTTGGAATTCCCGTGTTAAGCAAAACCTTAAAATACTTTATGTTGTTTGATGCACCATGCCGAACCATGCATTCTTTCGATTGCTTAAAAATGTAAGTGCATTCATCCAGGAAAAAACGGATTTCGAAAAGGAGAAAAACCTTTTCTTTATTTTTCTTTTCTTTTCTTTCTTTTTCCCTTCTCTCTCTCCTCCCTTTTTCTCTCTCCCGCGCCGTGGGCCGCCCCTGGCCGGCCCAGCCGCCCCCCGCGCGCCCCCTTTGGGCCCAGCTGGCCCAGCCGCCCCTCCCTCTTCCCCCCAAATCCCTCTCTCTCCCTCCCTTTCTCCCATTTTCTCCCTAGCCGCCGCCCCCTGCCCTAGCCGCCGCCCCTGCTCGTCGCCGGTTCGGCCGCCCGTCCCCGTCCCCGGTGAGGTCCCCCTCCCCCTCTCCTCCCTTCCCTCTCCCCTCCTCTCCCCCTCCCCAGCCCAACCGCCGCCCAGCTCGGCCGCCCCATGGCCGGCTCGGTCGCTGCCGCCCCTGCCTAGCCGCCCCGCGCCCCTAGCCGGTTTGGCCGCCCCTGCGCGCCCAGCTCGGCCGCCCCCTGGCCGGCTCAGCCGCCCCTGCGCGCCCTGCCCCGCCCCTGGCCGGCTCGGCCGCCCCCTGCCCCGCGCCCCCGCCGGTTCAGCCACCCCCCGCCAGCTCGGCCGCCCGCCGCCGGCTTGGCCGCCCCCGCCCCTGCCCCTGGCCGGTTCAACCGCGCCCTGGCCAGTTCAACCGCCCCCCCCTTTTTTATTTTTTTTATTTTATTTTCTTTCATTACTGTTATTTATTTTATTTTAAGCAGGTTAATCATTGTTCATGTTATTGAAATAGGAAACTTAATTTAGAATTCCGTTACGCTAGTTAGTTCATATAATCAATTGTTTATCCAGTTCAATGTTGATCAACTAAAAATGACTAGGTTTCCATTAGTGCATATAACTAAATTCTTTTGTTAGAACCAATTGTAACTAATCATTAGTGCATAAGCTTTAACCCCCCACGAGACCTTTTCCCGTTTCTTTCTAACCTTAACGAATGCGATATCGAATGTCATACTTGATGCATAGTCACTTTATTTGTTCCCTTGTACGATGTACTGTTTGTTTCCCAATTTGAATGGATGAATGTATGTATGCTTGCAATCGCATAGAGAACGATCCGGTCGAAGAGCCCGAGGAACTCGCAGGAGAAACCCCTGAGCAGCAGTCGGTTGGTGGAGGCAAGTGTCCCTTGACCTATCTCTGTCCTATTCATTATTTAATTCACCTCCCGCTTTACACATTTATGCCTAAGGATTGACTAGCTTTTGTTATCCATATCCTTGTCTATCTATCTGGGTTGGATTATTATTGTTTAGCTTTATGCTATTGCTCAAACTCTAATCAATGAACATGATGAGATTATCTATGATACGCTGTTTTCCCTGCTCTTATTATGATGTTGTAATTGTGGTCACCAAGGGGGCTCGAGCGGTTTCTCGAGTGCCTCTCCGTAAGGACCTGTTCTATGGATGACCGCCCGGGAAAACAGTGCAACCATGAGGGTGGAATGGGATGCCCTTAGCTGAATAATTAGAGGATCCGGGGTGTAGTTCACTTAGCCGTCGTGCCGTCAATGGGGCTCGGTGTATGTGGCTCGCTCTGCCAAGTTTGGGTTCGCCCCTTGGGGAGGAGTGCGGTGCATTTAGGAAACCTAACGGGTGGCTACAGCCCCGGGGAATCTTTGTAAAGGCTACGTAGTGATGCCCTGCTGGGTCACCTTGGTAGTGATCAATGGAGAGTCATGATCTCCGGGCAGAATGGGAATCACGGCTTGTGGGTAAAGTGCACAACCTCTGCAGAGTGTTTGAAAACTGATATATCAGCCGTGCTCGCGGTTATGAGCGGCCAAGGGAGCTCCAGTGATTAGTGGTACTTGATCAGAGATACTTTGGTACAGGTGGCTATGAGATCGATGGTTTTGGTTATGACTATGGTGCTGGTAAGTGGTATTCTTTCTGTTTGGAAAGGGTACATTGGGCTAATAACTTGGGTTAAAGCTAAAACCTGGCTTTCTATTAGTAAATAATAATCTGACCAACTAAAAGCAACTGCTTGACTTATCCCCACATAAAGCTAGTCCACTACAGCCAAACAGGATACTTGCTGAGTATGTTGATGTGTACTCACCCTTGCTCTACACACCAAACCCCCCCCATCCCCAGGTTGTCAGCATTGCAACCACTGCTCAGGCGAAGATGAAGCTGTGGAAGGAGACTTCCAGGAGTTCCAAGACTACGACGAGTTCTAGGTGTGGGTTAGCGGCAACCCCCAGTCGGCTGCCTGTGAAGACCGCGGTTATCTACGTTTCTTTTCCGCACTTTGATTTATTGTAAGGACTATATGGACGTCTCAGACGTATGATGTAATCGACTATTTCCCTTCTTAATACTATTTTGAGCACTGTGTGATGATGTCCATGTTATGTAACTGCTGTGTACGTGAATAACTGATCCTGGCACGTACATGGTTCGCATTCGGTTTGCCTTCTAAAACCGGGTGTGACAAAAGTGGTATCAAAGCCGTGCTGACTGTAGGACCGCTAACCTAGAGTAGAATGGTCGTTCTAAGGACTATAGACCTCTGTCCCTGCCTTGACTTTGATATCCCTTCAAAAGTTGGTCATACCGACAAAACCTATGTTCTACTATATAATATACCTTGCTAAAAATTATGTTTTATTCCAATCCTTCATTTATTTATGGTTCATTACTTGCTGGTCATATTGATTCTGTTCTCACCCTTTTGCTTGCGATGTCTTTTGTAGATGGCTCGACTTAGACACACTGCACAAAAGTCTGTCATCCCCTTCTTACCCTCCCGCCTTGCTGAGCGTCCGCTTCGCCGTCCCGTGGCCGGACAGTCCAGCCACTTGGAGAGACTGCACCACCGCCTGCGTGAGGAGCAGGAGCGTCGACGACAGGAGCAGCAGGGCTCTTCTTTCTCGCTCCATCAGGAGATAGAGTCTGTGAGGAGCTGCTCCCCTGTGCTTCCTCTGGAGGCGCCCCCTGCACCACCACTGGGCGCCCCAGCTTCTGGAGTAGCTGCTGGAGGAGACCCAGACGACGGAGGTGGCGACGACAGCTCGAGCCACGACACCGACTTCTCTGCTAACCATGAGCCGGAAGGATGGGTTGCTCGACCCATCACTCGCGACGCTGCTCGCGGGTGTCACTTCCACGATGCGCTCGACACCCTGCTACGTCGGGCATTTAACCGACATACTTGGTCCATCGAGTATCGCTGTGTGGCCTACCAGCACAGTCGCGGGGTCTACCCGGACCGCTGGGAGGCAACCTGCTTGGTGCGCTGTCCGGAGAACAGTCTCCAGGGTGCGGAGGCCTGCTCAGAGCACTATTCTATCTCTGAGCGGGACTCAGCTGAGGCAGCCATGCAAGATGCTGCACGGCGTGCGCTTTCGCACTACTGCTCGGTTTTCGGTGGGGCAGCTGACGGTCTTGACCTGAAGTATTACCCCCGCCGTCCATCTGGCAGCACAGGAGGCGCGATTGTCTCACCTGTAGGTGAGGGCAATCCTAGGTTGAGCAGCACAGTTAACCTAGCCGCCGTGCTAAACACGGAGCTGGACCATGCACTAGACGAGCTGAGTAGGGCTCGTGCTGAGATCGCCCTGCTGCGGGCTGAGCGCGCGGAACGTCGTCACCTGGATGGTGGTTCCCCCGCTCCCGTCGGGACTCAGCACCCGTACCGCTCACCTCGGCGTGGACACCAGTCTTATGGCAATCCCGACTGCAAGACCAAGATAACTCTAGAACCCTAGCTCGTTAGAGTTGGATCTTGTAATTAATACGAAATACATACGTAGAAGCTACAGTCTTAGCGTTAGTCTCGCTTTTAGTTAGTCTTAGTTAGAAAGGGTAGTTTGCTATATCCTGTGCATCTATGTTTGTCCTGATGAACTATGTTTGGTTTGGATCTTTGTAATGACTGTCACCAGAGTGTGGGTATCCCCTGCATTTTGGTTTACCTATTATGTTAATGGAGTTAGTTATATAGTTGGGAAACCTCTTATTCCACTTTCCTCTTTATCTGAGAAGCTGTGTGGTCTGTGTTGGAGATCAGTGAAGATGCTCATCTGTTCAGTGCTATTGAAGAATTCTATACTCTTTTCTTATGCTGCAAGATTTGCCAGATCAGTTCTGATGTGTGGTTGCACTCTGCAGATGTCAGAGAACAGGCGTAGAGGAGGAAGGCGTGCTCAGCAGGAGCGAGCCGCTCAACAGGATGAGGTGCCCCAGCAGCAGCACCTGCCGCCCCCGCCCCCGATGTCCATCGAGCAGATGTTTCTGATGCAGACTCAGGCAGTTCAAGCCATCGGTCAGACTTTGGCCGCCATTCAGCAGCAGCAGCAGCAGACCCCACCTCAACCTCAGATGCCTCAGATGCCCAGAGACAAACGTGCTGAATTCATGAGAGGTCATCCACCAACGTTCGCTCACTCTTCTGACCCCATGGATGCTGAAGACTGGCTGCGCACTGTGGAGCGGGAGTTGCATACCGCTCAGTGCGATGACAGGGAGAAAGTCCTGTATGGTCCCCGTCTGTTGAGAGGAGCATCCCAGTCATGGTGGGAGTCTTACCTCGCCACCCATGCCCACCCTGACGCCATCACCTGGGAAGAGTTCAGAGGAAGCTTCCGTCAGTACCATGTTCCTGCAGGCCTGATGACAGTAAAGAAGGAGGAGTTCCTGGCCCTCAAGCAAGGGCCATTGTCTGTCAGTGAGTACCGGGACAGGTTTCTGCAGTTGTCTCGCTATGCTCCTGAAGATGTCAACACCGACGCCAGGCGACAGTACCGTTTCCTGAGGGGCTTGGTTGACCCTCTGCAGTACCAACTGATGAATCACACCTTCCCGACATTTCAGCACCTAATTGACAGAGCAATCATGACAGAAAGAAAGCGTAAGGAGATGGAGGATCGTAAGCGCAAGATCAGTGGACCCCAGCCTGGGAGCAGCAATCGTCCTCGTTTCTCAGGCAATCAACCTCAGCAGTTCAGGCAGAACCAGCGTCCACCTCAGCAGCATCAGCAGTTTCAGAGGCAGTATCCTCAGCATCAGTACCAGAACCGTCAGAGCAATCAGTCAGGAGGTCAGTTTCAGAGGCAGAATCAGCAAGCACCTCGTCTTCCTGCCCCAGCAAACAAGCAGAACAATCAGGCAGCACCAGCTCAGGTTGGAAACAGAGCATGTTTCCATTGTGGAGAGCAAGGCCACTAGGTGATGCAATGTCCGAAGAAGGCAGCCCAGCAGCAGTCAGGCCCCAACGCCACAGCAAAGCAGAATGTGCCTCAGCCTGGAGCAGGCAATCGCTCTCAGCCGCGCTATAACCATGGGAGACTGAACCACTTGGAGGCTGAAGCAGTTCAGGAGACCCCCGGCATGATAGTAGGTATGTTCCTAGTCGACTCCCATATTGCAGAAGTGTTATTTGATACTGGAGCAACACATTCTTTCATTACTGCATCATGGGTAGAAGCACATAATCTTCCAATTACTACCATGTCAACCCCCATTCAAATTGACTCAGCCGATGGTAGAATTCGAGCCGATAGCATTTGTTTGAATATAAGTGTGGAAATAAGGGGGATAGCGTTTCCCGCCAACCTTATAGTAATGGGTACTCAAGGAATAGATGTCATCCTAGGGATGAATTGGCTAGATAAGTATCAGGCAGTTATCAGTTGTGATAAAAGGACCATCAAGTTGGTGTCCCCACTAGGAGAGGAAGTGGTGACTGAGTTAGTCCCGCCTGAGCCAAAGAAAGGAAGTTGTTATCAGATAGCTGTCGATAGCAGTGAAGCAGACCCGATCGAGAGTATCAAGGTTGTGTCCGAGTTCCCGGATGTGTTTCCAAAGGACTTACCGGGTATGCCACCAGAGCGGAAAGTTGAGTTTGCCATAGAGCTTCTTCCCGGAACCGCCCCTATCTTTAAGAGAGCTTACAGAATATCCGGACCAGAGTTGGTTGAACTTAAGAAGCAGATTGATGAGCTGTCAGAGAAAGGTTACATTCGGCCAAGCACCTCGCCTTGGGCCGCCCCTGTCCTATTTGTGGAGAAGAAAGATGGCACCAAGAGGATGTGCATCGATTATCGAGCTTTGAATGAGGTCACGATCAAGAACAAGTACCCCTTGCCCAGAATAGAAGATCTGTTCGACCAGTTGAGAGGAGCTAGTGTGTTCTCCAAGATTGATCTGAGGTCAGGTTATCATCAGCTCAGGATCCGACCTTCGGACATTCCGAAGACGGCATTCATTACCAAGTATGGTTTGTATGAGTTCACGGTGATGTCTTTTGGTTTGACCAATGCGCCAGCATTCTTCATGAACTTGATGAACAGTGTATTCATGGATTACCTTGATAAGTTTGTGGTGGTATTCATTGATGACATTCTGGTTTATTCTCAAAGCGAAGAAGAGCATGCAGATCATTTGAAGATGGTATTGCAGAGATTGCGAGAGCACCAGTTGTATGCAAAGTTGAGCAAGTGTGAGTTCTGGATCAGTGAAGTCCTGTTCTTGGGTCACATAATCAACAAAGAAGGATTGGCTGTGGATCCGAAGAAAGTGACAGACATTCTGAACTGGAAAGCGCCAACAGATGCTCGAGGAATCAAGAGTTTCATTGGAATGGCCGGATATTATCGGCGATTCATTGAAGGGTTTTCGAAGATTGTGAAACCAATGACAGCGTTGCTAGGCAACAAAGTCGAGTTCAAGTGGACCCAGAAATGTCAAGAGGCCTTTGAAGCGCTGAAAGAGAAGTTGACTACAGCGCCTGTTCTAGTCTTGCCTGATGTGCACAAGCCCTTCTCGGTGTATTGCGATGCTTGTTACACAGGTTTGGGATGCGTGTTGATGCAAGAGGGAAGAGTTGTGGCTTACTCGTCCCGACAGTTGAAGGTTCATGAGAAGAACTACCCAATCCATGATTTAGAGTTGGCAGCAGTGGTTCACGCACTGAAGACATGGAGGCACTATCTGTATGGACAGAAATGTGATGTTTACACAGACCACAAGAGTCTAAAGTACATATTCACTCAGTCAGAGTTGAACATGAGGCAACGAAGATGGTTAGAGTTGATTAAAGACTATGAGTTGGAGATCCATTACCATCCAGGCAAAGCAAACATAGTGGCAGATGCTTTGAGCAGAAAGAGTCAAGTCAATCTGATGGTCGCTCGTCCGATGCCTTATGAGTTGGCCAAAGAGTTCGACAGGTTGAGTCTCGGATTTTTGAACAATTCGCGAGGAGTCACAGTTGAATTGGAACCTACCTTAGAGCGTGAAATCAAAGAAGCGCAGAAGAATGATGAGAAGATCAGTGAGATCCGGCGACTGATTCTAGATGGCAGAGGCAAAGATTTTCGAGAAGATGCAGAAGGCGTGATATGGTTCAAAGACCGCTTGTGTGTTCCCAATGTCCAGTCCATTCGGGAGTTGATTCTCAAGGAAGCTCATGAGACAGCCTATTCGATTCACCCTGGCAGTGAGAAGATGTATCAGGATCTAAAGAAGAAATTCTGGTGGTATGGAATGAAGAGGGAAATCGCAGAGCATGTGGCTAGGTGCGATAGTTGCCGAAGAATTAAGGCGGAGCACGAGAGACCTGCTGGATTGTTGCAACCATTGCAGATCCCTTAGTGGAAATGGGATGAAATTGGTATGGATTTCATAGTCGGATTGCCTCGCACTCGAGCCGACTACGATTCCATTTGGGTAGTACTGGACCGTTTGACCAAGTCAGCCCACTTCATACCTGTCAAGACCAACTATAGCAGTGCCGTATTGGTAGAATTGTATATGTCTCGGATCGTTTGTCTTCATGGTGTGCCAAAGAAGATAGTGTCAGACAGAGGAACGCAGTTCACCTCTCATTTCTGGCGGCAGTTGCATGAAGCTTTGGGCACGCATCTGAATTTCAGTTCAGCTTATCATCTGCAGACAGATGGCCAGACCGAAAGGACCAACCAAATTCTTGAAGACATGTTGAGAGCCTGTGCGTTGCAAGATCAGTCCGGATGGGACAAGCGATTGCCTTATGCAAAGTTTTCCTATAACAACAGTTACCAGGCCAGATTGAAGATGTCACCATTTCAGGCGCTCTATGGAAGGAGTTGCAGAACTCCGTTGCAATGGGATCAGCCTGGAGAAAAGCAGGTGTTTGGGCCAGACATTTTGCTTGAAGCTGAAGAAAACATCAAGATGGTTCGAGAGAATCTGAAGATAGCGCAATCGAGGCATCGAAGCTATGCAGACACAAGAAGAAGAGAGCTGAGTTTCGAAGTCAGAGACTTTGTCTATCTGAAAGTGTCATCGATCAAAGGAGTCAAGAGGTTCGGAGTCAAAGGCAAGCTAGCACCCCGCTACATTGGTCCGTATCAGATTCTTGCAAGACGTGGAGAAGTGGCCTATCAGCTCATTCTGCCAGAGAATTTGTCCGCTGTGCATGATGTCTTTCATGTGTCTCAGTTGAAGAAGTGCTTGCGTGTGCCAGAAGAGCAGTTGCCAGTGGAAGGTCTTGAGGTCCAGGAGGACTTGACCTACGTTGAGAAGCCAGTGCAGATCCTTGAGGTTGCAGACAGAGTCACCCGAAGGAAGACCATCAGAATGTGCAAAGTCAAATGGAATCATCACTCTGAGGAAGAAGCAACCTGGGAGCGTGAAGATGATCTGATGGCTAAATACCCTGAGCTCTTTGCTAGCCAACCCTGAATCTCGAGGGCGAGATTCTTTTAAGGGGGATAGGTTTGTAACGCCCTGAATTTGGGGGTAGAATTTTTTCTTCTTTTCTCTCACCAAATTCAGGCGTTACCCTTTTCTTTTCTCGTTCTCTCGCTAAACCTTGACCTTTTCCAAAGTTTTAGCGGGGATCAGCTTGGAATTCCCGTGTTAAGCAAAACCTTAAAATACTTTATGTTGTTTGATGCACCATGCCAAACCATGCATTCTTTCGATTGCTTAAAAATGTAAGTGCATTCATCCAGGAAAAAACGGATTTCGAAAAGGAGAAAAACCTTTTCTTTATTTTTCTTTTCTTTTCTTTCTTTTTCCCTTCTCTCTCTCCTCCCTTTTTCTCTCTCCCGCACCGTGGGCCGCCCCTGGCCGGCCCAGCCGCCCCCCGCGCGCCCCTTTGGGCCCAGCTGGCCCAGCCGCCCCTCCCTCTTCCCCCCAAATCCCTCTCTCTCCCTCCCTTTCTCCCATTTTCTCCCTAGCCGCCGCCCCCTGCCCTAGCCGCCGCCGCTGCTCGTCGCCGGTTCGGCCGCCCGTCCTCGTCCCCGGTGAGGTCCCCCTCCCCCTCTCCTCCCTTCCCTCTCCCCTCCTCTCCCCCTCCCCGGCCCAACCGCCGCCCAGCTCGGCCGCCGCCGCCCCGCGCCCCTGGCCGGTTCGGCCGCCCCTGCGCGCCCAGCTCGGCCGCCCCCTGGCCGGCTCAGCCGCCCCTGCGCGCCCTGCCCCGCCCCTGGCCGGCTCGGCCGCCCCCTGCCCCGCGCCCCCGCCGGTTCAGCCGCCCCCCGCCGGCTCGGCCGCCCGCCGCCGGCTTGGCCGCCCCCGCCCCTGCCCCTGGCCGGTTCAACCGCCCCCCCCCCCCTTTTTTATTTTCTTTCATTACTGTTATTTATTTTATTTTAAGCAGGTTAATCATTGTTCATGTTATTGAAATAGGAAACTTAATTTAGAATTCAGTTACGCTAGTTAGTTCATATAATCAATTGTTTATCCAGTTCAATGTTGATCAACTAAAAATGACTAGGTTTCCATTAGTGCATATAACTAAATTCTTTTGTTAGAACCAATTGTAACTAATCATTAGTGCATAAGCTTTAACCCCCCCCCCCCCCCCCGCGAGACCTTTTCCCGTTTCTTTCTAACCTTAACGAATGCGATATCGAATGTCATACTTGATGCATAGTCACTTTATTTGTTCCCTTGTACGATGTACTGTTTGTTTCCCAATTTGAATGGATGAATGTATGTATGCTTGCAATCGCATAGAGAACGATCCGGTCGAAGAGCCCGAGGAACTCGCAGGAGAAACCCCTGAGCAGCAGTCGGTTGGTGGAGGCAAGTGTCCCTTGACCTATCTCTGTCCTATTCATTATTTAATTCACCTCCCGCTTTACACATTTATGCCTAAGGATTGACTAGCTTTTGTTATCCATATCCTTGTCTATCTATCTGGGTTGGATTATTATTGTTTAGCTTTATGCTATTGCTCAAACTCTAATCAATGAACATGATGAGATTATCTATGATACGTTGTTTTCCCTGCTCTTATTATGATGTTGTACTTGTGGTCACCAAGGGGGCTCGAGCGGTTTCTCGAGTGCCTCTCCGTAAGGACCTGTTCTATGGATGACCGCCCGGGAAAACAGTGCAACCATGAGGGTGGAATGGGATGCCCTTAGCTGAATAATTAGAGGATCCGGGGTGTAGTTCACTTAGCCGTCGTGCCATCAATGGGGCTCGGTGTATGCGGCTCGCTCTGCCAAGTTTGGGTTCGCCCCTTGGGGAGGAGTGCGGTGCATTTAGGAAACCTAACGGGTGGCTACAGCCCTGAGGAATCTTTGTAAAGGCTACGTAGTGATGCCCTGCTGGGTCACCTTGGTAGTGATCAATGGAGAGTCATGATCTCCGGGCAGAATGGAAATCACGGCTTGTGGGTAAAGTGCACAACCTCTGCAGAGTGTTTGAAAACTGATATATCAGCCGTGCTCGCGGTTATGAGCGGCCAAGGGAGCTCCAGTGATTAGTGGTACTTGATCAGAGATACTTTGGTACAGGTGGCTATGAGATCGATGGTTTTGGTTATGACTATGGTGCTGGTAAGTGGTATTCTTTCCGTTTGGAAAGGGTACATCGGGCTAATAACTTGGGTTAAAGCTAAAACCTGGCTTTCTATTAGTAAATAATAATCTGACCAACTAAAAGCAACTACTTGACTTATCCCCACATAAAGCTAGTCCACTACAGCCAAACAGGATACTTGCTGAGTATGTTGATGTGTACTCACCCTTGCTCTACACACCAAACCCCCCCCCCATCCCCAGGTTGTCAGCATTGCAACCACTGCTCAGGTGAAGATGAAGCTGTGGAAGGAGACTTCCAGGAGTTCCAAGACTACGACGAGTTCTAGGTGTGGGTTAGCGGCAACCCCCAGTCGGCTGCCTGTGAAGGTCGCGGTTATCTACGTTTCTTTTCCGCACTTTGATTTATTGTAAGGACTATATGGACGTCTCAGACGTATGATGTAATTGACTATTTCCCTTCTTAATACTATTTTGAGCACTGTGTGATGATGTCCATGTTATGTAACTGCTGTGTACGTGAATAACTGATCCTGGCACGTACATGGTTCGCATTCGGTTTGCCTTCTAAAACCGGGTGTGACAGTTTCGGAAGAGATGGCCCGGGGCCTGGATGGAAGAGTGGTTTTACGTGAAAAATGATTTGAAGGTGAGAGAAGACATTAAAGAAATCATCATGCGCCCCATCGGGTCCCGCTTCGGCCTCCGAAAGCCAAAGGTAGAAATTGATGAGGCAGCCGAAGCATGCCGAAGGGCCTTCAGCACAGTCTGCTCTTTTATTGGGACAAGAGACTTAGTTCAAGAACATGTAGCCTACAAGATATGGCCACTGATAGACAACTGGGAAATGCAGAAAGAAACCATCACTAACCCTAGCGAAGGCGGCCTACTTCGATTGAAATACACCTTCAGGTTTGGAGACCAGTTTGTTGAACCAGATGATGACTGGCTGAAGTGTGTTGAAAATACTAGTGATGAGCTACTTGGAGCATATTCCAAGTCCGAAGACAATGCACTATCTGCAGCCTTCGGGAGCCGAAAAAAGAAAAGATTAAATAGGATTTTTGATGCTATTGGATTTGTGTACCCTGACTATCGCTACCC